>NC_079198.1:38457238-39103750 GCF_029499605.1 Hyla sarda
TTTTTTATCTGTCCAAATTGGGTACTGTATGATGTCACAAAAAATGGTTGTTTATCCTTATTTTTATTTTTGTTTCTGGCTATCTTTCCTCCAGTATTGTATGAGTCCCTTCTATTTTGATGTCTTCTAGAATAGGATACTAGTTCCTCGCGCTCCAATCCCTCTATTCTTTTCTGTGCTTTCTTTAGTATTTTTTCACTGTACCCCCTCTGCTCAAATCTAGTGTGGAGTTCTTCAGCTGCAATTTTAAATTGTTTCTCGCAAGAACAGTTGCGCTTTGTTCTACATAATTCTCCGAATGGAATGTTATCCAAGACGTGTCGTGGATGGCAGGAGGAGGCCAATAAAATTGAGTTAGAGGCTGTATCTTTTCTACAAGGACGAATTTCTATACCTTCACTCCTGCCAATCAACGAAATGTCTAAAAAGTTAATTGAATTTTTATCAAAATGTGAGGTAAACCCCAAGTTTAAATTATTGTTCCCGATGTACCTGACAAATTCCGAAAAGTGGGCCTCTGTACCCCTCCAGATTATCAATAAATTGTCTATATAACGACTAATCCAATGTATATTGTCATGATATGGGTTATTGTCACTGAAAATGAAAAGCTGCTCCCAATGGAACATGTAAATGTTCGCAAAAGATGGGGAGAATTTAGCCCCCATTGATGCTCCCCTGGTCTGCAGGTAGAAATCACCATCAAACACGAAGTAGTTGTGTTTAAGCAAAAACTCTGTGGCGATGGCGATAAATTCCCGCAGACCAGGAGAATATGAGCTGAACTTTTCCATATGGGCAGACAGAGCTTCTAAGCCCTTAGACCAGGGAATGCATGGATATAAACCTATGACATCACAGGTTGCCCATGACAACTGCTCATCCCAGACAACTTTTTCCAAGATATTGATAACATGTTTAGTGTCTTGTATGAACGTGGGGGTGATTTTAGTCAGGGGTTGGAGATGGTGATCCACCCACTCCCCAAGGCGCTCACCCAGCGGTCCAATGCCAGCGACTATGGGCCGAAGGGGGGTGGGAATACCCCTTTGTGAACCTTCGGGAGTGAGTGGAACACTGGAGTGACTGGACTCTCTACAAACAGGTACTCCTCCAGTTTTTTGTTAATCGCCCCCAGGGCTACACCCTCTTCCAATCTTTTCTTAAGTTCCGCTTGGAACATTCTAGTGGGGTCACTTTTTAATTTACAGTAGGTTGATGCATCAGATAACATATCTTCATTAAGTTTTTTATATAACCCAGAATCCAAAACAATAATATTTCCACCTTTGTCGGCGCTGCATATCACAATAGATTTATTCTCAGATATTCCTTTCAATGCTATACATTCATTTTTATTCAGATTATCATAACCGTTATTGAGAGACACCTGTTCATTAAGTTTCACTAGATCCCGCTCGACCAGCTCCTGGAATCTATCCAGTGCCTCCGAACGGGAGGCAACAGGATAGGACCCAGGGTTGGTCGAGCGGTAATGTTTGTTCAGACTGTCATCAATGACTGTATTTTCTTTCTGCAAGCAAGTAAGTTGTAATCGTATATTTTGATCCTTAAAATTAGTAACAGTAACATTTACATTGTTAACCTCACCACTGCTCGCTACTTGCCCCTCCATAGCTATGCCTGAAAGTTCACCCTCCTCGTGATCTGTTACCCCCTTGTGAAAATGTCTTTTGAGAGCGAGTCCTCTTGCCAGTCTATTGACATCTAATATAGTGTTGAAAAGTTCAAACTTACTTGTCGGCACAAAATTCAGTCCTTTACCAAGTACTTCAATCTGGTCAACGGATAGGATGCATGCAGATAAGTTCATTACCGGATTTATCTCGGAACTAATAGTGAGCGCAGGGGGTATCTTCTTTCTTCTATGCTTGCGTCCAGCTCTCCTGGTTTTTGACCCTTTAGGCTGTCGGTCTGTCCCAAACGGTTTTTTAGAACAGCTCCTAGTTCCTTAGATAGTACGGCAATGGTTGTCGGTTTCTTTTTCTGTTGTTGTGCTGATGAATGCTGTGCACCTGTGTTTTCCTCCTGGGAGCTTTCAGGGTCTGAGAGCTCACTTTTCTTGCAGATCGAGACCTTGGGTGGCTTCTGCGTTTGGATCTGGATCGAGGTGTGCGCAAAATGGAGCGCGGTGTGTCTGGATTATCTCCTTTATTCAGGTGCCACGAAAACACTTGATCTTTATTATAATCCAGAATGTCCCTTTGGAATTTGCTTTTCTTGATATCCATTATGGAGTTTTCCACAATATCAAGTTTCTCCAATGCTGCTTGTTCCACGCTGGCAAAATCCTTATGCTCTTTGTAGATAGCCAGCTGGGTCCTAAGGCCCTCCATTTCTTGCTGCATACTGGCTAATTCAAGGGATTCTTCCTCCACGATATATGTCATAAGTTTAGCTGAGCATTCCAGCAATGCAGAGTCCCATTTGGTAATGAATCCCTGTGAGTATTTTTTTATGGGTCTTTTTTTGAGCCTAAGACCCCTTGGAACAATGTTCTTTTCCAGATATGTGGTGAGAGTTTTATTGTCCCACCATGTCTTCGTCTCTTTAATCATGAGATTCTCCAGCTGTCTTGTAATAGCAAGCATGTCAGGGGGAACCACGTTAACCGTGGGTGTTACAAAGTCTTTGAACACTGTTTGAGCTTTCGCATCTCTGCTCGGACCATACTTGTCCTTATTACTAGCATCACCGGTTGTGGGTTCCCCCAGTCCTGCCCTTGGCGTTTCCTAATTCGATTCAGCCATGTTGAACCACGCGGTGGGAGCACTCCAATGCGGGAACTATTAAGTGCAGACAAGGTAAGGCTGCTCACCACTCTTGCGTTTGCTGCACGACCTCGTGCTACGAACACCGGTAACGCTCCCGGCTTAATAGAAGTCACACAAGAAAACTTCGGGAAGATGCAGGTAAAACTTGTCAATGGCAAGAGGACTCACTCTCAAAAGACATTTTCACAAGGGGGTAACAGATCAAGAGGAGGGTGAACTTTCAGTCATAGCTATGGAGGGGCAAGTAGCGAGCAGTGGTGAGGTTAACAATGTAAATATTACTGTTACTAATTTTAAGTATCAAAATATACTATTACAACTTACTTGCTTGCAGAAAGAAAATACAGTCATTGATGACAGTCTGAACAAACATTACCGCTCGACCAACCCTGGGTTCTATCCTGTTGCCTCCCGTTCGGAGGCACTGGATAGATTCCAGGAGCTGGTCGAGCGGGATCTAGTGAAACTTAATGAACAGGTGTCTCTCGATAACGGTTATGATAATCTGAATAAAAATGATCGTATAGCATTGAAAGAGATATCTGAGAATAAATCTATTGTGATACGCAACGCAGACAAAGGTGGAAATATTATTGTTTTGGATTCTGGGTTATATAAAAAACTTAATGAAGATATGTTATCAGATGCATCAACCTACTGTAAATTAAAAAGTGACCCCACTAGAATGTTCCAAGCGGAACTTAAGAAAAGATTGGAAGAGGGTGTAGCCCTGGGGGCGATTAACAAAAAACTGGAGGAGTACCTGTTTGTAGAGAGTCCAGTCACTCCAGTGTTCCACTCACTCCCGAAGGTTCACAAAGGGGCATTCCCACCCCCCAATTCGGCCCATAGTCGCTGGCATTGGATCGCTGGGTGAGCGCCTTGGGGAGTGGGTGGATCACCATCTCCAACCCCTGACTAAAATCACCCCCACGTTCATACAAGACACTAAAAATGTTATCAATATCTTGGAAAAAGTTGTCTGGGATGAGCAATTGTCATGGGCAAACTGTGATGTCATAGGTTTATATCCATGCATTCCCTTGTCTAAGGGCTTAGAAGCTCTGTCTGCCCATATGGAAAAATTCAGCTCATATTCCCCTGGTCTGCGGGAATTTATCGCCATCGCCACGGAGTTTTTGCTTAAACACAACTACTTCGTGTTTGATGGTGATTTCTACCTGCAGACCAGGGGAGCATCAATGGGGGCTAAATACTCCCCATCTTTTGCGAACATTTACATGTTCCATTGGGAGCAGCTTTTCAGTGACAATAACCCATATCATGACAATATACATTGGATCAGTCGTTATATAGACGATTTATTGATAATCTGGAGGGGTACAGAGGCACACTTTTCGGAATTTGTCAGGTACATCGGGAACAATAATTTAAACTTGGGGTTTACCTCACATTTTGATAAAAATTCAATTAACTTTTTAGACATTTCGTTGATTGGCAGGAGTGAAGGTATAGACATTCGTCCTTATAGAAAAGATACAGCCTCTAACTCCAGTTTATTGGCCTCCTCCTGCCATCCACGACACGTCTTGGATAAAATTCCATTCGGAGAATTATGTAGAACAAAGCACAACTGTTCTTGCGAGAAACAATTTAAAATAAAATTGCAGCTGAAGAACTCCACACTAGATTTGAGCAGAGGGGGTACAGTGAAAAAATACTAAAGAAATCACAGAAAAGAATAGAGGGATTGGAGCACGAGGAACTAGTATCCTATTCTAGAAGACATCAAAATAGAAGGGACTCATACAATACTGGAGGAAAGATAGCCAGAAACAAAAATAAAAATAAGGATAAACAACCATTTTTTGTGACATCATACAGTACCCAATTTGGACAGATTAAAAAAATAATAAATAGGTACATTCCAGTACTAGAAACAGATCCAATATTAAGAGATATATTATCGGAAGGTATTTCCATTGTGTCCAGGAGAGGCCTCACTATTGGAACCAGAGTCTCACCTAGTCTATTCATCAGTCAAAGGGAATATGTAAGGCACCGGGACTGGTTGAGGAACATAGGTAATCGCAAATGCGGCCATACCAGATGTGTCACTTGTGCACACATGGTAAATTCGAATACTGTAACATCTTGCACAACGGGCAGGACACATAATATACATCAGTGCATTAATTGTAACACTAAATCCATTATATATGTAGCAACCTGTATAGTCTGTAATTTGCAGTATGTAGGATGCTCGGGAAATTCATTAAAAATGAGGTTTAGGAAACATATAACGGATGCCAAAAGTACTCAAACAAGCATCTCCATGCTGTCACGTCATTTTAGAGAGTCTCATCTAGGGGGTACTAACCATTTACGAATATCAGGAGTGGAAAAAGTCACTTTAGGACCTAGGGGAGGCGATCTCAGAAAGAAACTATATAATAGAGAGGCACATTGGATGTTCCTCTTGGGAACGAGATACCCGCAAGGGTTAAATAAAAGATTGGATTTAATGTTGACGTGTGCATAAATGGAATAAAAGAATATATCTGATGTATACAACTTAGTGTTAATTTCGTGGGTATAGTCCTCGGTCCAATACTCCCGGTTTCTCTATATAGATCAACACCTTTGGAGTGTCGTGAATATATAGGGGGGTGTCCACACAGAGAGACGCATGTTATGCGGCCAATAGTCAACATACTAATAGTTTATGTCTTGATTCATATATATAGTCCAAATTATTCAGTCCGGTAGACATGGACACCAAATGAGTATGTAAAAATTCTTTGTGATGGACTATTTAGGAGTAGAATTTAATAACCAGATTGTTGATTATAATTGCAAGTAAATTTGAAATTGAAATTAAAACCGCAGTACATGCACCCTTGTGTGAACTCTCTCCAAAATACCAAATAGAATCATGATTCCAAATGCCATGTTTTGTAACTAACTGTTTTTAATTAAGATTCATGTGGTCATGTGACCAAACTCATGTGTATTTTAATCCGTACTATTGAATGTATGTCTATCTACGACTAAGCACCTGAGCGTGCGAAACGCGTCAGATTGTGTCCTGCCTTATAGCTCGTGAATAAAGCCATTGACAAGTTTTACCTGCATCTTCCCGAGTGCCAGACGTTTTCTTGTGTGACTTCTATTAAGCCGGGAGCGGTTCCGGTGTCCGTAGCACGAGGTCGTGCAGCAAACGCAAGAGTGGTGAGCAGCCTTACCTTGTCTGCACACATATATATATATATATATATATATATATATATATATATATATATAATTTAGTATAATACAATTATAAATGAGAATACCCTGAGGCAAAAGACTTAAAAACTCAAATAGTACCAATACAAGGTAACAACAGTATTGTTAGCAGCAAAATATTGACCTCATCTATACAGTTACACAATGAACTAATACCTGATAATAATACGATATTAGAATAAATACTGATTAGTGAGCAGATAATTAGCTGTATCAATACTATAATCAAATAATTATATGAACTAAAAACTGAATATATATGCAGACAGACAAAGGGATTATAGAGAGCTTTCGATAAGCTCATTGAGGCCAAGGGGCATAAGAGTACGTAACTTGAATATCCAATAGTTTTCGCGTCTTTTAAGCATTGAGAACCGTTGCGGGAAATCTCTAGGGATACTCTCAATGGGGGTAATTGAGATAACTCCAAAATTAGAATTATGAACTTCTACCAGATGTCTGGAGACACTGTGAAGCATGAAACCTAGATTTGTATTGCTCTTATGCTTATTGATTCTGTCTCTCAGACACTGGGTGGTACGTACTATATATTGTAAATCACAGGGACACTGAAGGAGATACGTTAGAAAGGACTGTATATAAAATGATTCATTAGTGACCCTAGATGTAAATGATTGAGCCCTATTGGAAACCTGAGAGCAGCATTTGCACCTTGGGGCACCACACTTAAAGCTCCCTTTTTTATTTAAAAAGGTGGGTTTAGAGTTTTTATTGGTTTTTAGCCTACTAGGCGTTAGAATTTTCCGAAGCGTGTGATTTCTCCTAAAGGTGACACCAGGACCAGAGGGTAACAGTTTATTGAGGTAAGGGTCCTGAAGGAGAATGTGCCAGTACTTTGATAGGATCTTCTTAATATCCTTATTCTCTCTACAAAACATAGTAATAAGGTTAATAGACCATTTGGAGTCTGGCTGAGTCGATATTACCTTGTTGTCCAGGGGTTTACTATTGTGTATGCCCAGTTGTAAACAATCATGTTGTGTAAGCTTGTTTTCTGTATTAAACGAGTAGTCGATGAGTTTCCTAGGATAATATTTTGCATGAAACCTAGCTTTTAAACTATTACTTTGTGCATGGAAGTCATACTCTCTGGTGCAATTACGCCTGATACGTTTAAATTGCCCGAAAGGAATATTCTTGATCCATTTACAGTAATGTGCACTAGAGAAGTCTAAGTAACTATTACTATCGACTTTCTTGAAGAATGTTTTAGTATATAGTTTATCTGAATTTCCATGGAACACTAAAACATCTAAAAACTCTGCATTGTCTTTAAAAATTGTATGAGTAAAATTGAGACCCCATTCATTGTAGTTGAGAGAGGATAAAAAGTAATTTAATTCTTCAAGGTTGCCACTCCAGATAAAAAAATAACCATCAATATAATGTTTAAAATAATTACAGTACTTAAACAGAGGGTGGGGGTATATAATATTGAACTATTTCACTCTTTTGGAAAGCAGAGAGATCCTTTTTCTTCCCCATATTGCTTGAAAATGGTGCTCTGCTTAATAATGTGGAACACCCACCTCTTGTAGTTTTTCCTTAAATTGGGCTCACCTGGCAAGCTAATTATCACAGGTGTCCGAGATGGTTTTCAATGATCAAAAGAGCCCTGAGACACAACACCATCCATGAGTTAAACTGAAGAACAAAATATTTAATCTTTGTGACACTTAAATATAAATTGCATAATAATTTGGAACAGGGTGTGGAGCAAATATTGTATGCACTATATACTATACAAAGCAAGAAAAATAAATAAATGCTTTGTAAAGGTATCCATAGCTAATAAGTAAGTTAATTCTGGAAAATAAAACAATTTGATACATCTTTTAACTGCTAAGTATTCTTAATGATTGTGGAGCGATCTCAGCAGCTAAGTTTGCCTCATATCCGGTCATTTCCTGTTGCAATTAGTAGCCTGCACTCATAGATAGACATCAGCGATCATGCTGTCGGTGTTCCTTAACTCTTTTGATTCTGGTATCAATGCAGATTACAGCATTAAAAAGGCAAACAGACAGATACTGGTTGGTTTAGGGTCTGTGCAATGCTATAATGCTATTACCTATACTTTTGTTGGTGTCTTTGCTAAAACGGTCCCTCTTCACTGTTCAATGCTACGCAACTGCATAGCATTGAACCATAGAAGTAATTGAATGATTGCTTATAATAATCTTGGGGTCAGAATAGGCAATTTTAGGCATGCTTATTTTCTTAAAAGAAAGTCTAAATTTATTTACACGACCCCTTCCCCATAAAGTCTGTTGCGTGAAAACAAAACTACCCCAATGTTCCAAACATTACATTATCCCCCCCCCCCAAAACACACATGAATAATCAGGGGCGGACTGACACCACTCAGGGCCCCCAGACCAAAAAAAGCAAGGGCCCCCAGCGAGACTCCACCCCTCGCTCCACCTCTTCCCCATCCCTATTCTCGCCCAAACCACTCCTTATGCCCAACCCATTCATATCAGAGTACAAATTATGTCTTCTAAACACTGTTTAACCCCTTCATGACCCAGCCCATTTTCACCTTCATGACCTGGGCATTTTTTGAAAATCTGACCACTGTCACTTTAAACATTAATAACTCTGGAATGCTTTTACTTATCATTCTGATTCCGAGATTGTTTTTTCGTGACATATTCTGCTTTATGTTATTGGTAAAATTTCACTGATATTTGCATCCTTTCTTGGTATAAAATCTAAACATTTCATGAAAATTTTGAAAATTTAGGATTTTTCTAACTTTGAAAGTCTCTGCTTGAAAGGAAAATGGATATTCCAAATAAATTACATATTGATTCACATATACAATATGTCTACTTTGTGTTTGCATAAAATTTTTTACAAGTTTTTACTTTTGAAAGACACCAGAGGGCTTCAAAGTTCCACAGCAATTTTCCAATTTTTCTCAAGATTTTCAAAATCGTAATTTTTCAGGGCCTAGTTCAGGTTGGAAGTGGATTTTAAGGGTCTTCATATTAGAAATACCCCATAAATGACCCCATTATAAAAACTGCACCCCCCAAAGTATTCAAAATGACATTCAGTAAGTGTTTTAACCCTTTAGGTGTTTCACAGGAATAGCAGCAAAGTGAAGGAGAAAATTCTAAATCTTCATTTTTTACACTCGCATTTTCTTGTAGACCCAATTTTTTAATTTTTACAAGGGGTAAAAGGAGAGAAATCACCCTAAAATTTGTAACCCAATTTCTCTCGAGTAAGGAAATACCTCATATGCGTATGTAAAGTGTTCGGCGGGCGCAGTAGAGGGCTCAGAAGGGAAGGAGCGACAATGGGATTTTGGAGAGTGAGTTTTTCTGAAAGGGTTTTTGGGGGGCATGTCCCATTTAGGAAGCCCCTATGGTGCCAGAACAGTGGACCCCCCCACATGTGACCCCATTTTGGAAACTATACCCCTCATGGAATTTAATAAGGGGTGCAGTGAGCATTTACACCCCACTGGCGTTTGACAGATATTTGAAACAGTGGACTGTGCAAATCAAAAAAAAATTATTTTTCATTTTCACAGACCACTGTTCCAAAAATCTGTCATACACCAGTGGGGTGTAAATTCTCACTGCACCCCTTATTACATTCCGTGAGGGGTGTAGTTTCCAAAATGGGTCACATATGGATATTTATTGTTTTGCGTTTGTCAGAACTGCTGTTACAATCAGCCACCCCTGTGCAAATCGCCTCAAATGTACATGGTGCACTCTCCCTTCTGGGCCTTGTTGTGCGCCCCCAGAGCACTTTGCGCCCACATATGGGGTATCTTCGTAGTTGGGAGAAATTGCATTACAAATTTAGAGGGTCATTTTTCCCTTTTACCTCTTGTGAAAATGAAAAGTATAGGGCAACACCAGCATGTCAGTGTAAAAAATTAATTTTTTTACACTAACATGCTGGTGTAGATCCCAATTTCACATTTTCATAAGGGGTTAAAGAAGAAAAAGCCCCCCAAAATTTGTAAGGCAATTTCTCCCGAGTACGGCGATACCCCATATGTGTCCCAAAAATGTTGCCCTGAAATACGACAGGGCTCCAAAGTGAGAGAGCGCCATGCGCATTTGAGGCCTGAATTAGGGATTTGCATAGGGGTGGACATAGGGGTATTCTATGCCAATGATTCCCAAACAGGGTGCCTCCAGCTGTTGCAAAACTCCCAGCATGCCTGGACAGTCAATGGCTGTCCGGCAATACTTGGAGTTATTATTTTGCAACAGCTGGAGGCTCCGTTTTGGAAACAGTAGCGTACCAGACGTTTTTCATTTTTTTGGGGGAGGGGGGCTGTGTAGGGGTATGTGTATATGTAGTGTTTTTTACTTTTTATTTTAGGTTAGTGTTAGTGTAGTGTAGTGTTTTTAGGGTACAGTCACATGGGCAGAGGTTCACAGCAAGTTTGCATCTGGAAGTTTGAGCTGCAGCGCAAAATTTGCGCCATCTCAAACTTGCAGCACTCACTGTAAACCTCTGCCCATGTGAGTGTACCCTGTACATTCACATTGGGGGGAGGGGGCAAACATCCAACTGTTGCAAACTCCGAGCATGCCCTTTGGCTGTCCGTGCATGCTGGGAGTTGTAGTTTTGCAACAGCTGGAGGCACACTGGTTTGGAAACACTAAGTTAAGTAATAAACTTTCAAGTGTTTTGCAACCAAACTTAGTGTTTCCAAACCAGTGTGCCTCCAGCTGTTGCAAAACTACAACTCCCAGCATGCATGGTCTGTCAGTGCATGCTGGGAGTTATAGTTTTGCAACAATTGCAACAGCTGGAGGCACTGAGGTAGGAAACGGACAATGTTTCCCAACTAGTGTGCCTCCAGTTGTTGCAAAACTACAACTCCCAGCATGCCCAGACTGTCCAGGCATGCTGGAAGTTGTAGTTCGGCAATATCTGAAGGATCCGATGTTGCCGAACTACAACTTCCAGCATGCTTGGGCAGTCTGGGCATGCTGGGAGTTGTAGTTTTGCAACATCTGGAGGTCCACAGATTGGAGACCATTATACAGTGGTCTCCAAACTGTGGACCTCCAGATGTTGCAAAACTACAACTCCCAGCATGCCCCGAAAGCCAAAGGCTGTCTGGGCATGCTGGGAGTTGCAGTTTTGAAACTCCCAGAGGCAGCAGTGAGATCGCTTTACGGCGATCTCACTGCTTCCAATGAAGATGCTGCACTGCTGCCGGAAACTCACCTCCGGGACGCAGCGCCGCCGGGACCGCATGGAGGACGTCGCTCGCGCCGGGACCGCTCGGGACACCGCTCGGACGGGTAAGTGATGCCGGGGGATGGGTCAGGGACACTTAGCAGAGCGGTGTGTGTCCCGATCCCCGTGATCGGGACTCACACACCGCGCTGCTAAGTATTTTCATAGCGAAACGCTGCTATCAGCTAGTCAGATTTGACCAGCTGATAGCAGCGATCGCTGGGGGGGGGGGGGGGGGGGGGGGGAAATGAAACCCCCCGTGGTCGCATGGTAAGATGGCTGGCTATCAGTGATAGCCACCATCTCTCCGGGCGCTGTGGGGTGCCGCGAGTAGCGGCAAAAATGTTCATGACGTACCTGTATGTCATGGGTCGGGAACACCTTGCCACCCATGACGTACAGGTATGTCATAGGTCGGGAAGGGGTTAATAACAGAATCTTTACACACAAAAGAAAAAAGAAGATATAAACAAGTGCAATATACATTATAAATTCACAAAACAAGTGCAATAGAAATTCTAAATACACAATACAAATTCAATAGAAATTCTAAATATACTAAACAAATGCAATAGAAATTATAAATTCACAAAACAAGTGCAACAGAAATCATAAATACACAAAAACAATTGCACTATAAATTTGAAAAAAATAAATAAATAAGTGCAATAGAAATCATAAATACACAAAAAAGTGCAATTGAAATTATAAAAACAAATGCTCTATAGTGCAACAATGGATGCCAAAAAAGTATTTCAGTTCCACTAGCCTGCAGCAGGGCTGAGTGAAAGGCAAAAAACGAATTACCTGCATTGAACTACTGTATATGTCAGGTGGTACAAATTGCACACATCCATCAGGGTTCTTCTCTGGTACCTCTTCTGTTTAATATATTGAAGGGGTATTCCAGGAAAAAACTTTTTTTTATATATCAACTGGCTCTGGAAAGTTAAACAGATTTGTAAATTACCTCTATTAAAAAATCTTAATCTTTCTAATAGTTATTAGCTTCTGAAGTTGAGTTGCTGTTTTCTGTCTAACTGCTTTCTGATGACTCACGTCCCAGGAGCTGTGCAGCTCCTATGGGGATATTCTCCCATCATGCACAGCTCCCGGGACGTGACATCATCATTGAGCAGTTAGACAGAAAACTTCAGAAGCTAATAAGTATTGGAAGGATTAAGATTTTTTAATAGAAGTAATTTACAAATCTGTTTAACTTTCCGGAATCAGTTGATATATAAAAAAAAGTTTTTGCCTGGAATACCCCTTTAATAAATGATCTTGAAATAGCCAGAGAAGTATCATCCAATCTGAAGTTTAAAAGAGAAGAGAGCGAAGTTCAGCAGATGTGTTGCCAATATGGTCTATGATTTTCTTCTTTGCCTCTCTTTATCTTCAAAGCAACATCTTTCTTTATTGCAATAAGCATCAAGGTCTCCAGATTTTGCTGAGTGAGAGTTGATCTAAGTAATTAAAATTTCCAATTTTGAAAAGCATCGTTCACAGGAGCATTGTGTAATGCTTAAGGTAATCAAGTACTTGTATGCCATAAAAAGATTTTCGTAAGCGGATGAGCATATGCGTTACTGAAACAGCAACTTAAATGCACAAGATATTCAATTTTTGCAGGAGATTTTTTTCAAAGAAAGCTTGCTCGATGATGGCTCCAAGTCAGAGAGGTCATCTTCTTCCTCTCCAGCAGAGCTCCTAGTTTCATTGTCACTGTCAAACAGCCCTTTTGAGAGCTTTTGGAAGCTACATGCAAATGAAATTAGTTCTTCACAAAAAGCAAGATTATCAATTTCAGATACAGCTTCAGAAATTATATCAAGTTGAATTTTTTCAGGAGGAGACAGTATTTTGTCAAAATGTTTTTTGTCAAATGACATTGTAGCATGACAAAAATGACATTGTAGCATGACACTTCAAAGCAGTGGCGTTGCTAGGGTTGGTGTCACCCGGTGCGGTAGAAAATGGTGTCACCCCATACCTACCTCCCCCTCCACATAATAAAGTTTTTAGCCTGTTGTGATGGATGCCACTGGTGTAGCGCATTGTGAAAAATTCCAGTATAATAATTAAATATACCAATTGCCACAGAATGGAAAAGCGCTAAAGAGGTTTTCACCATTTAAAACTACAACTCCCAGAATTACTTAAATGGGTACTCCACTGGAAATTATTTTCTTTTGAATCAACTGGTGCCAGGAAGTTAAAATCTGAATCCTTCAAGTAAGTAATTTACAAACCTCTTTAACTTTCTGGCACCAGTTGATTCAAAAGAAAATGTTTTGCAGATGAGTACCACTTTAAGCAGTGGTGAGGTTATGCTGGGAGTTAAGTTTCACTCATCTTAACTGCAGAACTTACAAGTGACTACAGCTCTGATAGGACATAATGAGGAGAATATACAATAATATCGGTGACTACAGGTGACTTCTTCTCTATAGTGAGGAGAATACACAATGATATCAGTGATTACAGGTGACGTCTTCTCTATAATGAGGAGAATACACAATGATATCAGTGATTACAGGTGACGTCTTCTCTATAATGAGGAGATTACACAATGATATCAGTGACTATAGGCGACATCTTCTCTAAAGTGAGGAGAATACACAATGATATCAGTGATTACAGGCGATGTCTTCTCCATAGTGAGAAGAATACACAATGATATCAGTGATTACAGGTGACGTCTTCTCTATAGTAAGGAGAATACACAATGATATCACTGATTACAGGCGACGTCTTCTCTATAGTGAGAAGAATACACAATGATATCAGTGATTACAGGTGACGTCTTCTCTATAGTAAGGAGAATACGCAATGATATCAGTGATTACAGGCGACGTCTTCTCTATAGTGAGGAGTCTGGTATGGTCATTTTCCGTACCCGGATCATGGTGGAGACAGGATAGAGATTAAGCAAGCAAGGGAGATTTATCTGTGTGGATTTGTGGCAGTCAGGGATATATTGAGCCTTTCTGCTGGGCAGTATAGGAAGTGTGGGAATTATTATTGGCTACATAATCCCTCACATAAAGGATACTTATCTTTAAAGTGTGGATTCTGTGGGAGCTATAACAGTACTTGGTTTATCATCAGTGTTTACACACGGAGCTAATAGGGGCCATTGCTGAGGAAGAAAATAAGTGTACTTATTAGCCTATTTTATATCATATGGGCATTCTTTGATGTACTCTGACATTCAGGAGGTGGAATTAGACCTGGAGGTCATATCAAGGACCTTGGGTCTATTGGATATCAAGACACTATTGGAGATTATCCATAAAGAAGAATCCCACAGAGACTATATCGTACATCTATTAACCCTGCTTGCTTTGTGTTTTATGTTTTCTTCCTGTCTGTTATACATTGAATGGAATAAGTTATAATATATACTCCTCCACTGTGTATCCAGGGTTTAAATTATAACCCCTGATGAACCGTGGATATATTTAATCCACGGGGTTAGTAATGAGCTAAATTGGATTTATGTTCCATATATCAGTGATTTTTTTGAATACACAATGATATCAGTGATTACAGGTGATGTCTTCTCTATAGTAAGGAGAATACACAATGATATCAGTGATTACAGGTGACATCTTCTCTATAGTGAGGAGAATACACAATGATATCAGTGATTACAGGTGACGTCTTCTCTATAGTGAGGAGAATAGACAATGATATCAGTGATTACAGGTGATGTCTTCTCTATAGTGAGGAGAATACACAATGATATCAGTGATTACAGGCGACGTCTTCTCTATAGTGAGAAGAATACACAATGATATCAGTGATTACAGGTGACGTCTTCTCTATAGTAAGGAGAATATGCAATGATATCAGTGATTACAGGTGACGTCTTCTCTATAGTGAGCAGAATACACAATGATATCAGTGATTACAGGTGATGTCTTCTCTATAGTAAGGAGAATACGCAATGATATCAGTGATTACAAGTGACGTCTTCTTTATAGTGAGGAGAATACACAATGATATCAGTAACTACAGGTGACGTCTTCTCTATAGTGAAGAGAATACACAATGATGTCAGTGATTACAGGTGACGTCTTCTCTATAGTAAGGAGAATACACAATGATATCAGTGATTACAGGTGACGTCTTCTCTATAGTGAAGACAATACACAATAATATCAGGGATTCCAGGTGACGTCTTCTCTATAGTGAGGAGAATACACAATGATATCAGTGATTACAGGTGATGTCTTCTCTATAGTGAGGAGAATACACAAAATTATATCAGTGATTACAGGTGACGTCTTCTCAATAGTGAGGAGAATACACAATGATATCAGTAACTACAGGTGACATCTTCTCTATAGTCTTTCCTTATCTAATTCAGATGGAACATACCACCGGGTCCAGCTAAATGTTCTCTCTGCAGAACGTGACGCCCAGACGGCTCCTCACTGTGTCAGCGCATTCTGATCCTCTATATGAAAATAATAATTATTTTTATAAACCTGCCAGACACTGTATCCTCTAAATAAAATAAACTAGTATACACTAGGGCTGCACGATATATCGCAAAAACAATCGAATCGCGATTTCTGCTTTTTTGCCATATATCGATATGGCCCCCGGGAAAATTTGCGATTATCTGACCGGGCTGCAGCGCGGGCCGGCCAGGGCAGATAAGAACAAATTTAAATATTAAAAGTCTGTGTTTCCCAACCAGGGTGCCTCCAGCTGTTATGAAACTACAACTTCCAGCATGCCTGGACAGCCAAAAGCTGGCAGAGTGGTGTCACCCCATCTGCCTGGTGTCACCCGGTGCGCACCCACCGCACCCTGGTCACAACGCCACTGCTTCAAAGGTTTTTTTGCAGATTTTCTGGATCTACACATCTTGCTGTTCTAAGTTCTGTGAAAGACTTACTAATGGCAATGTTCTCAGCATTTAGTTTTCCATTAATGTCATCATTGAAAATAGTTGCAGACTTAAAGACATGGGAAAAATCTCTCAATATTTTAACTAAATGGTTTTTAGCATCCTCACCCATTTGCCATGCTTGCATTATGTCGAGGGCTGGTGACTCCAAGTAATCTAAGACTTGAGTTGTAATGTCGAATATTCTTATAAATTTAAAAGCAACAAGGATGGTCCCAAATTTAAAAAGTTTTCATTTAATTTAAGTGCCTCATGGCAAGTGGAAATTTTGAAATCAGAGGAATGACTAACTTGCTTAAGAACAAGGATAAGGTCAGAATATAATTAGTGGTCTGTATATGTTCCACAAAGTTTCCGAAGAGCCCAGGCTTTATTTGAACACCTAGTTGTGCCAATTTTATCAAGCTTTTAAGTTTAGCACTTACAGTTTTGGCTTTAACCTGGTCTTCTCAAACTTTAATCCTTTTGTAGCTCTCAGAGAAAAAGGTGGACAAGTTACCAAGAAGTCCAAATAGGCTGACTGCTGGAACGCATACACTGCTTGCATCACATATAAAAAGACTGAGCACGTGAGCATAGCACCATGTATGGATATGACTAGGATGCACTTGTTTCATCAAAGCATGCAATCCTGAGTATGCTCCACCCATGTTAGCAGCCCCATCAAACAAATCACCAATACACTGGTCCAGGTTTAGTCCAATGTCAGACAAAGAATTTTGCAACAAGTCATGTAATGCCTCGCTGCTTGAGTCTTAAACATTTAAAAGGCGCATCAACCTCTCCTTAACTGTGTCCTCTACAACATATCGCACAACAACAGCACATTGATCATGTGCAGAAACATCTTGTGTAGAGTCCATTTGTATGGAAAACATCCCAGCATTGTTAACTTCCTGAACGATGTCTTCTTTTATCATGTCTCCAATAATTGAGAATAATTTTGTTATAGAGGACTTGCTCAAAAAAGTAACACATTTCCCTTGCCCTTTTTGAGATTGGTTAGGGTTTTTTTTGCCACTTCTTGTACTTTCTCCAAATGCTCTTTCAGGACCGGACTATATTCTGCAAGGAGTTTCACAAGTTCCAAGAGATTTCCTCGAATTTCAAAGACATTAGCTGCAGACTCTGAATGGCTGCTTCTCTATGGCAATGCTTGAACACCAATAGAAAAAACACAATCAATAATAGTGCCTATAACAGCAAGACGCTGAAGTACCTGGCTGTGCCTTTTAGAAAGCTGGTCAACTTAAAGTTTGGGCTTATTGGATTTGCATTTAATGTTGAACATATAGGCTCCACTAGCAAGCTTATGACACAGAGATTGCTCATGCTCTGTGCCTCTTGTTGCAATATGTCTCCATTCATTGCAACCCTTTATCCAATTAGATTTATGAAATTTTTCTGCAGAATACATTAGGCAAATTGAACAGTGTAGGGTCTGCTTTCTGTCATTGAAACTAACCCATTTTCTGTTAACATTTTCCCCTTGTATACCTTTTTGTAAATAGACAACATTCACATTAAATGGGATGCCCTGACTAGGCTGTTAAGGGTAAAATTCCAAGAACATTTCAATAGAAATGCCAGCATTTCTCAATTCATGAGAATGGAGAAAGAAATCCTCTGTGGAAGGGGATTTTTCCTGCAGAGGAGATAAATAGATATGAGCAAACTTTTCAAAAATTCGATTTGACGATTCGCCGAATTTTCCCGAAAAGTTTGTTTCGATCCGAATGTGTTCGATATTAATAAAGGCTATTTCTAGCCTACATACTGCCTCTAAAGGGGTATAGAACACTTTGCTGTGTCCTAAAACGCATATGGAGTGTGCTGGGGTAGTGAAATAATACTGTTATTCAGAATAGCATGCAGATTTCCTGCATCGCTCTTAGAATCACTGCCGCACAGCAGCACAATGACAGAGTCTGGTGGTGGCATCAGTGTCAGGAGACCATATAGTGACTGAATGACATAGCGTGGACATGTTGGGAGCCAGAGGAGACCATTTAGTGGCTGAATGGCACAGCGTGGAGTTGGCTGATGCACTAGTAAACTACACACCAAGGCTTCACAATCCCCCCCCCCCCCAAAAAAAAAAAAAAAAAAAAAAAAAACACAATATATGGCATTTTTGACAAAGATTTCTCATTGGTAGCACCCGCTATCCAAAAATGTGAAATTAACAGACCCAGGCCCCACCTCTGCGGCATCAGTAACCCATATATTGCCTGTACGACACAGCCTGGAGTTGGCTGATGCACCAGTACACACCAGGGCTTCACAAGCCCCCCTCCAAAAACAACACAATGAGAAATTGTTGTCAAAGCTTTCTCATTGGTAGCACCCGCTATCCAAAAAATTGAAATTTCCAGAACCAGGCCCCACCCCTGCGGCATCAGTAACCCATATATTGCCTGCATGACACAGCCTGGAGTTGGCTGATGCAAGAGTACACACCAGGGATTCACAATCCCCCCCCCCCCCAAAAAAAAAAAAAAACAACAACACAATATATGACAAAGATTTCTCATAGGTAGCTCCCGCTCTCCAAAAATTAGAAATTTCCAGACCCAGGCCCCACCTCTGCGTCATCAGGAATCCATATATTGCTTGAAGGACACAGCCTGGAGTTGGCTGATGCACCAGCACACACCCGAGCTTCACAATCCCCTCCAAAAAACAACAACATTTTAGAAATGTTTTAAAGAAATACCTTTGTGTAAGAACAAGCGCATATCCAACAGTTCTCAAGACTCTATAATGCAGGACGGTGGACCACCCAAAGACATTCTTCTCAAAAATAATAAACCACACAATGTTTTAAATTTTTTTACAAAAACTAATTCAATATGTGTGTAAGCGCATCTGTCTCCAAAAGATCAGATCACCAAAGGACTTTTTTCGCCCAAAATGATGAAGCAGAGTTAATCCCTGTCCGTTTTTTTTTTTCATTAAAAAATCACACGCAACAAGCGTTCCGTTGTGTAACGATTAGCATTCTGGAAAATTCAATTTTATTACCGATAAAATTATCAGTAAATAAAAAAAAAAACACTACCCAAGAGTGTTTAATTACCCCATACATTCAGTCAGGAGTAGGCCTCAGCAGTACCCAAGAGGCTTTAATAACCCCCTACCTTTGCACGATCAATTGCGAAATCGAGCAATATCAGGTGTGTTATGCCCTCAGATTTCCGGGGCCGCAGGCGCGCTCCACTGAACGGATTAGCGTGTCTCTATCTTTCATTGACCGGTGCTGGTAACCCGCTAACTCCCGGAAAGGTAAGCTGCCGCAAAGCAGGTGGTCTCCCCCGGGCACGTTTGGCTCCAGAATTTTCACTACTGCCACACCACACTGACTGCCAACCAGGCTAGCGCCTTGCTGACTCAAGGGCAACCTACAACTCTCTTCTCCCGATGATGAACCCTCCTTCTCCTGAGATCGAGCAATAACAGGTGTGTTATGCCCTCAGATGTCCGGGGCCGCAGGCGTGCTCCACTGAACAGATTAGGGTGTGTCCATCTTTTTTGGTAGCACCCGCAATCCAAAAATGTTTCATTCCCAGACCCAGGGCCCTCCTCTGCGGCATCAGGAACCCATAGATTGCCTGAAAGACACAGCCTGGAGTTGGCTGATGCCCGAGTACACACCCGGGCTTCACAATCCACCCCAAAAAAAACGCCAAATTTTATTGAAATTGTCTGACAAAATACCTGTTTTTTAAAAACAAGTGCATATACAGCATTTCAGAAGACTCTATAATTCAGGACGGTGGACCACCAATAGACATTCTTCTCAAAAATAATAAACCACACAATGGCCCTCATTTACTATTCTAAACCCGACTTGTTTTGTCGGGTCTTTTTGGCGCATCTTTGTCTGCGACATGTCACAGACATCATGCGCCAGTCTGCGACACGATGCAACATTTTTTCCCGACGGACCCGATGTGGATTCTCCCAAACCCGAAAAAGGGGCGTAACCCGACATTTCTGAGCTTTCCCACGTATTTATAAAGGTTTCCAACCCGAATTTGTTGAATTGTTGTGGATTTTTCCCGGCAACTCCGAGGAGTTGGAAACCAAAACCTACAAAACCCATGTGCGACAAACAGGATGCGACATAATAATAAATATCAGGGGAAAAAAACTGTCGGGTACGAAAACAAGATAGACTTACAACCCGATTTTCTAAGTAAATGAGGGCCAATATGTTCAAGTTTTTTAAAAACTGAAATTCCAAGACCCAGGCCCCACCTCTGCTGCATCAGTAACCCATATATTGCCTAACGGACACAGACTGGAGTTGACTGATGAACAAGTACACACTACACACCCGTCACCTGGACTTCACAATCCACCCCAAAATACCGCAAAATTTTATAGAAATTGTCTGACAAAATACCTTATTTTTTTTTTTTTAAACAAGTGCATATACAGCAGTTCAGAAGACTCTATAATGCATTCTTCTCAAAAATAATAAACCACACAACGTTTGAAATTTGGTTAAAAAAATTATTACATGTGTGTAAGCGCATCTATCTCCAAAAAATCATATGAGAAAAGGATTCTAATCGCCAAAAATGATTAAGCAGAGTTAATCCCTCTCCATCCATTTATTTTTTCACACGCAACAAGCGTTCCGTTGTGTAACAGCATTCTGCAAAATTCAATTTTATTACTGATAAAATTACCAGTAAATTTAACAATAACACTACCCAAGAGTGTTTAATTACCCCATACATTGCACCAGGAGCAGTCAGGAGTAGGCCTCAGCAGTACCCAAGAGGCTTTAATAACCCCTTACCTTGCCCGATCAATTGCGAGATCGAGCAATAACAGGCGTATTATGCCCTAAGATGTCCGGGGCCGCAGGCGCGCTCCACTAAACGGATTAGCGTGTCTCTATCTTTCAAGGACAGGTGCGTGTTGCACGCTGAAACCAGTTCGTGATAGGGATCTGGGATTGCAATTATTTAACCTTAAAATGAGGAATTACCAGTAAGTGAGGGTCATAAGCTGGCGTTGATTAAGTCCCTGCCCTTTGTACACACCGCCCGTCGCTATAAGCGATTGGATTAGTTAGTGAGTTGGTTAGTGAGGTCCTCGGAACGGCCCAGGCAGGGTAGGAGAAGGCCCTGGCAGAGCGCCGAGAATTTAATGATCATTGTTGAAATTTGCATTAAGAATGTATTTAGCTACTGCTAAACATCCAAAAATTTAAGGCCCAAGGCCAGAGGAACCACGGAGGCGAGTAGTTCCTGAAAGACACAGAATGAGTCTGGAGCATGCATTTGCAGTACCCAAGAGGTTTTCATAACCCCTTACATTTAAAGATCAATGTTTACATTTGCATTAAGCATGTATTTAGCTACTGCTAAACTTCAAAAAATTATAGGCCCAAGGCCTGAGGCACCAGGGAGGCAAGTAGTTTGTGAAAGACACAGAATGAGTCTGGAGCAGTCATTCGCAGTACCCAAGAGGGTTTCATAACCCCTTACATTTAAAGATCAATGTTGACATTTGCATTAAGCATGTATTTAGCTACTGCTAAACTTCAAAAAATGAAAGGCCCAAGGCCAGAAGCATCAGTTTTCCCCATATTAGGAGCATAGTTGTCCCCCAGATTAGGCAGCATAGATGTCCCCCAGATTAGGAGCATACTTGTCCCCCAGAGTAGGCAGCATAGATGTCCACTAGATTAGGCAGCATAGATGTCCCCCAGATTAGGAGCAAACTTGTCCCCCAGAGAAGGCAGCATAGATGTCCCCCAGATTAGGCAGCATAGATGTCCCCCAGATTAGGAGCATACTTGTCCCCCAGATTAGGCAGCATAGATGTCACCCAGATTAGGCAGCATAGATGTCCCCCAGATTAGGAGCATACTTGTCCCCCAGATTAGGCAGCATATATGTCACCCATATTAGGCAGCATAGATGTCCCCCAGATTAGGCAGCATAGATGTCCCCCAGATTAGGAGCATACTTGTCCCCCAGTTTAGGCAGCATATATGTCACCCAGATTAGGCAGCATAGATGTCCCCCAGATTAGGCAGCATAGATGTCCCCCAGATTAGGCAGCATAGATGTCCCTCAGATTAGGCAGCATAGATGTCCCTCAAATTAGGCAGCATAGATGTCCCTCAGATTAGGCAGCATAGTTGTCCCCCAATCAGCGCGGGCCGGTCAGAGCCAATCAAAGGGCCGTATGAGGCAAGCGGGCCATACAATGCCTAGGTCTGCCCCAGAGGGTTTCATAACCAACCACAATAGAGAAAATTTTGTTGTAGGAGTATGGTCAATCTACTCAGACCCATCTGTCATTGGTGGCTGGAAATCCTGGCTGATCCATCCCTGATTCATCTTGACAAACGTCAGTCTCTCCACATTTTTAGTAGACAGACGAGTTTGCCTTGGGGTGACTATGGCCCCGGCCGCACTAAACACCCGCTCTGATGGCACACTACTGGCCAGGCAGGACAGCTTTTCCAGGGCAAACTCCGCCAGTTGCTGCCATAAATCGAGTTTGGCATGGTCATGTCGAGGTAAGCCACCACCTGCTGGTTCAGGTCTTGCTCCATGTCCACCTGCTGCTGATGAGTAGCTTCACTATGCTGCTGAAGGAAGCTACTCATCAGCGACTGTAGACTCAGGCTGCTGCTGATTGAGCCGGTACTGCTCCTGCCACCCCTCCCCAGCAGCCGTGGCAGTGGAAGGTGAGCGCAGAGGGCCCCCCGAGTCAGACCTGCGAGTGGATGGACCATGTGGCCGACTACGTAGAAGCTCTCTGAAGTAGGTCAGTTTGTCCTCCCTCTCAGTGGGTGTAAAAAAGGCCCCCATTCTGGGCCGGTAGCGAGGGTCTAATAAGGTGGAGATCCAGAAGTCATCATGCTGACGAATTTTGACAATTCGGGGGTCACTACGCAAGCAACTCAGCATGCATCGTGCCATTTGTGACAGTGACTCGCTGGGACTACCTGCCTCCATCTCCACTGCATACTGCCACGGTGTGTCTGGGTCCTCTGTCTTGCCTCTCTCGTAATAACCCTCCAGCTCCTCTGGCTGCTCCTGCTCCTCCTCTCCTGTCCAATGACCAGAAAAAACAGCCATCTCATCCACCGTAAACTGTGCTCCGGTCTGCCCCTCATCATCCTCCTCCAGTTCATCTCCCACAGGACTCATGTAGCCTTCTGATGTAGGCGCAACATCTCCATTGCCGTGACCAGCCATGTTTTCAATAATTTTTTTGAGTAAATGTAGGAGTGGAATTACGTCGTTCATGGCGTAATTCGAGCGACTAACAAAAAATGTGGCTTCCTCAAAGGGCCTCAGCAAACGGCAGGTGTCACGTATGAGCTGCCACTCGTTCACATTGAAGTTACACAGGTGAGTATTCCTTTCTGCTTGTATCATCAAAAAATCCGTGATGGCTTTTCTTTGTTCTGTCCAACATATGGAGGGTGGAATTCCAACGTGTGGCAACAACAAAAAATGAGACTATGTTGTGGGATACCGTTCTGACGCTGCAGCTCAAGCAAAGTGTGCTTGGCGGTCTACGAGTGGCTGAAGTGCATGCACAGTTTCCTTGCCATTGTCAGGATGTCCTGCAAATGGGGTGAAGACTTGATGAACTTCTTGACAACCAGATTCAACACGTGTGCCATCCAGGGCGAATGGTTCACACTTCCTTGTCGCAGCTTGGCCACAATGTTCTTCCCATTGTCGGTCACCATGGTTCCCATTTCCAGATTTCGTGGAGTAAGCCATACTCGGATTTCTTCCCTAATGAACTTTAGCAGTTTCTCCCGTGTGACTCCGTTCGCCAAGGCAAACCATGTGAAGGACGGCTTGACACTGCTGTGCCCTACACACGTGGTACGATGAAGAGCCACCAAGATTTGGACGTGCAGTGGAGGCCGAGGACACGGGGGAGGAGGAGGAGGAGACGCACACTGTAAAAGGACCAACTGCCTGGGAGCTAGAGTGTGGTGGAGGAAGCGGTGTGACCTGTCCAAGTTGCTGTTGTGGCTGTGCAGGAACAACATTTACCCAGTGGGCCGTAAAAGACATGTATTGTCCCTGCCCGTAGTTACAGCTCCACACGTCGGCGCTGCCGTGCACTTTTGAACACACCGACAGGCTCAAGGACTGGACCACCTTCTCTTGTACAAACTTATGCAGGGCTGGTACTGCCTTCTTCGCAAAGAAATGACGGCTTGGGACTCTCCACCTCGGCTCGGCACAAGCCATCAATTACCTGAAAGCTGCAGAGTCCACCAGTTGGAAAGGGAGGGACTGTAACTCCAGCAACTTGGACAGGAGCACATTCAACTTCTGCGCCGTTAGATGAGTGGGCGCATACTGTTGTCTCTTGGACATGGCTTCGCCGATCGATTGTTGGCAGAATGGCTAACCACAAGCGGAAGAAGCAGGAGCGCAAGGAGGAGGGTTTGACACAATTCTCCCTTCGGCTGATGTGGTGGAGCCTTGGCTGGATGACGGAGGGAGCAGATGGCCACTGGGTGATGCAGCAGGCTGGACCACTACCTCGGAGCCACGGTTATCCCAGGCCGCTTTATGGTGGGGAATCATGTGTTGACGCAGGGCCGTGGTGCCGAGATTGGGACCCTGGCCACGCTTCACTTTCTGCCCACAGATTTTGCATTTGACTACACTAAGGTCCTCCGGATTCTTTATGAAGAACAACCATACCGCAGAATAGCTTATTTTCCCACCCGCAGTTCGCTCTATTTCACTGCTATCGGCGCCGTCTCCAGGAACCCCTGTTCCACTACCTCCCTGAATGGTAGCTTGCCGCGAAGCAGGTGGTCTCCCCCTGGCACGTTTGGCTCCTGAATTTCCACTATTGCCACCACCATGCTGATTGCCAACCGTGCTACCACCTTGCTGCCTCATAGACAAAGATCAAATCTCTTCTCCTGATGATGATGAAGCCCCGGCTTCTGCACCCGGCTCCCTGATGTCCTCCTCGTGTTCCACAACAGTGTCTGCCTCAGGACCCTGAACAATTGAAACACCGCCTCCCACGTCACTCTCCGCATCACTACTTGCCCGCCTTGCGGAGGAAGGGACGCATGTCTCCTCACATTCTTGGCTGCCCATTAGATGCTGACTATCCTCTATTACATCGTCCTCGCTAAATAGTGGAGCTGAACCCAAAGCATGAGATACTTCTTTGGGAGAGGGAACAGCATAGGACAAGGGCAATGGGATTACAGGGACTGCTCCCGGGCCATGCCAACTGAGGATTGTGTCTGAGGAACCCACCGACTCTTGACTGGGGTTGTCAGATGTCGCTTGTGATGATGGAGATGAGTGTGCAAACCAATTGATGTGGAGAGATGGGTCGATGACACAACCGCTGGGTGTTAACGGAGCTCAGGCCTATTGCTGCGACTCCTGCTGCCACTCGCCCCAAGTCTGCTGCCAACTCTGCCTGACTTATGTAGGCCTCTGCCCCTTTTCTGTGCACGTCCTGGCACTTCCCTGCCAGACATACTTAGTGCGTTTATGAGGGTATAGAACAGCAGCAGGCGATTACTTACGGCTTTCCTTTCAAAGTATATAGGCCCTAGACAGAATAACAGTTACTAAATAGTACACACCTTTATTGTATATATGCCCTTTGCAATGATGTGCGCACTGTTAAGCTTATTTATACACAGAAAAAAACTATTTTTTTTATGTATACACCAGCCAGTGTATACTAATGTGTGGAATAGCACTGAATTTAGCACCGAGACAGAAATACAGGAACTAAATAGTACTCTACTTGGTTGTATGTATGCCCTTTGCAGTGATGAGCGCACTGTTAAGCGTATTTGTACGCAGGAAAAACATAACACTTAATTTAGCACAGAGACAGAATAAAAGGTGGTATATGGTACACTATTTGCTTGAATTTAGGCCCTTTGCAATGATAAGGCCACTGTTAAGCGTCTTTTTACGCAGGAAAACTTTTTTTTTCTTTAATACACCGGCAGGTGTATAACGTGTGGTATAACACTTAATTTAGCACAGAGACAGAAAAAAGGTGGTATATGGTACGCTTTTGCTTGAATTTAGGCCCTTTGCAGTGTTAAGGCCACTGTTAAGCGTATAAGGCCAGTGATAAGGCCACAGTAATAAGGCCACTGTTACGCGTATTTTTACGCAGGAAAACACTTTTTTTCTTTAATACACCGGCAGGTGTATAATGTGTGGTATAACACTTAATTTAGCACAGAGACAGAAAAAAAGTTGGTATATGGTACACTATTTGCTTGAATTTAGGCCCTTTGCAATGATAAGGCCATTGTTAAGCGTATTTTTACGCAGGAAAACTTTTTTTTTTCCTTTAATACACCGGCAGGTGGATAACGTGTGGTATAAAACTTAATTTAGCACAGAGACAGAAAACAAGGTGGTATATGGTACGCTTTTTGCTTGAATTTAGACCTTTTGCAATGATAAGACCACTGTTAAGCATATTTTTACGCAGGTAAACCATTTTTTTTCTTTAATACACCGGCAGGTGTATAACATGTGGTATAACACTTAATTTAGCACAGAGACAGAAAAAAAGGTGGTATATGGTACGCTATTTGCTTGTATGTAGGCCCTTTGCAATGATAAGGCCACTGAAAAAGCGTATTTGTACTGAGGAAAACTTTTTTTTCTTTAATACACCGGCAGGTGTATAACGTGTGGTATAACACTTAATTTAGCACAGAGACAGAAAAAAGGTGGTATATGGTACGCTTTTGCTTGAATTTAGGCCCTTTGCAGTGATAAGGCCACTGTTAAGCGTATAAGGCCAGTGATAAGGCCACAGTAATAAGGCCACTGTTACGCGTATTTTTACGCAGGAAAACACTTTTTTTCTTTAATACACCGGCAGGTGTATAACGTGTGGTATAACACTTAATTTAGCACAGAGACAGAAAAAAAGTTGGTATATGGTATACTATTTGCTTGAATTTAGGCCCTTTGCAATGATAAGGCCATTGTTAAGCGTATTTTTACGCATGAAAACTTTTTTTTTTCCTTTAATACACCGGCAGGTGGATAACGTGTGGTATAAAACTTAATTTAGCACAGAGACAGAAAACAAGGTGGTATATGGTACGCTATTTGCTTGAATTTAGACCTTTTGCAATGATAAGACCACTGTTAAGCATATTTTTACGCAGGTAAACCATTTTTTTTCTTTAATACACCGGCAGGTGTATAACGTGTGGTATAACACTTAATTTAGCACAGAGACAGAAAAAAAGGTGGTATATGGTACGCTATTTGCTTGTATGTAGGCCCTTTGCAATGATAAGGCCACTGAAAAAGCGTATTTGTACTGAGGAAAAACTTTTTTTCTTTAATACACCGGCAGGTGTATAACGTTTGGTATTACACTTAATTTAGCAAAGAGACAGAAAAAAAGGTGGTATATGGTACGCTATTTGCTTGTATTTAGGCCCTTTGCAATGATAAGGCCAGTAAAATGGTTTACCTGCGTAAAAATATGCTTAACAGTGGTCTTATCATTGCAAAAGGTCTAAATTCAAGCAAATAGCGTATAGGTACTCAAGAAAAAAAACATTTTCTTTAATACTCCGGCAGGTGTATAATGTGTGGTATTACACTTAATTTAGCACAGAGACAGAAAAAAAGGTAGAATATGGTACGCTATTTGCTTGAAATTGGCTCTTTGCAATGATAAGGCCACTGTTAAGCGTATTTTTACGCAGGAAAACCTTTCTTTTCTTTAATACACGTGTGGTATAACACTTAATTTAGCACAGAGACAGAAAAAAAGGTGCTATATGGTATGCTATTTGCTTGTATGTAGGCCCTTTGAAATGATAAGGCCACTGAAAAAGCATATTTGTACTTAGGAAAACCTTTTTTTTCTTTAATACACTGGCAGGTGTATAACATGTGGTAATACACTTAATTTAGCACGGAGATAGAAAAAAAGTGGTATATGGTACGCTATTTACTTGTATTTAGGCCCTTTGCAATGATAAGGCGACTGTTAAGCGTATTTGTACTCAGGAAAAAAAAATGCTTTCTTTAATACACCAGCAGGTGTATAACGTGTAGTATAACACTGAATTTAGCAGAGACAGAAAAAAAGGTGGTATATGGTACGCTATTTGCTTGTATGTAGGCTCTTTGCAATGATAAGGCCACTGATAAAGCGTATTTGTACCGAGGAAAAACTTTTTTTTCTTTAACCCCTTAAGGACATAGGGCGTATCCATACGCCCCCGTTTCCAAGTCCTTAAGGACCGAGGGCGTATGGATACGCCCTGAGCATTTCCGGCCCCCGCCGCTAGCCGGAGGGGAGCCGGGGCTGGATGCCTGCTGAAATCGTTCAGCAGGCATCCCGGCATATCGCCCAGGGCGGTCATTATGTCCCCCCATGTCGGCGATTGCCGCAGATCGCTGGACAATTCAGTCCAGCGATCTGCGGCAGATTCGGGGTCAATCGGGTCTCCAGTGACCCGATGACCCGGAATTACTGGCTGATCGGGGCCGTCAGAGACGGCCCCGAACAGCCAGAGCCAGCAGGGGTGAGGTGGATTCCCGGCCGACCAATCAGGGCGCCTGCTGCGGGTGTCACTCCCGCACCCCGCTCCGCCCCTCTTCCGGAGGACGTGAGCGGGTGTGGGACATGCACCCCGGGTGCTGGGGACCCCGATACCCGGCGTCCCTGTTGGGATCGGGGCCCCAGTAGCGACGGCGGAGGCGGGACTGACCTGTTCCCTGAGCAGCAGCAGGAGGTGAATAACAGCCTCCTGCTGTTGCTTAGCAACAGCTCCCAGCATGCAAAAAGGGCATGCTGGGAGCTGTAGTTATGCAAAAGCAAGAGGCAGACCACCACAGCTCCCAGCATGCCCTTATGGGCATGCTGGGACTTGTAGTTTTGCAACAGCTTGAGGCACATTCTTTCTATGGAAAAGTGTACCTTCAGCTGTTGTGTAACTACAACTCCCAGCTTGCACAATCAGCTAAAGTGCATGCTGGGAGTTGTAGTGGTGCATCTGGTGGTTGCATAACTACAACTCCCAGCATGCCCGTTGGCTGTCGGTGACTGCTGAGAGTTGTAGTTTTGCAACAGCTGAAGGCACACTGAGTTAAGTAGCAAACCAGTGTGTCTCCAGCTGTTGCATAACTACAATCCCCAGCATCCCCAGCCAATGTAGTATGCCTCCGGCTGTTGCATAACTACAAGACCCAGCATGCCCTTCCGCTGTCCGTACATGCTGGGGGTTGTAGCTTTTGCAACAGCTGAAGGCACACTGGTTGCAAAACACTGAGTTTGTTACCAAACTCGGTGTTTCACAACCTGTGTGTCTCCAGCTGTTGCAAAACTACAACTCCCAGCATGCACTGATAGACCGTACATGCTGGGAGTTGTAGTTTTGCAATAGCTGGATGTTTCTCCCCCCCCCCCCCCCCCCCAAATGTGAACGTACAGGGTACACTCACATGGGCGGACTATTACAGTAAGTATCCGGCTGCAAGTTTGAGCTGCGGCAAATTTTCTGCCGCTGCTCAAACTGCCAGTGAGAAACTACTGAGAACCCCCTGCCTGTGCGACTGTACCCTAAAAACACTACACTACACTAACACAAAATAAAATAAAAAGTAAAAAACACTACATATGCACATACCTCTACACAGCCCCCCTCCCCAATAAAAATGACAAACGTCTGGTACGCCACTATTTCCAGAACGGAGCCTCCAGCTGTTGCAAAACAACTACTCCCAGTATTGCCAGATAGCCACTGACTGTCTAGGCATGCTGGGAGTTTTACAACAGCTGGAGGCCCCCTGTTTGGGAATCACTGGCGTAGAATACCCCTATGTCCACCCCTATGCAAGTCCCTAATTTAGGCCTCAAATGCGTATGGCGCTCTCACTTTGGAGCCCTGTCGTATTTCAAGGCAACAGTTTAGGGCCACATATGGGGTATCGCCGTACTCGGGAGAAATTGGGCTTCAAATTTTGTTTTTTGTTTTTTTTTTGCTATTACCCTTTTTAAAAATGTAAAATTTTTGGGAAAACAAGCATTTTAGGTAAAAAAATTTTTTTTTTTTTACATATACAAAAGTCATGAAACACCTGTGGGGTATAAAGGTTCACTTAGCCCCTTGTTACATTCCCCGAGGGGTCTAGTTTCCAAAATGGTATGCCATGTGGGTTTTTTTCTGCTGTCCTGGCACCATAGGGGCTTCCTAAATGCGGCATGCCCCCAGAGCAAAATTTGCTTTCAAAAAGCCAAATGTGACTCCTTCTCTTCTGAGACCTGTAGTGCGCCAGCAGAGCACTTTTCACCCCCTTATGGGGTATTTTCTGAATCGGGAGAAATTGGGCTTCAAATTTTGGGGGGTGTTTTTTGCTATTACCCTTTTTAAAAATGTAAAAATTTGGGGAAACCAAGCATTTTAGGTAAAAAAAAAAAAAAATTTTTATCACATATGCAAAAGTCGTGAAACACCTGTAGGGTATTAAGGTTCACTTTACCACTTGTTACGTTTCCTGAGGGGTCTAGTTTCCAAAATGGTATGCCATGTTTTTTTTGCTGTCCTGGCACCATAGGGGCTTCCTGAAGGTGACATGCCCCCCAAAAACCATTTGTCGCTCCTTCCCTTCTGAGCCCTCTACTGCGCCCACTGAACAATTATCATAGACATATGAGGTATGTGCTTATTCGAGAGAAATTGGGTTTCAAATACAAGTAAAAATTTTCTCCTTTTTACCCCTTGCAAAAATTAAAAAATTGGGTCTACAAGAACATGCGAATGTAAAAAATGAAGATTTTGAATTTTCTCCTTCACTTTGCTGCTATTCCTGTGAAACACCTAAAGGGTTAATACACTTACTGAATGTCATTTTGAATACTTTGTGGGGTGTAGTTTTTATAATGGGGTCTTTTATGGGGTATTTCTAATATGAAGACCCTTCAAATCCACTTCAAACCTGAACTGGTCCATGAAAAATAGCGAGTTTGAAAATTTTGTGAACAATCTCAAAATTGCTGCTGAACTTTGAAGCCCTCTGGTGTCTTCCAAAAGTAAAAACTCATAAATTTTATGATGCAAACATAAAGTAGACATATTGTATATGTGAACCCCAAAAAAAATTATTTTGAATATCCATTTTCCTTACAAGCAGAGAGCGTCAAAGTTAGAAAAATACAAAATTTTCATTTTTTTCATCAAATTTGGGGATTTTTAACCAAGAAAGGATGCAAGTTACCATAAAATTTTACCACTAAGTTAAAGTAGAATATGTCACGAAAAAACAGTCTCGGAATCAGAATGATAACTAAAAGCATTCCAGAGTTATTAATGTTTAAAGTGACAGTGGTCAGAATTGCAAAAAATGCTCTGGTCCTTAAGGTGAAAAAGGGCTCGGTCCTTAAGGGGTTAATACACCGGCAGGTGTATAACGTGTGGTATTACACTTAATTTAGCACAGAGGCAGAAAAAAAGGTAGTATATGGTACGGTATTTGCTTGCATGTAGGCCCTTTGCAATCATAAGGCCACTGTTAAACGTATTTTTACGCAGGAAAACCTTTTTTTTCTTTAATACACCGGCAGGTGTATAACGTGTGGTATAACACTGAATTTAGCACAGAGACGGGAAAAAAGGTGGTATATGGTACGCTATTTGCTTGTATTTAACCCCTTTGCAATCATAAGGTCACTGTTCAACGTATTTTTACGCAGGAAAACCTTTTTTTTCTTTAATACACCGGCAGGTGTATAATGTGTGGTATAACACTGAATTTAGCACGGAGACAGAAAAAAAGGTGGTATATGGTACGCCATTTGCTTGTATGTAGGCCCTTTGCAATGATAAGGCCACTGAAAAAGCATATTTGTACTCGGGAAAAAAAAAAATTTCTTTAATACACCGGCAGGTGTATAACGTGTGGTATTACACTGAATTTAGCACAGAGTCAGAGTAACAGGTGAAAAATGGTAAAAAGGCACTAAAGTCCACACTAATATGACTTATTTCTGAACAGCAGCAGGACCCAACAGTGCAGCACCACAAAAAAAAAAATCCAGGGATTAAACCCTAAATTGCACTTTGTCACACAATTCTGAGCAGCAGGAGATTTGTGGAGCAAACAAACTCAATTGGGCTGAAAATTGAGGAGATAAGATGCTTCAGAAAGTTCAGACAGCTTGGAGATCTGTATGAGGCAGCTGACAGCTATCTGCCCCTCTCTGCTGCAATGCTCAATAACGTGAATAGGAGTTTTAGCAATCAATGATCCTTCTCAGTGTAACAGCAAAGAACTCTGCACTCCTGCCTTTCCCTAATGCTGATGTGACTAGCAGTTGCAGTGTAACGCTGTGGTATGAGCTATTCACACACACACAGTCCCGTCCTCTCCATCTGAGTGCATAGATGAAATGAAGAGAGGCAAGATGGCCGCCGATTATATAGAGGCTGTGACATCACAGGGGTCAGTGAACACTGATAGGCTGCATCTCACATGTGTTCAGGGTCAGCCTGCCTACCTTCATTCCTGCCGCTGTTTCCCGCCCTCCCATAATCCCTTGCCCCATGTACTCACATGTGGATCCACCATCATAGGTCTCCAATAGCCCCGAACGCTGTAAAATGGAGTTTAATGAAGCGATTCGTGCGATAGAATTGCGGCGATATTCATATTCGTTGCGAATCAAATTTTTCATGAAATTCGTAACAAATTCGGGTTCGTCAACTTCGATTCGCTCATCTCTAGTTGAAACCATAGAAAACAAAACACTATGGAAACCTAGTAATTGATTCTGAAGCATCTGAAATGTCATCCATAAGAAAGATATGCTGGATGTTGTAAATCACTGTCTATGTAGAGTACAGGAGCTTCTTCAGAGTCCTGTACAGTAATCACAGTGTCCCAAAATGTAAAATGGAGCTGTCCTTACCTTATGTCCAAAGGAGCACAGGCACAGGTAAAAAGTACAGAACAAAACATATAGCACCTCCCTGTACTGTAGGGAAGCACTACCAGACAGGCAGTCAGTGCTATGCGAGCAGGGCTGGACTGGGACCAAAAATAGGCCCGGGCAATTAAACTATGCAGCCCTTTTATTTTTAGGTGTGGGTCCCAGCAGTTTGACCCCCACCAAAATAAAATGGACTGCATAGTCTAAAATCACCATGGTTGAAGTGGCTCTCCAGCTGTTGCAAAGCTACGACTCCCATAATGCCTGCAGAGTTTCAGGCATGATGGGAGTTGTAGTTTTATAACAGTTGGAGAGCCACAGATCAGTGTATAGTTTCATCCATCATCACTGCAGAAATGATAAGTGACCTCAGCAGTGATGGGACAGTCAGGCAGAATACATAATAATATAATGACTCACAGGTGACATCTTCTCTGTTGTTCCTTTTCTTCTTCATGCCTCCCCACCTCTTCCATAGAACTGTATGGGGAGGGGGTGTGGAGGAGGCGTACCCTAGACCTCAAAGAGGTCGACGCAATGCGCAGTTCGCCGCTCATATAGAGCGGCAGTGCGGGGGTCCCATTTGGGAGATCGAGGGGGGTCTCAGCGGTGGGACCCCCACGATCAGACATTTATCCCCCATCCTGTGGATAGGGTATAAGTTGTCTTTTGCTGCAGATGTCCTTTAAGCCAGCTGAATGTCTGCTAGGTGCCACTAAAGTCATTGGATGGTAATGCAGTCCGGTTGAATTCAGCCCAAAGCATGAACATGTTCATTCTTTGGGCAGATGTCCATTCCACTGTAATGATATCGCACTATGCACAGTGCAGCAGAATCTTATTGAAAACAATGAGATTCTGCTGCAAGTGGATTTCTGCTGACAGACTGTCTCCAGTGTGAACAAGACCCAAGTCATCCTCCTTCACATTTTTCTGCCCCCCCAGCTCTTCTCCTCCACACCCCTCCCATTATTCATCCTCCTTCACACTTTTTTGCCCCACCCAGACTCACCCTCCCCCAAGACCCCCCAGTCATCCTCCTTCACATTTTTCAGGCCCCCCAGTCCCCTTCTTTTCCACCCTTTCTTTAGTCATCCTCTGTCACACTTTTCTGATCCCCCAGACTCATCCTCCCCAAGACCGCCCCAATCCTCCTCCTTCCCACTTATCTGCCCCCCTTCTCCTCTGCACCCCTCCCATCAGTCTGCCCCCCTAGACTCCTCACTCCCCCCAGACCCCTCACTCCCCTCAGACCCCTTAGTCATGTTCCTTCACACTTTTCTGCCCCCCTTCTCCTCTGCATACCTCCCATCATTCACCCCCAGACTCAACCCCTCCAAAACCCCCAGTCATCCTTAACACTTTTCTGACCCCCCTCCCCCAGATACCTTCTACGCCCCAAGACCCCTCAGTCATCCTCCTTCACATTTTCAGGCCCCTCCCAGCCTCCTTCTCCTCCACCCCCCTTCAGTTATCTTCCCTTACACTTTTCTTCCTCCCTCCCCTCTTCAGTCATCCTTCTTTGTTTTTCTCAGGTTCTCAGCCCCCCCAACCTCCTTTTCCTCCACACACCCCTCTTCAGTCATCCACCTTCACATATTTCTTCCCAGCCTTCTTCTCCTGCCATTTAATTATCCTCCTTCATATTTTCTGCCTTTACCCCTTCCTCTCTTACTTTGTAGGGGAGGCTTAGTCAGCAGGCTGTAGTAGTGAGCGAGGCTCCGGGTTCCTCTCTTCCTCGGAGCAGAGCAGCCTGGGCAGGGACATCCGTGATGTCAGGAGAGTACCTACCCACGGACGTCTGCTTCTCTTAAAGCAGCAGTGTCCCTGTCCTGACTAACTGCACTTGGGGCCGGGGACTGGTCACCGGACCAAGTGGGGCCGCTTTTAGGGTAAGGGGTGGGATGTGTGAGTGAGCAGGCATTGGGGGCTGTTTTCTTCAATACACCGGCCACTACTTTCAAAGCGGCAGCCGAAGCTTTGAAGGCAGTGGGCAGTGTAGTGAAGAAAACAGGTATATTGTGACAGGGCAGGCGGATGGCCCAGCCCACCGGACAAATGCCCAGTCTACCCGATGGCCAGTCTGGCCCTGTATGCGGGTGTAGCAAAATGGCACCGCTCCCTCACAAAATAACCTGAATGTTTTACCCCTAAGGTAAACAAATCCCTTTGAATAACAATACACCTTTCTTCCATTTGGGTGCACGTTTAAAGGGGTACTCCGGTGAAAACCTTTTTTCTTTAAATCAACTGGTGGCAGAAAGTTAAACATATTTGTAAATTACTTCTATTAAAAAATCTTAATCCTTCCAGTACTTATTAGCTGCTGAATGCTACAGAGGAAATTCCTTTCTTTTTGGAACACTGATGACATCACGAGCACAGTGCTCTCTGCTGACATCTCTGTCCATTTTAGCAACCATGCATAGCAGATGAATGCTAAGGGTAGCATGGTGGCTCAGTGGTTAGCACTGCTGCCTTGAGGTGCTGGGGACTTGGGTTCAAATCCCACTAAGGACAACAATAAATAAAGCGTTATTAAGGACAACACTAAGGACAACAATAAATAAAGCGTTATTATTATAATAATAACGTCAGCAGAGAGAACTGTGCTCGTGATGTCATCAGAGAGCATTCCAAAAAGAAAATAATTTCCTCTGTAGTATTCAGCAGCTAATAAGTACAGGAAGGATTACAATTTTTTAATAGATGTAATTTACAAATATGTTTAACTTTCTGCCACCACTTGATTTAAAAGAAAAAAGGTTTTCACCGGAGTACCCCTTTAAGTCTCCTTGCACCACTGATTTTATACCTATATATTAAAGAAATTGTCTGGCCAAAATGTTCCTTTCAAAATTTGGTTAGGTAGGTGGTAAGTCTGGCAGCTGATTGGCCGAGCAGGCATATGATGTCACATTCTCAAACTCATAAGCACTGGAGTGCGGGGAGTGGAGCTCCATTATGCCAGCAACAATGTCAGAGCAAGAAAAGTAAGAGTGTGTTTTTTGTTTGTTTGTTTATTTTGCTTTCCCAGAACAGCCACCCTGCTTTTGTTTTTTTGGCCAGTGATGCAGGGAACAACTATAACCATAAAAATGCCCAAAATAGGATGCTGTTTAGACCTCCTTTGTGATTATGTCCCCCTCCCCCACAAGAAAATGTATAAATTGAAATGTGACACTGCCTTAGGGAACATTTACCACTACAGATTTTCCACGGCAGACAATCTTCAGCAGATCTGCTGCAGACCCATAGTAGTCAATGGGTAGCAACAAAATGTGCTGCAGATTTTCCAAGTGTGGACATACCCTAACACTATATAATAATATGTGTACAGTGTACAGAGGAGTCAGTGTCCCATATCACTCTACAAAATACGGTGGGGGTCATATATCAGTGTATACTGTATATTGTTTAGGACATATAGTAGTAATGTGTGACATTGTACACTGTATAATACAGTGTATGCGGGGCAAATACTACTTGATATAGTGTACAGGGGGTGTAGAAAGCTACTATAAACAGTAAATAGGAGTGGGACAATATACACTATATACAGTATATAGTGACTCCCCCCAACTCCCATACACTGTATAGAGTAATATGTGATATTATGGATGGTGTTCAGGAGGAAAGGGGTGTCATTAGCACATACAGGCTGCCGAATCTTACACTTGGCAGCGGGCTGCAGGTCTTGGTCGGGAGGCTCTTCCTCGTCAGTGGTAAAGGACATCTGTAGTTGAGCCGTGTAGAGGATAGGGTGCTTGTTTTTCTCTCTCTCATGGAGAGTCCATTCCTAGCTGCACTGTGTGAGATCCTCTTCATTGCTCACCACCCCCCTCACCCCATGTGCCCCCCCATCTGTGCTACCTAAGGTGCCTTATGGTAGCAACTGTCCTGAGTGCTTGCACTTGAGTAATACAGGTGTTTTACCAGTGAAGTGCCCACTCTATTAAACATGTATTAAGGATTAATTTGAAAACTGTATATTATGAAATCTACGAACACATGGAAAGCCTTACATGTGCAATTTCCTGTAAGATTGGAAAAACCAACCATTTGATATAGACAAGTACTCATTATGAGAATTCATTCCTGCAGCATCTGAAAAGACGTCAACCAAACCTGCAGGGTTGATCTATTTATTGTAACTGCTTCTAAAAAAAATACTCAATACCAGTCAAACATGTCACTTTCGAAACATATTGAAATTGGAATGACATGGTTGTCATTGCTTTGTCAATAACTTTATTTTTACAGTGTAATTTTTTAGGGGCATAAAGCTCATTCAAGGCCTTCATCTGTCAATGACTTTAGGGAATATCCAGTGAGTACACTCATATTTAAATAAACACTAGGAAAAGAAACCCTATTAAAAGATTCCATTTGCTATGCAGCAGCTGCCTCGGAAGAGTTTGGTTGTATAATGAAAGCCTGCTTAATGATTACACGTGGAAAAGGCAGTGCTGCAGGAGAAACAGATTTATAGTACAGCAGAGCTAGTTAAAAGAGATTCCCTCCCTTCTCTCCAGCAATAAACCGCTATAATGCTTGTTCTCTTTGCCTTTTACTCTCTTATGCCTTCATGACTCCCTCATCCCTCTCCTGTCACCTTCCAAATTTCTTCCGCAGTCTGCCTGAATCTTGCTTATTTACTTAGAAGAAACCTTCTGTGCACTCTGTCATTTATCCGGAGGAAATACGGCAGCTTGGACAGAGTGTCCATTACGCTCTCTTAACTGCCGACTTAACAAATAGCCACCTGCCTCCAAGAGCCTGTTCTTTCGCATTTCCGCTGACAGGTAACCCATCATTTTGCGGGGAGTTAACAAACATTTTTTTATGTAATAAAGAAATCTTGTCCTATGTTTGTTGCTGGATGTTGAGACCATATCTCAGTGTTACTGCAGAATTCTGGGGAGACCTTGCCATGATAATCCAGATGGATGCCAGCAGTTAATGCAAGCCGTTCTACAACAAGCTATTTTGTCATTTAGGATATTAAAAAGAAACCTTGTCTCGTAGTTTAACAGGAAGCCAAATTCTACAAAGTTGCCCTTAGCACTAAGAGTGTTTGGCTTCAGACTAAAGTCACCCTGAATAGAATCTCAGTATTGTTAATTAATTGGAGTTATCCATTTATGCCTGAATAACAATGACATTTGCTGTACAACATTTAACATGACATATGTAAAGCAGCCATCATTCTTAATACCCACATTGTATATAACCTGATAATTAAGGACTTGTGCTAGCTAATTACCGAAGAAACAAGGACTCGGGGCAGATATAACATATGGCTGCACATCAGTTCCTCAGTTAAATCAATGTCTGCTCTAGAAGACTGGCTAGCAAAGCACTAGTGCTAAAGTGTTTAATACATCATCTTATAGCTGTAAGTAATCACTGAAAGCTCCAACATTGATTGTGAAAAAGAAACAGTTCCCTTAAAGGGGACCGAAACGAAGGGATAACATTAAAAGAATGGGCTACCATAGCATGTAATGTATCACTTTATGATTGTACACAATGCATGTCATCAATAAAGTTAAATAGGGTACTTGTGAATCAACCCACAAGAGAAACCTCTTAGTATTAAAGATTTGGCTTCAAAATCAGATGCAGATAGTGTTGTCTTCTACTGAAACCTTGGGGTTGTATTAGGGGTCAGTCTAACCCTTCTTGTATGTTTACAAAATTCCCCCGAAAACTAATGTTTTAGGAACTTTGGGGGAGATTTGTCAAAACCTGTGCAGAGGAAAAGTTGACTAGTTGCCCATAGAAACAAATCAGATCACTTCTTAATTTTTAGGAGGCCCTTTTAGGAGGGATCTGATTGGTTGCTATGGGCAACTAGTCAACTTTTCCTTTGCACAGGTTTTGACAAATCTCCCCCTTTGTATTTTCAAATAAAGTAACAAGTATATATATTAAAACTAAACATCGGTGAAGGAAACTCTGGTCTGGATATAATGGTAGAATTCTCAAAGAGGCAGCTAATGAATATTCATAAAGCTCTGTCTGCCTGCTCCTTCCTATCTACGGCTGCCACTCATTTGCCGCTTTCAAAGACAAAGATGGCCACGGCTGTGTAGCTGCATTGCACATCACTTCCGAGTGTACCCTGGAAGTGGAACATGTGCAGTAGCTGCAGATAGTAGCAAGCAGGCAGATGGAGCTGTCACGATGCCGGCTGGCAGGTAGTGGATCCTCTGTGCCAGAGAGGGATTGGCGTGGACCGTGCTAGTGGACCGGTTCTAAGCCACTACTGGTTTTCACCAGAGCCCGCCGCAAAGCGGGATGGTCTTGCTGCGGCGGTAGTGACCAGGTCGTATCCACTAGCAACGGCTCACCTCTCTGGCTGCTGAAGATAGGCGCGGTACAAGGGAGTAGACAGAAGCAAGGTCGGACGTAGCAGAAGGTCGGGGCAGGCAGCAAGGATCGTAGTCAGGGGCAACGGCAGAAGGTCTGGAAACACAGGCAAGGAACACACAAGGAACGCTTTCACTGGCACTAAGGCAACAAGATCCGGCAAGGGAGTGCAGGGGAAGTGAGGTGATATAGGGAAGTGCACAGGTGAACACACTAATTGGAACCACTGCGCCAATCAGCAGCGCAGTGGCCCTTTAAATCGCAGAGACCCGGCGCGCGCGCGCCCTAGGGAGCGGGGCCGCGCGCGCCGGGACAGAACAGACGGAGAGCGAGTCAGGTAGGGGAGCCGGGGTGCGCATCGCGAGCGGGCGCTACCCGCATCGCGAATCGCATCCCGGCTGGCAGCGGAATCGCAGCACCCCGGGTCAGAGGACGTGACCGGAGCGCTGCCGCGGGGAGAGTGAAGCGAGCGCTCCGGGGAGGAGCGGGGACCCGGAGCGCTCGGCGTAACAGTACCCCCCCCCCTTGGGCCTCCCCCTCTTCTTAGAGCCTGAGAACCTGAGGAGCAGACTTTTGTCTAGGATGTTGTCCTCAGGTTCCCAGGATCTCTCTTCAGGACCACAACCCTCCCAGTCCACTAAAAAAAAATTTTTCCCTCTGACCTTTTTGGCAGCTAAAATTTCTTTGACCGAGAAGATGTCCGAGGAGCCGGAAACAGGAGTGGGAGGAACAGATTTGGGAGAAAAACGGTTGAGGATGAGTGGTTTGAGAAGAGAGACGTGAAAGGCATTAGGGATACGAAGAGAGGGAGGAAGAAGAAGTTTATAAGAGACAGGATTAATTTGACACAAAATTTTGAAAGGACCAAGATAGCGTGGTCCCAACTTGTAGCTAGGGACACGGAAGCGGACATATTTAGCGGAGAGCCATACCTTGTCTCCAGGGGAAAAAACGGGGGGAGCTCTTCTTTTCTTATCCGCGAACTTCTTCATGCGTGATGAAGCCTGTAAGAGAGAATTTTGGGTCTCTCTCCATATGATGGAAAGGTCACGAGAAATTTCATCCACAGCGGGCAGACCAGAGGGCAAGGGAGTAGGGAGGGGGGGAAGAGGGTGACGGCCGTACACCACGAAAAATGGGGATTTGGAGGAAGACTCAGAGACCCTGAAGTTATACGAGAATTCGGCCCATGGGAGGAGATCTGCCCAGTCATCCTGGCGGGAGGAAACAAAATGTCGCAAATAATCACCCAAGATCTGGTTAATCCTTTCTACTTGTCCATTGGACTGGGGATGATATGCAGAAGAAAAATTTAATTTAATCTTGAGTTGTTTACAGAGAGCCCTCCAGAATTTAGACACGAATTGGACGCCTCTATCCGAGACAATCTGCGTAGGCAACCCGTGAAGACGAAAAATGTGTACAAAAAATTGTTTAGCCAACTGAGGCGCAGAAGGAAGACCAGGAAGAGGGATGAAATGTGCCATTTTGGAGAATCGATCAACGACCACCCAAATAACAGTGTTGCCACGGGAAGGGGGTAAATCAGTAATAAAATCCATACCAATCAGAGACCAAGGCTGTTCGGGGACAGGCAGAGGATGAAGAAAACCAGCGGGCTTCTGGCGAGGAGTCTTATCCCGGGCACAGATAGTGCAGGCTCGCACAAAGTCCACAACATCCGTCTCCAGAGTCGGCCACCAATAGAAGCGGGAGATGAGTTGCACAGATTTCTTGATACCCGCATGACCTGCGAGATGGGAGGAGTGACCCCATTTGAGGATTCCGAGGCGTTGGCGAGGAGAAACAAAGGTCTTTCCTGGAGGAGTCTGCCTGATGGAGGCAGGAGAAGTGGAGATCAGGCAGTCAGGTGGAATGATGTGTTGTGGAGAGAGTTCAACTTCTGAGGCATCCGAGGAACGAGAGAGAGCATCGGCCCTAATGTTCTTATCGGCAGGACGAAAGTGAATCTCAAAATTAAATCGGGCAAAGAACAGAGACCACCGGGCCTGGCGAGGATTCAGCCGTTGGGCAGACTGGAGGTAGGAGAGGTTCTTGTGGTCGGTGTAGATAATAACAGGAGAACTTGATCCCTCCAGCAGATGCCTCCATTCCTCAAGTGCTAATTTAATGGCTAGAAGCTCTCGATCCCCGATGGAGTAGTTCCTCTCCGCTGGAGAGAAGGTCCTAGAGAAAAAACCACAAGTGACAGCATGCCCGGAAGAATTTTTTTGTAGAAGAACAGCTCCAGCTCCCACTGAGGAGGCATCAACCTCCAATAGGAAGGGTTTGGAAGGGTCAGGTCTGGAGAGGACGGGAGCCGAAGAAAAGGCAGACTTGAGTCGTTTAAAGGCGTCTTCTGCTTGAGGAGGCCAGGACTTGGGATCAGCATTTTTTTTGGTTAAAGCCACGATAGGAGCCACAATGGTAGAAAAATGTGGAATAAATTGCCTGTAATAATTGGCGAACCCCAAAAAGCGTTGGATAGCACGGAGTCCGGAGGGGCGTGGCCAATCTAAGACGGCAGAGAGTTTGTCTGGATCCATCTGTAGTCCCTGGCCAGAGACCAAATATCCTAGAAAAGGAAGAGATTGGCATTCAAACAGACATTTCTCAATTTTGGCATAGAGTTGGTTGTCACGAAGTCTCTGAAGAACCATACGGACATGCTGGCGGTGTTCTTCTAGATTGGCAGAAAAAATTAGGATATCGTCCAGATATACAACAACACAGGAGTATAACAGATCACGAAAAATTTCATTGACAAAGTCTTGGAAGACGGCAGGGGCGTTGCACAGTCCAAAGGGCATGACCAGATACTCAAAGTGTCCATCTCTGGTGTTAAATGCCGTTTTCCACTCGTCCCCCTCTCTGATGCGGATGAGGTTATAGGCGCCTCTTAAGTCCAATTTAGTGAAGATGTGGGCACCTTGGAGGCGATCAAAGAGTTCAGAGATGAGGGGTAAGGGGTAGCGGTTCTTAACCGTGATTTTATTAAGACCGCGGTAGTCAATGCACGGACGTAGGGAGCCATCTTTTTTGGACACAAAGAAAAATCCGGCTCCGGCAGGAGAGGAGGATTTACGGATAAAGCCCTTTTTTAGATTCTCCTGGACGTATTCGGACATGGCAAGAGTCTCTGGGGCAGAGAGAGGATAAATTCTGCCCCGGGGTGGAGTAGTGCCCGGGAGGAGGTCGATAGGGCAATCATAAGGCCTGTGAGGAGGTAGAGTCTCAGCTTGTTTTTTGCAGAAAACATCCGCGAAGTCCATATAGGCCTTAGGGAGACCGGTTACTGGAGGAACCACAGAGTTACGGCAAGGGTTACTGGGAACCGGTTTTAGACAGTTCTTGGAACAAGAGGACCCCCAACACTTGATCTCCCCAGTGGACCAATCCAGGGTAGGGGAATGAAGTTGAAGCCAGGGAAGTCCAAGGAGAATTTCCGAGGTGCAATTGGGGAGGACCAAAAGTTCAATCCTCTCATGATGAGATCCGATGCTCATAAGAAGGGGCTCCGTGCGGAAACGTATGGTACAGTCCAATCTTTCATTATTTACACAATTGATGTAGAGGGGTCTGGCGAGACTGGTCACCGGGATGTTGAACTTGTTGACGAGAGAGGCCAAAATAAAATTTCCTGCAGATCCAGAGTCCAAGAAGGCCACTGTAGAGAAGGAGAAGGCAGAGGCAGACATCCGCACAGGCACAGTAAGACGTGGAGAAGCAGAGTAGACATCAAGGACTGTCTCACCTTTGTGCGGAGTCAGCGTACGTCTTTCCAGGCGGGGAGGACGGATAGGACAATCTCTCAGGAAGTGTTCGGTACTAGCACAGTACAGGCAGAGGTTCTCCATACGGCGTCGTGTCCTCTCTTGAGGTGTCAGGCGAGACCGGTCGACCTGCATAGCCTCCACGGCGGGAGGCACAGGAACAGATTGCAGGGGACCAGAGGAGAGAGGAGCCGAGGAGGAGAAACGCCTCGTGCGAACAGAGTCCATATCTTGGCGGAGTTCCTGACGCCTTTCGGAAAAACGCATGTCAATGCGAGTGGCTAGGTGAATAAGTTCATGTAGATTAGCAGGAATTTCTCGTGCGGCCAGAACATCTTTAATGTTGCTGGATAGGCCTTTTTTGAAGGTCGCGCAGAGGGCCTCATTATTCCAGGACAATTCTGAAGCAAGAGTACGGAATTGTACGGCATACTCGCCAACGGAAGAATTACCCTGGACCAGGTTCAACAGGGCAGTCTCAGCAGAAGAGGCTCGGGCAGGTTCCTCAAAGACACTTCGGATTTCCGAGAAGAAGGAGTGTATAGAGGCAGTGACGGGGTCATTGCGGTCCCAGAGCGGTGTGGCCCATGACAGGGCTTTTCCGGACAGAAGGCTGACTACGAAAGCCACCTTAGACCTTTCAGTGGGAAACAGGTCCGACATCATCTCCAGATGCAGGGAACATTGGGAAAGAAAGCCACGGCAAAACTTAGAGTCCCCATCAAATTTATCCGGCAAGGATAAGCGTATCCCAGGAGCGGCCACTCGCTGCGGAGGAGGTGCAGGAGCTGGCGGAGGAGATGACTGCTGAAGCTGTGGTAGTAACTGTTGTAGCATAACGGTCAGTTGAGACAGCTGTTGGCCTTGTTGCGCTATCTGTTGTGACTGCTGGGCGACCACCGTGGTGAGGTCAGCGACAACTGGCAGAGGAACTTCAGCGGGATCCATGGCCGGATCTACTGTCACGATGCCGGCTGGCAGGTAGTGGATCCTCTGTGCCAGAGAGGGATTGGCGTGGACCGTGCTAGTGGACCGGTTCTAAGCCACTACTGGTTTTCACCAGAGCCCGCCGCAAAGCGGGATGGTCTTGCTGCGGCGGTAGTGACCAGGTCGTATCCACTAGCAACGGCTCACCTCTCTGGCTGCTGAAGATAGGCGCGGTACAAGGGAGTAGACAGAAGCAAGGTCGGACGTAGCAGAAGGTCGGGGCAGGCAGCAAGGATCGTAGTCAGGGGCAACGGCAGAAGGTCTGGAAACACAGGCAAGGAACACACAAGGAATGCTTTCACTGGCACTAAGGCAACAAGATCCGGCAAGGGAGTGCAGGGGAAGTGAGGTGATATAGGGAAGTGCACAGGTGAACACACTAATTGGAACCACTGCGCCAATCAGCGGCGCAGTGGCCCTTTAAATCGCAGAGACCCGGCGCGCGCGCGCCCTAGGGAGCGGGGCCGCGCGCGCCGGGACAGAACAGACAGAGAGCGAGTCAGGTAGGGGAGCCGGGGTGCGCATCGCGAGCGGGCGCTACCCGCATCGCGAATCGCATCCCGGCTGGCAGCGGAATCGCAGCGCCCCGGGTCAGAGGACGTGACCGGAGCGCTGCCGCGGGGAGAGTGAAGCGAGCGCTCCGGGGAGGAGCGGGGACCCGGAGCGCTCGGCGTAACAGGAGCTTTATGAATAATCATCATCTGGGCAGGTGAAGAACAAAGCAGTGGTGTCATCACTGTGCATGGGGGATGTACTTAGTCTGCTAATTTAGACACACCAAAAAAGAATAGGATACCAGGTGAACTGAGTCATGGATCTGGAGGGGGTACGTATCATTTAATCAGTATTATCCAAACTAAAATCCTGTTCAAACAGGTTAGTGCAAGTAATACTGATAACATATTTCCAATATTCAAGCATTTACGAAAAAAATGAACAGTTTTTAAGATGTTTATTCAATTGTGAATCATGTTCACACTTGAAGTCTACGTCTGCTTTGCAGTGGCAGTATGAATGCTATTCCTGTCAGTGATTTTATTTACATATCTTCTTCTGAGTTTGTTGCCTGGGAGCATTGTTCACACTACGGGTAGCATGACACAGTGTAACACTACTACAATATGACATCCATGAGAAACTGCAAAGAGGACATTGCCCAAATGAAATCTGAAGAGGAAAACACAGCCCATCCCCTGATCCTGATGATAAAGAGAAACTAAAAGTAAGAATTCTTTATATTGAGACTGTTCAACAAGATAAATATGAAACAGCCATCTCACCAGATCCTGATTAGCTTTGTACTCTGAGCAGGACATTGCGTGGAAGAAACACCATATTGGTTGTGAAGGTACTTTGTCATAGGAAAGATATCAGGCACTTAATTTACTTGTTTGCTTTGCTATTCCAGCACTACTGTGGCTTAAAATATGGAGCTGGATGATTACGCTACCAATGTGGCCCATACATAAAACATAGTTCATAAAGTTGAAAAAACTTCAAAAGTCCATCAATACAAACTAAAACTCTACTATGTTGATGAAGATGATATTATTATTATTAGCTTTATGTATTACTCTAACAGATTCTGCAGCACTTTACTTCTTTTTTTTTTTTTTTTGGGGGGGGGGGTACAAAAAGACAAGTATTAGGCATTCCTATTTTACACACAAACAAGAGGAGGGCATTTCTTGCATGAGCTTACAGTGAAGTCATATCTCTACCCATCCAAATACACTTATTTTCATTAAAAACTGTCATATTAATAAAAGGTATACCACCAATGAGAATTCTTCTTCAAGATTTTTTTGTCATTACAATTGCGATAGAGACTTGGTTATTCATGTTATCTCAAGCCAGTAATTTTCACTAAGAAAAATCGCAAGTGTTCAAAGGTTCATTATTTATAAGATGGTACAGATGGGGCTAAATGAAAAGCAATCCAATGTGAACATTGATAATATCTATAATGATGCAAGTTCTCCTTGAAGGCTCCAATTAGCAAGCTTAGAAGAGACATGAAAGGTAGCTGGCTATATAGGGGTATAACTGAGCGTTCAAGGGCACACCTGTAGCCTTCAAAGCGTTATAGATACATTAAAGTTTGGGAAGACAGTTGTTGAGAAGCATACCAGTATCAGGGTAACGAGACCTTCTAAAACTTGGCATTATAATCAACAAAGAGATATGTATGTTTTTATTGATACAAATGTTATCAAGTCAGGTCTTAAAGGAGAACTCCAGCCAAAATTAACTTATCGCCTATCCACAGGATAGGGAATAAGAAGCTAATTGCAGGGGGTCCAACTGCTGGGCTCCCTGTGCGATCTCCGGAACGGAACCCAAACTCTGTCATTGAGGAGCGGGTGTTGTCTACCAGTAGACAGTTTACGCTCCATCCATTTCTATGGAAGCACTGATTAGGCCCGAGTGCGCTCCTATAACATTGAATGGATAAGGAGAGGGTGTAAGTTCATTTTGGCTGGAGTTCTCCTTTAACTTTATGTAAGGAAGTTTTCAGTGGAATGCTATGGTATATTTAGCTGAAAGAAAAACTTGGCTTGTGCATAGGTAGATTGGATAGGTTTTAAGTGTAATAGAACTAATTTATGGTATTCATGTTATCTAATGAAAAACTGAAAACACCATCTGAGTGAAGATAATTTGTATTTTGTACATTGAAATATAATTTGTAACATGCTGTAACAGTCAACATGAGAAAGTCGCTTCTGCGTTAATGCACTTGATGTCCACAAAAAAAAATTTAAAAATTCTGATCGGAATTTGCTATAAGCCACCAAATATAATGGAAGAGGCAGAAGATCAATTGCTGAGGCAAATAAACAAGGCAGCAAATCAGAATGAGGTGATAATAATGGGGGACTTTAACTATTCTAATATAAATGGGAGACTGAGACCTGTGAATCTCAGAAAGGAAACAGGTTTCTGACTATAGCTAAAGACAATTTTCTGTCCCAAATGGTGCAGGGCCTGAGCAGAGGGGGCGCCCTACTGGACTTAATATTAATCAACAGACCTATAGAGTAACTGATGTGCAAGTAGAAGGACACCTAGGAAATAGTGATCATAATATAATACATTATTACTTGTTCTTCAATAAGGGAATCTCTCAAGGGGCCACAAAAACAGTAAACTTTTGGAAGGCAAAGTTTGATCAACTCAGAGAAGCACTTAACAATATAAATTGGGATGATGTCCTCAAAAACAAGAATACTGACATTAAATGGGAGGCTGTAAAAAATATCCTAAAATTCTCACTGTAAGATGTATATACCTTATGGGAATAAAATGGTCAGAAATAAAAGAAAGCCAATAGGGATGAATCAACATGTTAAGGGGGCAATAAAGGACAAAAATAAAGCATTTAAACTACTAAAACAGGACGGCAGTGAAGAAACATTAAAAAGCTATGGAGAAAAAAATGTAAAATATGTAAAAAAAAAACTGATGAAAGCCAGAAAGATTCATTGCAAAAAAGAGTAAAACTAACCCAAAAATGTTCTTTAACTATAAATATAGCAAAAAGGTTAAAAATTAAAGTGTTGGCCATTTACAAAACGATAAAGAAGAAATTATAAACTGGGATCAGGAAAAAGCAAATATATTAAACAAATTCTTCTTCACTGTATTCACTGAGGAAAATGAAATGCCAGGTGAAATACAGCAAGATAAGGTAAACACCCCAATATAGGTTACCTGTCTAACCCAGGAAGAAGTACAGTTCACCTGTCTAACCCAGGAAGAAGTACAGTGCCGCCTACAAAAAATCAAAATAGACAAATCACCAGGTCCAGATGACATTCACCCCTGTGTTCTAAAGGAATTAAGTAATGTAATGGACAGACCCCTATTAATATTTAATATTCAGGGACTCTATAGTAACAGAGACTGTTCCCCAGGGTTGGCGCATAGGCAAATGTGGTGCCAATATTTAAAAAGGGGTCAAAAGGAGACCCCGGGAATTATAGGCCTGTTCGTTTAATCTCTATTGTATGTAAATTGTTTGAGGGTTTTTTAAGAGATGCTATTTTGGGGTGTCTTGATAAAAATAAATGTATTACTCCATATCAGAATATCTTTATGAAGGAGCGGTCCTGTCAAACTTACCTGATGAGCATTTATGAGGAGGTGAGCTCCAGACTGGACCAGGGGCAATCGCTGGATGTCGTTTATCTGGAATTTTTAGCATTTGATACGGGGGCCACATAAAAGGATGGTGCATAAAAAGAGAATGCTTGTAATGGGGGAAAATGTGTGCAAATGGATAAGTACCTGGCTCAGTGATAGGAAACAGAGGGTGGTTATTAATGGTACTTATTCTAATTTAAGGACTGTTACTAGTGAGGTACCACAGGGGTCAGTCTTGGGTCCTGTTCTATTTAATATATTTATTACTGGCCATGTGGAGGGGTTGAATAGTAATGTAGCAATCTTTGCAGATGATACTAAACTCTGTAAAACAGTAAACACTGTAGAGGACAGTGCACTGTTACAAATGGATCTGGATAGGTTGGAGGTTTGGGCTAGGAAGTGGCAGATAAGGTTCAACACTGATCAATGTAAGGTAATGCACATGGGGAGGAAAAATCCGGGCTGGGATTATGTATTAAATGGGAGAACACTTGGGACGACTGATGTGGAAATGTACTTGGGAGTCTTAGTTAAAAGTAAATTTAGCTGTAGTGACCAGTGTTGGGCAGCTGCTGCCAAGGCAAATAAAATCATGGGGTGCATCAATAGGGGCATAGATGTCCACAACAAGGAAATAATTCTACTGCTGTACAAATCACTAGTCAGACCACACATGGAATACTGTGTACAGTACTGGACACCAGTGTACAAGAAAGATATAGTGGAGTTAGAGAGGGTTAAAAGACAGGCAACCAGAGTAATACAGGGAATGGGAGGACTGCAGTACCCAGAAAGATTATCAGAATTAGGGCTATTTAGTTTAGAAAAAAGAAGGCTTAAGGGCGACCTAATAACTATGTATAAATGTATCAGGGGGCAGTAAAGAGATCTCTCCCATGATCTATTCATACCTAGGACTGTATTTATAACAAGGGGGCATCCTCTACGTCTAGAGGAAAGAAGGTTTCTACACCAGCACAAATGGGGATTCTTTACTGTAAGAGCAGTGAGACTGTGAAACTCTCTGCCTGAGGATGTGGTCATGGTTAACTCTGTAAAATAATTTAAAGTGGTACTCCAGTGAAAAACCTTTTTTTTTAAATCAACTGGTGCCAGAAAGTTAAACAGATTTGTATTTACTTCTATTAAAAAATCTTAATCCTTCCAGTACTAATTAGCTGCTCAATACTACAGAGGAAATTCTTTTCTTTTTGGAACACAATGCTCTCTGCTGACATCTCTGTCCATTTTAAGAACTGTCCAGAGTAGGAGAAAATCCCCATAGCTGCTCTGTCAGTTCCTAGAGCACTGTGCTCGTGATTCAGCAGAGAGCACTGTGTTCCAAAAAGAAAATTATTTCCTCTGTAGGATTCAGCAGCTAATAAGTATTGGAGTGATTAAGATTTTTTAATAGAAGTGATTTACAAATCTGTTTCACTTTCTGGCACCAGTTGATTTAAAAAAAAAAAAATAAATAAAAGTTTTCCACTAGAGTACCTCTTTAACCCCTTAAGGACCCAGCCCAAATATACCTTAAGGACCCGGCCATTTTTTGAACATCTGACCACTGTCACTTTAAGCATTAATAACTCTGGGATGCTTTTACCTTTCATTCTGATTCCGAGATTGTTTTTTCGTGACATATTCTACTTTATGTTAGTGGTAAAATTTTGTCGATACTTGCATCATTTCTTGGTGAAAAATTCCCAAATTTGATGAAAAAATTTTAAATTTTGCATTTTTTTAACTTTGAAGCTCACTGCTTGTAAGGAAAATGGATATTCCAAATAAATTATACATTGATTCACATATACAATATGTCTACTTTATGTTTGCATCATAAAATTCACGTGTTTTTACTTTTGGAAGACATCAGAGGGCTTCAAAGTTCAGCAGCAATTTTCCAATTTTTCACAAAATTTTCAAAATCGGAATTTTTCAGGGACCAGTTCAGTTTTGAAGTGGATTTGAAGGGCCTTCATATTAGAAATACCCCACAAATGACCCCATTATAAAAACTGCACCCCTCAAAGTATTCAAAATGACATTCAGTAAGTGTGTTAACCCTTTAGGTGTTTCACAGGAATAGCAGCAAAGTGAAGGAGAAAATTCAAAATCTTCATTTTTTACACTCTCATGTTCGTGTAGACCCAGTTTTTGAATTTTTACAAAGGGTAATAGATGAAAAATCCCCCCAAAATTTGTAACCAAATTTCTCTCGAGTAAGGAAATACCTCATATGTGTATGTCAAGTGTTCGGCGGGTGCACTAGAGGGCTCAGAAGGGAAGGAGCGACAATACGATTTTGGAGAGGGAATTTTGCTGAAATGGTTTTTGGGGGGCATGTCACATTTAGGAAGCCCCTATGGTGCCAGAACAGCAGAAAACCCCAACATGGCATACCATTTTGGAAACTAGACCCCTCAAGGCACGTAACAAGGGGTCCAGTGAGCCTTAACACCCCACAGGTGTTTGACGACTTTTCGTTAAAGTCGGATGTGTAAATGAAAAAAAAAAATTTTCACTAAAGTGCAGTTTTCCCCCCAAATTTAACATTTTTACAAAGGGTAATGGGAGAAAATGCCCCCCCCCAAATTTGTAACCCCATCTCTTCTGAGTATGGAAATACCCCATGTTAGGATGTAAAATGCTTTGCGGGCAAACTACAATGCTCAGAAGAGAAGGAGTCACATTTGGCTTTTTGAAAGCAACTTTTGCTGAAATGTTTTTTTGGGGGCATGTCGCATTTAGGAAGCCCCTGTGGTGCCAGAACAGCAAAAAATACCCACATGGCATACTATTTTGGAAACTACACCCCTCAAGGAACGTAACAAGGGGTCCGCTGAGCCTTAACACCCCACAGGTGTTTGACGACTTTTCGTTAAAGTTGGATGTGTAAATGAAAATTTATTTTTTTTACTAAAATGCAGTTTTTCCCCAAAATTTTACATTTTTACAAGGGGTAATAGGAGAAAATGACCCCCAAAATGTGTAACCCCATTTCTTCTGAGTATGGAAATACCCCATGTTAGGATGTAAAATGCTCTGCTGGCGAACTACAATGCTCAGAAGAGGAGGAGCGCCATTGAGCTTTTGGAAAGAGAATTAGTTTGGAATGGTAGTCAGGGGCCATGTGCGTTTACAAAGCCCCCCGTGGTGCCAGAACAGTGGAACCCCCCACATGTGACCCCATTTTGGAAACTACACCCCTCACAGAATTTAATAAGGGGTGCAGTGAGTATTTACACCCCACAGATCTTTGGAACAGTGGGCTGTGCAAATGAAAAAGTTTATTTTTCATTTTTACGGACCACTGTTCCAAAAATCTGTCAGACATCTGTGGGGCGTAAATTCTCAATGTACCCCTTATTACATTACGTGAGGGGTGTAGTTTCCAAAATGGGGTCACATGTGTCGGGGGTCCATTGTTCTGGCACTATGGGGGCTTTGTAAACACATGTGGCCTTCAATTCCGGACAAATTTTCTCTACAAAATCCCAATGGCACTCCTTCTCTTCTGAGCATTGTAGTTCGCCCGCAGAGCACTTTAAATTCACATATGGGGTATGTTCTTACTCAGAAGAGATGGGTTTACAAATTTGGGGGGGCTTTTTTCCTATTTCCCGATGTGAAAATGAAAAATTTAGGGTAACACCAGCATTTTAGTGAAAAAATTAATTTTTTTTCATTTTCCCATCCAACTTTAATGAAAATTCGTCAAACACCTGTGGGGTGTTCATGCTCACTATACCCCTTGTCACGTTCGGTGAGGGGTGTAGTTTCCAAAATGGGGTCACATGTGGGTATTTTTTTTTTGCGTTTGTCAGAACCGCTGTAAAATCAGCCACCCCTGTGCAAATCACCAATTTAGGCCTCAAATGTACATGGTGCACTCTCACTCCTGAGCCTTGTTGTGTGCCCGCAGAGCATTTTACGCCCACATCTGGGGTATTTCTGTACTCAGGAGAAATTGCGTTACAAATTTTGGGGGTCTTTTTTTCCTTTTACCGCTTGTGGAAATAAAAAGTATGGGGCAACACCAGCATGTTAGTGTAAAAAAATAAAAAATTTTACACTAACAGGCTGGTGTAGCCCCCAACTTTTCCTTTTCACAAGCGGTAAAAGGAAAAAAAAGCCCCCCAAAATTTGTAGTGTAATTTCTCCCGAGTATGGAAATACCTCATATGTGGCCCTAAACTGTTTCCTTGAAATACGACAGGGCTCCGAAGTAAGAGAGCACCATGCGCATTTGAGGACAAAATTAGGGATTGCATAGGGGTGGACATAGGGGTATTCTACGCCAGTGATTCCCAAACAGGGTGCCTCCAGCTGTTGCTAAACTCCCAGCATGCCTGGACAGTCAGCGGCTGTCCAGAAATGCTGGGAGTTGTTGTTTTGCAACAGCTGGAGGCTCCGTTTTGGAAACCCTGCCGTACAAGACGTTGTAAATTGTTTATTGGGGGGGGGCAGTGTAAGGGGTGTATATGTAGTGTTTTACTCTTTATTATGTGTTAGTGTAGTGTAGTGTTTTTAGGGTACATTCACACTGGCGGGTTATGGTGAATTTCCCGCTAGGAGTTTGCACTGCGGCAAAAAATTTGCCGCAGCCCAAACTTGAAGCAGGAAATTTACTGTAAACCCGCCTATGTGAATGTACCCTGTACGTTCACATGGGAGAGCAAACCTCCAGCTGTTTCAAAACTACAACTCCCAGCATGTACTGACAGACCGTGCATGCTGGGAGTTGTAGTTTTGCAACAGCTGGAGGCACACTGGTTGGAAAACCTTCAGTTAGGTTCTGTTACCTAACTCAATATTTTCCAACCAGTGTGCCTCCAGCTGTTGCAAAACTACAACTCCCAGCATGTACTAATCACCGAAGGGCATGCTGGGAGATGTAGTTATGCAATAGCTGGAGGTACCCAACTACAACTCCCAGCATGCCGAGACAGCTGTTTGCTTTCTGGGCATGCTGGGAATTGCAGTTTTGCAACATCTGGAGAGCTACAGTTTTTAGACCACTGCACAGTGATCTCCAAACTGTGGACCTCCAGATGTTGCAAAACTACAACTCCCAGCATGTCCAGACAACAAACAGCTATGTGGGCATGCTAGGGGTTGTAGTTTTGCAACATCTGGAGGGACATAGTTTAGAGACCACTGTATAGTGGTCTCAAACTGCAGCCCTCCAGCTGTTGCAAAACTACATATTCCAGCATGCCCAAACAGCTGTCTGGGCATGCTGGGAGTTGTAGTTTTGCAACATCTGAAGGGCTACAGTTAGAGACCACGGTCTCAGACTGTAGCCCTCCAGATCTACTTACCGACTTCCGTAGGATCCCGGCAGCCGTCCTCTTCAGACGTACGTGACGCCGCCCGCCGATCAATGTCGCCGCAGCCTCCGGACGGGTAAGTGGACGTCGGTGCCCGGTCCCCTTCGGTTCCCCGTTCTGCCCTGCCTATTGTGGGAGGGCAGGACGGGGAAAACGAAAGTTAACCCCCCCGCCCCCGGTCTGCTATTGTTCGTCGCCTCTGACGATCAATAGCAGACCAATAGCAGGGATAGGAGGGGTGGCAACCCTGCCACCTCACTCCTATGCCTACAGGGGAATCGTGGGTGTCTTAGACAACCGCGATCCCCCTTCTATTCCGGGTCACCGGGTCACAATAGACCCGTATGACCCGGAATCGGCGCAAATCGCAAGTGTGAATTCACTTGTGATTTGCGCCGATCGCCGACGGGGGGCGGGGGGTTCTGATGACCCCCCTGGGCATTTGCACGGGGTGCCTGCTGATTGATATCAGCAGTCACCCCGGCCCGGTCCCCGCCCGGCGCGCGGCGGGGACCGAAATTCCCACGGGTGGATGGATACGCCCTGGGTCCTTAAGTACCAGGACGTCAAGGCGTATCCATACGCCCTAGGTCCTTAAGTGGTTAAAAAGGACCTTGGTGCATTTTTGGAGAATAATAAAATTTACAGGTTATGCATTCAAGATCTATAGTGAAAGAAGGTTGATCCAGGGATGTATTCTGATTGTCATATTTGGAGTTGTGAAGGAATTTTTGCCTCAAGTATTTTCCTCAAGTATGTTTTTTTTTCCTCTCCTCTGGATCAACTCTGTAGGGATTCATTAGGGTTATATGTTGAACTTTATGGACTCTGGTCTTTTTTCAACCTTATGAACACATGTTCAAGCTACAAGTGGAGAAGATGGATGAAGGGAAGGGATATGAGTAGATGAAGGGAATGTGATGTGGCCAAACATAGACACAAATTCTATATTTCCACATTATTCCAACATTATTGTTAATATTGTTCTAAGGCCTGTTTTGAATCCCTCAAATGTTTTTGTTGTGACCAGTTCCTGAGGTAGACTACAGATTCACAGTTTTTATGGTAAAGAAGACTTGGCACCCCTGTAGATGTAAACATTTTTCTACAGGAGGAAGGAGGGAGTGTCCCCTTGTCTTTTATTTTTTTTTATATATATATTTCAAAATCAGTTTTTGTACAGTTCATTTATATACTTCAATAAGTTAATGTTTCCCTTTAAAAGACTCTTCTCAAAACTAAACAAAATGTAATTATTTTACTTTTCCCTCAAAGCAAAGCATGTTCCATGCCCCTAATTAGTTTAGTTGTGCATCATTGTACACTTTCCTGCTCCAGAACATCCTTTATATGAACTGGTGCCCAGAACTAAACAGAACTAAACAGCATATTGCAGGTGAGGCTGCACCAATGCTTTATAAAGCTGTAGATTTTTATTCTTATCCCACAATTTGATGCTTATTTTTAATATGTCCAATATTCTGCTGGCATTGGAAGCAACTGGTTGGCATTGCATGCTGTTCTGTAGTACAATAGCTACAAGTACATGAAAACAATGATAGACTAATATGTCATAACAGACTTTTATAAGACAGAGCCCAGGGTAACTTTTATTTAGTCACAGGCTATCTGCATAGGTACACTATTCCTGGAGATTGTGATGTTGATACTAGAGATTGTGGCTTCATTGCAGTACTGAGATGGTTTACAATACATTGCAGTATTAAGAGGACATTTGCAGTGGGAGGATAACTAAATAGCCCTGAAATACTATTATTAGAGATGAGCGAAGTTTTGGAAAATTTAATTAGTCCGATGCACCAAATTTTTGCGAAAAAAATTGTTTTCATCCAAATTTATTTGCGGCAAATCTATATTGTAAACAGATATTTCTGGCCTACAGAGAGCCTCAATATGGGTGTAGAACACTTTGCTGTGTTCTAACACGCATATAAAGTGTGCTGGGGTAGTGAAATAATACTGTTATTCAGAATAACATGCAGATTACCGGCATCGCTTATAGAATCACTGCCGCAGAGCGGCAAAATGACAGGGTCTGGAGGTGGCATCAGTATGAGGAGACCATATAGTGGCTAAATGACACAGCGTGGAGGTGTTGGCACCATGAGGAGACCATAAAGTGGCTGAATGACACAGCTTGGATGAGGCTGAAGCATGAGGAGACCATATAGTGGCTGAATGACACAGCGTGGAGGTGTTGGCAGCATGAGGAGACCACATAGCGGCTGAATGACACAGCATCGCGGTGGTAGCAGCATGAGACCATATAGTGGCTTGTTGACACAGCTTGGATGAAGTTGAAGCATGAGGAGACCATATAGTGGGGAATGACACAGCGTGGAGGTGTTGGCAGTATGAGAACATATAGTGGCTGAATTACACAGTTTGGAGGTGTTGGCAGCATGAGGAGACCATATAGTGTCTGAATGGCACAGCCAGGAGTTGGCAGCAGCATGAGTAGACACTAGGCCTTCACAATCCCTAAGATTATAAAATGAATTCTGAATTTTAAACCGAAGATTTTGGGAAGCTAGTGCTACCATAACAATTTTTTAATTCCCAGACCCAGGCCCAGCAGCATCAGTAAACCATATATTGCCTGAATGGCACAGCCTGGAGTTTGCTGAAGCATGAGGAGACCATCATTTGTTGAAACCATCGTGTGTTGAGGGATCCGTGCAATGGAAAAAATTGGAAGTTATACTCACCTGTCCCCGCCGCTCCGGACCGTCACCATTCGTCATCGCTGCCCTGGATGTCCCCCTCAATCGCTATCGCCGTGTCCCCGGGGTGTCCACAACTCTCCGGACGTCTCTGCTTCCCCGGGATCCTCGCTCTCCGTCGCTGCCATCACGTCACTACGCATGCCGCTCCTATTGGATGACTGGATGGCGACAAAGGAGAGCGCTGGCAATGCAGGGGATCCCAAAGAGGACACTCCAGAGCCCCGAGGACAGGTGAGTGATCGTCACCGCAGCACACGGGGCACTGTAAACGGCTATCCGGCTGCAGCTGAAGCAGTCTGCGCTGCCGGATAGCCGTTTATGCGATGGACCCGACATACAAAAGCATCATATGTTGAAGTGCACAAGAGGGTTTCATAACCCCTAAGATTGAAAGATCAATGTTGAAATCTCAATTAAGCATGTATGTGAGCTAGTGCTTACATCCAAAAATGTAAGGCCCAAGCCCAGCAGCATCACTAAGCCAAGTAGTTCCTGAAACACACAGCCTGGAGCAGGCATCAGCATGAGTTTACAAGAGGGCTTCACAACCCCTAACATTATGTTAATGTTGAAATCTGTATAGAAGATGTATGTTAGCTAGTGCTAACATCAAAAAATTGTTGGCACAGGCCCAACAGCATCACTAAACCATATAGTTGCTGAAACACACAGCCTGGATCAGGCAGTAGCAGAAGTACACAAGAGGGCTTAATAACCCCTAATATTAAAAGGTGAATATTGAAATCTGTATAGAACATGTATGTTAGCTAGTGCTAACATCCAAAAAATGTTGGCATATGCCCAGCATCATCAGTAAGTCAAGTAGTTCCTGAAACACACAGCCTGGATCAGGCAGCAGTATCTGTATATAAGAGGGCTGCACAAACCCTAACATTAAAAGATCAATGTTGAAATCTTTATTGAGCATGTATGTTTGCTAGTGCTACCATAAAAAAAATTGTAGGTAATATCTAAGACAGTCCCAGCAGCATCAGAAAACAATATATTGGCTGAATGACACAGCCTGGAGGTGGGGAAAGCATGAGGAGCCCATATAGTGTCTGATTGGCACAGCCTGGAGGTGGCTGAAGCACGAGGATACTATATAGTGGCTGAATAGCACAGCCTGGAGGTGGCATCAGGAGTACTAAAAGTGACCCTAATGCAAGGAATTTATGAAACTGGGGACCAGGACCAGAATTATGTTTTTCAGTATCCATGGCAGCACAATTAGAGAGCCTGGAGGTGGTAGCATCAACATGAAGAGCCCGTAGAGCAGCACAATTATAGAGCCTGGAGGTGGCAGCATCAGCATGAGGAGACCATATGGTGGCACAATGACAGAGCATGGAGGTGGCAGCATTAGCATGAGGAGACCATAGAGCAGCAGAATGAGAGAGCCTGGAGATGGCAGCATCAGCATGAGGAGACCATATTGCTGCACAATGACAGAGCCTAGAGGTGGTAGCAATAGCATGAGAAGACCATAGAGCAGTACGATGACAGAGCCTGGAGGTGGCAGCAGCAGCATGAGGGCCATGCCAACTGAGGGTTGAGTCGGAGGGTTGACTGTGGGTGTCGGATGTCACTTGAGATGAAGTGGATGACGGAGTGAACCGATCAATCACGGCTGCTGGGTTGCTGGTCGCAACACGACTGCTAGCTGACACTGGGAGCTCAGACTTCTCTCTGCGACTTTGGCTTGGACACACCGCTACTCTGCTGCAACCTCTGCCTGCACATGATGAATGCACGTCCTGGCAATACTCTTCCTGACATACGAAAAATGCGCTACAATACGCCTAAAAACTCTGTATTTTTGTAAAACACCAGCCGGTGAGTACTATTGCTTGGACTTTCACATTATGTAGGCCCTTGACAGATTAACAGGTACAAAATGGTACACTACTTAGATGAACGTATGCGGTATGCACTGATGAGGGCAGAAAAATGTGATACAATACACCTAAAAAATCTGTATTTTGTTAAACACCAGTCGGTGAGTACTATTGCTTGGACTTTCACAGTATATAGGCCCTTGACAGAATAACAGGTACACTACTTAGATGTACATATGCGGTATGCACTGATGAGGGCAGAAAAATGCGCTACAGTACGCATTAAAAACTCTGTATTTTTGTAAAACACCAGCCGGTGAGTACCATTGCTTGGACTTTCACAATATGTAGGCCCTTGACAGATTAACAGGTACAAAATGGTACTCTACTTAGATGTACATATGCAGTATGCACTGATGAGGGCAGAAAAATGTGCTACAATACACCTAAAAACTCTGTATTTTTGTAAAACACCAGACAAAATAACAGGTACACTACATAGATTCAGGTATGTGGTTTGCACATATGAGGGCAAAAAAAATGCGCTACAGTACACTTGGAAAACGTATTTTCATGAAACAACAGCCAGTGGTTAGTTTTCCCTGGCCTTTCACTGTATGTAGGCTTGTTACAGATTAACAGGTACAAAAAAGTGCACTACTTACCATAGATGTAGGCACGTGGCATGCACGTATGAGGGGAAAAAAATGCGCTACAATACACTTGGAAAACGTATTTTCAAAAAACACCATCCGGTGATTACTTCTGCCTGGACTTTCCCAGTATCTAGACCTGTTACAGATTTACATATACAAAATAATAGACTGCTTTGTTGTAGGTATGTGGTATGCACGTATGAGGGCAGAAAAATGCACTACTGTCCGCTGAAAAAACATATTTTTTCACAGCAGCAGGACACAACAGTGCAGCACCACAAAAAACTAAATAAGAAATTGCACTCCGTCTCAGAGTATTACGAATGTTGTGAACTGCTGGTTATTATACCGTCTACAGACTAGTATAAGCAACAGATTATTTATTGTGGAAAAAATACACAGAATTGCGCTGAAAAATCATTCCTGTCTCCTGTGATGCGGTTCATGAAGTTAAGGCAGCTTGTTGATATGTATGAGGCAACAAAAAGTTATCTGCCCCTCTCTGATAAAATGCTGAATAAAGTGACTGGGAGGTTTATGGCTAGCGCAAAAATCCTTCTCAGTGACAACAACCAAAGCACTGCACTGCTCTCTGTCCACAACGCTGATGTAACTAGCAGTTGGAAGTGGAACGCTGCGGTATGATCAATTCAGCATGTCTGTGTAACACACACAGACACGCAGCCGTCCTCTCTCTCTGCAGTGATGGAATGAAATGAGCAGCTGCAAAATGGCTGCCGATTATATAGGGCTGTGACATCACCGGTGTCAATGAATGCTGATAGGCTGCATCCTGCATGTGATTCAGCGTCATCCCACCTACCTCCCTTCCCACCTTGCCTTGTTGCCTTCCCAGCATCCCCTGCCCCATGTACTGATATGTGGATCCGCCATTTCAGGTGTCCTGGAGCCTGGAACGCTCTAAAATGGAGTTTAATGAAGTGATTCAGTCGATATTCGCATTCGTTGCAAATCGAATAAATCCTGAAATTCATAATGAATTTGGGTTCGTCTGCTCCGATTTGCGCATCTCTAACTATTTTATGTATAACATTCTGGAAAAGGTTTAATATATTATACAGTGTGTTTTTTTTCTGTTTTTTTTTATAAACCTACCTGAACCTATAAACCTACTTTTCTTTTATGTCAGTAGACAACAACGTTGTGTGTTTAGACATTCTAAACAAATGTAGACACAAAACAGCTCCATTTACAGTGCATAAAAAATTATGTTGAAGCAGTCAGGGGAGAAACCATGAAATTTCCCAAATTCAGTAAAACAATGTGACATTAATGACATATTAACTGAAAGAAAGGTACAATGTATACAACCGACACTTCATGTGAGATCATAAATGATGCATTTATTGAATTTCAAAGTCTAATTTTTATTCATATCCTATACAGAATAAAAACTAAGACACGCTTTCGGATTGTAAAAAATGTTTCCCGTTTGAAGAGGCACAAACAATTGTAATTTAATACAGTGTATATTCTGCCCTTTTTGAACAGATACAATTATTGTAGATGTGTGTAACTCAAAGCTGCTGTTTAATCGTTATGAAATATATATTTTGTAAAATTATTGAAATGAAGTAAACATTTCATTAAAGTAGTTGTCTGGCTTAGAAAAATCCATATATAACTAGCCTTTTAGCAAATTCTGTTTAGGGGTAACACGTATTAAATAGACAAAGTGAGAACAACTACAAAGAACATATCTCACTCTAAAGCACCCCACACATTCAGGCATTACTGTGTAAAGCTTAATTTCCCTTGTTGTGGTGCTGCTGGGATTTTCTTATAGATCCAAGCTGCAGGATATCCAGTGATTATCTTATTTTTTTAGGATCCATCTGAGGAAAAGAGATTGTCCAAAGTATACAATCTCTTTAATGAGCTCAGTTTGGGAGCTGAATATAGTCTGTACTTCCTTTTAAGTTAATTGATTAAATCTATATAAATTTGGAATTTAGCATTTGATTGCTTTTTGAGAAATTCGATGACAATTTTAAAAATACATGCACATAGAACTGAGTTTTACCACTAATATTTGAGACTAGTGATTCTAATCCACTTCCAAGTAAGCCAACAAAATATTCTAGCCAAAATAGTAACATATTGTGCAAGATAATAAAAAAAGATAATTAACTGAATTCAATAATAATGAACAGATATTTATATCAATTATGAGCTAATATTTAGTAAGTAAATATATTCATGGCGGTTGTCCCACAATAGACAAGCGCTGTAATTAGTCCAATAGTCATTAGACAGTGCAAAAAGGTGCATAGGTAATTAATTATTATTGATTTTGGTTAATTATTTTATAACCCTTTAAAATGGTTTGTCTACACTTGAAACCATTTGTATGGCTTTAGAGTATCTAAAATGAAATGTCTTACCAAACATATACAGAATAAATACAGTTAAGTTATTTCTTGGGAAGCAAGTGGTATTGGGCTCTGCTCCCTGGCCGACCGAGAGATCCATACATTTAGAAGTCTATGCAGAGAAATAGATGGATTTCACAGCTGGGTAGAGAGTGGAGTGCAATGCTGAGAGCTTCCTGATCGCAGCAGAGGGAGATCCAGTGTGATCAACAATTTCTGATATGAGCTGCTTTGTTTACATACAGTATATGGTATTAATGCAAAACAACAATGTCCATTGAATGTCGATTCCTCTGTCCTGTTGAAGCATGGAGATGCACAGAAAAAGAAATAAGTTCAGCTGATAAAGTGTTTAATGCATTTATGTCATACATACAAATGATTAAAAACTGCATATTTTCTCAAGAGGGAAAAAGCAATTGTGGGATTTTGGAGGATGAATTTTGCTGAAATGGTTTTTGGGGGGATGCAGGGCATATGTCCCCAATAGGTTAAGGGTGCACACTACAAAATGTCTAGAGAAATTCTAGGTGGCCATTACATGCACAGCAGTGCTGATTGATTCATGTAAAGGTGCATAAAGCTTGTATGAAAAGCTGAAAAAAGTGTACCCTTTTTGGGTATCATGGGTTGTGTATATGTAGGCCTGGCTGCTAGTGGCAGCAGCAGTAAGCATGGTGGAATGGTGGTATTAGTAGTAGCCAGTGGTTAGCATGCAGGAGTGGAGTGGTTGCAGTTGTTGCCAGCAGACAACAGGTTATGATGGACTAGTTGTAGTTTTAGTAGCCAGTGGACAGCAGGCAGTAATTGGTGGACTGGGGGTAGATGTAGTTGTAGCCAGCGGAAAACAGGCAGTGATTGAGTGGTGGTAGTTGTAGTAGCTATAGTTGTAGTAGCTAGCAGCCAGCAGGCTGTGGTGGACTAGTGATAGTTGAAGCCAGCCGGACAGCAAGCAGTGTTGGCATAATGGTAGGTGTAGCCAGAGGACAGCAGGGGTGGTGATAGTACCGTCTAATCAGTGGCATCAGGCACAGGAGTTATAAATTCCTCACTTATCCATGCCTGATTAATTATAGCAAACCTGAGTTTCTCCACATTGCTGCGTAGAGATAAGGTAGAAAAAACTATCTCCAGAGGAACAAATAAAAGTGAGGGGAATCCTCTAGGTAACAATGAAACTTGTTTATTGAATAAACAAAAAAAATGTACAGGCTACATCAAAAGAAAGACCCGTTTCGGGTGTTGTACCACCCTTCCTCAGTTGCAGATGTGTGAGTTTCTCCACATTACTGGCAGACAATATTGTTTGCTTAGTGATGACAATGACACCTGCTACACTGAAGGGTAAACAAGGCAGAACACCCGTGACAAACTGGGCAACTTCTAGCCAATTGTCTAATAGTGGTGAATACGAATATTCGAAATGCTAATTTTTACCGCAAATAGACACTTCACAATTTTGTGAATATTTCGAATATAGCGCTATACATTCGTAATGACGAATATTAATTTTCTTTTTTGATTGCATACGTCACAGAGAGGCACTGTTCACTAGCCTAACTATGATGCATGGAATACGGTAATGTGTTGCGGTACCTTTCATGCTGCAGGCTGTGAAGTAGCTACATCTCGCTCCTACAATATGCAGTAAACATGCTGTAAGCACATGTAGCTGTGCAGGCTCCAGCCTGGCCTGCTGGCCATGGGGTAATTTGCATATTTCAGCCTGAGGTTAACTCTTTCCTGCCTCAGTCTCTTAGTTTACAAAGATCACTCATAGGAGGTCACAGCTGTGGCTTATACAAATAATTGACTGCAGCAGGAGGATGTGTTTGGGATGACAGAGCAGCACAGGCTGCTGAATTTCCAGGTTTAACCCTCTCAGCGTTGGGCTCCATATTTCTGCTAAGTATTATGTGTTTTGACTGTGTTCTTACATTTACGAGATTACCTTTTCCTTCATATGTAACCTGGTGTAATCCAGTTTCATGCTCACAACCGCTCTCCATACTGTCCCCTCGCTGGAGTCTCTCCTGCTGCGTCTTCGCATCTGTACACTCTTTTATGCTGCAGCGCAGAACCGAGCTCTATCTCAGACAACATGTCATCCATTATAGGCCATGTATAATTTGTCATTATACATTGTACTGTTATACATCATCAGTGCATTCATTTACTGTGTTTGTCAGATATATGTACACCACGTATACATCCCTTAGTATATACCATGTAAGTTGCCGTCAGTATACTGTTATGTCACCGTGGTTATGTCACTTATTGTAGATAATAGTGTTGAGCGGCATAGGCCATATTCGAATTTGTGATATTTCACGAATATATGGCCGAATATTCGTCATATATTCACTAAATTTGCATATCCGTAATATTCACGTTTTATTTTCGCATATTCATTATTGTATACACGTCAGGTATTTCAAGCTGTCACAGCATGACTCTCATGGTTCTCCGGTCTAGTATGTTAGGCTGTTATCATGGCATTGCTTTTACATTTACTCATGTGGGAGGTCAGGTGTGATAGGATGTCCTTGCTGACATTACCACATGGTTCTCCACACTTATGTTTCTTTACAGCGTTCTGTGTTTTGTTACCATACACGCCATGTTTACCTGCATTTATCACATATACAGTTCACACAAGATAACACGTATTCATTTCAACCAGGGTACTGACATCACTTAGCTTCCTCTGTCATGGCTACATTTCTACACAGCTGCGCAATTAGCAGGCAACAAGCAAAACCGCATACTGTCATACGTTCCCACACAGTGGCCCTCATTTACTGTTCTAAACCCGACTTCTTCTGTCGTGTTTTTTTGGCGCATCTTTGTCTGCGACATGTCGCAGACATCGTGCGCCAGTCTGCGACACGATGGAACATTTTTTCCCGACGGACCCGATGTGGATTCTCCCAAACCCGAAAAAAAAGGGGCGTAACCCGACATTTCTGAGCTTTCCCACATATTTATAAAGGTTTCCAACCTGAATTTGTTGAATTGTTGTGGATTTTTTCCCGACAACTCAGAGGAGTTGGAAACCAAAACCAACAAAACCCAGTGCGACAAACAGGATGCGACATAATAATAATAAATACCAGGGGAAAAAAGCAGTCGGGTAAGAAAGCAAGATAGACTTACAACCCAATTTTCTAAGTAAATGAGGGCCAGTATCCCATCTTCCACGTAGTGTTCCTTGCTGATATCCCACACAGTATACCAAGCTTGCGTTCAACAGTGTATTACTTAGGTTCCCTTTCAGTATACGTGCATATGTTTCCCTAGCGATGTAACATGTACATCTTCCTTCAATGTGACCTGCATATGTTTCTTACAGTATTGTTTTCATGGCTTGTGGTTACGTTTTTCATGTTCAGTGCTGTCATGTTACTCTTATGTTTCTCATTGAACATGATTCATTCTACCCCATTACGTTCACACCACGCAAATGTTCCTATAGCAGGCACATTAAGTTTAAAATTATGTATACCTTTCTGGAGCTGTCACATTGCACATACATGACTATGACATTTATGCTACAATATTTCCGGTGGAATGTGTTACCTGAGCTGATACCGTGCTTCACGTTATATTGGTTTCCAGTACCAGACGTTGATACCATAGCTGATGTACTGTGCTCATTTTGGTATAGTTGATTTACTGGGCTTTGTGTTAATACAGCCGATGCTGTGTTACGTTTCCATAGCTGTCATGTGGTGCATTAATGTCCCTATTGTGGTCATACGGTGCTTATGTTACTATAGCTGATAATTTGCATTACATAACAAGTGTCTATATGCTATGCGTTAGTGTTAATCAACTGATATACGGTACATTAATGTCACTTGGGGCTTATGTTACTGTAGCAGATATACTGGGCATTTAACATTATTTTAGCTGACATATGGGCCTATGTTCTATTGCTGGTAATTGCCTTTACTGTGGTGTATATATATATATATATATATATATATATATATATATATATATATACACATACCGTGTAATAGGGGTTAATTTAGCTGTTCTGATGAACATTAATGTTGTTCAGGGTTTACACTACTGTAAGCTTATATACAGGGCCTTGTTGTTTTCGGAGATGTTATACGGTGTTTACATTACTTCAAGTGATATACCATGCTTCAACGTTAACAGTTCTCTTCAGTGTCACATACATACGGTTACCTACAGTGTGACTTACATACCGTTCCCTACAGTGTGACTTACATACCATTCCCTACAGGGTGACTTACATACCGTTCCCTACAGGTTAATATGCATACAGTTCCCTACAGTGTACGTGTCATAGTTATTCTACCGTTCTTTTGTTTCAGCTGTCACGTTATGCTTACGTGATGTACGCTAGGTTGTTTTACCTCTTAGCGCTGTACGTTCGGTGTGGTTGAAGGCTGATTCCTATCGTCAATCCGTAAAGCCTCATCTTTATAGTTTCCTTTCTGGTCATTATACACGCCTTGTTACAGCCAGGTTGACCTCGCCGTTCCAGGTACGCTTTAAGTCGTCACTTTACATGCTTTTCGTACGTCACACGCTCCTGTGAGACAGAGGCTGGCCGACAATCCTCAAAGCCTCATATCGTTGTCATTCCTTTGTATATTATAAATGTTCTCATTTGGGGCAGATTGTATCGTCAATCCACGTGCCTTGTGGTCTTTTGTCCGTACGTTACACACGCCCGTTAGAGGCAGTTAGCACATGTTATACGGTGCTTGCGTTACTTCATGGGATATACCATGCGTCAACGTAAACGGTACCCTACAGTGGGACATATATATGGTTCCCTGCAGGGTAATATGCATACAGTTCCTTACAGTGTACGTCTCATAGTTTATTGTCCCCTTCTGTTGTTTCAGCTCTCTTGTTTCATCTTACGTTATGTTCGCTAGGTTGCTTTACGTCTTAGCACTATGTATTCGATGTGGTTGGAGACTAAATGCTGTTGTGAATCCATAAAGCTTCATCTTTACTGTTTCCTTTTTGGTCATTACATACCCCTTGTTACAGCCAGTTTGACCTCGCCATTCCAGGTAAGCTTCATGTCGTCACTTTACATGCCTTTCGTACATCACATGCTTCCGTGAGAGATAGGCTGCCTGAAAATCCTCGAGCCTCATATCGTTGTCATTCCTTTGTACATTACAAATATTCTCATTAGTGGCAGATTGTATCATCAATCCACGAGCCTCTTGTCGTCTTTTGTTTTGTACGTTACACACGCCCTGTTAGAGGCAGATAGCTTAGGTAATACAGTGCTTATGTTACTTCAAGTGACATACCATGTTTCAACGTTAACGGTTCCCTACAGTGGGAAATACATATGGTTCCCTACAGGGTAGTTAATATGCATACAGTTCCTTACAGTGTACGTTTCATAGTTTATTGTCCCCTTCTGTTGTTTCAGCTCTTTTGTTTCAGCTTAGGTTATGTACTCTAGGTTGTTTTACCGCTTAACGCTCTACATTCGGTGTGGTTGGAGGCTGATTGCTGTTGTCAATCCGTAAAGCTTCATCTTTATAGTTTCCTTTTTGGTCATTACATGCGCATTGTTACAGTCAGTTCGACCTTGCCATTCCAGGTAAGTGTTAAGCTGTCTCTATGCATGCCTTTTGTATGTCACATGTTCCCGGGAGAGAGACTGTCCGACAATCCTCGAGCCTTCGTATTGTTGTCATTCCTTTGTACATTGCAAACGTTCTTGTTTGGGGCAGATTGTATCATCAATCCACAAGCCTCTTGTCATTTGTTTTTGTACTTTACTTACGCCCCTGTTAGAGGCAGATTGCTTGACAATCAACGAGCCTCATGTTTTTCCATTTCTGGGTTTCATACGATTCTGTCTGAGGCAGATTGCACTGTCAGTCCACGAGCCTCATGTTGTTGTAATCTCTATCTTGCTCTTATGTCTGGAGAAGAAAAAGTTTAGTCTCAAGGGGCGACACGCCTTCTTTACCATGAAAACTGTGAACTTATGGAACAGTCTACCTCAGGAACTGGTCACAGCAGGAAAAATTAACAGCTTTAAAACAGGATTAGATACATTCCTGGAACAAAATAACATTAATGCTTATGAAGAAATATAAAATCCCATCCCTTCCCCAATATCGCGCCACACCCCTACCCCTTAATTCCCTGGTTGAACTTGATGGACATATGTCTTTTTTCGACCGTACTAACTATGTAACTATGTAACTATGCGTCTGATTGTGGTCTTAGTTGTACATGTCTTAGTGTTAAGTTTTTTGATGTGGGTTCAGCTTGTTCATGTCTTGTCATGTGTGTACCTGTTGGGAAATTTTCCCTTATCGGTCTTTGTAACCTGCTGGTCATGTATATTTTCTTTTGCAATAAGCTTCAGGACGCAGCAGTAATAATCTTCTTTACACGAAACCTCAGGTTAAGTATGTTATATCCTTTTATGTTTTGTCTATGTTGGTCTGTTGTCGTCACTTTATGTATGGCATGGTTCAATAGGATTACTTATATGTGTAGCTCGGGACACTTTTCAAATCTTCCTCTTCTGGCACTACCTATCTAAATACCTACTGACGTCTGTGTTTTGGCCACTTTTCTAACCGACTCATTGTACCTTCTGTCTATCTAGCACTTCAACATTTTCTATATTTGACACCTGGGTTACCTCTATCCATGCGCACTCTGGTAGTACCATTCTGGTAGGCGCTATGGGTCTAGTAGTGCCAGGTGTATATCTAGAAATTTATCGGTTCGGCTCCATAACAGCTGCGCCAGCTTCTGGGTAGGGGTTTCTCTTTGTCAGTTATCACTTAAGTAAGTTAGGGCACTGTTCCATTGACACCTTCCAACCTCAGGCTGTTAACTGGAGCATTTCATCTGTTATCTTGGGTTCATATGACGTAGGTTATGCTTAACCATTAATTAATGCATTACCTAACTGAGGTATTTTTGCCCCCTTCTCTAGGATACCCTTTACGACCACCCAGGCACATCCCAGGCCTAATTATTCATGCAAGTGGTACCCTACTTACGGTACATATAAGAATCCGACCACAAGTGTAGGTTAGCTGAAAGAGTTAACCTAATTTGTGGGAGGAGTCTGGTCTTTATATACCCACCTGATCCACACAGGTGCTGTCGCCAGCATGAAAGATGTCCCCACCCTCCCTTCCCCTTTTTTTTTCTACAGTCACTCTCAGGGTATCCCCCTTCTCTAGGATACCCTACAAGGCCACCCAGGCACACCCCAGGCCTAACTATTCATGCAAATGGTACCCTTCTTACGGTACATATAAGAATCCGACCACAAATATAATTGATTAAAAGGAAGTCCTATATGGCTGGCAACTGATGTTAAAAGAGCAATAAACAACAAAAAATAGCATGGACAAAATGGTCAGCTTTTAAAAATTACAAAGAACTTAAAATCTGTTAAAAATAAAATCTTCACAATGAAAGGCAGGTGGCCAAAAATATATAAATGCTAATAAATAAATGCAAAAATAAACAAGGACATAGCATGGAAGACCACTAAATGATGATAAGGGTGGGGAGCTCCCTTTTGGTCAAGAAAAGGAAGAGCTACTGAATGGCTTTTTTGCTCTGTATATACAAAGGAAGAGGGAGAAGCTGACACACGTCAGGGCAGGTCAGACACATCATGTAATGTGCTGAACTGGTTTAATGCAGCTATGTCCAAGGTAAATTAAATAAATTGAATGTAAGCAAAGCTCCAGGATTAGATTAATTATACCCAATAGTTCTTACAGAACCCAGTCCAGTAATTTATGTACCCTTGTTCACATTGGGGGAGATTTAGTATGGACTAATGTGTGTTTTACTTATTTGCAATGTCATGTACAAATCTCTAAATATAAAACTCAATGGGGGAGATTTATCGAAACCTGTCCAGAGGAAGAGTTGCCTATAGCAACCATGTCTGGAAAATGAATTGGTGGGTGAGCAAGGAGCCCAAGTAGGGCCATGCAGAGTGAAGTGCCGCAGAGCTGACGTGTTCAGAGCAGGAGGGTAATGGCAGTGGCAGCCAAGAAGAGCATAGCCGAGGTAGGGGAAGAAAACCTATGAAACATAACAGGCATAGGGCTGCTGGTCTGATGAGCTCAGGTGACTGCAATTCTGCTGCATGTTCAGGTTCCGATAAAAAAGACATCCAGAAAAGGGGCATAGTTAGGTGGGGCATTCCCTGTCTGATATTCTCATGTGTAAAACTTATTTTCTACTTTATGAGAATGGGGCAATATGTTGTCTCTGGAAGCAAAAAGTAAGCCCTGGCCAGGGTCAGAGTGTAGGAACTACGGGGTAGATTTATTATCATTGTCTATTCACTGCAATACTTTAAATGAGAAAAGTCTCTGAGCATGGATCTATTGTCCGTGCAATTTATCAAACATCGCACAGTGTTTAGTAAATCTTGTGAATGGACATTATTGTCTATTTTACACAGCACTTTAGATGAGAAAAGTCGCATAAAAGTCTCAGAGCCTGAGACAAATAGACGAGTAAACTCTCATAAAAGTCTCAAAGCCTGAGACAAATATATCAAAAGTCACACGTTTATTATCATGGATTTCCTGCCACATAGGCTGCCGCCACCTTCAGGCTCTCTCATTGTGCCTCCCTTTGGTTTAGTCATGCTGCCGCCACCTCCAGGCTCTATCATTGTGTCTCTCTATGGCCTACATAGGCTGCCGCCATCTCCATGCTACTGCCAACTCCAGGTCATTGTGCCGCCCTATGGTTTTGTCATGCTGCTGCCAACTCCAGGCTCTTTCATTGCGCCGTCCTATTGTCTCTTAATTCTGCTGCCACCTCCAGGCTCTGTTATTGTGTTGTTCTGCTGCCTACATAGGCCGCCACCACCTCCAGGCTCTGCCATAGTGCCTCTTTGCGGCCTACATAGGCTGCCGCCACCTCCAGGCTCTATCATTGGGCTGCTCTGCGGCCTACATTGGCTGCTGCTACCTCCAGGCTCTATCATTGTGCCTATCATTGAATTTACAATTAACCCTTTTTATGAGGGATTATGAGTTCTGTGTGTGTGTACACCAGGCTACTTGTAGCGGCATCAAGGGTGATGATGAAATGGTTGTAGTTGTATACAGTGTACAGCAGGCAGTGATGAACTGGTGGGACAAGTAGTAGCCAGTGTACAGCAGGCAGTAGTGCACTGGTGGAATTTGGATAGCCTGTGTACAGCAGTCAGTATTGGACTGTTTGGATTTGTAACGGCCAATGGATAGCAGAGAGTTGCAGACTGGTGAGAATTGTAGTAGCTAGTGCATGGTAGGCAGTGGTGGACTGGTGGAAGTTGTAAAGGCCAGCAAGAAAATCTTGTTCCCTTTGGGTGATGCTGACTGTTGTGCTGAATACTCACTCTGATGCTACAATGAAGGGTGGACAAGATAGAACACCCATAGCAAACTGGGCAGGTCACCCAGAAGTCCATGTAGTCTGCGTAGGTTTCTTGACTTCTTTCTCTTCAACAGATTCCATCTCCTAATTGTCCACCCCATGTCCAATTTTCTCATCCAACACCTCAAGAAGAACATCTATTCTGCTGCCATGCAGATGTGAAACTTCCTTCATTTCCCTTTGTTCAATCCTTAATGTAAGTGTTTGCAGCAGCATAACATCATTTATTCCACTGTTGTCCTTGCTGAATAATTTTGTTGTCTCTTTAAAGCTTGACCATGCAACATGTGTCTCTGATTGGCCATCAATGCTCAAAGTCAAACTGGCTCCAAAAACTATCTGTCTGTAACATGAAGAGGTGTGTAGTCTTGAATTCCATCATGTTGGAACATTGCGGTGTTGAGGAAGATCATTTTGGTGCTGTAGGTCCAGGCAAAAGAACAGCTAAACCGAACACAGATTTTCCTGAACATGGTCAGCACTGAGACTGCCACAATTTCTCAAGAAAAGTTTGATACATGACAATATTTAGCACATGTGTCATACAGGGAGAGTCTGTTATGCCATCTACACGCATGGCAGCCACAATGTTTGTGCAGTTATCAGCAACCACATTTTCCTATCTAGAATTATGACCTGGACCAGACTTAGATGAAAAACAGCTTAAGGCAGAAAAAAAGTAACTGTTTCTGGCAATGGTGCTGTTCGTTGCCAAGGACTAAGACACCTTATTAATGTATTGATCCTTAAAAGTAAATTTATTATCACAAAAGCAACGTGTTTCTGGTCCATAACAGACCCTTCGTCAGGCAAGGTGCTAGATGAGAAAAAGGAAGAGGATAGGTGGCAGGTGGCGGTAGTTAAATTGCATCAGCACAATCATGAATGTGTCACTACTATGTCCTGACCTTGTTGGGTTAAAGGGGTACTCCGGCCCTAATACATCTTATCCCCTATCCTTTGGATAAGATGTCTGATCGCGGGGGTCCCACCGCTGGGGACCCCCTGCAATCTGTCATTTAGCACCCAATTCTGCAAGCTCTCCACAGCACTGGAGACTCAGAGTGTGCAGCCTGACTACCACAGGGCCGGACTATTGTGACGTCATGACTCCGCCCCCTCAATGCAAGTCTATAGGAGAAGTTGTGACGATACTTCGGCCTCGTTGTCTTCAAGCTGCACACTTGGAGCTTCCAGTGCTGCTTAGAGCTTGCAAAGGTGGGTGCTGAATGACAGATTGTGGGGAAGCCCACCTACCTACATAGTTACCTAGCTACCTGTCTACCTATCTGTCTGCCTAACTACCTACCTTGGTGCTTAGCTACCTATCTGCCTCCCTACATACCTGTCTGGCTACCTCGATACCTTATTGCCTTCTTACCTACCTGCCTGGCTACCTACCTTCCCTATGTTACCTAGCTATCTACCTAGCCAAATTACAACCTACCTGTCATGAAAGGGTAGTGGCAGGGAGTTAGTGAGCCCTAACTGTCCCTAAAACCACTGACCCTTCCTTTTGCCCGAACCACGAAGACAGCCCCTATACTGCTTTAAAGTACATGGGCGTCATGTCAAACAAAACAAATGGAACAGTACATGTCAGGGAACAACTAAGGAAAATAACAAAAAGGCTACAAAGCAACAAATAGATAATATAATACAGTATATAGCACACTAAACAGGTCAAGATAACAAGAGCACTTTTCACACTAGACAAAAAGGAGTGGACAACAATAATAACTCCAAATGGACTCCTTGCTAGTGGAACGGATACCAGCCAAGGAGGAAACATAAACAAAAATACATGAAACACAGGCACAGACTCCAATATACTCCTATATAGACAGATTAGCATAAAGCTCAGAACAGGATTCTATCCTATGAGATCCAGGATCCAACATGGTCAAACAGGACTGATACAAAGGCATAATGTGAACACAGACTAAGATTCTAAAATCTCAGGCAAAACAGAATACAATCTGAACACTGGTCTAAACAAGAAACACTAAATATGTGCAATGCAAGAATACTAAAAACCGACAAGGTACAAAACAAAGCTGGCTAAAATCCCTATTTATAAAACATAGACAGAACAGATGACCATGGTCAAACTCAGTAAATGTGCTCATATAGACAAAGGTGCATCAAGAAACATGGTCAGAGTAACAGGTGAAATTACCAGCCAAGAGCAACACCTAAAGAAGCCTTATATACCCTCCCAGTGCAGTGAAGGGATGGAATCATTACCTCTCACATTACCAGAGAAAAGTATACACAAGAACTGTTCAGACATAAATAATGTCTAAACAAGACCCAAAGAAGAAACCATAAAACACAGATAAATGGACATTACACTTCCTAGCTAGCTAACTTTCTTTCTGCCAAGATACCTAGCTAGCTACCTACCTACCTACCTACCTACCTACCTACCTATCTACCTGTGTACCTGTCAGGATAGCTAGCTACCTACCTACCTGGCTATTTACCTTGCTAACAACTTACCTAGCTATCTATTTACTTAGCTAATAACCTACCTAGATATGCTTCCTGCCTAGCTACTTACCTACCTAGTTATTTACCTAGCCACCTACCTATCTAGACAACAAGCTACCTAGCTACCTACCTGGCTGGCTACCTACATACCTTGTGAATAATGTGGAATCTAACATATTTATCCTGCAGATTATAAAAACATATGTTTTGGCTCAAAGAAGTCATCATGGCAGTCTATGTCGGATGGAGAAGAAAGGAAAGAGGACAACTGATCAGAAAATGTATCATTCGATTAAAATGTTATCATTAAACATTATGTCAATGCATGGAATTTGGAGGTCTGTATCAGAAAAATGACTTGTATTGTCAAATTTATTAGAACAGAATGCTGGACTAAAATGGTATGAAGAGGTGAATGTCACGATTCGGCTTCCAGGTAGTGGATCCTCTGTGTCAGCGAGGGATTGGCGTGGACCGTGCTAGTGGACCGGTTCTAAGAGGCTACTGGTGTTCACCAGAGCCCGCCGCAAAGCGGGATGGTCTTGCTGCGGCAGTAGCAACCAGGTCGTATCCACTAGCAACGGCTCAACCTCGCTGACTGCTGAGAAGGCGTGGGACAGAAGGACTAGACAGAGGCAAGGTCGGACGTAGCAGAAGGTCGGGGCAGGCAGCAAGGATCGTAGTCAGGGGCAACGGCAGGAGGTCTGGAACACAGGCTAGGAACACACAAGGAAACGCTTTCACTGGCACAATGGCAACAAGATCCGGCCAGGGAGTGCAGGGGCAGTGAGCAGATATAGTCTGGGAGCAGGTGGAAGCCAAATAAGCTAATTGGGCCAGGCACCAATCATTGGTGCACTGGCCCTTTAAGTCTCAGAGAGCTGGCGCGCGCGCGCCCTAGAGAGCGGAGCCGCGCGCGCCAGCACATGACAGCAGGGGACCGGGACGGGTAAGTGACCTGGGATGCGACTCGCGAGCGGGCGCGTCCCGCTGTGCGAATCGCATCCCCGACGGCCATGACAGTGCAGCGCTCCCGGTCAGCGGGACTGACCGGGGCGCTGCAGGGAGAGAGACGCCGTGAGCGCTCCGGGGAGGAGCAGGGACCCGGAGCGCTAGGCGTAACAGTACCCCCCCCCTTAGGTCTCCCCTTTTCTTTGTCCGGTAACTGCCTCCCCTGGGATGAGGACACCGGGAAAGAATGGAGGGTTTCCTCAACGGCAGGCAGTACAGCAGGAGTGGGAATGGGGAGGGAGGGCAGAGGGCGAAGCCTGGCACGGGGCAGTGTGTCACCAGGACGGGGGCCATGAGGAGGCACTGAGGCTTGCCTGACGGGACTGGGAGGGGGGGAGTGGCATCTCTTGTGGCAAGCAGAGTCCCAGTTCTTGATCTCCTCGGTGGTCCAGTCAAGGGTGGGAGAATGAAGCTGGAGCCATGGCAGACCGAGGAGGACCTCAGAGGTGCAGTTGGGGAGGATGAAAAATTCAATCCTTTCGTGGTGGGGTCCAATGCACATCGAGAGGGGTTCTGTGCGGTAACATACGGTGCAATCCAATCTGACTCCGTTGACCGCAGAAATGTAGAGCGGCTTGACGAGACGGATCACCGGGATGCGGAATTTATTCACAAAAGAATCCAGAATAAAATTCCCAGAGGCACCAGAGTCCAAGCAGGCCACGGCTGAGAGGGAGGAGTTGGCTGAAGAAGAAATCCGCACGGGCACCGTGAGACGTGGAGAAGCAGACTTTGAACCAAGAGACGCCACACCCACGTGAGCTGGGTGCGTGCGTGCGTTTCCCAGGCGTGGAGGACGAATATGGCAATCCACCAAGAAATGCTCGGTACTGGCACAGTACAGACAAAGATTTTCTTCCCTACGGCGATTCCTCTCTTCCTGGGTCAGGCGAGACCGATCCACTTGCATGGCCTCCTCGGCGGGAGACCCAGGCGTAGATTGCAGCGGATACTGTGGGAGAGGTGCCCAGAGATCTAAGTCTTTTTCCTGGCGGAGCTCTTGATGTCTCTCAGAAAAACGCATGTCAATGCGGGTGGCCAAATGGATAAGTTTTTGCAGGTTGGCAGGAATCTCTCGTGCGGCCAGCACATTCTTGATGCGACTGGATAGGCCTTTTTTTAAAGGTCGCGCAGAGAGCCTCGTTATTCCATGAAAATTCGGAAGCAAGAGTACGAAATTGGATGGCGTACTCGCCCACTGAAGAATTACCCTGGACCAGGTTCAGCAGGGCAGTCTCGGCAGAAGAAGCTCGGGCTGGCTCCTCGAAGACACTACGGACCTCAGCGAAGAAGGACTGGACTGTGGCTGTGGCAGGATCATTGCGGTCCCAGAGCGGTGTGGCCCAAGACAAGGCCTTTCCTGAAAGAAGGCTCACTACGAACGCCACCTTAGACCGTTCTGTAGGAAACAAGTCCGACAACATCTCCATATGCAGGGAACACTGAGACAAAAATCCACGGCAGAGTCTAGAGTCCCCATCAAATTTGTCCGGCAGGGACAAGCGGAGGCTAGGAGCGGCCACTCGCTGCGGAGGAGGTGCAGGAGCTGGCGGAGGAGATGGTTGCTGCTGTAGCAGAGGCAGAAGTTGCTGTAACGTGGCGGTCAACTGCGACAGCTGCTGTCCTTGTTGGGCAATCTGCTGCGATTGCTGAGCGACCACCGTGGTAAGGTCAGCGAGACTTGGCAGCGGCACCTCAGGGGGATCCATGGCCGGATCTACTGTCACGATTCGGCTCACAGGTAGTGGATCCTCTGTGTCAGCGAGGGATTGGCGTGGACCGTGCTAGTGGACCGGTTCTAAGAGGCTACTGGTGTTCACCAGAGCCCGCCGCAAAACGGGATGGTCTTGCTGCGGCAGTAGCAACCAGGTCGTATCCACTAGCAACGGCTCAACCTCGCTGACTGCTGAGAAGGCGTGGGACAGAAGGACTAGACAGAGGCAAGGTCGGACGTAGCAGAAGGTCGGGGCAGGCAGCAAGGATCGTAGTCAGGGGCAACGGCAGGAGGTCTGGAACACAGGCTAGGAACACACAAGGAAACGCTTTCACTGGCACAATGGCAACAAGATCCGGCCAGGGAGTGCAGGGGCAGTGAGCAGATATAGTCTGGGAGCAGGTGGAAGCCAAATAAGCTAATTGGGCCAGGCACCAATCATTGGTGCACTGGCCCTTTAAGTCTCAGAGAGCTGGCGCGCGCGCGCGCCCTAGAGAGCGGAGCCGCGCGCCAGCACATGACAGCAGGGGACCGGGACGGGTAAGTGACCTGGGATGCGACTCGCGAGCGGGCGCGTCCCGCTGTGCGAATCGCATCCCCGACGGCCATGACAGTGCAGCGCTACCGGTCAGCGGGACTGACCGGGGCGCTGCAGGGAGAGAGACGCCGTGAGCGCTCCGGGGAGGAGCGGGGACCCGGAGCGCTAGGCGTAACAGTGAATAGTGACTTTGAACATCTAAAACTGACTTTCAAAGCCCTTTAAAACATATTAAATATGTACTCAGTACTGTGAAAAAAGTATTTGGCCATTTTAGGTGTTCCTTATTCAATATTTTTCAAACTGTGCATTCCCTGGCTAAGTCCTAAGCAATTTAGGAAAATTGTTTCTGGAGTGCTGTCAAAAGCATTACTCTTTGGATAACATAGGTGCCATTGTAAAACAAAAGAAGTACAATATCACAGTAAGAATATTATAGCATCCATTCATGGCAGTGGCAGTAAGGTCACCTGGATGACTTGCTAATATTGAAAAAAAACATGAATTTTCCATTGTGCTAGAAGTATCTTAAGGAACAATTATTACAAAAATTATGTGTTTTTGTCCTCATTTTTGATTATGAATCTTATCAGAAAGGTGACTGTGAATGTTTCTCCAGCAAGTTACACTGCAGCTATCCTGAATTTAATTCCTAAAAGAGCTCCAACCTTTTTCAGTCCTCATTGAATACATGATGAGATCAATCATGGGATCTCACAGGCTGCTAAGCTACACTGAATATAATTGGTCAGAGCCCTCACTGCATCTCCATACCTTTGACTCTTCAGAGAGAGAGAGACCTATGGGAAATGTTATTCAAACCTGTGCAGCCTTAGCAACCAATCAGATCACTTTTTTTTTTCTAAGACCTTAAAAATGAAAGAAGCAATCTGATTGGTTGCTATGGGTAATTGGTCCACTTTTCCTCTACACAGATGTTGATAAATCTCCTGACTTCTTTGATTTTCCCAAGCACCATGGCCCCTTCAAACAGATCATTTGTTGGAGTCCCATCAATTTTGGATTGGATTACCCCTTTGATAAATATACACACACACACACACACACACACACACACGTAGTAACCTACTCAATAATTCATATAAATATAAAATAAAAACTGCATAACTAAATAATTGTAATGTCTGTATGTGCCTCAAAAATCTAAACATTTTGTTCTTAATGCTTTAAATCTGCAGTATACTTCATTAACCTTTTGTGTCCTGTTGTTGAGCTATAGTTGGCAGATCCTTGAGCATCATATCAGATAACCTTCTTAGCAGATAATGAAGTATAAATGAATCCACTTGTCATAAAGAAGCTCAGCTTTAATCAATGTATGAAAAAAACTTTAATTAGAGTATTCAGTAAAGACCTTAACATTTTGATTAGTCTGTAAGACTGCTTCTAAACCCTATATTTGGTGTATAAACAAGGAAAAGCTCCTGGTATATACAAAAAAAAAACACTAAGATAACACATGCTAGATCTGAATGAACAAACTTATTGCGTGAAATACTTTCGTCTTTACATAACTGAATCTGTTGACAACAAAATCACACACAAATTATCAATGGAAATCAAATTTATCAACCCATGGAGGTCTGGATATGGAGTCCTTAAAACAAGTCAAAATGAGGATCACTAGTGTGTGTGGCCTCCTTGTGCCCCTACAACCTCCCTACAATGCCTAGGCATGCTCCTGATGAGGTGGCGGATGGTCTCCTTAGGGATGTCCTCCCAGACCTGGACTAAAGCAGCCACCAAGTCCGGGACAGTCTGTGGTGCAACGTGGCTTTGGTGAATGGTGCAAGATGTGATGTCCCAGATGTGCTCAATCGAATTCAGGTTTGGGGAACAGGTGGGCCAGTCCATAGCATCAATCCTCTTGCAGCAGCTGCTGACACACTCCAGCCACACGAATTCTAGCATTGTCTTGCATTAGGAAGGGCCAACAGCACCAGCATATGGTCTCCCAAGGAGTCTGAGGATCTCATCTAAGGACCTAATGGCAGTCAGGCTACCTCTAGTAAGCACATGGGAGGGCGTTGCCGCCCCCAAAGGAATGCCACCCCACACCATTACTGACCCACCGCCAATCTGGTCATGCTGGAGGATGTTGCAGGCAGCATAACATTCTCTATGGCGTCTCCAAACTAAGCCACATTTATCACATGTGCTCAGTGTGAACCTGCTTTCATCTGTGAAGAGCACCGGATACAGTGGAGAATTTGCCAATCTTGGTGCTCTCTGACAAATGCCAAATGTCCTGCACAGTGTTGGGCTATAAGCACAACTCCCACCTGTGGACGTCGGGCCCTCCTACCACCCTCATGGAGTCTGTTTCTGACCATTTGAGTGGACACAGGAACATTTGTGGCCTGCTGGAGGTCATTTTGCAGGGCTCTGGCAGTGCTTCTCCTTGCACAAAGGCGGAGGTAGCAATTCTGCTGCAGAGTTGTTGTCCTCCTATGGCCTCCTTCACGTCTCCTGATGTACTGGCCTGTCTCCTGATAACATCTCTGGACACTATGTCCAGAAAACCTTTGTCTGTTAAGGGTTGAAATAATTTTACTAGTCAAAACAATTCTCTGCCCTCTCTATAACTGGTTGATCACCATAGGGTCCAATACAACATTACGAAAATTCTGAATTCTGTTAAGGTCATGATCCTATTATATAAAAGTGTTATCTACAAGACCGCACCTCAAGTTTGACCCATTTTACACAATACATGATAAGTTAGAGGAAACCATTTCTAGACAATTGGTAGGTGTTTACACACACTAAAGGCTTTGTACACAATCTCTCCATCCATTAATATATGAATGTGTGTGAGTATACATAGATACTTATTATCTATACAAATGTCTATAACAAGCTATTTGAGAAATAAGCATTTCTGAGGGACCCTGCCATGTTCACAGAATGGTGCCCAAAAATGTATCATGGCAGGACTGCCAATCAATTACTCACCTGTTCATGGTCTGTTCAGTGAACTATACTTTTTCCCTATCCGGCATTTGTCTATGTGAAATAAATTAACTCAAGTATAACACACGGCATCCGTGGTTCTTGTTACTAGCATTGTTCGCCTTGAAATCATCCTGTTTTTTTTCTCCATCTTGAATCCTACAGCTGTACCGCAAGTATTCTTCAGCCATCCACTGCAGGTGGATCCGGGTCAGAGGCAGCCATGCACTGGAATCTCAATGCTTTATTTGATGTTGAGCTCTGAGCCCAACATCTCCAGGTACATGAGTATTTGACATGATTGCATATACCTGTCTCACCCCTGGTAACAGCAAAAGGCAGCACCTTTGGTTGTCAGATTTTTACCTCCGCATAATTCTATCCCCTATCCACAGGATACGGGATAAGTGAATTATTGCGGGGGTTTGCAACTGTTGATGCCCCCCCCCCCCCCAAATCTCTAGAATCTAGCCCAGCTACTCACTCCTCCTCAGAGCAGAGTGACCCATGTCCTTTGAGACGTGCAGAAGTGATAACATACTCAGCCAATCACCGGCTGTAATGAGGGTCCCATCTCTGCCAGTGAACAGCTCAGTGGACCTCCACATCTCTGAGTGTAGTGTGCACTTGCTCCGAGGAGAGATGAGTAGCCATATATGTAGGTGTGATTATTCACAACCCATCAAGGTACAGGTGCATGGCAAATGTTGCATCAATCTTCAAAGACAGCTCTAGGTCTTTCCCAGTTAACTATAGATTACTAACCCTAATGTCCATTGTGGGAAAACTGTTTGAGAGGCTCATAAGGGACTACATATAGTAATAAGTATAGGCTAATAGTATTATAAGCAAGGGTCAAGTACTGGGGAAAAAAAGTGTTGAAACTCACCCAAGATTTCAACTCAAGGGCTTGACCTGTAGGACTCTTGCTAATGGGAATGGTGTGTCTGCTGTGCAAAAAGTGCAGGAACTCAGTTCCCATGTGTTCCTGCAGCCCTGATTGTAAGTGATAGCCAGCATGGTTTTCCTAATGACAGAAGTTGTCAAACCAACCTTATTTACTTTTATGAAGAGATTAGTAGAATCCTGGATAGGGGGGATAGAGTGTTTTTGGATTTTGACACTGTCTCTTATAGACACCTGATTGGTAATTTAAGGTCTTTATGATTGGATATCTTTTTCAAAGTGCTGAATGTTTAATTTCCTGGCTACATGTCAGCCCATTAGTCTTTTCAATAAAGAAATACAGATGCAACAAATAATACTGGTAAACAGGAGCATTGCTGGGTGGGGGCTAACGGGGCTGTAGCCTCGGGCCTAAGGCCCATTGCCCCTGGTCTTTGGATACCGCATTTTTTTTATTGCCACTGCTACTATAAGACAGCGGTGGCTTCTGGGAAGTGACATGATGCTCCTGGCGCCTGTCAGCCTTGCTGCTCCCCCCCCCCCCCCTCCACACATAGCCACAGTCTCAGAAGATTTCAGTCTTTCAGGCTCGACTAGGCACGGAGAGCGGGAGAACAGAATTTTCTCGCATCAGACAAACTTTACTTGCTGCAGCTTACATTTACGGTGCATGTCCCAAAGGGGTTAAAAAAAGAAAAAGAAATGCATCCTTATTTGCGGACCAGCCAGGAAAAAAAAAAAAAAAAAGAGTTTAACCCCTTAAGGACGCAGGGTTTTTCAGTTTTTGCGCTTTCGTTTTTTCCTCCTTACCTTTTAAAAATCATAACCCTTTCATTTTTCCACCTAACAATCCATATTATGGGTTATTTTTTGCATCACCAATTCTACTTTGCAGGGACTTTAGTCATTTTACCCAAACATTCACAGTGAAACGGAAAAAAAAAATCATTGTGCGACAAAATCGAGGAAAAAAATGCAATTTTGTAACTTTTGGGGGCTTCCGTTTCTACGCAGTGCATATTTCTGTAAAAATGTATCACCTTATCATTATTCTGTAGGTCCATACAGTTAAAATGATACCCTACTTATATAGGTTTCATTTTGTCGTACTTCTGGAAAAAATCGTAACTACATGCAGGAAAATTTATACGTTTAAAAATGTCTTTATCTGACCCCTATAACTTTTTTTATTTTCCCACGTACAGGGCGGTATGACAACTCATTTTTTGAGCCATGATCTGAAGTTTTTATCGGTACCATTTTTGTTTTGATCGGACTTTTTGATCACTTTTTATTCATTTTTTTAATGGTATAAAAAGTGACCAAAATATGCTTTTTTGGACTTTGGAATTTTTTTACGTTTACGCCATCGACCGTGCGGTTTAATTAACTATATATTTTTTATAGTTCTGACATTTACGCACGCGGCAATACCACATATGTTTATTTTTATTTACACTGTTTTATTTTTTTATTGGAAAAGGGGGGTGATTCAAACTTTTATTAGGGAAGGGGTTAAATGACCTTTATTAACACTTTTTTTTTTTGCAGTGTTATTAACACTGCACACACTGATCTCTCATGCTGATCACTGGCGTGTATTAACACGCCTGTGATCAGTGTTATTGGCGCTTGACTGCTCCTGGCTAGATCTCAGGTACGGAGCAGTCATTCGTCGATCGGACACCGAGGAGGCAGGTAAGGGCCCTCCCGGTGTCCTGTAAGCTGTTCGGGACGCCGCGATTTCACCGCGGCGGTCCCAAGCAGCCCGACTGAGCAGCCGGGTTACTTTCACTTTCACTTCAGACGCGGCGGTCAGCTTTGATCGCCGCGTCTGAAGGGTTAATACAGGGCATCACCGCGATCGGCCGTTGATAGCTGCCGGGAACCACCCGATATGCCGCGGGGACACCGCGTAACCCCGTGGCATATCGCGGGAGCCGGCGGAGGACGTACATGTACGTCCTTTGTCGTTAAGGGGTTAAAAATATACAACCCTTCCCTCAATAAAAAAGTCACCTTTTTCCATAAAAAATTTAAAGATTTAATCAAAATATAAAACCACAATTTATATGGTATCGCCGTATGTGTAAATGTCCGACCTTTGAAAATATAATGTTTATTATCCCACGCAGTAAACATAGTAAACTTTAAAAAATTCCAAATGCCACTATTGATGATTAATGATCACATCACCTCAACCATTGCTCTTAGAGATATTCCCAAAATGTAAAATGATCCCCTCTCCACATGATAGGGGATAGCTAGGTGATTGGAGAGGTTTGCCTACTGGGACACCCATTGATCACCAGAATGTCCCAGACAATGCTTCATGCATTCTCTTAGGGGCCTGCCTGAGGGTGTGGTTAGGGGGCATGGTTGGGCTATGGGCCCTAGCCCTGGGTCTTTTGGACACCTAGCAACGACCCTGCTGGTAAAATTAGTGTAGCCTTCAGCTTTCATATTTTGTGGGACACACACTGAGATGAGGACAAAAAAGTGTGTGTGTGTGTGTGAATGTATGTGGAGAGGGAACAATTATAAAACTCTACATACTGTATATGCTACCAGCATGGAACAGCAGATATGATAATATGAACAAGACTAGATATGAGGATAAGTATACAGCAGACAAAACCAGGGGGTGCTGGGGGTGAACAGGTTAACTGAATGTCAGAACACTAAATGGGTCAGGAAATCAAGAGCACTATTCACACTGAACTCCGAGCAAGGAAAACACTGGACACCCCACTCCAATCATGGAGGGACATCAATACTAAAGCCAAATAAGCTCCTAGCTAGGGAGCACACTCCACAGTGTGAACAGGATACCAGCCTAGGAGGGAACAAAAATCCTAAATGCAACCAAACACGGTTACAGACACAAGACTAGATAGACGCATAGCACAAGGCTCACAACATGATTTTATCCTAGGAGATCCAGGATCAAACAAGGTCAAAACAGGCCTGACAAATGCACAGGGTGAACACGGACTTAGGAAACACAAAGCTGAACAAACAATACTAGAATACTAAAACCCAAGAAAGGTACTAAAACAAGGCAAGCTAAAATCTATACCAAATAACTAGGACATGGAGCCATGGCAAACAAAAGACATTGGTGCACAAACACACAGTCAAAGCAAAATAATGAAAACATGGTCTAAGTAACAGGTGTAATTACCATCCAAGAGCAGCACCTTAAAGAGGCTATATATATATATAATATATATATATATATAAATATATTGTGGCAGTGTGGCAAGGAAAGGGTGTATTTCCCTTGCTAACTCTGGAGAATCCACCTGTGGACTGATTAATAAGGTATCAGGAAGGGGAAGTGTGTTTAAAAGGAAAGGAAACAGAATAGTTGGGGCTCTCCCTGGGAAACAGTATGCTGGCTGTTAGAGGGGGAGACACACAGGCCCCGTTTAGGTAACACGCAGAAGGCGCTGCGAGTGGTCCAAGAAGTGGTGTGAACTGTGAGTAAAAGGTTGCAGGAGACACATGCTTACCTGGCTGAGGGTAGCTCACCAGTTCATAGTCAGGGCATGCTGATATGTGTAGTCAGTGACCAGACGGTCTAGGACTTTTTGTTCCTGTTAATGTTTTGTTTTATCTGCAACCTGTGGAAATAAAGCTGGCAAGGAGCCAGACTTGTATGCAAAACTGTGGTCTGTGGTGTTATTGTGAGGAACGTGTCCCGTGGCAAGTGACCAGAACGATCCCAGAGCTAATCCCCAAGGAGCAATCCTTACATTTTGGTGGAGGATGCGGGCACGCCATTGCAAAGGGCAACCCGTTGCCAAGGGCAACCAGCGGGCGAGTTGGAGAGGAGCCGTTGCTAGGAGCAACCCCCTGCTAGATTGCAAGTCGGAGGAGCCCAGCAGAAGAGTTCAAGCACAGGATGGTGTCTGTGGAGGAGCGTTGCTAGGGGCAACGGATCAATATTTTTTTTCTGGAAAAAGGACATCGGCAGGCCGTTGCTGGGGGCAACCGACGTGGGCCACAACCGGTGGTCGCCAGGATGAAGCCGAGGTCCCGTGAGTTGTTGGTGGGCGGAATCCCACTGTGAATGGACTTGGATTGTTGCCAGACTGTATCTCGGATTATGCCAGAAATAATTACATTTGTGAAGTCCCGCCCGGAGCCCGGTAAGACTGTTCAAATTACCTTTGATACATGTTTTGGGACAGTAAGCCATATGATGGAGGTATGTGCAGAACTTACAGTTGAAATTGTACTGGCAGAGACTTTCCGTATTTCTGGCAGCTGTGGGATGCTGAGAGTGCACCTGAGAGTTCGCACCCAAAGGTTCCGGAAGTAGTGAGGACTGGGGTGTCTGGACTGTGTGAATGGTGCTGTATATTGTGAACCCATGCCGGCTGATAATGTTTTTCTTGAAACACTTATGTTAATGTGTTCTGATGTAAAGAGTACTGTTGCCACTTCACAGGACAAAAGAAAACCTGTGTGAGCTGGAAATAGAAGGTAAAAAGATGATGGTTTTGTTAGATCCAAAATGTGTAATAAGTCTGGTAAAGACCAGCTGCAGAAAGTCAGACCCTGCTGTAGTGTCTATACAAGCTGGTATTTGGGGTTATAAAACAGTTAATGTGTGAATTTCTAGTCCCTATGGTACCATAAGTCATAAGGTTGCAATTGAGCCTACCTTAGAGTATGAAGTAGTGCTGGGAAAGGATTTTTAATTTTTTCTGCAGTTGTCGGAAGATAGTCAGGTGACTAGAGCAGGAACACCTGATAGATTCACAACACTTGATTTACACCACATAGCAGGGGACAGTAACTCCGCAGAGGCTGAGGACGGGGAGTGTCAGCAGACCCTAGGTATATCTCAGGTGGGAGTGTGCCAGACCACAAGGGGAGCTGAAGAACAGTCCGCGAGTCAAGTTAAAGAGGTGACTGGAAAAGAAGCTGCAGAGATGGCTGTGGAAAAACCAAAACTCAGGAAAAGAGTACCGGTGGAGCTGGGGACTGCGCTTACGGTCACAGACAGAGTCCTAAGTGAAGAACATGTGGTGTCTGAACGAGAGAGAGAGGTCATAACAAGGAAGGTCGAACCGCTGGACCACATAATGTTGCAGGAGCCCTAGTAGTTTTTTCCTGGCCATGGAGAGACTGTGACAAGACAAAAGAAAAATCTGCCACGGAGCCGAGAGACAGTTCAGAGGAACTGTTTGGGAATTACCCGGATTTGCTGGTGCCCAAAGCCATTGAAGTTGTTGCTAGGGGCAACAAACTTACCGCCAAGGGATTGCCGGTCCGATGGGAGTGTTTAGCAAGAGTCTCTAGAGTTGCCAGCGTGGTGGGAGAGGAAGAGTGCCAGGTGTCAGTGGCACCTGTTGTTGATGATAATAATGAGGCACAAGTGGCCGCAACCCCTAAAAAGGGGTAGACTTCATCTAGAGATGGAGAAGAGCTGGGTCGAGTGTCTGACAGAGGACCGCTGTCAGTAAAAGGTCTCGGAAAAGACGAGCTGGCCTTGAAAAAAAACTGGAGCAGATCCAGAATCTGGAAGAAACCCTGCAGATGGTTTCTGTGAAGTTGATGGAGAAAGAAAAAGAGGTACATCGCTTGACAGATGAGAAGGACAAATCACTTGCTGACTAAGAAAGAGCAAGAAGTGAGGCTTCAGCTGGAAAAAGTAATGGAGCATCACAAAAGGTAGTTTGTGGCTCTGCAGGATGAACTGTCCCTCTCTCAGGGTCTTGTGACCAGCAAGGAGAGTGGAGTGGAGAGTCTGGCCAAGCGGATGTCCTTCCAGGAAGAAGTGAGTCTTCTACATGGTGCATATCAGGCTCTGTGGAGTGATCACAAAGCTAGGCTGGTAGCCATGGAAAAAATAGAAAAAGAGAAGAATGAAATGAAGATGGATGTTGAGGCTCTTGCCAGCAATCTGGAGAGTGTCTCTAAAGCTAAGAGACAACTTGAGGAGGAAGTCAAGGCGAAGAATGCCCTTGCACATGCTCTTCAATCTGCTTGGCATGACAATGACTTGCTCCGTGAGCAGTATGAGGAGGCCCTGGAACAAGTTGAGACTGAAACATGAAAACAAGAACTTGCAACAGGAGATCTCAGATCTATCTGAACAAATTGGTGAGAGAGAAGACCAAGAAACAGTTGCTGGACAGTGAGAAGATGATCTCTGCACAACTCAAGAGTGAGCAGCTGAAATATATAAAGCTGGAAGATGACATGAAGATCTTAAAGAGAGCCTGGAAGCGCAGAACGAAACGTGCAGAAGGTCCCACGTAGCTGCCTTGGTTTTGCTGGGAGCGCAACTCTACGAGCATGTGGCTGTGCTGGCGGACAATGAACAGTTGAGGAAACAATTGCTGTCTTCGGAAGATCCTGTCAGGGACTTGACAGAGTTACTTGACAGTGAGAGGATGAAGTCCGCTAAGCACCAGTGTAAGCAGCGAAAATGAGAGGAAAAAGGAAGAGGACCTGGAAGTTTTAAAAGAGAGCAGAGACCAAGCTATGGTGGAATTGGCTCAAGAAATGCTTCTGGGGCAGAAGTTACTGGATACAGGGATGCTTTCTCTGAAGCCCGGCAAAAAGTCCTCTAATGCTAAGATTGAGGTGAAGCCCTGTAAGAAGTCCTCTGAAGCTAGGACTGAGCTGAAACCTGGTGTGAAATCCTCTGAAGTGAAGACTAAGGAGGAGTCAGGCGGGAAATCCTCTGAACCTGAGCAGACCAAAAATTCTGAAGGTAATGCTGAGGCAGGGAAATCCTTTGAATCAGAAGCTAAACCAGAGTCAACCTCAAAAGCTATGAGTAAACAGAATGGCACAACTGAAGCTACAGGTGAAGAGAAGAGTAAGCCTGAAGAAGCTGCAGAGAAGAGCCAAACAGTAGTAGAAGCTGATTCTACACAAGAATCTGAAGGAGCCAAAGACTCTGAAGCCAAACCTGAGGAAGCTGGTGCCCCTGAAGAGAAAGCTGGAAGGGATGAGGTGAAACCATGTGAGAAATGCACTGAAGTCAAAACTGTGGTGAAACCAGGTGGGAAGTTCTCTAAAGTTGAAACTGAGATGGACCCGTGTCGGAGGTCCTCTGAAGCTACAGAGAACAAGACAGTGGTTGGTGAAGCCACTGAGGCCGAAAGATTCTCTGAAGCAGAGGCAGAGGTCCAGCAAGCCAGAAAAAGACAAAGGTTAAAAGCATCGGTTCTCTCTCTCCTTAATTTCAAGAACCCTGCCCACACCAGGGTGAAGAACCTGGTACTGGAGAGGTTTGACCGAGAGACTTGTAATTGGTGGCTGGTAAAAGTCCGGAAGAAAAAAGTCAAGGACTTCAGAGGCTGTGGAACAAAAGTTGTCCAAGGAAAAGGAAAGGCAGTTGGACTCTGCCTTTTGAATACAAGTGCTCCTTCCCGGTAGTCTGAGCAGAGGGGGGGGGGGGGGGATATGTGGCAGTGTGGCAAGGAAAGGGTGCATTTCCCTTGCTAACTCTGGAGAATCCACCTGTGGCCTGATTAATGAGGTATCAGGAAGGGGGAGTGTGTTTAAAAGGAAAGGAAACAGAATAGTTGGGGCTCTCCCTGGGAAACAGTATGCTGGCTGTTAGAGGGGGAGACACACACGGGCCCTGTTTAGGTAACATGCAGAAGGTGCTGCGAGTGGTCCAAGAAGTGGTGTGAACTGTGAGTAACAGGTTGCAGGAGACACATTTTTAACTGGCTGAGGGTAGCTCACCAGTTCGTAGTCAGGGCATGCTGATATGTGTAGTCAGTGACCAGACGGTTTAGGACTTTATTTTGTTTTGCTTTACCTGCAACATGTGGAAATAAAGCTGGCAAGGAGCCAGACTTGCATGCGGAACTGTGGTCTGTGGTGTTATTGTGAGGAACGTGTCCCGTGGTAAATGACCAGGATGATCCCAGAGCTAATCCCCAAGGAGGAATCCTTACAATATTATATATATATATATATATATATATATATATATATATATATATATAGTAAGCATTCCTCCTTGGGAATTAGCTCCGGGATCGTCCTGGACACTGCCACGGGACACGTTTCCACTCAATAAACCCGCAGACAACGGTTATTCATGCAAGCCTGGCACCCTGCCAGCTTTATTTAGACAGGTTGCAGGTAAAACAAAACATAACTCAGGAACAAACCAAAGTCCTAGACCGTCTGGTCACTGACTACACATATCAGTATGCCCTGACTACTATCTGGTGAGCTACCCTCAGCCAGCATAAAACATGTGCCCCTGCAACCTGTTACTCAAAGTTCACACCACTTCTTCACTTCTTGGACCGCTCACAGTTCGCTGTGTGTTTCCTCAACAGGGTCCGTGTGTCTCCCCCTACAGCGACATGCTGTTCCAGGGAGAGCCCCAACTATTCTGTTTCTTTTCCTTTTAAACACACTTTCCCTTCCTGATACCTCATTAATCAGGCCACAGGTGGAGCATTCTGCAGAGATAGCAAGGGAAATACACCCTTTCCTTGCCACACTGCCACATATCCCCCCCCCCTCTGCTCAGACCACCGGGAAGGAGCACTTGTATTCAAAAGGCAGAGTCCAACTGCCTTTCCTTTTCCTTGAACAACTACGTCCAACAGGTTTTGAGGCACTTGGCTTCCTTCATCAGTAGATTTTATCTGCACCACTTCAATGGTGCACCCTTTCATTCGCACTTTCATCAGCCACCGAGCACAAGACTTTTGGTCACCTTTGACAAATTCCTTGTAAAAAACTCCATTCATGTCACACCTTTCCAACATCAGGTTCTTCATCTTGGTCTGTGCAGTGCTCTGGACACGAGGTGCGGACAAGGCAGATGCTCCAGGCCTTTGTCTTCTTCTGTCACTGGTATGACCATTGCCCGAACTTTGCTGGTGGCCAACCGAGCCTGTATCACCCATTTGCAGGTCTTCTAAGTCATCCTCCACAATTTCAGGAGGCTTCCCTTTAATGCACCTGTCCATCTTCTCCTTGAGACGGACTCTTCTCCAAATTCTACTTCTGCTGACTTTCTTCTGATGTTTCTGGAACGTATCCAGTGCCTCTCAGGGATTCTACCATGACCCAGTCTTCTATCACAGTGGCCTCTTTTTAAGGGCTCTGCTTTCTTATTAGCCCTTTCTTTAGGGACACCAACCTTTACAGGCTCATTTTTAGGCTGAGAACTCTTGGCTCCTTTAGGCAGTTTTTCACCTGCACCTTCAGATGTGTCACTGACTTTACTTGCAGCTTCTGCAGTTATCGCTGGTTTAACTTCTACCTCAGAGAACTTCTCTGCCTCAGAATTTTCACCATCCAATGTCAATATCTCTGCAGCTTCAGAGGACTTCCCATATGGTTTCACCTCAGTCTCAGCTTCAGAGGACCTTTCATATGGCTTCTTCTCATGGTCTTCAGACTCTACTGTTTCTTGCATCCATTGTTTAGACTCCACCTTTTTTAGAGAAAGCATCCCTGACTCCAGTAACTTTTGCCCCACAAGCAGTTTTTCTTCTTTTACACGGACGGCTGTGGCTTTGGCCTCAGTTTCCATCTGAGACACTTTTAACCTCTCGTTAGCCAGTTCTACTATAGCTTGGTCACTACTTTCTTTTAGGACCTTCATGTTCCCTTCCAGCTTTAAACATTTCTGCTGCTCACTCTTGAGCTGAGCAGAGTGCTTCTTCTCACTTTCCAGCAATTCTGTCAAGTTTTTGACAGTATCCTCCAGGGACAGCAGTTGTTCTCTCATCTGCTCATTGTCTTTATTCAGTTGCGCCATCTTGGACACTTTCTGCTCATAGACTTTTAGCTGAGCCTCTTGTTCAGAGAGCTTAGTACCCAGTGAATCCAAGGCAGCTGCGCGAGACTTAATGTGCGTTTCGTTCTGCGCCTCCAGGCTCTGCACCTTATGAGCCATTACCACTTTCTCCTTCTCCAGCTCTTCCACGGCTACCAACCTAGCCTTGTGATCACTTTGTAGAGCCAGATATGCCCCACACAGGACATTCACTTCTTCATCCTTGAATGAGATCTGCTTGGCCAGGATCTCCAATTCGCTCTCCTTGCTGGTCATAAGACCCTGGGAGCGGGACAGTTCCTCCTGCAGAGCCGCAAACTCACTTTTGTGGCGCTCCATATCTTTCTGCAGCTGAAGCTTACATTCCTGCTCTTTATTCAAGTCTGCAAGCGTTTTTTCTTTCTCCTCTGTCAGGTGATGAACTACTTCTTCCTTTCGAGACAATTTAGCAGAAACCATCTGTAAGGTTTCTTCAAGGTTCTGGATCTGCTCCCTTTTTTTACCTAGACCAGCGCGTTTTTTCCGAGATCTCTTACTTACAGCGGTCTCCTTACTCTCGCTGCTGGACCTTGAGACATTCTCTTGTCCTCTGACAGTCACCTGTCCTTGGCCTGTCTCTTCCTTCAAGCCAACTTGTTCAGACTCTTCACCTTTAGGAGTAGTCTCCCCCTTTTCAAGGGTCTTGGCCACTTGGGCTTCAGGGTAGTTCCTGGACAGTGTCTCTGGACTGTCTCTCTGCTCATTGGCAGACTTCTCTTTCACTTCAACACTGTCTCTCTGCTGCCCAGCAGAAAAGTCTAGGGCTCCTGGGTCTGCAACAACATCTGGTCCAGTGGTTCGACCTTCCTGGTCATGATCCATCTCTGGTCCAGACGTCACATCTTCACTCAGGACTCTGTCTGTGACAGTAAGCGCAGCACCCAGCTCCACATGTACTCTCTTCAGTACTTCTGCATTATCCACAGACATCTCTGTAGCTTCTTTTCCAGTCACCTCTTCCAGATGACCGCGTAATTTCAACTCCCCTTTTGGCTCATCTTTATTCACAAGGTTCAGCATAGCTTCCTCTTTTCCAGTGTCATTCACTTCTTCTAGGTGACAGCACAACTCTAGCCCCACCTTGGGCTCATCTTCAGCTGGCGGATGGAACCCATGTTCCTGTACCTGATCTGTTTCTGGTTTCACTGAATATTCTGTTTCAGTCAGAGGCACACTTGTCACTTGAGTCGCTGGATCCTCATGGATTTGACTTACGGTCTGGTCTTCAGCTCCCCCAGCAGTCTGGCAGACCCCTATCTGACATTTATCTAGTGACTGCTGACACTCCCCGTCCTCAGCCTCTGCTGAGTAACTCTCCTCTAGTCACCTGACAGTCTTCACATAATTGCTGAAAAAATTGAAAATCCATCCCCAGTACTACATCATACTCCAAGGAGGGCTCTATTGCAACCTTGTGACCTATAGTACCATAGGGTGTAGAAATACAGACATTAACCATTTTATAATCCCAAATACCAGCCTGCATAGACATTATAGCGAGGTCTGGCTTTCTGCTGCTGGACTTTACCAGACTTATTATACATCTAGGGTCTAACAAAACTGTCATCTTTTTACCTTCTATTGCCAGCTCACACAGGTTTTCTTTTGTCCTGTCAGAGGTGGCAGCATTACTCTTTACACAACACTGAACACAACATAAGTTTTTCAACAAAAACATTATCAGATTGCACATGTTCAAAATTTACAGGACAGTTCATGGCACTAGGACCTAATTCAGGCAAAGTGTGTTTTGTTACATTTTTTCCCAGTCCTGCATTCAACATTTTCTGTTCACCAGATTTTTTCAATCCGATCTGCACAGTGTGAACAGTCTCATCAGTCTTCATGAGGGGTTCCCCACCCTCACATGATTTTGCAGCTGGACATAGGTTGGTACCACCTTGAACACTGTTCACACAGACAACTAGGGAAACACCACCCTCCGCCTCAGCATTTTTATGCACAGTCCCATCATTCTTATGTACAGTCTCATAGTCTCTAAACATGGCCCCCATAACCCCTGTAACAGTCTTACCAGAATCTCTTGCCATCCAATCGGTTAAGGGCTGGTGCTGGACACCTCTCACCAGCTTCTCTGCTGCAGAACATCGCTCCACTTGCTCTTTAAGTAGCTCTGCAACTTTAAACCCAGCATCACTGTTAGGCTGCAGTGCACACTGTAGTCTTGCAGCTTGGCTTACTCCCACTTAAGTCAGGATCTCTGTCTTGACTTTCTCATAGTCCCGTAAGATCTTTGGATCCAGTTCACAATGAACTTTTTGGGCCTCTCCTCCAATGAATCCAAACACCAAGTTTCCCCAGTGTGTCTTGGGCCATGCCTCATGCATAGCAATCCTTTCAAACTCTGCAAAGCTTGCTTCCTCCTGCAACAAAGCACTTATCAGGACATCCATCTTGCAACACTTCAAACCTTGCAAACACAGCACAGTCCTCTGATGAAATGTCAGCCGCTTGCCAACAAAATTTTCCGTTGCCCCTAGCAACGCCTTTATACACAGTCTCAAAATGTAATCTGCACTCTGCAGGTAGCCCGTCCACCTGTCTCCTTACTTGAGAAAGAGCGCCCACTCGCTTGATGCGATATGTTGCCCTTAGCAACAACTTCACCACAGGCTCAGTCCTGCTCTTGTACTCCACAGCTGGGCTCGTCCCACTGTCTCCTCTCTGAGAAAAAGAGTTCCCACTTGCAACATGCACGATTATTTTCTCTTGGCAACAACTTCACTGCAACTCTACCACTGGTTGCTCATAGCAACGTGTTTGCCCGCATCCGACACCAATTGTAAGGATTCCTCCTTGGGAATTAGCTACGGGATCGTCCTGGACACTGCCAGGGGACATGTTTCCACTCAATAAACCCGCAGACAACGGTTATTCATGCAAGCCTGGCACCCTGCCAGCTTTATTTAGACAGGTTGCAGGTAAAACAAAACATAACTCAGGAACAAACCAAAGTCCTAGCCCGTCTGGTCACTGACTACACATATCAGTATGCCCTGACTACTATCTGGTGAGCTACCCTCAGCCAGCATAAAACATGTGCCCCTGCAACCTGTTACTCAAAGTTCACACCACTTCTTCACTTCTTGGACCGCTCACAGTTCGCTGTGTGTCTCCTCAACAGGGTCCGTGTGTCTCCCCCTACAGCAACATGCTGTTCCAGGGAGAGCCCCAACTATTCTGTTTCTTTTCCTTTTAAACACACTTTCCCTTCCTGATACCTCATTAATCAGGCCACAGGTGGAGCATTCTGCAGAGATAGCAAGGGAAATACACCCTTTCCTTGCCACACTGCCACAATATATATATATATATATATATATATATATATATATATATATATATATATATATATATATATATATATACACTCCCAGTGCTAAAGGGCTGAAATGCTAACTCTTCCCAAACCAGGGAGAATGAACAGAGAAACTGTTCAGACATAAACATAATGTCTGAACAGGACCCAAAGCAGAAAAATGCAAAATACTGATAAATGGACATTACACACACACTGTGCCTCATTTACTAAGCTAAAACTGACCAGTTTTTGTCAGGATATTTTGGCGCCAGTGTGCGCCTGGAAAATCCGACAAACCCGACATTGCACTGTGAAAAGCCGGAAAAGGGGCATGATCTGTCACAAAAGGGGCATGGTTTCACAACCCGACCAATTTACTTTTAAATTCACAGAAAATACCTTAGGTAAATGGCAGGAAATATTGACCTAGAAAAAGCTGGTCAGAAAATGTTCCCGACTTTTCTCAATAGTAAATAGAGAGGAATCCTGCAAGTCTGAAACAACTTTTCCCACTAGTAAAAACCCGACACTCTAGGGTATAGTAGTGACACACACTGTATGACCTGGCATAGGAGTGCCAAACACTGTGCCCTCAGTACACAATGCCATGCAAGAACCCCTTAACCTCTTTAGGACATAGGACGTTCTCTAACGTCCCCGCTACCTGGGCTTTAATGCGCGCCGGGCAGAGATCAGAATGGCATGTCTGCTGAAATCTTTCAGCAGGCATGCCGTGCAAATGCCGAGGGGGGTCCCGGGACCCCCCCCCCCCCATGTTGGCGATCGCAGAAAATCGCATGTCAATTCAGACATGCGATTTTCTCCTATTCCGAGCTGATCAGGTCTCTGGTGACCCGATCACCCGGAAAATAGGGATGCTCGGACCTGTGAGTGACAGGCCCCAGCATCCTGCAGGGTAGGAGTGAGGTCGCAATGCTGCAATCTCCTCCCATCCCCTGCCATTGGTCAGAACTGATTCTGACCAATGGAAGATCAGGATGGTGGGTTGCAATGGAAACCCCCCGTTCTGCCCACCCCTGGATGTCAGGCAGAACGGAGGGAGAACATGGAGGCCGGTACCTGGAGGAGAAGACTCGTGGGGCCCGGCAATCATCTCAGATATTCACCGGAGATCCCGGCTCAGGTAGGGAATCGACGGTGGGGGGGAGAAATGAAACTGAAAGTGAAGTGATTTTTACTGTGGCAACCACTAAGAAGGCCGAACTGCAACTCCCAGCATGCCCAGACAGCCAAAGGCTGTCTGGGCATGCTGGGAGTTGTAGTTTTGCAACATCTGGAGGGTCACAGTTTGGGGACCACTGTTACAGTGGTGCCCAAACTGTAGCCTTCCAGATGTTGCCAAATTACAACTCTCAGCATGCCTAGACTGCCCAGGCATGCCTGGAGTTGTAGTTCTGTAACATCTGTCCCTTCAAATTTAGAAATTTTCATGAAATTTTTGAAAATTGCTGCTCTACTTTGAAGCCCTCTAATTTTTTCAAAAAGTAAAAATATGTCCATTTTATGATGCCAACATAAAGTGGACATATTGTATTTGTGAATAAAAATAAAATTTATTTGGAATATCCATTTTCCTTACAAGCAGAGGGCTTCAAATTTAGAAAAATGCTAAATTAAAAAAAAAACATCATGACATTTTGGAATTTTTCACAAAAAAAGGATGCAAGTAACGCCGAAAATTTACCACCAAAATAAAGTAGAATATGTCCCGAAAAAACAATCTCAGAATCAGAATATTCGGTAAAAGCATCTTAGAGCTATTAATGCTTAAAGTGACGGTGGTTAGATGTGCAAAAAAACGCTCTGGTCCTAAGGTGTAAAATGGCCTGGTCCTTAAGGGGTTAAAACATGATACCTGATACCTAATCTGCACTGGTGACCAGTAATGATGCTAGTATATGGTCTGTAGAGCAGTTTCTGTGTGTTAGGAGGATTTCTAATCATGCTAATGCATGCTAATACATGAGTGACACATGAGAATTGACTATTCGGGTCCAGAGCAGAAGGCTGGAGTGGAAGGAGGCAAGGAAGAGAACACAGCAGGGTCAGTACAGAGGGCAGAGCCAAAGCTAGACTCTTGTCAGGACAACCTACTGGTGGCCGAGAGCGCTGCAGTGAGGTCTGAAATGTGCAGTATATTCTGCATTGATAATTTTTCGATGTTTGCTTTTCAATTAGGAAGACATATACACAAGTTCCTGCTGTTACGTTATGCGCACCGGCCACACACGCTGGCTGTGAGCGCATGGTCCCGTTACCTGCTGCTGCCGACAGGGATGGGGTTCACATCACGGGATGCGCTCACATGCGATTTTCAGTCCATCACTCACCAGGTGCTTCTCCTGCCCCCGCATCTGCCTCTCTGCTCCGTTGCTTTTCTCCATCCCCTAGTGCACGCGCGATCTGGAGCTTTAAGATTTAAAGGGCAAGTTCGCCCATTAGTGTAATACACCTGTGGCTCATTGATATATTCCTCCTCCTCCCACACCTCCCTGCGGCACCTTAGACTCTGCTCCCCGGTATTGTCCGGGTCATTTGCCACACAGGTCCAGCAGATCCACATCCACCAGTGTTCCTGTCTTCTGAAACGTGAGTGTTACCGCTGAGGTACCCCTGCATGAAGTCGAGGATCTTCCCCACCGTTGCGGTATGTCAGTCTCAGCAATTGGTGCGATAGGCACAGCAACTTACCCAACTGTCTGCTACTGTATGATACAACAGCTCTTTGGCCATGCAACAGCAGCAGCACCCGCAACCTGTCCCACTCCCTCCTCCAGCTCCTGCAGTGTCTTCTGGCTCCCAGCTACGTCTACCATTACCCTCTAAATATGACGGTGTTTCCAAGTTATGCAGAGGCTTCGTTACCCAGTGCTCCATGCATTTGGAGCTCATGTCTGAACTGTTTCGGACGGAACGTGCTAAGGTGGCTACACCCCTTTGGGACTGCGGTGATCCAGTATCTTCCAACTTGATGGCTTTTCTGGCAGAATTTTGCTGTGTCTTTGATGAACCCGCATGTGCCTCTTCTGCTGAGACGACTTTGCTGAACCTATGTCAAGGGAATTCTTCCATTAGTGACTAAGCGGTTCAATTTGGCACTCTTGCCTCAGAACTAGCATGGAATGATGAGGCCTTGTGTGCCACATTTAAAACAGGACTAGCAGGATTAAAGATGCCCTGGCTGCACTTAATCCTCCTTCTTTTCTAACTGAACGTATCCACCTGGTCACACGTATTGATGTGTGTTTTGCTGTGAGGCAGGAAGAACTGTGCTTAGAAAGGGAACCTGCTCGAACATGGAGATATCCTTGCCTGGCACCCGTGTTTCAACGTCCACCTCTACAGTTTCCTGCGCCTCTTGCTGAAGAGGATATGCAAGTGGACCGTCCCCTTCTTTCACAACAGGAGAGATCACAACGACACAGTGAGAATTTGTGTTTGTATTGTGCTAGCCCGGAAAACTTCCTTAAAGACTGTTCTGTTCGTCCACAGTATTCGGGAAAATGCTCGCACTTAGGGTACGTAGGAGACACGTCTGCCAAGTCTTCCTTCAGTGCTACAGCATTTTTGGATTCTGGATCTGCAGGTGACTTTATTGATGCTTCTTTCGTCCAAAAATATAATTTTCCTGTTACTCGGCTTGCCAAGCCTTTGTTCATCTTCTCTGTTAATGGACAAAATTTGGACTGTAAGGTGTTATTCTGTACTGAGCCTCTCGTCATGCAAGTGGGTGTTCTTCATAAAGAAAATATTGAATTCTATGTACTGCCTCACTGTACTCCTGAGCTTCTTCTTGGCCTTCCTTGGCTCCGACGTCACTCTCTGCAACTAGATTGGAGAACTGGAGAAATTCTTTGCTGTGGACAGTTCTGTCAAAATCTTTGTCTCAGTCCAGTCCAGCCTAAAGTTTTTTTCTCGTCTTCCTCCTTTGCCTGGTCTGCTTCCACCTTACCAAGATATTTCTGACATATTCTGCAAGAAACAGGCAGAGTCTCTGCCTCCACGTTGTCCTTACGACTGCCCTATTGATCTTCTGCCTTTTATCACTCCTTCTCGTGGAAGGATATACCCTCTATTGGTTCCTGAGACCAAAGCCATGGCTGAGTATCTCCAGGAGAATCTCCAAAAGGGATTTATCCGTAAGTCCTCTTCTGCTTGAGTTGGTTTCTTCCTTGTAGGAAAGAAGGATGGCTCGCTTCGTCCATGCATTGACTACAGGGAATTTAATAAAATCACAGTGAAGAACCGTTAGCCACGTTGGACTTACGTGGAACGTCTAACCTCATTCATCTCCGCAAGGGAGATGAATGGAAAACAAGCTTCAATACTCGTGACGGACATTTTGAGTATCTCGTAATGCCTTTTGGTCTCTGAATGCTCCATACGTTTTTCAAGAGTTTTTCAATTATATCTTCTGTGATCTTCTCTACACCTGTGTTGTCATATACCTAAATGACTTAGAGGAGCATCACTCATGTTCGTCAGGTTCTTCAGCGACTACAGAAGCATCATCTCTACGCCAAACTGGAGAAGTGTCTGTTCGAGAAGTCTAGCCTTGCGTTTCTTGGCTACATTGTCTCTCATCGGTGCCTGCAGATGGATCCAGATAAATTGTCTGCAGAGTTGGATTTGCCTCGTCATTCGGGCCTACGTGCTATTCAACGCTTTCTGGGATTCACTAACTATTATTGTCAATTTATCCCACATTTTTCGTCCTTGGTTGCTCCAATTGTGGTTCTCACTAAGAATGCTTCTAATCCTAAGTCGAGGCATTCTCCCGTTTAAAGTCTGTGTTTGCCTTTGCTCCTGTGCTTACAAGACCTGATCCGGAGAGGCCCCTTGCTTTGGAGGTTGATGCTTCATCTATTGGAGTGGGTGCCGTTCTTACTCAAAAAAACACCAAGGGCAAGACTGTAACTTGTGGGTTCTTCTCTAAAACATTCTTTCCTGCTGAGAGGAATTACTCCATTAGAAATCGTGAACTCCTCATTATCAAGCCAGCTTTGGAGGAATGGCGACATTTATTGGAAGGTTCTTCTCATCCGGTCAGCATCTACTCCGACAATAAGAATCTTCTATACCTTCAGTCGGCTCAGCGTTTGAACCCCCGTCAGGCAAGGTGGTCACTGTTCTTTTCTAGGTTCAATTTCTTCATTCACTTCTGTCCAGCAGACAAGAACATCAGAGCAGATGCTCTCTCCAGGTCCTCTGACTTCATTGGTTTGGACTCCACGCCTAGGCATGTTATTCCTCCTGACTGATTTCTGCTGCTCCTGCTGAAATTTAGGAAGTTCCTCTGGGAAAATCCTTTGTGCCTGCCAGATTGAGACGCAAGGTACTGAAATGGGGCAATTCTTCCTTGACAGCAGGACATCCTGGAATACGCAAGACTCTACTTCTAATCTCCCAGCACTACTGGTGGCCCCATCTTGAACATAATGTTTCTGATTTTGTTTGTTCCTGTGAAACTTGAGCCTGTGACAAAATGCCTCAACAGAGAACTGCAGGACTCTTACAGCCTTTACCCATTCCGGAGACTCCCTGGTCCCATATTGCCATGGATTTCATCCCCGATGTGCCACCATCTCATAATAACACTGTCATTTGGGCCGTTGTAGATCATTTTTCAAAGATGGCTTATTTCATTCCTCTACCAGGTCTTCCTTCTGTTCCATAGCTGGCAAAGAACTTCTTGCTGTATGTCTTTCGTTTACATGGCTTTCCTCGGCATATCATTTCGGATCGTGGTGTGCAGTTTGCCTATAAATTCTGACGAACACTTTGAAAACGTCTGGACATCAAGCTGGACTTCTCCTTTGCCTACCACCCTCAGTCCAACGGTCAGGTGGAGAGGGTTAATCAGATCCTTGAGACTTATCTTCAGCATTTTGTGTCAGCTCGCTAAGACGATCGCGTCGTCCTTCTTCCCTGGGCTGAATTCTCTCATAATCATAAGGATTCTGAGTCCACGAGGTTGTCTCCCTTTTTTGTTGTCTACGGACTCAATCTCCGTTCTCCTCTTTATCTTCCAGTTTACTCCGGTGTTCCTGCTGTTGATGAGCTGGTCCGTGACTTCTCCACCATCTGGCAACAGACCCGACAGTAGTTATCCCAGGCTCCTTCACGTATAAGGGCACAAGCTGATAAAAGTAGAAGACCTCCTCTGTCCTTCTCTCCTGGTTACATGGTGGGGCTTTCATCCAAGTACATCCGCTTCAAGATCCCCTGTTACAAGCTTGGTCCTCGCTACCTTGGTCTCTTCCAGATTCTCCAAAAAATGTATCCTGTCTTCTACAAACTCTGTCTACCTGCTACGTTAAATATTCCCAATACTTTCCACGTCTCTCTCCTCAAGCCACTTGTCATAAACCGGTTTTCTCAGAAGAATCTTGTCCCCACACCTGTCTCTGGCTCTTCTGATGTCTACAAAGTTAATTCTTGTCATTAAAACCGTGAGAGGTAAACATTTTTTTTCTGGTCAACTGGGAGGATTACGGTCCTGAGGAGAGATCTTTGGAGCCTGAGGAGAATATCCTGGACTGTGACCTTCTCAGGAGTTTTCTGAGTCGTAAAAGGAGGGGGAGACCAAACGAGTACTGTTATGTTATGCACTCCGGCTGCACACGCTGGCTGTGAGCGCATGGTCCCATTACCTGATGATGCCGGCGGGGCTGTGATTCGCATGGCGGGACACGCCCGCATGTGAATCCCAAACCGTCACTCATCAGGTGCTTCTCCCGCCCCCGCCTCTGCCTCTCTTCTCCGGCGCACGTGTCCCCTTCCCCTAGGGTGCGTGCGCACTGGAGCTTTAAGATTTAAAGAGCCAGTGTGCCTATTAGTGTAGTACACCTGTGGCTCATTGATAAATTACTCCTCCTCCCACACTTCCCTGCCGGGTCTTTGTTGCCTTGTGCCTGAGAGAAAGCATACCTGAGAGTTGCCTTTCCATGTATCTGATCCTTTGCTCTGTGACCTGAACTTGCTCCTCTGCTGCCTGTGTACTGTCCTCCTGCTACGTCCTGACTACGCTACTGTGCCGCCTGCCCTGACCTTCTGCTATCCTGACTACAAGCTGCCTTATCCCTCCTGTGCCTCACATCTCCTTAGCCGCCTGTGTGGTCGAGCGGTGCCAGGGGTAGCGACCTAGGTGCCGCCTGCCGCCGCAAGTCCATCCCGCTTTGCGGCGGTAAAAACAAGCGGCACCTTAGATTCCGCTCCCTGGTATGGTCCGAGTCATCACCACACAAGTCCAGCGGATACACATCCACCGGTGTTCCTATCTTCTGAAACAGGGTGTTACACCTGCTTTGTTTCAAAGCAATCTTTTTGCAGATATTTGATGAAGTTCCTGAAGCAAATTTTTGAAAACTTAATAGGGTTCTCCTGTGGAAAATATTGAAATGAACTGGTGCTAGAAAGTTAAACAGATTTGTAAATTACTTTTATTAAAAAATCTTTTTAGCAGTTGTATGCTACAGAGGAAGTCCAGTCAGTCCACTGCATTGTTCCAGTGTGACCTTGCAATTTTTCAGTCATGAGACCAAAGTTGCTGTCTAGACCTAGTCCTATATAGTACATATTCTATATTCAAATATAAATATTTATATATGTTTTAAGGTGGTAATATTAGCACATCATATATCAAATATGCCAGACTGAAAGCTTTTGATAAATAATTAATTTTCATTTCCATTTATAAATTAGGAGCACTGCTTCAATGGGTGGATAAAATCATTACTCTAATACTTTTCTACCAGTGTGTAATAACATTGTTGATGTTCTTCAGCAAATAATATTTAATTATACATATAGAAAATACATTTATATTGTTATTACCAATATTTGCTTCATAATAAATAAATGATACATGTAACTGTAAACAGACATGACTTTCATTTTAACTCCTTCAGGACGAAGGGCGTACCTGTACACCCTACGCCCGTTCCTGTGTTTAAAACGGGGTCACACCATGACTCATCACACCGGGTCGGTCCCAAATGCTAACGGTAGCGGGGACTCTGGGCTAGTAGCGTGTGGCGCCGATCATCATGCCGCGTGCTATTAACCCTTCAAAGATGATCGCCGTCTCTAAAAATGAAACTAAATGCTTCGGACTGATCGGGACATTGCAATAAAATAGCGATGTCCCGATCAGCAAGAACGCGAGTGGAGACCCCCTTACCTTGCTCCGTCACGTCCGATCGGCATTTGATTTCTCCAAGCCTGAGCTACAGGTTTGAGCAATCGAGCCCCTATCTCGCTGATCCATACAAAGCTATGGCTTTGCAGGGATCAGGGTAAGAGATCGGTGTGTTAAGTGTTATAGCCCTCTATGGGAGCTATAACACTGCAAAAAAAAGTGGAAAAAAAAAGTTAACAACGGTCATATATTCCCTTCCCTAATAAAAGTTTGAATCATCCCCCTTTTCCAATAAAAAAATAACTGTGTAAATAAAAATAAAAATAAACATATGTGGTATTGCTGCATGCAGAAATGTCCGAACTATGAAAATATAGTGTTAATTAAACCACAATGAAAATTCCAAAGTCCAATATAGCGTATTTTTGGTCACTTTTTATATCATGAAAAAATGAATAAAAAGCGATCAAAAAGTCTGATCAATACAAAAAAGGTACCGACAAAAATTAGCCCGCATACCGGCCCATACACGGAAAAATAAAAAAGTTATAGAGGTTAGAAGAAGAGAATTTTGTAACGTATAAATTTTCCTGCATGTAGTTATGATTTTTTTCCGAAGTACAACAATACCCAACCTATATAATTAGGGTATCATTTTAACTGTATGGACCTACAGAATAAACATAAGGTGTTATTTTTTACCGAAAAATGCACTGCGTAGAAACAGAAGCCCCCAAAAGTTACAAAATTACATTTTTTCTTCAATTTTGTCGCACAATGAATTTTTTTTCGGTTTCGCCGTGGATTTTTTGGTAAAATGACTGTCACTACAAAGTAGAATTGGTGGCGCAATAAATAAGCCAGCATATGGAATTTTATGTGCAAAATTCTAAGCGTTATAATTTTTAGAAGGTGATGAGGAAAAAATGAAAATGCAAAAAAGGAAAAACCCTGCGTCCTTATGGGGTTAAAGATGGAAATGCCTCGCAAGAGTGTATTTAAAATATGTTTGGTTTGTGTGTCTTTGATATACAATGTATTTGTTTTCTCTATGGCATTCATTCTTTGTTACTTCTATTTCCATGCCACTAGAGCTTACTTTAGGAATGTTCTGAAAACAGGTGTGTGCCATCTCACCCACTAAATGGGGATGCTTATCAAGCAAAATGTATATATCACATTCACACTAACAAAGGAAGTAGTAGATGATCGCAATAAGCCATAGACACCTAAAGCTGCCAATAACTGCAGCCTTTTCAAACATATTTTGTAAGCCCAAATTAAAAATATCTAGTGCTACCTTGGATGAATAAACTAAAACAAACATCCTAGGTCAATATGCCTATATAAGACACCACCAATAAAATACATATATTTTATTTCATTCAATTAATCAATCAATCACTGGGAGAAGGATTTTTCTCATTGGCAATACATTTCTATAAATTAACTGTCTGGAGTGGGCGCTCATCATTCCCATCATACTATGCCTTATTAAATAAGAGATTATCACAGTTATTTTTCATATATTCTTTTCTATGACCCCCAAAATAAAGGAGTGCCCTTTATCTCAGACACTAATCTTCTTTAGATAGGGAGTGTGTTTTAGGCATATACACCCCTCAGTGTACAACAATCAGACCCCCCCTGACTGTATAATTACACCCGTTACCTGATATTCACTCCCATTATAAAAATTAAGTCCACGCCTATCTGACTGATTCCCTGTATTGTCAAGTAAATTATAAACCCTTACATCTCAGTATCAGAAGGTCATATCTTTAACCCCTTAAGGACCACAGTTTTTTCCATTTTTGCACCTTCTAAAAATCATAACGTTTGTATTTAGCACCCACAGATTCATATGAGGGCTTATTTTTTATGCCACCAATTGTACCTTGTAATGACACCAATCATTTCACCACACAATTTATGGCAAACCCAAAAAAATATATATATATTTGTGGGGTAAAATTGGGGAAAAAAAGTAATTTTGTAACTCTTGGGGTCTTCAGATTCTACGCAGTGCACTTTTCAGTAAAATGTATACCATATATTTATTCTGTAGGTCCATATAGTTACAATGATGTCATGTCTGTCCTGGTCTGTGTTCACACACAGTTATTGGTGTGTGTGAACAATGTTATGCTGTCTGGTGAGGGAATAGTTAATGTCTCTGGCTTTTTCAGCCTCAGCCTCTGTTAGCCAATAGCCTTTAGGGTGTGTCTATTTATAGTCAGCCCAGCCTAGCCTCAGGGCTGTTGATTGACTTCATTTCATCCTGACTTGCTAACATGCTGGCTATGCTGCTAATGGTGGCTTGGTGAAACACTCTTTGTTTGAGCTTTTAATCTACTATCTCTGTTTTAGCATGCACTTTGTATTTTCTGGTTTTAGCCTTGTTAGGTGGCATGCTCTTAGTGGATTTTAAACTGTGTTTGTTTAGTCAGTTTTAGGATTGGTTTATCCTTTCTGCTATGTGTCTGTTTACACTGTGTTTCCTCTTGTATCTGTTTATGTGAAGTTCTTTGTATTATATTTCTGTTTTCCTACTGGGCCAGTATCCTGCCCACACTGGTGGGTGTGCCGCTGGCCAATAGTCTCTTTAGATTTATTATTAAGGGCTACGCCTATAGTGGAGTGGAGTGTCCAGTTTGTGTGTGTTCAGTGTGAACAGTGTTCTATAAATACATCCTGTGTATCTAGGCATCCCTATTACCTGTCCATGGTGACTTTGTGTCTACTGGGGGTTTTGCAAAGGGAATATTGAATATTTCTGATTAGCGATAGATCCCTGTTTCTGCTCCATGGGGACTTTTGTGTCTACTGGATGTTCTGGGGGATTATTCTATATTACTGTCTGTTGACTTATCTGTTTTCTTGTCTGGTGTTTTGTACTCTATTTTTATTAGTTCTTGATTTCAGATCTTTGGAGTTCTGTACATGACTACTGATCTATAGTGTCCTCTGTTCACAACCACGGATCTATAGTGTCCTCTGTTCATGATCCATAGTGTCCCCTGTGCTGCTCACTGATCTGTGTCCTCTGAACTTATACTATTGAGTTCTATGTTCCTTGTTATGCCGAGCGCTCCAGGTCCCTGCTCCTCCCCGGAGCGCTCGCGGCGTTCTCCTCTTTGCAGCGCCCCGGTCAGACCCGCTGACCGGGAGCGCTGCACTGACACTGCCGACGGGGATGCGATTCGCATAGCGGGACGCGCCCGCTAGCGGATCGCATCCCAATCTGCTCACCTGCCCACTCTGCTCCCAATCTGCTTCCTGGCGCATGCGGCTCCGCTCTCTAGGGTGCGCGCTCGCCAGCTCTCTAAGATTTAAAGGGCCAGTGCACCACTAATTGGTGTCTGGCCCAATCAGTGTAATTAACTCCCAATTGCTCCACGCCTTTATATCCTCACTTCCCCTTCCCTGCATTGCTGGATCTTGTTTCCTTGTGCCAGTGAAAGCGTTTTGTGTATGTCCCAAGCCTGTGTTCCCGACCTTCTGTTGTTGCCCCTGACTACGACCCTTGCTGCCTGCCCTGACCTTCAGCTACGTCCGACCTTGCTCTTGCCTTGTCCTTCTGTACCGTGTCTGTCTCAGCAGTCAGAGAGGTTGAGCCGTTACCGGTGAATACGACCTGGTTGCTACCGCCGCAGCTTTGCGGCGGGCTCCGGTGAATACCAGTAGCAACTTAGAACCGGTCCACCGGTACGGTCCACGCCAATCCCTCTCTGACACAGCCTGCCGAATCCTGACATTCCTGTTATGTTTCTGGTTTGTAACCGACTATTTATTAGTATGTGTTTTTATTAGGCCCCTGCACTTTAGTTCAGGGAGGAACTGGCGCCCAGTTGTCGATCCACCAGTTAGGGCAGATGGGCAAGTAGGCAGGGAGAGCGGATTTAGGGTCAGTTTAGGGCTCACTCTCCCTGTCCCCTGGTCGGTCCCTAACAAATTATACCTAATTTATATGGGTTTTTCCTTATTTCACTACTTAAAAAAAAAGTTATAACTACATACACCAAAATTAGTATGTTTAAAATTGTCATCTTCTGACCCCTATAACTTTTTTATTTTTCTGCATACTGTGCTGTATGAGGGCTGATTTTTGTACTGTGATCTGAAGTTTTTATAGGTACCCTTTTTGTTTTGATCTGACTTTATCGCTTTTTATTCATTTTTTATGGTATAAAAAGTGACCAAAAATATGCTATTTTGTATTTTTGTATTTTTTGTGTGTACGTCATTGACTGTGCGGTTTAATTAATGACATATTTTTATAGTTTGGACATTTATGCACGTGGCAATACCACATATGTTTATTTTTATTCTTGTTTACACAATTTTTTTATGGGAAAAGAGGGGTGAGTCAAACTTTTATTGGGGGAGAGGTTAAATAATCTTAATTAACTTTTTTTTCACTTTTTTTTTTTTTTGAAAAGTTATAGCACCTATAGGGGACTATAACATGCATTACACTGATCTCTTATACTGTTCAATTGATCAGTGTTATCGTCGCCTGAATGCTCCTGCCTGGATCTCAGGCATGGAACAGTCAGTCGGCGATTGGACGCTGAGGAGGCAGGTTCGGGACCCTCCTTGTGCATCCTAGCTGATCAGGACACCATGCTTTCAATGCAGTCGGCCTGATCAGCCCGACTGAGCCGCTGGGAAGCTTTCACTTTAGATGCGGCGATCAGCTTTGATCGCTGCGTCTAAAGAGTTAATGCTAGACATCTGCCTGAACAGTGATTTCTGGCATTAGCCACGGGTCCTGGCTGCTGATAGCAGCAGGGACCTTGCGGGTATGATGCAAGCTCAGCTCCTGAGCTCGCTTCATAACACTGCCATGCCGCAGTGTCTTTTATAAATGGCGTTTTGACACGTCCTATAATCAGTTTTGAATGATTAAGGTCTGAGTGTATAGACCTCAACCAACTGTTAGAATCAGCAGGGAAAAGAGACAGAGACAATCCCATAATACTTACATTATAAGTTAGTCTCTCTTAGCATGTACAGGGTGGGCCATTTATATGGATACACCTTCATACAATGGGAATGGTTGGTGATATTAACTTCCTGTTTGTGGCACATTAGTATATGTAAAGGGGGGGGGGGAACTTTTCAAGATGGGTGGTGACCATGGCGGCCATTTTGAAGTCGGCCATTTTGAATCCAACTTTTGTTTTTTCAATAGAAAGAGGGTCATGTGACACATGAAACTTATTGGGAATTTCACAAGAAAAACGATGTGCTTGGTTTTAACATAATTTTATTCTTTTATGAGTTATTTACAAGTTTCTCTTTGTTTACAGCCATTCACATGTTGTCGAGGTTAACACGTGAGGAGCAGATAGAAATTGTGTTGATGTCTGGTGAAAGCAGTAACTGGGTCATAGCAGCAGATTTCAATGCAAGGTACCCTACGAGACCACCCATCTCCCATGCTACAGTTAGCAAACTGCTTGCTAAGTTTTGTGAAACTGGTTCAGTGTTGGATTTGCCAAAATGTGGACTCATGAAATCTGTCACTAATGAAGAAACATCAGTGGCTGTCCTAGCTTCATTCAGCAAGAGCCCACAGCGTAGCACTCGCCGCATGTCACTGGAGAATGGCATCAGTCGAACATCCCTTTGGCAGATATTAGCTACTCACAAATGGCACCCTTACAAACTCCAGCTACTGCAGCATCTCAACGAGGATGACCCAGATCAGCGCACTGAATTTGCAGAATGGGCAAAACAAAGGATAGGGGATAAGATAGGGGTAAGATAGGGGATAAGATGTCTGTTCGTGGGGGTCCCGCCGCTGGGGACCCCCACATTATTGCATGCGGCACCCACCTGTGTTCGTCACGCCCCCTCCCATATACTTGCATTGAGGGGATGGGCGTGATGTCAGGACATAGCCCCCATGTGACATCACGCCTGTCCCCTCAATGCAAGTCTATGGGAGGGGACGGGCGTGACGTCACACGGGGGCGGATTCCTTACGTCACGGACTTCCGTTCCCAGCGTTTCGACTCAGATCCTCCAGCGGTTCCGCTGAGAACACAGGTGGGTGCCGCATGCAATAATGCGGGGGTCCTCAGCGGCGGGACCCCCGTGAATAGACATCTTATCCTCTATCCTTTGGATAGGGGATAAGATGTCTAGTGTGGGAGTACCCCTTTAAGGTGAAAAAGGGCTGCGTCCTTAATGGGTTAAACAAGCAAGGAGTATTCAAGAACTAGTGCAGAGAAACTGAACGTATACACATCACGTTCAGGATATCTGCAATGTATATGTTATTTTATCCTGGCACAAGTAAGGATGGAAGCATTCCCTGACAAATGTTTACCCACGTACTTGTACCAAGATACAACCCTTTTTAGGCAATGTAGGGTTGTATTACAGATGTTTTAATCATAAATATTTAATTTTATCTGTATCTGTTTTTTATCTGTAATTTCCTTAATTTGCTCTAGATTGTCTGAACTCAATGGTGAAAAAGTATCCTACATAACAGAGTACAGTATATCTAGATAATATCCATTACTCTTCTGCTTTTCCTTTGCATTTTTCAATAAAGAAAAAGGAAATAGTCTAACTGTTTAAACACTTTATACATTTTGCTATACTTTATTAACTGTATACTGAATATGATTTTTATTAATACATAAGCAGGTTTTCCGACATTCCTAAGAGGTATAAAAATCAATATGTTATTTTTTAAATTTCCGATAACATTTAGGAAAATTATATATTCAACAACTGTGGCCTTTATACATTCAGGGAAACAGAGCTATATACAAGATTAACATATAATCAATTTGTTAATGGACAGTGCAAAAAAAAATTTTCTTAAACAACAGACAGGCTAATTTTCTTTTGTATTTTGTGCACTTTGGATTTGGTGCTTTGTCTATACCTCCAATTTAACTGGGCACAAAATACAACAATGGAAATTTAGTCAATAAAAATCAGTCACCAAGCCAAGAAAAAAACAGGCCATACAACCTCCTGTAACCTTCTCTCTTCAGCAATAACTAGGAAAGATTTGCTACATAATACTATCATGATGGTTTTATCTCTGAAAGATTTCTTTGATATCCTAGATAGCTTCTATATGCTGCTGAAATAGCTTTTATACTTCAGAATAGAAGATCCATGTAATAATGGGATAACAGAGCTTTCTTTTATACTTTTGTGACTTACAAACAGAAGTACCGTATTTTACATGGGGACATACAGGATATATAAGATAACTTGGCAAAATGAAAACTCATATTAAAAAAAAGTAATCCTTATTAACCCCATTACTGCTTAGCCTGTTTTGACCTTAAAGTGGTACTTTGCCCCTAGACATCTTATCCCTATCCAAGGATAGGGGATGAGATGTCTGATCGTGGGGTCCCGCAGCTAGGGGCCTCCACAATTTTTCCTGCAGCCCCTATACTTGGATAGGGGATAAGATGTCCAGGGGCGGAGTACCCCTTTAATGACCATGAAAAAAAAATTCAAAATCTGACATGTGTCCACTTATTTGGAAATAATTTGAAACACTTTTACTTATGAAAGTGATTCTGAAATAGTTTTTTTGTGACATATTGTACTTTACATTAGTGATACTTTTTGATTGAAATTTTTAGCCATTTTTTGTAAAAAAAAAATGTTGCAAAAAATTGTTTTGCATTTTTATAGATTTTACATTTTCTACTCGTACGGTAAATAGTCATGCTGCATCTAATTAATGATTAACCCCTTAAGGACTGAGCCCTTTTTCACCTTAAGGACTTTCTTGGTGAAAAATCCCAAAATTTGATGAAAAATTTGAAAATTTTGCATTTTTCTAACTTTGAAGCTCTCTGCTTGTAAGGAAAATGGATATTCCAAATAATTTTTTTTATTCGCATTTCCAATATGTGTACTTTATGTTTGCATCATAAAATTGACGTGTTTTTACTTTTGGAAGACACCAGAGGGCTTCAAAGTTCAGCAGCAATTTTCAAATTTTTCACAGAATTTTGAAACTCGCTTTTTTTCAGGGACCAGTTCAGGTTTGAAGTGGATTTGAAGGGTCTTCATATTAGAAATACCCCACAAATTACCCCATTATAAAAACTGCACCCCCCAAAATATTCAAAATGACATTCAGTCAGCATTTTAACCCTTTAGGTGTTTCACAGGAATAGCAGCAAAGTGAAGGAGAAAATTCACAATCTTCATTTTTTACACTCGCATGTTCTTGTAGACCCAATTTTTGAATTTTTGCAAGGGGTAAAAAGGAGAAAATTTTTACTTGCATTTGAAACCCAATTTTTCTCGAGTAAGCGCATACATCATATGTCTATGGTAATTGTTTGGTGGGCGCAGTAGAGGGCTCAGAAGGGAAGGAGCGACAAATGGTTTTTGGGGGGAATGTCACCTTTAGGAAGCCCCTATGATGCCAGAACAGCAAAAAAAAAACACATGGCATACCCTTTTGGAAACTAGACCCCTCGGGGAACATAACAAGGGGTAAAGTGAACCTTAATACCCCACAGGTGATTCACGACTTTTGCATATGTAAAAAAACAAATATTTTTTTCCTAAAATGCTTGGTTTCCTAAAAGTTTAAAATTTTTAAAAAGGGTAATAGCAGAAAATACCCCCCAAAATTTGAAGCCCAATTTCTCCCGATTCAGAAAACACCCCATATGGGGGTGAAAAGTGCTCTGCTGGCGCACTACAGGTCTCAGAAGAGAAGGAGTCACATTTGGCTCTTTGAAAGCAAATTTTGCTCTGGGGGCATGCCGCATTTAGGAAGCCCCTATGGTGCCTCGACAGCAAAAAAAAAAAAAAAAAACACATGGCATACTATTTTGGAAACTAGACCCCTTGGGGAACGTAACAAGGGGTTAAGTGAACCTTAATACCCCACAGGTGTTTCACGACTTTTGCATATGTAAAAAAATATATATTTTTACCTAACATGCTTCTTTTCCCCCAAAATTTACATTTTTAAAAAGGAAAATACCCCCCAAAATTTGTAACACAATTTCTCCCTAGTACGGCGATACCCCATATGTGACCCTAAACTGTTGCCTTGAAATACAACAGGGCTCCAAAGTGAGAGCGCCATGCGCATTTGAGGCCTACATTAGGGATTGCATAGGGGTGTACATAGGGGTATTCTACGCCAGGGATTCCCAAACAGGGGGCCTCCAGCTGTTGTAAAACTCCCAGCATACCTGGACAGTCAGTGGCTGTATGGTAATACTGGGAGTAGTTGTTTTGCAACAGCTGGAGGCTCCGTTTTGGAAACCGTGGCGTACCAGACGTTTTTCATTTTTATTGGGGAGGGGAGGGGGGCTGTGTGGGGGCATGTGTATTTGTAGTGTTTTTTACTTTTTATTTTATTGTGTGTTAGTGTAGTGTAGTGTTTCTAGGGTACAGTCGCACGGGCGGGGGTTCACAGTAGTTTCTCGCTGGCAGTTTGAGCTGCGGCAGAAAATTTGCTGCAGCTCAAACTTGCAGCCGGATACCTACTGTAAACCTCCGCCCATGTGAGTGTACCCTGTACATTCACATTGGAGGGGGAAGAAACATCCAGCTGTTGCAAAACTACAACTCCCAGCATGTACGGGCTATCAGTGCATGCTGGGAGTTGTAGTTTTGCCACAGATGGAGGCACACTGGTTGTGAAACACCGAGTTTGGTAACAAACTCAGTGTTTTGCAACCAGTGTGCCTACAGCTGTTGCAAAAGCTACAACCCCCAGCATGTACGGACAGCGGAAGGGCATGCTGGGTCTTGTAGTTATGCAACAGCTGAAGGCATACTACTTTGGCTGGGGATGCTGGGGATTGTAGTTATGCAACAGCTGGAGACACACTGGTTTGCTACTTGTTTCACAACCAGTGTTCCTTCAGCTGTTGCAAAACTACAACTCTAAGCAGTCACCGACAGCCAACGGGCATGCTGGGAGTTGTAGTTATGCAACCAGCAGATGCACCACTACAACTTCCAGCATGCACTTTAGCTGATTTTGCAAGCTGGGAGTTGTAGTTATACAACAGCTGAAGGTACACTTTTCCATAGAAAAAAATGTGCCTCCAGCTGTTGCAAAACTATAAGTCCCAGCATGCCCATAAGGGAATGCTGGGAGTTGTGGTGGTCTGCCTCCTGCTGTTGCATAACTACAGCTCACCTCCTGCTGCTGCTGCTCCGTGCACAGGTCAATCCTGCCGCCGCCATCGCTCCTGGGGCCCCGATCCCAACATTGACGCCGGGGATCGGGGTCCCCAGCTCCCGGGGTCCACGTCCCGCACCCGCTCACGTGTTCCCCTGCTGGCTATGGCTGTTCGGGGCCATCGCCGACATGGGGAGTCATCATGACCCCCTGGGCGATATGCCGCGATGCCTGCTGAACGATTTCAGCAGGCATCGGGCACCGGCTCCCTTCCGGCTAGCGGCGGGGGGCCGGGATTTGACAGGACGTACTCAAACATCCTGAGTCCTTAAGGACTCGGAAAAGGGGCCGTTTAAGTATGTCGTGCGTCCTTAAGGGGTTAATTCACATCTACAATATGTCTATGTCTTTATGTTCCGATCATTTGATAAACATTCTTTAACTTTTTTATAATGTTAGAAGGTTTATAAGTTTTGCAGCAATTTTCCAGATTTTCAAGAAAATAGCAAAATCTGATTTTTTAGGGACCATTTTAGCCTGTATGTTAGATACCCCCATAAATCACCCCATTTTAAAAACTGCACCCCTTAAAGTAGTCAGAATGACATTAAAGAAATGTATTAACCCTTTAGGCATTTCACAGAAATGAAAGCACAGAAATTAATCCATTTTTTTCTGTAACACAGTAGGTGTTGACAAAGAAATACAACTTAAAGGGGTATTCCAGGCCAAAACTTTTTTTATATATCAACTGGCTCCGAAAAGTTAAACAGATTTGAAAATTGCTTCTATTAAAAAATCTTAATCCTTCCAATAGTTATTAGCTTCTGAAGTTGAGTTGTTGTTTTCTGTCTGACTGCTCTCTAATGACTCACGTCCCCGAAGCTGTGCAGTTCCTATGGGGATATTCTCCCATCATGCACAGCTCCCGGGACGTGACATCATCATTGAGCAGTTAGACAGAAAACTTCAGAAGCTAATAACTATTGGAAGGATTAAGATTTTTTAATAGAAGTAATTTTCAAATCTAAGAGAAAAACAAAATACCCAGACCTCAAGGAAGGTATAGTAGATGTAATATATTAGACTATAATTAAAAAACAGGAACCGTGCTTCGATTATACTAAAAATAAAATGTGTATTAGTAAACTGAAAATACGTATTAGTATAATTGAAGCACGATTCCTGGTTTTTTAATTATAGTCTAATATTACAACTACTGTACCTTCCTTGAGGTCTGGGTATTTAGTTTTTCTCTTTTATTTTTTAGTATTAGCACCATAGGTATAGGTGCATTAAAGGAGTAGTCCAGTGGTGACCCAGTGGTGAGCAACTTATCCCCTATGCTAAGGATAGGGGATAAGTTGCAGATCGCGGGGGTTCCGACCACTGGGGCCGCCTGCGATCTCCTGTAGGGAGCCCCGACAGACCGCGGGAAGGGGGCGTGTCGACCTCCGCACGAAGCGGCGGCCGACACGCCCCCTCAATACAACTCTATGGCAGAGCCGAAGCGCTGCCTTCGGCAATCTCCGGCTCTGCCATAGAGATGTATTGAGGGGGCGTGTCGGCCGCCGCTTCGTGCGGGGGTCGACACCCGCTATCTGGCCGGAGAGCCTGGTCCCCGTACAGAGAGATCGCAGGGGGCCCTAGCGGTCGGACCCCCCGCGATCTCAAACTTATCCCCTATCCTTAGGATAGGGGATAAGTTTTTCACCACTGGACTACCCCTTTAACCGTTTGTCCTCGATAGGTAGTATAACCGTGAGCTGCTTATATTCTTTTCTTTTTCTTAGTAATTTACAAATCTGTTTAACTTTCCGGAGCCAGTTGATATATATAAAAAAAGGTTTTGCCTGGAATACCCCTTTAAGATTTATTAGACATGAAGGTGTGCTATTTGAATTTTGGGGCCTCCTTTTAGTTTAGGATATTTTTTTGGCATTATATAAAGTTGCAGAGGACTTGGGGTGCAAAAGTATTTTTGGGAGACAAGTTGATGCTTTCATTGGTACCGTTCTGGGTGACACTTTTAAATAAAAAAAACGCATTGGGTTCCCCGCATTTTTATTCACAGCCAGATACCAACCAAGCAGCAACAGCCTGACATTATCAGGGTGGGTGAGGACCATTGTTACTGGCCCTCCCCAGTCTAAATAACACCAGACTGTTACCGCCTAGGCCCAGGAGTGCCATTTTTGTTGATGCTCTGGGCCTGTTGGTACCAGCTCTTCATGGCACCCCTGTGGCGGTGGGTATCAGAGTAATAACTGGGGGTTAGTGCTAGCTGTGTTTTGGAGTTAATGCTAAGCCCCGGCTTAAAAATGTTTTCCGTCTATTAGACAGCCTCCACTACTAGGCCTGAAAATTTTTATTTTTTTTTAAAACACAACACATTTTAAAAAAATCCAGTTCATCCGCCATAATCCATCAAATCCGCTGTAATCCTCTGCATACACGGATCTGAAGCGAGAAGAAAAAAAAAAACTCAAAAAAATTAAAAACATCCGCTGGGGAGAGCGCCCATAATGCAATGTCTTCCCAAGCAGGGAGCCTCCAAATGGTGCAAAACTACAACTCCTTCGCATGCTTGCTGGGAGTTGTAGTTTAGCAACAGCTGGAGTCTCCCTGTCTGGGAAGACACTGGCAGAAGGGTTTGTTCACATTATACAAAACGGACAATGTGAACAGAGCCTCAGACTATCCAGCCTGGCTCCTGTCTGTAGCTCCGCCCCCTAATGACATCATCACTAGGAAGCGGAGCTACGCGGACCCAGTGGGAACAGGAACGAGGGAGGTAAGGGGATCTTGTCTTCTGTATACACTATATACAGCTATCTATAGATAGCTGTATATATACTCTATACCGCCCAAAGGGACTATAGGAGCAAGGAGTCCTGTCAGTCTGGTGACAGGATTTCCAGCTCCTGTATAGTATACACATGTACACTATGCACCCCTGTATACTATACGGCCGGGGGAGATGAGTAGTGATGCTATATATCACTCCTCATCTCCTTACACTCTGTGGACCGGGCACCCAGCATATGAAGACAGTTTCCACAAACCAGGAAAAACACCAGAAAAAACGCCAGAAAAACTGCCAAAACGCAGGAAAAAGCTGTGGCAGTTTTTCTGGCGTTTTTGCTGGCATTTTTTAGGTGTTAAAAAAACAAAACAAGTGGAAACATAGCCTAACACTGTGTCGTGTTTTCTGAGGCACTTTGTCGGTCACTTAGACCTCTCCAGTCCATTTACAATGGACGAGCCCAGGTCTAACAAGTCTTCTGCTATGACAAACAAACACCAGGTACCAGCTACCTAACTCTAAGTTACCACTTTTTTCTTTTGGGCAAAAACTCCAAGAAAAACACCAAATCTGCCTTTTTTCGGCCAAAAAAAGCTGTGGCCAACTGTAAGCTGTAAATCAATGAGAAATCGCAAAATTCTTTTTCACTTGGAGTTTTTCAGTTTGGCGTTTTTTTTTTTTTTTTTTTTTATCCTTTTGCCATTTATTCACTCTTTTTTGGCGTTTTCCAGCTCCTTGGCAGTTTTGCTAAATCACAGCATGTGGAGCCTACTAAATTTTTTTGGTCAAAATCTTGGTGTTTTTCTCCCATAGAAGTCTATTGGAGTGAAAAAAAACACCAATAACAATGCCATGTAAGTTTTGCATTTGGCATTTTTTTTTTTGTTTTTGTTTTTTTTTTTTTGGGGGGGGGGGGGGGGGCGTTTTTTCACCTGTGAAAAACAGGGTCTGTTCCCCGGAAAGGCTGGAAAAACTGCCAAGGTGCCAAAAATGCAATTTCCACACAAATGAAAAAACTTGCCAAATGCAGAAAATTGCACTGGAGTTTTTCAGGCGTTTTTTTTTTTTTTTCACACAAAAAAAAAGGAAGGACCTAAAACCAAGTGGAAACTTAGCCTTAAACAGCTACCAAAGCATTATGTTATATTGGATCCCTTCTGCCCTTTCCTGCAAGCAGAATTTCAACACCACAGTGCATACCTACATCAGCATCAATGTCTTCCTCTGCCCATGCTGGCACCTTCTCCTGTTTGTGTGGAGCCAGGAAACTCTCACTTCTGTTATCAACTACCATAACTTATATGGCAGCACTGATGTGCAGCAGCCTTCCAATCTATGAATGCCCGAAACCAATGCATGTGCAATGGGGATTGCATGTGGATTTTAGGATGGATTCCACACTGAAATTTTTGTGAAACTCAGTGAAAATATGAATTTTCTTGCATTATAGTAGCTTCTTAACCCCTTCAGGACCAAGCCCATTTTGGCCTTAAGGACCAGAGCGTTTTTTGCACATCTGACCACTGTCACTTTAAACATTAATAACTCTGGAATGCTTTTAGTTATCATTCTGATTCCGAGATTGTTTTTTCGTGACATATTCTACTTTAACATGGTGGTAAATTTTTGTGGCAACTTGCATCCTTTCCTTGTGAAAAATCCTAAAATTTGATGAAAAATTTAAAATTTTTGCATTTTTCTAAATTTGAAGCTCTCTGCTTGTAAGTAAAATGTATATTACAAATAAAAAAAAAATTTATTCACATATACAATATGTCTACTTTATGTTTGCATCATAAAAGTGACGAGTTTTTACTTTTGGAAGACACCAGAGAGATTCAAAGTTCAGCAGCAATTTTCCAATTTTTCGCAAAATTTTCAAACTCACTATTTTTCAGGGACCAGTTCAGGTTTGAAGTGGATTTGAAGGGTCTTCATATTAGAAATACCCCACAAAAGACCCCATTATAAAAACTGCACCCCCCAAAGTATTCAAAATGACATTCAGTCATCATTTTAACCCTTTAGGTGTTTCACAGGAATAGAAGCAAAGTGAAGGAGAAAATTCACAATCTTCATTTTTTACACTCGCATGTTCTTGTAGACCCAATTTTTGAATTTTTACAAGGGGTTAAAGGAGAAAATGTATACTTATATTTGTAGCCCAATTTCTCTCGAGTAAGCACATACCTCATATGTCTATGTAAATTGTTCGGCGGGCGCAGTAGAGGGCTCAGAAGGGAAAGAGCGACAAGGGGATTTTGGAGAGTACGTTTTTCTGAAATGGTTTTTGGGGGGCATGTTGCATTTAGGAAGCCCCTATGGTGCCAGAACAGCAAAAACCCCTCACATGGCATACCATTTTGGAAACTAGACCCCTTGAGGACCATAACAAGGAATAAAGTGAGCCTTAATACCCCACAGGTGTTTCACGACTTTGGCATATGTAAAAAAAAAAAACATTTTTTTTAACTAAAATGTGTGTTTCCCCCCAAATTTCACATTTTTCCAAGGGTTAATAGCAGGAAATACCACCCAATATTTGTGACCCCTTCTCTTCTGAGTATGGAGGTACCCCATAAGTTGACCTGAAGTGCACTATGGGCGAACTACAATGCTCAGAAGAGAAGGAGTCATATTTGGCTTTTTGAGAGCAAATTTTGCTCGGGGGGCATGTCGCATTTAGGAAGCCCCTATGGTGCCAGAACAGCAAAAAAAAAAAAACATGGCATACCATTTTGGAAACGAGACCCCTTGAGGAACGTAACAAGGGATACAGTGAGCATTTGCCCCCCACTGGTGTCTGATAGATCTTTGGAACAGTGGGCTGTACAAGTTTTCATTTTCACGGACCACTGTTCCAAAGATCCGTCAGACACCTGTGGGGAGTAAATTCTCACTGCACCCCTCATTACATTCCGTGAGGGGTGTCGTTTCCGAAATGGGGTCACATGTGGGGTTTTGTTTTTTTTGCGTTTGTCAAAACCGCTGTAACAATCAGCCACCCCTGTGCAAATCACCTCAAATGTACATGGCACACTCTCCATTCTGGGCCTTGTTGTGCGCCCCCAGAGCACTTTGCGCTCACATATGGGGTATCTCTGTAGTCGGGAGAAATTGCGTTACAAATTTTGGGGGGCTTTTTCCCCTTTTACCTCTTGTGAAAATGTAAAGTATAGGGCAACATCAGCATGTTAGTGTAAAAAATTTCATTTTTTTACACTAACATTCTGGTGTAGACCCCAACATTTCCTTTTCATGAAGGGTTAAAGAAGAAAAAGCCCCCCAAACCTTGTAACGCAATTTCTCCCGAGTACGAGTACAGCGATACCCCATATGTCGCCCTAAACTGTTGCCTTGAAATACGACAGGGCTCCAAAGTGAGAGCGCCGTGCGCATTTGAGGCCTAAATTAGGGATTTGCATAGGGGTGGACATAGGGGTATTCTACGCCAGTGATTCCCAAACAGGGTGCCTCCAGCTGTTGCAAAACTCCCAGCTTGCGTGGACAGTCAACGGCTGTCCGGCAATACTGGGAGTTGCTGTTTTTCAACAGCTGGAGGCTCTGCTTTGGAAACAGTGGCGTACCGGACGTTCTTATTGGGGGAGGGGGGCTGTGTAGGGGTATGTGTATATGTAGTGTTTTTAACTTTTTATTTTATTTTGTGTTGGTGTAGTGTAGTGTTTTTAGGGTACAGTCACATGGGCGGGGGATTACAGCGAGTTTCCCAGCGCAAAATTTGCTGCATCTCAAGATGCGAGAAACCCACTGTAAAAGCCTCGCCCATGTGAATGTACCCTGTACATTCACAGGGGGGGGGGGGGTGCACCATCTGTTGCAAAACCACAACTCCCAGCATGCATGGTCTGTTAGTGCATGCTTGGAGTTGTAGTTTTGCAACAGCTGGAGGCACACAGGTTAGGAAACACTGAGTTAGAAACAGACAATGTTTCCCAACCAGTGTGTCTCCAGTTGTTGCAAAACTACAACTCCCAGCATGCCCAGACAGCTGAAGGGCATGCTGGGAGTTGTAGTTCGGCAACATCTGAAGGGCCAGATGTTGCTGAACTAAAACTCCCAGCATGCCTGGACAGTCAGTGCATACTGGGAGTTGTAGTTTTGCAACAGCTGGAAGAGCACAGATTGGAGACCATTATACAATGGTCTCCAAACGGGGGCCCTCCAGATGTTGCAAAACTACAACTCCCAGCATGCCCAGAGAGCCAAAGGCTGTCTAGGCATGCTGGGAGTTGTAGTTTTCAGATTCCTAGAAGCAGCAGTGAAGATCTTCACTGCTGCCTCTGAGGACCACATACTTACCCGTCGCTGCTCGTCCACGTGGCCGGTCCCGCGCTGCTCCTCGGTCCCGCCGCTGGATCAGGTAAGTCCGCCGGTCCACACGTTTTCCCCCCCTATGCCGCAGGTCCCCGCGAGCCCCCGCAGCCATCGTCCCCTGTTCTGCCCGACTTCCAGGGGCGGGCAGTGCGGGGGATCTGAACTTTCACCCCAGATCACTGTGATTGGTCCACAGGGACCAATCACAGTGATCGCTGACCAGGACCATCAATGGATGGTCCTGGGGGTGAAGCAGAAGTTGTCCCCTGCTGGAAACAGCGGGACTTCTGCCAGTTAACCCATGCGATGCTGCGCATCGCCGGGTTAACTGAATGTCATTTATAAACGCCGGGATGCGCGAACGCACTGCACAACCCGGCGTTTATATATGACATTCTGCGGGAAGGGGTTAAAGGGGAACTCTGGTGGAAAGAAAATGTTTTCAAATCAGCTGGTGCCATAAAATTAAATAGATTTGAAAATTACTTCTATTAACCTCTTCAGGACATAAGGCGTATGGATATGCCCTGCATTCTGAGTCCTTAAGGACACAGGGCATATCCATACGCCCGTGGGAAATCCGGTTCCCACTGCTAGCCGGTTGGGGACCGGAGCCGGATGCCTGCTGAAATCGTTCAGCAGGCATCGCGGCATATCACCCAGGGGGGTCATTATGTCCCCCCATGTCGGCGATGGCCGCAGATCGCTGGACAATTCAGCCCAGTGATCTGCGGCGGATTCCGGGTCAATCGGGTCTCCAGTGACCCGGTGACCCGGAATTACAGGCTGTTCGGGGCCGTCTCCGACCAATCAGCGCACCTGCTGCTCGTTTCACTCCCGCAACCTGCTCCGCCCCTCCTCCGGAGGACGTGATTGGGTGCGGGAAGAGGACCCCGGCAGCTGGGGACCCCGATCCCCGGTGTCCCTGTTGGGATCGGGGCCCCAGGAGCGGCAGCGGCGGCGAGGGACTGACCTGCAGCGGCGGCGTGGATCAGCAGTTAGAGCTGAGTGACAGCCTCCTGCTGTTGCTTAGCAACAGCTCCCAGCATGCAAAAAGGGAATGCTGGGAGCTGTAGTTATGCAACAGCAGGAGGCAGACGACCACAACTCCCAGCATTCCCTTATGGGCATGCTGGGACTTATAGTTTTGCAACAGCTGAATGCACATTTTTTCTATTGAAAAGTGTACCTTCAGCTGTTGTATAACTACAACTCCCAGCTTGCACAAACAGCTAAAGTGCATGCTGGGAGTTGTAGTGGTGCATCTGCTGGTTGCATAACTACAACTCCCAGCATGTCCGTTGGCTGTCGGTGACTGCTGAGAGTTGTAGTTTTGAAACAGCTGAAGGCACACTGGTTGTGAAACTCAGAGTTTTTTTTTACCTAACTCAGTGTTTCACGACCGGTGTGCCTCCAGCTGTTGCAAACTACAACTCCCAGCATGCACCGTACATGCTGGGAGTTGTAGTTTTGCAACAGCTGGAGGCACACTTGTTGTGAAACACTGAGTTAGGTCACAAACTCAGTGATACATAACCAGTGTGCCTACAGCTGTTGCAAAACTAAAACTTTCAGCATGTACAGTCTGTCAGCGCATGCTGGGAGTTGTAGTTTTGCAACAGCTGGATGCCCCCCCCCCCCAATGTGAATGTACAGGGTACACTCACATGGGTGGAGGTTTACAATAAGTATCCGGCTGCAAGTTTGAGCCGCAGCTCAAACTGCCAGCGAGAAACTACTGTGAACCCCCACCCGTGTGACTGACCCTAAAAACACTACACTACACTACACTAACACAAAATAAAATAAAAAGTAAAAAACACTACATGTACACATGCCCCCTCCCCTCCCCAATAAAAATGAAAAACCTCTGGTACGCCACTGTTTCCAAAACGGAGCCTCCAGCTGTTGCAAAACAACTACTCCCAGTATTACCAGACAGCCACTGACTTTCCAGACATGCTGGGAGTTTTACAACAGCTGGAGGCACCCTGTTTGGGAATCACTGGCGTAGAATACCCCTATGTCCACCCACCCCTATGCAAGTCCCTAATTTAGGCCTCAAATGGGCATGGCACTCTCACTTTGGAGCCCTGTCGTATTTCAAGGCAACAGTTTAGGGTCACATAAGGGGTATCGCCGTACTCGGGAGAAATTGTGTTACAAATTTTGGGGGCTATTTTCTGCTTTTACCCTTTAAAAAAAAAAAATTTTTACATATGCAAAAGTCGGGAAACACCTGTGGGGTATAAAGGTTCACTTAACCCCTTGTTACGTTCCCCGAGGGGTCTAGTTTCCAAAATGGTATGCCATGTGGGGTTTTATTTTACTGTCCTGGCACCATAGGGGCTTCCTAAATCCGGCATGCCCCCAGAGCAAAATTTGCTTCCAAAAAAGCCAAATGTGACTACTCCTCTTCTGATACACGAGTGAGCCAGCAGAGCACTTTTCACCCCCATATGGGGTGTTTTCTGAATCGGGAGAAATAGGGCTTCAAATTTTGTGGGGTATTTTCTGCTGTTACCCTTTTTAAAAATGTAAAATTTTTGGGAAAACAAGCATTTTAGGTAATTTTTTTTTTTTTTTACATTGGCAAAAGTCATGAAACACCTGTGGGGTATTAAGGTTCACTTTATCCAATGTTACATTCCCCGAGGGGTCTAGTTTCCAAAATGATATGCCATGTGTTTATTTTTTTGCTGTTTTGACTCCCTAGGGGCTTCCTAAAGGTGACATGCCCCCCAAAAACCATTTCAGAAAAATGTTCTCTCCAAAATCCCCTTGTCGCTCCTTCCCTTCTGAGCCCTCTACTGCGCCCGCCAAACACTATACATAGACATATGAGGTATGTGCTTACTCAAGAGAAATTGGGCTACAAATACAAGTAAAAATTTTCTCCTTTTATCACTTGTAAAAATTCAAAAATTGAGTCTACAAGAACATGCGAGTGTAAAAAATGAAGGTTTGGAATTTTCTCCTTCACTTTGCTGCTATTCCTGTGAAACACCTAAAGGGTTAAAACACTGACTGAATGTCATTTTGAATACTTTGGGGGGTATAGTTTTTATAATGGGGTCATTTATGGGGTATTTCTAATATCAAGACCCTTCAAATCCACTTCAAAACTAAACTGGTCCCTGAAAAATATCGAGTTTGAAAATTTTGTGAAAAATTTGAAAATTGCTGCTGAACTTTGAAGCCCTCTGATGTCTTCCAAAAGTAAAAACTCATCAATTTTATGATGCAAACATAAAGTAGACATATTGTATATGTGAATCAAAAAAATAAATTTATTTGTAATATACATTTTCCATACAAGCAGAAAGCTTCAAAGTTGAAGTTGGCCATTTTTTTTCAATAGGAAGAGGGTCATGTGACACATCAAACTTATTGGGAAATTCACAAGAATAACAATGTTGTGCTTGAATTTAATATAACTTTATTCTTTCATGAGTTATTTACAAGTTTCTGACCACATATAAAATGTGTTAAATGTGCTGCCCATTGTGTTGAATTGTCAATGCAACCCTCTTGTCCCACTCTTCACACACTGATAGCAACACCGCAGAAGAAATGCTAGCACAGGCTTCCAGTATCCATAGTTTCAGGTGCTGCACATCTTGTATCTTCACAGCATAGACAATTGCCCTCAGATGACCCCAAAGATAAAAGTCTAAGGGGGTCAGATCAGGAGACCTTGGGGGCCATTCAACTGGCCCACGTCGACCAATCCACTTTCCAGGAAACTGTTCATATAGGAATGCTCGGACCTGACACTCATAATGTGGTGGTCACCATCTTGCTGGAAAAACTCAGGGAACATGCCAGCTTCAGTGCATAAAGAGGGAAACACATCATCATGTAGCAATTTCGCATATCCAGTGACCTTGAGGTTTCCATTGATGAAGAATGGCCCCACTATCTTTGTACACCATATACCACACCATACCATCAATTTTTGTGTTCCAACAGTCTTGGAGGGATCTATCCAATGTGGGTTAGTGTCAGACCAATAGCGGTGGTTTTGTTTGTTAATTTCACCATTCACATAAAAGTTTGCCTAATCACTGAACAAAATCTTCTGCGTAAACTGAGGGTCCTGTTTCAATTTTTGTTTTGCCCATTCTGAAAAATCAGTGCTCCGATCTGGGTCATCCTCATTGAGATGCTGCAGTAGCTGGAGTTTGTACGGGTGCCATTTGTGAGTAGCTAATATCCGCTGAAGGGATGTTCGACTAATGCCACTCTCCAGTGACATGCGGCGAGTGCTACGCTGTGGGCTCTTGCTGAATGAAGCTAGGACAGCCACTGATGTTTCTTCATTAGTGACAGATTTCATGCGTCCACATTTTGGCAAATCCAACACTGAACCAGTTTCATGAAACTTAGCAAGCAGTTTACTAACTGTAGCATGGGAGATGGGTGGTCTCATAGGGTGTATTGCATTGAAATCTGCTGCAATGACCCGGTTACTGCATTCACCAGACATCAACACAATTTCTATCCGCTCCTCACGTGTTAACCTCAACGACATGTCAATGGCTGTAAACAAAGAGAAACTTGTAAATAACTCATGAAAGAATAGTAATGTTAAAACCAAGCACATCATTGTTTTTCTTGTGAAATTCCCAATAAGTTTGATGTGTCACATGACCCTCTTCCTATTGAAAAAACAAAAGTTGGATTCAAAATGGCCAACTTCAAAATGGCCACCATGGTCCCCACCCATCTTGAAAAGTTTCCCCCCTCACATATGCTAATGTGCCACAAGCAGGGACTTAATATCACCAACCATTCCCATTTTACTAAGGTGTATGCATATAAATGGCCCACCCTGTACTTCAAAAAATTTGTGAAGTTCTTTCCAGTCTGACAACAGTGCTCACTGCTGACACCTCTGTCCGTGTCAGGAACTGTCCAGAGCAGGAGAGATTTTTCTATGGGGATTTGCTTCAAATCTGGACAGTTCCTGACACGGACGCGGAGTTGTCAGCAAAGAGCACTGTTGACAGACTGAAAAGAATTTTACAAATTTCTCTGCAGTATACATCAGCTGATAAGTACTGGAGGCTTCCAATTTTGAATTAGAAGTAATTAAAAAATATGTTTAACTTTTTGGCACCAGTTGATTTGAAAACATTAGTTTTCCACTTGTTTCTACCGGAGTTCCCCTTTAACCCCTTAAGGACTCAGGGTTTTTCCGCTTTTGCACTTTCGTTTTTTCCTTACCTTTTAAAAATCATAATCCTTTCAATTTTCCACCTAAAAATCCATATTATGGCTTATTTTTTGCGTCGCCAATTCTACTTTGCAGTGACATTAGTCATTTTACCCAAAAATGCACGGCGAAACGGAAAAAAAATCATTGTGCGACAAAATCGAAAAAAAAACGCCATTTTGTAACTTTTGGGGGCTTCCGTTTCTACGCAGTGCATATTTCGGTAAAAATTACACCTTATCATTATTCTGTAGGTCCATACGGTTAAAGTGATACCCTACTTATATAGGTTTGATTTTGTCGCACTTCTGGAAAAAATCAGAACTACATGCAGGAAAATTTATACGTTTAAAAATGTCATCTTCTGACCCCTATAACTTTTTAATTTTTCCACGTACAGGGCGGTATGAGGACTCATTTTTTGCGCCGTGATCTGAAGTTTTTATCGGTATGATTCTTGTTTTGATCAGACTTTTTGATCACTTTTTATTCATTTTTTTAATGGTATAAAAAGTGACCAAAATACGCTTTTTTGGACTTTGGAATTTTTTTGCGCGTACGCCATTGACCGTACGGTTTAATTAATGATATATTTTTATAGTTCGGACATTTACACATGCGGCGATACCACATATGTTTATTTATTTATTTTTTTACACTGTTTTATTTTTTATGGGAAAAGGGGGGTGATTCAAACTTTTATTAGGGAAGGGGCTAAATGACCTTTATTAACACTTTTTTTTAAACTTTTTTTTGGCAGTGTTATAGGTCCCATAGGGACCTATAACACTGCACACACTGATCTCCTATGCTGATCACAGGCGTGTATTAACACGCCTGTGATCAGCATTATCGGCGCTTGACTGCTCCTGCCTGGATCTCAGGCACGGAGCAATCATTCGTCGATCGGACACCGAGGAGGCAGATAAGGGCCCTCCCGGTGTCCGATCAGCTGTTCGGGACGCCGTGATTTCACCGCGGCGGTCCCGAACAGCCTGACTGAGCAGCCGGGTCACTTTCAGTTTCACTTTAGGAGCGGCGGTCAGCTTTGACAGCCGCTTCTAAAGGGTTAATACCGCACATCGCCGCGATCGGCGATGTGTGGTATTAGCCGCGGGTCCCGGCCGTTGATGAGCGCCGGGACCGACGTAATATGATGCAGGATCGCGGCGCGATCCCGCTTCATATCGCGGGAGCCGGCGCAGGACGTAAATATACGTCCTGCGTCGTTAAGGGGTTAAGCCTATTTTCACTTGTATTTTTGCTACAATTAGATACAGAAATACAAAAATAGCACACAGCCTATTTCTGCAAAATCTGCATGACAGAGGTAATCCTTCACAATTCTATGGGTACTTATAAGTGCCTAAGCTATTTATACTGGCAGCAAGAGTAAGGAATATATGCAAAGTGGCACCTGTCATTATGTTCAATGTGGACCAATAGTAGGGATGGAAGGATAGCCCCAGAAGTGTGCAAAGAAGAACAAGGTATTTTAGTCCCATCCACATAATTGGTAAACATAAAAAGTTGATCTGAATTGTATATTATAATATTTCTACATGTTTATAAATATTTATATAAGTTTATAAATAGGTTTCCTTGGACTCCTTTAGGTCTGATCTAAGGATCATTGTCTACAGTAAGATGATATCTCAAAGAGTGGGGAAGGAAGGGCAGAATGCTTGTAGATGTCTAGCCCCAGAAAATTAAACTGATTTGTAAATTACTTCTATTAAAAAATCTTAATCCTTTCAGTACTTATGAGCTGCTGAAGTTGTGTTGTTCTTTTCTGTCTAAGTGCTCTCTGATGACACGTGTCTCGGGAACCGCCCAGTTTAGAAGCAAATCCACATAGCAAACCTCTTCTACTCTGTGCAGTTCCCGAGACAAGCAGAGATGTCAGCAGAGAGCTAGTGTTGAGCGGCATAGGCCATATTCGAATTCGCGAATATATGGACAAATATTTGTCATATATTCGCGAATATTCGCATATTTGTAATATTCTCTTTTTATTTTCGCATATGCGAACATTCGCGTATGCGAAAATTAGTATATGCAAAAATTTGCATATGCGAAAATTCACAAGCTGGAAGCAGAGAGGGATGATCACTGTGATGTGTACTGTGAAAAAAAAAAACGAATATTCGTAATTACGAATATATAGCGCTATATTCACGCATATTCGCGAATATGCGATATTCGCGAATAAAATTCGCATTGCGAATATTCGCGAGCAACACTATAGAGAGCACTGTTGCCAGACAGAAAACAACAACTCAACTTCAGCAGCTGATAATTATTGAAAGGATTAAGATTGTTTTAATAGAAGTCATTTACTAATCTGTTTAACTTTCTGAAGCCAGTTGATCTCCAAGAGGAGCACTTGGAGTGCTGGTCTTCTGCATATATAACATGACAGGAGTAAGGATGGTCATATCTTCAGGGTCACTGGAAAGGGTAGTCTTGCATTCATGATAGCTGAAACTTCTGCCAAGAAGGTGGTTAAACTTTCATGTGTGAGTCTTGTACTCCCCACCTGCAAGAAGATAGAATCCAAGATTTTCCATGCTATCCCTATCATCCTTTCCCAGACGCTGCCCATGTGAGAAGAATGTGGTGGATTAAAGGTCCAGGTGCATCCTTGTTCATTTAAGTATCTTTCCACATTGGTTGTGTCCAAGTTGGAAGGAATTTAAAGTTCTTTCACAGCCCCAATGAAATTTATGCCTCTGATGGAAATAAAACGTTGAAGTGCGTTTATGAAACTTGAAGTGTCCATTGATTCAACCACTTTTATATGGACAGCTCTGCTGGTCATACAAGTAATCATGACTGCCCAGCGTTTTGCACTGGCGTGAATTCCACTGAAAAGATTTGAGTTGGTGGTCCGAGGTTACCGTACTTAGAACAGATACTTCAGGTCGCATTTCTTCATCCACATCTGGGTCTACCAATTCAAACGAGTCAGATTCGATGTTGCAAAACAAAGAACTATACAGAAATGCAGGACCCATAAACCATGTAGTGTCCTTAAGGTGGCTTGCTGCGACAGATCTAGTTGCAAGGTCTGCAGGATTATGGTGTGTGGACACATAGTGCCTCAGTTTAGGGCAAGTGGATCTCCTGATTCTTAGCACCCGATTGCTGACATAGAGATAGAAGCATTTCCTTTCATTGCAAATGTATCCTAGAACTACAAGGAATGTAGAAAAAGCAGAATGCGGCACATCAAACAAGGCAACTATATAGTAAATGGACTTATCTGTTCCTGTAGGTAGGAGCTTGGTGTTGCTCTGTGTCATAGATGTGGTGATTGTCCTCTCACATCCACGGGTGCATGGCATGTAAGAAACAGTGCATGTAGATCCAACAAACTAAAGAATAGAAGTGGCACACCAGGATAACTTGAAGGTAAAATCCAGGACTTTATTCAGTGTATATTAACACATGGTAGGGTGAGGACAAAAGTGCAGGAGGCAAAAGAACAGGCAACAATTGTTTTGCACAGACAATGTGCTTCTACTGGCCCAGTAGAAGCACATTGCCTCTGCAAAACAATTGTTGCCCGTTCTTTTTGCCTCCTGCATTTTTGTCCCCCCCCCCTACCATGTGTTAATATACACTGAATAAAGTCTTGGATTTTACCTTCAAGTTATCCCGTTGTGCCGCTTCTCTTCTTTCGTTTGTTTTATCCTAGGACTACCTTACTATCCATGTAGTACTCCCCTTCCCCAATTTCCAGATTTAGTCCTGTTGGTATAAGTCCAGCCAACTCCACTGCAAGCACAGCAGCGCAGAGTTCCAGTCTGGGTATCGTGTGCTCACGGAGTGGTGCCAATTTGGTCTGGCTCATAACAAACCCCACATGGCATTGTTCTTTGACTTCTATGGTCATTAGGTATGCTATAGCTGCAAACACCTTGACTGAAGCATACCAGAAGATATACAGTCTTTGCATCTTGACTTCAGTTGATGACACAGAAGCATATGGTCGTGCCACCTGAAGGTTGGATAAAGCTTCAAGAGACTTCCTCCAACCTGTTCACAGGTCTTTTTTCTCCATGGGAAGTGGACCATCCCAATCAGCCGTTTCTGCAGTGAAGTCTCTTAACATGATTTTACCTTGGATGGTAACAGGCGCCAGGAATCCCAGAGGATCATATAAGCTGTGTACGTTAGACAAGACTCCTCTGCTTGTGAAGGGTTTTTCCATGCTCATTTGGAACGTGAATGTGTCTGCCTTTAAATCCCAGAGCAATCCAAGGCTTTTGCTGCATGGGAAGGGAGTCTGTGCTAAGATCCAAGTCCTTTAGAGTGGTCTTGCGGTGAGAAGGCCTCCATTAACTCACGACTGTTGCAGGCGATTTTGTGCAACCTCAAATTAGATAAAGCAAGCATTTTTTGAGCTTTTTTCAGGAGACTGATTGCGGTCTCATGGGTGTAGATTGCAAGCAGTCGTCCACATAGAAATCCTTATCAACAAAGGACCTGACATCAGACCCATACTTTGCTTCAGCCTCTAGGCCTAAATGTCTGAGACCATAGATAGCAACTGCAGGGGAAGGACTGTTTCCGAAAATGTGTACTCTCATTCAATATTCTACCATGTCCTCATTGGGGTCGTTGTTGCGATACCAGAAAAACCTCAAGTAGTTTCTGTGTTCTTCCTTTACAAGAAAGCAATGGAACATCTGTTGTATGTCGGCCATTAATGCTCTCTGCGGAAGAATAGAAGTACCTCCAGAAGTCTGTTGTTGAGGCCTGGACCAGACAGTAAGACATCCTTTAGCGAGACACCTTCACACTTGGAGCTAGAGTCGAATACTACTCTTATCTGTCCTGTTTTTTTAGGATGATACACACCGAATATAAGTAAGTACCAACACTCTTCTAAATCTTTGAGCGTGGGTGCCATCTCTGCGTGGTTGTTCTGGAATATTCTTTCATGAAGGTAAAGAAATGTTCTTTCCTCTCTGCGTTCCTCTGAAGTTTGTGTCTGAGGGAGATAAATTGATTGTAAACAAGTTCTTTGTTGTTGGGTAAGGTCTCTGAGGTTTAAATGGTAAAGGTGCGACCCAGCTTTTTCACTTGTCTTTTACTATTCTTTGATCCATGATATGCAAGAACAGCCTGTTTTCCATGGACTTTGCGACCCTGATGTCTTCTCTTGTCTTGTGGAAGACTGTGCACCCTAAGTGATCTTGCTCACCATCGCAGGCATGATCTTCACAGGAGGGATCCACGTAAGGACAAGGCACGGAAGCGCTGTGTGGTAATTATTTTATCAAGAAACTACTCTGACATGGCTGGAATAGGGTTGGTGAGCCTACTTTCGACGTTGGTTTGTGTGCTCTTCCTAGACAGACATTTCCTATGATGGCCCATCCTAGGTCAAGTCTCTGGGCATATGGACCATTTTGGGCTCCATTAAACTGTCCTCTAGCCTTGTGGACGGACGCGTAATGTGTCTCTTCCAAGGTGTAAGACTATTGGTGCTTCTGGGTCCAGCTTCGGCATAAGGTGAGCTATACGCTTCAGGTGGGGGAGGGGGGGTGCTGCTACTTCAGGTGTAGGTAACTCACACCGGTTTGTCAGGAATGTGATTGCACTCCTCTCTCCTGTATGGTTGGCAGAGACAAACAGGTCTGACCATCTATGGACTCTACCTTGTAGCCAGATGCCTTCCTCCCCACCGTCTCAACGGTACCTGCACATGTTCTTAAGGAGTAGGGAGAACCGGGCCCTACGATGTTGAATGTGTTGAAGGAGGTGGATTTATCTAAAGACCTGTTGCTTTGGTCATCTAAGATTGCATATACCTTGATCGCCTTATCTTGTTAACCGGTCAAGTAAACTCTGACGAGGCAGATTTTTGAGCAGGACTTCCCTCCTGAAAGTCCTTTACAGATCTCTGTACACTCAGAAGTGACCACTGCGGTGTCTATGTCAGTTGTCTAGTCTATCTGCTTTTTATCATGCTCCTCTACTTGGGATGATACCTGAGAGGGTGGTCCAGGGTGTAAAGCCATGTTGTGTTCTGTGCTACCGCATTCTGTGCATTTCACACTGACCTTACAGTTCTTGGCTAAGTGCGATTTTGTAGTGCAGCACCTGAAATAGATGTTGTTCTCTTTGAGGAATTCTTTTTGGTCCTCTAAAGACTTCTCCCTGAAGGCTCTGGATTTTAGTAGAGGATGTGGTTTCTTGTGCAGGGTGCAGTGTTTTTTAAGATCTTCGGGTTTGTTCCCTTCTAGAGAAGACTTCAACTACCTGTAAGGAGAACCTGTGGAAGCAACATCAGTTTTGTGGACTGCCACTGGTGTTTTATGAGATTTGACACCAGGGGTAGTGTGACATGACAATGTAAAGTCAAAACTGGGATAATTTCTGATCTTTGTCTGTTGAGTTACAAAGTCTACAAACGCCATGAAGGGGGGAAATGGTACAATATGAATCTGTTTATAATGAGAACCCTGTGTGATCCACTTCTCCTGTAGGTTATAAGGAAGTTTTCGGACAATTGGATTAACACCTTGCAGAATGCTAGTCCTGGGAGATTTCCTTCTGGCTGAGCAACCTGTACCTGTATTAACAAGTCACTGAGTTCCCTGAGCTTTTGGTAACTCCTACCCACTATTCTGGAAAAATTATGAATGATTTTATATAAAGAATTTTCTATAGCTTTTATTGACCCATAAAATCCATCATTCATTCAAGTCTTTCCCACACCATCTTTAGGCAATTTTCACGGATAGTTTATGTTAATGTCTCTTATCCTTTTGGCCTGTTCAGTAGACTCACCTCCAAGCCATTTTACCAAGAGATTTAACTCCTCACTACAGGAAAGATCTAAGTCCTGTATGGCGTTCTGGAAGGAGGCTCGCCATGACCTGTAGCTCTTGGGGTGATCAGTGAACTTTATAAGTCCCTTGGTAACCAGTTCCCGTTTTGCAAAACACTTAGCGAAGTCCATGGCTGCGTGGTTGGTGCCAATATTACCCGTGTGCTGTTTATATGCTGCATGTGTTGTGTATCACCATACCTTTTAGGAGTTTCTGCTTAGAGAAGTCTGTATAATACCGTTCTGACTCGAAGAGGGTTCTTTATGTCAAAGCATAGGTTATAGCTTTCGTTCCGAAGAGCGGTAGTTGTGGTTAATATCGCTTTATCGCACACCATGGGGATTCAAGGTAAGGTCTTTGACACTTTGTATATGCTGGTTGATATACTTGATCATAGCTGTCATCTGTCTTGGGATGCTGATGGACATATTCTTAGGTGTGCTGTGCTGGATCTCGTTGATCTAAGTCTGGTCCGAGTATCTGTCTGTGTTTCTCAGATTCAGAAAAGTCTATGGCTTCTAGGAACTCTGCCTTGGCTATTGCGGCTGCCGCTTCTTTCTCTGCTGAAAGTTTTTCCAGTGACTTCTTTAGTTGCATCTTTTGTACAGCAAAGGAAGCCCTTACTTTTGTAGCCTCAGCTTCTGCATGGGCGAGAGCAGCCATTTCTTTTATGGAGGACTTGCTAGAGCGGCTCACTCGTGACCTTGTCCTGCATGTTGATGCCTGGCTATTGGACATGGTGTTCCTATTGCTGGCTGCTTAATGACACTGTGCAGGCTCAGTCTAGGTGTGAACGGACTTCGGCGTGGATTGGATCCTGCTGCACTTGCTGGGGGCTATGCTCTAACTTCTTGTGACTATGTCCCGCTGCAATTACGTGCGTAGGACCGCGTGGCTGATGGCGGCTCCGTATAGTCGGATCCACTATTGCTGGTGAATAGCATCTGTTTTACTGTTCTGTCTTCCTACACGTTCACACAGTGTGTAGTCTGATATTCAGCATAAACCATCCCTGTCTTCCAAATAAGAGGACTGTCCTTTGTAGTTCAACAGGTTTATTGGTCAACAGGTTGTAATAGGTGGTAAAACAGATATGCTGTTACACAGATGGTGTAGTTTTAGAAGGGAGAGATGTAGAGCAGCTCTCGTCTTGTGTCTAGGAGACTAGGAACTGCCCCTTCTTATTCCCAGAATGCCTTGCAACAACCCACAATGCATAGCACCACCCACAAGGCAGAATTCTTATATCAAGAAAATAAGGTATAATACAACTTAACACCACTAAATGGTGCTGTAACCACACTAAGGAACTCTCAGATATAGTGACAGGCAGAAAGCAAATTGTACATGCTTCTTAAACCTGCTGGGCAGAACACTGAATTTGTAGTTATAAATGTGTTTTTTTATTTGTATGATATAAGAAAAAAAATGATTAAAAAAATTAAAAACATATATTCAGTATACTTATTACTAAATAAAATTTGGTGAGGTACAGCATAATATTTTTCATTGTAGTTTCATAGGCATTTTCATAGGCACATAATTATAACCAATTTTTGCTGATCCATTCATTGGAGGCTTGTGAGACAAGTGTATACTTATTTTCCTTTTAGAAGTGAGATTGCCTTTTGTGGTTAACAGATCTTATTGCTAATTAGAAGGCTTCCAGTATCTCTGTGTTTAATACTAAATCACTGCTGATGTTTCTAATGGATTTATCTGGAAATATCCAGTGCTCTATGTATAGGAAGTGTTCTGTAGAATACGTGAAATGTTTTGTGGTTTGGCCAAAAGGGTAATGTTTCTCCTTGAGGAAAGTGTTATAAAGACCTACTGAGAATTAAAGCCATTCATGCTCCAATGGGAATTCGGGGAAGAAAGATCTGGTTTATAAGTGGCAAGAATACTGTAGTACCCAGTGAAAGCATAAAGTTAGGAGACAGCTTTTTTAGTTGTGCACTTACATTATCATAGACACTTCAGAAATACTTTTAGTATTAGAATACTGTATGCACATTATAGAAAATGTTTTCTCCAGGGAAAATATTTGCATGACTAATATGAAAACACAAAAGTCTATTACATAAAGTGAATTAAGGATCAGAATAACTCTTTTTCTGGCTTTTAACCAAAACCATGCAAATACAACTTGATTTCTGTTTAAACTAAGTAAATTGGAGCAAAACAGAACGCCAAATAAATAATGCTTTCAAAAAGGGTAGCTTTAGTGGCACAGCTTTATTCATTATAAGAAAAAAAAATTAAAGGGGTTTTCCAGTGAAAGACAACTTATCCTATATTCTGGAGATTGCTGGAACACCATGCGATCTCCAGAACGGGGCAGACAACACACACTCCATTTGTTTCTATGGGAGCACAAAAGATACCCGAGTACAGCACTTTGTAAATGTATTCTCACTTTCATTCATTTACAAGGGGAGTTGCAGCTTGTTTTTAAGGGAAGAAAACATATACTGATCTGCATTAATTTCTTCACTTTCATCCTAACCAGAACCCACACATTGCAAATAAGTGTTATGGTAAAAAAACAAAAAAACTAAATGCCTTCTACCTTTCTCTTACCTCTCAACCTCTACTTGTCGTATCTTTGGGGCTCAGCTTACAATCATGGAGAGGCTGGAAGGTCACAGGAAGAGATTACCAGGCTATGGTACTTGAGCCGCTCAACACTGACTTCTTGACACTTGGCTGAGAAATAAAAGGCAATGTTATAAGTTCCAGGAAAGTACAGTTTACTTTTATATCATAACACTATCCAACAGCAAATAGAGCAGACAGATTCCCTTTAAGATATAGTTATTGACCTTGTATGGAGTGCTAATAATTCCAGTTCTAACTCGCAGCTTGACGAGTTGCCATTTGTGAGCAACATTATTGTCACCACTTACCCTTACCTCTGAATTACCATCTGCTTCCCACCAGGATTTGTTTCCAAGATTGTGTGTACTTCACTATCCTCCAAGTCATCTAAAATACATCTTATCAAACCACTGATCATATACTGCCTTCTAGGCCACCAGAGCCTTTCTCATTTTTCCGTTTTTCAATAGCTCCAGTGCATCCCAGCGCTTTTCTTATTCTTAAGTTTTCAAGTGTTGACTAAGGGCCTTATTATAAGAAGTGAATATCGTCATTAAGGCTGATATGGCCCTGTGTAATAGAGCTGTTCATCCAACAGCTAATAAGCAAATTATCAGGGACTTTTGACCTACTGAAAAATCATTGGCTGCACATCTTCCCGTGCAATAGATTATGTGTGGCCAATGGCGGAAAAGGAGTACAGGAAAGGAGTGCATGAACAATCCAGTGACTGATTAAACCTTGTAAATACTCTGTCAAGGAGCGCTGATAACCAAGATCAGTATGCAGTATGCTACTCAAGCTCTCACTCCATGAATGGCATAGGCAATAGTAGAATCAAAGAATCCTGAACAGCAGTCCATAACACATACATGTATAGATGTCTCTACGATTCAAGGAAATAACAACAAATAAAGAAAATTTTAAGAGTAATTTAGAAAACAGTCCTATCCTTTATTTCACAGTAACGACACACATATGAAGAGCAGCAGCAGGGAGGTGGACTTACAAAGGAAGATCACAGGCAAGAGACAAAGTGGTGGGAGCGGGGTCCTTCCAAAAATGGAGGCAGAGATATCGAAAGAAGCACATTTTGGTCTTAAGGACCAGGCCAATTTTCATTTTTGCTTTTTTGTTTTCACTTCCTCTTCTTTTAAAATCATAACTCTTATTTTTTAGGAAAAGATATATGGAGATACAGACCTCTGTCACGATTCGGCTTACAGGTTGTGGATCCACTGTGTCAGCGAGGGATTGGCGTGAACCGTGCTGGTGGACCGGTTCTAAGAGGCTACTGGTGTTCACCAGAGCCCGCCGCAAAGCGGGATGGTCTTGCTGCGGCAGTAGCAACCAGGTCGTATTCACTAGCAACGGCTCAACCTCGCTGACTGCTGAGAAGGCGTGGGACAGAAGGACTAGGCAGAGGCAAGGTCAGACGTAGCAGAAGGTCGGGGCAGGCGGCAAGGTTCGTAGTCAAGATGGATAGCAAGAGTTCAGGTAACAGAGGCTTGGACAACACTAAACGCTTTCACTGGCACAAGGCAACAAGATCCGGCAAGGGAGTGCAGGGGCAGTGAGCAGATATAGCCAGGGAGCAGGTGGAAGCCAATTAAGCTAATTGGGCCAGGCACCAATCATTGGTGCACTGGCCCTTTAAGTCTCAGAGAGCTGGCGCGCGCGCGCCCTAGAGAGCGGAGCCGCGCACGCCAGCACATGACAGCAGGGGACCGGGACGGGTAAGTGACTTGGGGTGCGATTCGCGAGCGGGCGCGTCCCGCTGTGCGAATCGCATCCCCGACGGCCATGTCAGTGCAGCGCTCCCAGTCAGCGGGACTGACCGGGGCGCTGCAGGGAGAGAGATGCCGTGAGCGCTCCGGGGAGGAGCAGGGACCCGGAGTGCTCGGCGTAACAGTACCCCCCCCTTAGGTCTCCCCCTTTTTTTTGTCCGACAACTGCTTTACCTGGGACGAGGACACCGGGAGTGAATGGAGGGTTTCCTCAAAGGCAGGCAGTACAGCAGGGGTGGGAATGGGGAGGGAGGGCAGAGGGTGAAGCTTGGCACGGGGCAGGGTGACACAAGGACGGGGGCCATGAGGAGGCACTGAGGCTTGCCTGACGGGACTGGGAGGGGGGGAGAGGCATCTCTTGTGGCAAGCAGAGTCCCAGTTCTTGATCTCCCCGGTGGTCCAGTCAAGGGTGGGAGAATGAAGCTGGAGCCATGGCAGACCGAGGAGGACCTCAGAGGTGCAGTTGGGGAGGACGAAAAATTCAATCCTTTCGTGGTGGGGTCCAATGCACATTAAGAGGGGTTTTGTGCGGTAACGCACGGTGCAATCCAATCTAACTCCGTTGACCGCGGAAATGTAGAGCTGCTTGACGAGACGGGTCACCGGGATGCACAATTTATTCACCAAAGAATCCAAAATGAAATTCCCAGAGGCACCAGAGTCCAAGCAGGCCACGGCTGAGAGGGAGGAGTTGGCTGAAGGAGAAATCCGCACGGGCACCGTGAGACGTGGAGAAGCAGACTTTGAACCAAGAGACGCCACTCCCACGTGAGCTGGGTGCGTGCGTGCGTTTCCCAGACGTGGAGGACGAATAGGGCAATCCACCAAGAAATGCTCGGTACTGGCACAGTACAGACAAAGATTTTCTTCCCTACGGCGATTCCTCTCTTCCTGGGTCAGGCGAGACCGATCCACTTGCATGGCCTCCTCGGCGGGAGGCCCAGGCGTAGATTGCAAAGGATACTGTGGGAGAGGTGCCCAGAGATCTAAGTCTTTTTCCTGGCGGAGCTCCTGATGTCTCTCAGAAAAACGCATGTCAATGCGTGTGGCCAAATGGATAAGTTCTTGCAGATTGGCAGGAATCTCTCGTGCGGCCAGCACATCCTTGATGCTACTGGATAGGCCTTTTTTAAAGGTCGCGCAGAGAGCCTCGTTATTCCATGATAATTCGGAAGCAAGAGTACGAAATTGGATGGCGTACTCGCCCACTGAAGAATTACCCTGGACCAGGTTCAGCAGGGCAGTCTCGGCAGAAGAAGCTCGGGCTGGTTCCTCGAAGACACTACGGACTTCAGCGAAGAAGGACTGGACTGTGGCTGTGGCAGGATCATTGCGGTCCCAGAGCGGTGTGGCCCAAGACAAGGCCTTTCCTGAAAGAAGGCTCACTACGAACGCCACCTTAGACCGTTCTGTAGGAAACAAGTCCGACAACATCTCCATATGCAGGGAACATTGAGACAAAAATCCACGGCAGAGTCTAGAGTCCCCATCAAATTTGTCCGGCAGGGACAAGCGGAGGCTAGGAGCGGCCACTCGCTGCGGAGGAGGTGCAGGAGCTGGCGGAGGAGATGGTTGCTGCTGTAGCAGAGGCAGAAGTTGCTGTAACATGGCAGTCAACTGCGACAGCTGCTGTCCTTGTTGGGCAATCTGCTGCGATTGCTGAGCGACCACCGTGGGAAGGTCAGCGAGACTTGGCAGCGGCACCTCAGCGGGATCCATGGCCGGATCTACTGTCACGATTCGGCTTACAGGTTGTGGATCCACTGTGTCAGCGAGGGATTGGCATGGACCGTGCTGGTGGGCCGGTTCTAAGAGGCTACTGGTGTTCACCAGAGCCCGCCGCAAAGCGGGATGGTCTTGCTGCGGCAGTAGCAACCAGGTCGTATCCACTAGCAACGGCTCAACCTCAATGACTGCTGAGAAGGCGTGGGACAGAAGGACTAGGCAGAGGCAAGGTCAGACGTAGCAGAAGGTCTGGGCAGGCGGCAAGGTTCGTAGTCAAGATGGATAGCAAGAGTTCAGGTAACACAGGTTTGGACAACACTAAACGCTTTCACTGGCACAAGGCAACAAGATCCGGCAAGGGAGTGCAGGGGCAGTGAGCAGATATAGCCAGGGAGCAGGTGGAAGCCAATTAAGCTAATTGGGCCAGGCACCATCCTTTAAGTCTCAGAGCTGGCGCACGCGCCCTAGAGAGCGGAGCCGCGCGCGCCAGCACATGACAGCAGGGGAACGGGACGGGTAAGTGACTTGGGGTGCGATTCGCGAGCGGGCGCGTCCCGCTGTGCGAATCGCATCCCCGACGGCCATGTCAGTGCAGCGCTCCCGGTCAGCGGGACTGACCGGGGCGCTGCAGGGAGAGAGACGCCGTGAGCGCTCCGGGGAGGAGCAGGGACCCGGAGCGCTCGGCGTAACAACCTCTAGATACTCATATACTAATATTCTATGTGGGATGTCAAGGTGGAATGTGAAGTGGTTAATGGACTGGTGTCAAGGTGTGGTGATATTATATTGATTGTTGTAGATTACTGACTGAATGTGGTAACTGGATTACTCTAAAAATATGTGGATTTGATAAATAGGTATATTAAATATAATCAATATAGGCTAAGTGATGAAAGTTGAATTATTAACTTTTATTATTTAGTATTTCGTGCAAGGCCCTTGCACTGACCACACCTAGATTGACTAATTGAAACGACAATGATAAAATTGCATAAAATAGATATAAATATATGCAATGATTAGCTATAATAAATTGATGCAATTAATTGATTCAATAAAAAATAAAAAGTTGCTACAACAGCCATCTGTCATTATTGCTACAAATGCTATAGTAACTTCTTTCTAAATATCCACTTACCCAGCGGAGGATTTGACTCATGGTGCAGCATTTTGAACTTCTAATGTTATTGTATAGCACTTTTAACTTCACATAGAACTCTGCATAGCACTTTGAATCATGCTACAGTGAACTCTGCATAACACATTGAAGCCTACTACAGTGAACTTTACACAAGAACTTGGCTTAAGCACTTTGAAATCTGCATAGCACTTTAACCCCTTAACGACGCAGGACGTATATTTCCGTCCTGCGCCGGCTCCCGCGATATGAAGCGGGATCGCGCCGCAATCCCGCATCATACCGCGTCGGTCCCGGCGCTCATCAACGGCCGGGACCAGCGGCTAATACCACACATCGCCGATCGCGGCGATGTGCGGTATTAACCCTTTAGAAGCGGCGGTCAAAGCTGACCGCCGCTTCTAAAGTGAAAGTGAAAGTGACCCGGCTGCTCAGTCGGGCTGTTCGGGACCGCCGCGGTGAAATCGCGGCGTCCTGAACAGCTTGCAGGACACCGGGAGGGCCCCTACCTGCCTCCTCGGTGTCCGATCGGCGAATGACTGCTCCGTGCCTGAGATCCAAGCAGGAGCAGTCAAGCGCCGATAACACTGATCACAGGCGTGTTAATACACGCCTGTGATCAGGATGAGAGATAAGTGTGTGCAGTGTTATAAGTCCCTATGGGACCTATAACACTGCAAAAAAAAGTTTAAAAAAAGTGTTAATAAAGGTCATTTAACCCCTTCCCTAATAAAAGTTTGAATCACCCCCCTTTTCCCATAAAAAAACTAAAACAGTTTAAAAAAAAAATTAAAATAAACATATGTGGTATCGCCGCGTGCGTACATGTCTGAACTATAAAAATATATCATTAATTAAACCGCAAGGTCAATTGCGTACGCGCAAAAAAACTCCAAAGTCAAAAAAAGTGCATTTTTGGTCACTTTTTATAACATTAAAAAATTAATAAAAAGTGATTAAAAAGTCCGATCAAAACAAAAATCATACCAATACAAACTTCAGATCACAGCGCAAAAAATTAGTCCTCATACCTCCCTGTATGTGGAAAAATAAAAAAGTTATAGGGGTCAGAAGATGACATTTTTAAACGTATAAATTTTCCTGCATGTAGTTATGATTTTTTCCAGAAGTGCGACAAAATCAAACCTATATAAGTAGAGTATCATTTTAACCGTATGGACCTACAGAATAATCATAAGGTGCAATTTTTCCGAAATATGCACTGCGTAGAAACGGAAGCCCCCAAAAGTTACAAAATGGCGTTTTTTCTTTGATTTTTTTCCCGTTTCGCCGTGCATTTTTGGGTAAAATGACTAATGTCACTGCAAATTAGAATTGGCGACGCAAAAAATAAGCCATAATATGGATTTTTAGGTGGAAAATTGAAAGGGTTATGATTTTTAAAACGTAAGGAGGAAAGAACTAAAGTGCAAAACTGAAAAACCCTGAGTCCTTAAGGGGTTACATTTTGCTATAGTGCATAACCAGTGAACAATTAATAAATATTCCCTCACACTGAACTCCATCTCCAGCTGCTGCAATCAGGGACTGCTGTTCTTTTAATTAATATATCATTATATTTTTAATTTTTTATTTTTTATTGAATCAATATTTTTATTGAATTTTTTATTGAATTTTTATTGAATCTGCCCGTAGTTACAGCTCCACACGTCGGCACTGCTGTGCACTTTTGAACACACCGACAGGCTCAAGGACTGGACCACCTTCTCTTGTACAAACTTCTGCAGGGCTGGTACTGCCTTCTTCGCAAAGAAATGACGGCTTGGGACTCTCCACTTCGGCTTGGCACAAGCCATCAAGTCTCTGAAAGGTGCAGAGTCCACCAGTTGAAAAGGGAGGGACTGCAACACCAGCAACTTGGACAGGAGCACATTCAACTTCTGCACCATTGGATGAGTGGGCGCATTCTGTTGTCTCTTGGACATGGCTTCGCCGATGGATTGTTGGCGGAATGGCTGACTAAAATTGGTAGAAGCAGGAGCGACAGAAGGAGGGTTTGACACACAGCTCCTTCGGCTGAGGTGGTGGAGCCCTGACTGGATGAAGGAGGGAGCGGATGGCCACTTGGTGATGCAGCAGGCTGGAACACTTCATCGGAGCCATGGTTCTCCCAGTCCGCTTTATGGTGGTGAAGCATGTGTTGATGCAGGGTCGTGGTGCCGACATGGGAACCCTGGCCACGCTTCACCTTCTGCCGACAGATCTTGCATGTGGCTACGTGAACCTCCTCCGGATGCCTTATGAAAAACTTCCACACTGCCGAGTAGCTGATTTTCCCACCCGCAGTCCGTACTAATTGACTGCTACTGGCACCGTCTCCAGGAACCCCTGTTCCACTACCTCCCGGAAAGGTAGGCTGCCGCGAAGCAGGTGGTCTCCCCCGGGCACGTTTGGCTCCTGAATTTCCACTACTGCCACCACGCTGACTGCCAACCGTGCTACCGCCTTGCTGCCTCAAGGGCAACCTGCAACTCTCTTCTCCTGATGATGATGAAGCACCTTCTGCACCCATTCTCCCAATTGTGATCGGCTTCATCATCATCCACAGGTGTGTGCACGTCACTGATGTCCTCCTCAGCTTCCCCAACAGTGTCTGTTTCAGGACCCTGAACCCTTGCAACACCGCCTCCCACGTCACTCTCCGCATCACTGCTTGGCCGCCTGGTGAAGCAAGAAGCGCATGTCTCCTCCCCTTTTTGGCTGTCCAGTAGCTGCTGACTGTCCTCTATTAGATCGTCCTCTGTAAATAGTGGAGCTGAACCCACAGCATAAGATAATTCTTTAGGAGAGGGAACAGCATAGGACAAAGGCAATGGGAGGACAGGGACTGCTCCCGGGCCATGCCAACTGAGGGTTGTGTCTGAGGAACCCACCGACTGTTGACTGGGGGTGTCACATGTCACTTGTGATGATGTGGATGAGCGTGTTAACCAATCGACGACGGCAGATGGGTTGCTGATGGAGACATGACCGCTGGCTGATAACGGGAGCTCAAGCCTCTCGCTGCGACTCCTGCTGCCACTCGCCCCAAGTCTGCTGCCTGCCTGAAGTATTTAGGCCTCTGCCACTCCTCTGTGCACGTCCTGGCACTTCTCTGCCAGACATACTTAGTGCGTATATGAGGGTATTACAATACGCTACACTACTCTTTAAACAGTATTTGTCTAGAACAGCAGCAGGTAATTACTTTTGGCTGTCCTTTCACAGTATGTAGGCCCTTGACAGATTAACAGGTACTAGATGGTACAATACTTGGATATACCTATGCGGTATGCACTGATGAGGGCAGTAATATGCGTAACTATACGCAGAAAAAAATCTGTATTTTTGTAAAACACCAGCCGGTGGATACTATTGTTTGCACTTTGATGGTATGGAGCACCTTGACAGCTGAACAGGTACTAAATGGTACAATACTTGGATGTACATATGCAGTATGTACTGATGAGGGCAGTAATATGCCTAATTATACGCAGAAAAAAATCTGTATTTTTGTAAAACACCAGCCGGTGGATACTATTGTTTGGACTTTGATGGTATCGAGCACCTTGACAGCTTAACAAGTACTAAATGGTACAATACTTGGATGTACGTAGGCGGTATGCACTGATGAGGGCAGCAATATGCATGACTATTAGCAGAAAAATATCTGTATTTTTGTAAAACACCAGCAGCCGGTGGATACTATTGTTTGGACTTTGACGGTATGGAGCACCTTTACAGCTTAACAGGTACTAAATGGTACAATACTTGGATGTACCTATGCGGTATGCACTGATGAGGGCAGGAATATGCCTAACTATACGCAGAAAAAAATCTGTATTTTTGTAAAACACCAGCCGGTGAATGCTATTGTTTGGACTTTGACGGTATGGAGCACCTTGACAGCTTAACAGGTACTAAATGGTACAATACTTGGATGTACGTATGCGGTATGCACTGATGAGGGCAGTAATATGCGTAACTATACGCAGAAAAAAGTCCACCAAAGCTGAAGAATACATAAGTGATGCACAACCATTATTGGCAAAGAATGTAGTTAACGGGGATATGTCTCAGTCAGGCAGCATTACACACATGGACATACGGTGTGATGATGATGTTGTACCTGCTGCTGCTTCCTTTCTTGAGGTGTCAGATAGCGATGAAGGTGTTGATGATGACGATGTGTCCGTGGATGCCACGTGGGTGCCCGCTAGAAGAGAAGAAGAGGGGGAAAGTTCAGATGGTGAGACAGAGAGGAGGAGGAGACGAGTTAAAAGCAGGGGGAGGTCGTCGCAAGGAGCTAGTGGCACAGTCAGACAGCATGCATCGGCACCCGGGGTCAGCCAGACGGGACCCCAATCAACTCATGCTGTTGCCACCACCATAATGCCATCATCGCAGAGCTCAGCAGTGTGGCATTTTTTTTGTGTGTCTGCCTCTGACAACAGCGAGGCCATTTGCAACCTGTGCCAGAAGAAACTGAGTCGTGGGAAGTCCAACACCCACCTAGGCACAACTGCTTTGCGAAGGCCCATGATATCACATAACAAACGCCTATGGGATCAACACGTCAGTACAAGCAGCAAACAAAGTCAATGCCGCCATCCTCCTCCTGGTCCAGCATCTTCAGCCAGGTCAACCACTGCTGCCCTTCTTGCCCCCTCTCAACCATCCGCCTCTCCGTCTCTCGCCTTGAGCAGTTCCTGCTCATCTGCCCACAGTCATGTGTCTGTCAAGGAGATGTTTGAGCGCAAGAAGACAATGTCTCAAAGTCACCCCCTAGCCCGGCGTCTGACAGCTGGCTTGTCGGAACTGCTAGCCCGCCAGCTTTTACCATACAAGCTGGTGGAGTCTGAGGCCTTTAAAAAATTTGTAGTCATTGGGACACCGCAGTGAAAGGTACCCGGACAATTTTTTTTTGCACAGAAGGCAATCCCCAACCTTTACTCCATTGTGCAAAAGGAAATTACGGCATGTCTGACACACAGTGTAGGGGCAAGGGTCCAACTGACCACTGATACCTGGTCTGCAAAGCATGGTCAGGACAGGTATATCACCTACACTGCTCATTGGGTAAACCTGGTGACGGCTGCCAAGCATGGAATGCGTGGCTCTGCAGAGGAGTTGCTGACACCACCACGACTTGCAGGAAGGCCTGCTGTCACCTCCTCTACTCCTCCTACTCCTTTCTCTGACTCCGCACCAGCTGGAGATCGGCAAGGTGGTTTGTGACAACGGAACAAATTTGTTGGCGTCATTGAGGTTGGGCAAGTTGACACATGTGCCGTGCATGGCATGTGTGTAATCTGATTGTACAATGCTTTGTGCTCAAGTACCCAGGCTTACAGGATATCCTGAAGCAGTCCAGGAAGGTGTGTGGCCATTTCAGGCGTTCCTACACGGCCATGGCGCACTTGTCAGATATCCAGCGGCGAAACAACATGCCAGTGAGGCGCTTGATTTGCGATAGCCCGACACATTGGAATTCAACACTCCTAATGTTCGACCGCCTGCTCCAACAAGAAAAAGCCTTCAACAAATATTTGTATGACCGAGGTGCTAGGACATCGTCTGTGGAGCTGGGAATTTTTTTGCCACGTTACTGGAGGCTCATGCGCAATGCCTGTAGGCTCATGTGTCCTTTTGAGGAGGTGACAAAACTGGTCAGTCGCACCGAAGGCACCATCAGCGACATCATACCGTTTGTTTTCTTCCTGGAGCATGCCCTGCGAAGAGTGCTGGATCAGGCAGTAGATGAGCGTGAAGAGGAAGTGTTGTGGACACCATCACCACCAGAAACAGCCTTATCAGCATCATTTGCTGGACCTGCGGCAACGCTGGTAGAAGATTGTGAGGAAGAGGAGTCAGAGAAGGAATGTGGCTTTGAAGAGGAGGAGGAAGACCAACCACAGCAGGCATCCCAGGGTGCTCCTTGTCACCTATCTGGTTCCCATGGTGTTGTACGTGGCTGGGGGGAAGAAGATTATACCTTCCCTGACATCACTGAGGACGAGGAACGGGACATGAGAAGCTCGGCATCCGTCCTTGTGCAAATGGGGTCTTTCATGCTGTCGTGCCTGTTGAAGGACCCTCGTATAAAAAGGATGAAGGAGAACGACCTGTACTGGGTGTCAATGCTACTAGACCTCCGGTATAAACATAAAGTGCCTGACATGTTATCGCATTACAGCAAGGTGGAAAGGATTCAGCAGGTCCAAAATAAATTAAGAAGTATGCTGTACACAGTGTATAAGGGTCATGTCACAGCACAACAGGGATCTAACAGGGGAAGAGGTGAAAGTAATCCCCCTCCTCCCACGAACACGCAGGCAAGGACAGGAAGCTGTACAGACATGCTGTTGATGGTGGACATGCAGAGCTTTTTAAGTCCTATGCATCGCCACAGCCCTTCGGGGTCCACCATCAAAGAACAACTTGACCGACATGTAGCAGACTACCTGGCCTTAACCGCAGATATCGACACTCTGAGGAGCGATTTACCTCTTGACTACTGGGTGGGCCGGCTTGACCTGTGGCCTGAGCTATCCCAATTTGCGCTCGAACTTCTGGCCTGTCCCGCTTCAAGTGTCCTGTCAGAAAGGACCTTCAGTGCAGCAGGAGGTATTGTCACTGAGAAGAGGAGTCGCCTTGGTCAAAAAAGTCTGGATTACCTCACCTTTCTTAAGATGAATGAGGGATGGATCCTGAAGGGACTGACACTGGGCGATACATTTGACTGAACAAGGCCTGATCAGATGAGCTGCCTTGGCCTAAAAATGGTCCACGCGCTGCTGTATTTGAACTCTGAATGCCGGATGACTTGCCTGACTTATCCGCCACCAACTAGGGTTCAAGCCACAATGTTTTAGGGCACTTTCTGCCTGGCAAAACAAACAGAGAATTTTTCAGGCCGCTGCTACGGCAGCGGCTGCGACAATACCAAATTTTCCAGCCAGGTGTACATGCCTAATTTTTCTAGCCTCTGCTGCTGCACTTGTTATGGTGCTGCAATTTTTATGGCCGCTGCTACAGCTTCGGCTGCAACAATACCCAATTTTTCATCCATGTGTACATGCCTAATTTTTCTGGCCTCTGCTGCTGCACTTGTTATGGTGCTGCAATTTTTAAGGCCGCTGCTACAGCTGCGACAATACCAAATTTTCCTGCCAGGTGTACATGACTAATTTTTCTGGCCTCTGCTGCTGCACTTGTTATGGTGCTGCAATTTTTCTGGCTGCTGCTACAGCTGTGGCTGCGACAATACCCAATTTTTCATCCATGTGTACATGCCTAATTTTTCTGGCCTCTGCTGCTGCACTTGGTATGGTGCTGCAATTTTTATGGCCACTGCTACAGCTGCGACAATACCACATTTTCCAGCCAGGTGTACATGCCTAATTTTTCTGGCCTCTGCTATTGCACTTTTTCTGGTGCTGCAATTTTTCTGGCTTCTGCTACAGATGCGGCTGCATCAATACCCAATTTTTCATCCATGTGTACATGCCTAATTATTCTGGCCTCTGCTGCTGCAATTGTTATGGTGCTGCAATTTTTATGGCCGCTGCTACAGAAGCAGCTGCAACAATACCACATTTTTCAGGCATTTACATGCCTAATTTTTCAGGTACTCTCTGCTGACATCTCTGTCCATTTTTGCAACCGTGGATATTAGATGTATGCTAAGGGTAGCATGGTGGCTCAGAGGTTAGCACTGCTGCCTTGCAGCGCTGGGGCCTTGTTCAAATCCTACTATGTGCTGCCTCAAGGGGGGCTCTAACTATGTGCTGCCTAATATGGGGAAATCTATGTCCTGTATAAAGGGGGAATCTAACTATGTGATGCCTAAAGGGGGGATCTAACTATGTGCTGCCTAAAGGGAGGCTCTAACTATGTGCTGCCTAATATGGGGGAATCTATGTGCTGTCTAAAGGGGGGGGATCTAACTATGTGCTGCCTAAAGGGGGCTAAAGCACGTTATTCCAAACCACTTAGGAATAATAGGTGATTTATGCCCTTTATGGATTAAAAGCAGACTCTACATCAACTATGTAATTTTCCATGGGAGTTTTGCCATAGATCCCACTCTGGCACGCCACTGTCCAGGTGTTAGTCCCCTTGAAACAACTTTTAAATCACTATTGTGGCCAGAAAGAGTCCCTGTGGGTTTTTAAATTTGCCTCCCCATTGAAGTCAATGGCAGTTCACCCGGTTCGCCGAAAATTTTATGTTCGCGACATCACTACTCTCATGTCATCATAATTCCTAACGTGTTTTCATCCGCATGTCAAATGTATTAAGAAGTCGCTCCATAGTGAGTTTTATCAAAATACATTTTTTATGCATAATGTGCAGAGACACTTAATAATGTTTATGTCCTTTATCATACATATTTACAAATAATTATTCACACATTGTTCATGCCATTATAATATATATTCTTTTGTATAAATGGCCTTATTCTATTCAAACATTTATTAAAACAAATTATTTTTTATTGCATATGTGCACACATACGCAATAGTATTTTTGATATAGAGTACTCGATTTAAGCTGGAAATGAAAGTGCTAAAATGTCGCTATTTAATGAGATTCCTCACCTTGAACTGATATGCCTGATGAAGCAGTGCATGCACAGTGAAACGAGTTGCATTGTTTTAAGTTAAACCGTTTTCCTTACCTGTGGTTGTTCCAGTCAGCATCAATTCTTTACCCTGCAGCTCCCGTTAAAAGTCTTCTACATGTACAGGGTGGGCCATTTAAAGGGATACACCTTAATAAAATGGGAATGGTTGGTGATATTAACTTCCTGTTTGTGGCATATGTAGTATATGTGAGGGGGGGAAACTTTTCAAGATGGGTGGTGACCATGGCGGCCATTTTGAAGTCGGCCATTTTGAATCCAACTTTTGTTTTTTCAATAGGAAGAGGGTCCTGTGACACATCGAACCTATTGGGAATTCCACAAGAAAAACAATGATGTGCTTGGTTTTAACATAACTTTATTCTTTCATGAGTTATTTACAAGTTTCTGACCACTTATAAAATGTGTTCAATGTGCTGCCCATTGTGTTGGATTGTCAATGCAATCCTCTTCTCCCACTCTTCACACACTGATAGCAACACCGCAGGAGAAATGCTAGCACAGGCTTCCAGTATCCGTAGTTTCAGGTGCTGCAGAATGGGCAAAACAAAAATTGGAACAGGAACCTCAGTTTACACAGAAGATTTTGTTCAGTGATGAGGCAAACTTTTATGTGAATGGTGAAGTTAACAAACAAAACCACCGCTATTGGTCTGACACTAACCCACATTGGATAGATCCCTCCAAGACTATTGGAACACAAAAATTGATGGTATGCTGTGTTATATAGGGTGCAAAGATAGTGGGGCATTCTTCATCAATGGAGACCTCAAGGCCACTGGATATGCAAAATTGCTACATGATGATGTGTTTCCCTCTTTATGCACTGAAGCTGGCACGTTCCCTGAGTTTTTCCAGCAAGATGGTGCACCACCACATTATGGGTGTCAGGTCTGAGCATTCCTAGATGAACAGTTTCCTGGAACGTGGAATGGTCATCGTGGGCCAGTTGAATGGCCCCCAAGGTCTCCCAATCTGACTCCCTTAGACTTTTATCTTTGGGGTCATCTGAAGGCAATTGTCTATGCTGTGAAGATACGAGATGTGCAGCACCTGAAACTACGGATACTGGAAGCCTGTGCTAGAATTTTTCCTGTGGTGTTGCTATCAGCGTGTGAAGAGTGGGAGGAGAGGGTTGCATTGACAATCCAACACAATGGGCAGCACATTGAACACATTTTATAAGTGGTCATAAACTTGTACATAACTCATGAAAGAATAAAGTTACATTAAAACCAAGCACATCATTGTTTTTCTTGTGAAATTCCCAATAAGTTTGATGTGTCACATGACCCTCTTCCTATTGAAAAAACAAAAGTTGGATTCAAAATGACCGACTTCAAAATGGCCGCATTGGTCACCACCCATCTTGAAAAGCTTCCCCCCTCAAATATACTAATGTGCCACAAACAGGAAGTTAATATCACCAACCTTTCCCATTTTATTAAGGTGTATCCATATAAATGGCCCACCCTGGATTATAGACATGGTGACATTTTCATAGGAACAAAGTGCCACATATAGAAGCAAATTTTAAGACTCTTGGTTAGAAGACTGGAATGCTGGAGGTAGTAGATCTGCTGGATCTGTATGGTTGATGATGCAGGCCATGCCAGGGGGTAGAATCTAAGGTCGCTACCCCTGGCACGACTTAACCACACAGACGGCTGAGGAATTATGAGGCACAGGAAGGATATAGCAACTCGTGGTTAGGATAGCAGAAGGTCAGGGCAGGCAGCACAGGTGCGTAGTCAGGATCGAGCAAGAGGTCAGTAGGCAGGCGGAACAAAGGAGCAAGGTCAGGTCACGGAACAAAGGTCAGAAACACGGCAAGGCAGACTAAATAACACTTTCTCTCAGGCACTAGGGCAACAAAGATACGGCAAGGTTGTATGGGAGGTGCAAGAAGTTATAACAAGCGAACAGGTGTAAACCATAAGTATGGGCCCACTGGCGCGCACGCACCCTAGGAGACAGGGGCACGCGCACCGGAGCTGAGAAACAGAGAAAGCAGCAGAGGATGGAGGTGATTGATGGGCTGATATTCCCATGTGGGCACGTCCTGTGATGCGAATCCCAGGCCCACCGGCTGGGGACAAGAGAAGGGGATTGTGCTCATGGCCAGTGTGTCTGGCCGGAGCACAGTGTGTAACAGTACCCCCCCCTTTGGTCTCCCCCTCTTTTTGAGGCTCAACAATTTCTTTAGATTTCTTTGGATCGAGGTACAGGATATTCTCCTTGGCTCACAGGATCTCGGGTAAGGACCAAAGAAGAATTTTCTTCCTCGCACAGTCTTAGTGGCAAGAATTTCTTTAACTTAAAAGACATAAGAGGAGCCTGAAACGGGCGTGGAAGCAATATTCCTATGAGAGTAATGGTTGATTACCAGAAGCTTGAGGAGTGACACATGGAAAGAGTTAGGAATGTGTAGAGAAGGCAAATAGTCTTTAAGCAAGAGAAGGCCAGTTCAACCTCAGGAGGCCATGACTTGGGGTTAGAACCCTTTTTAGTGATAGCCACTATTGGAGCAACCAAAGAAGAGAAATGGGGAATAAATTTACGATAATTATTGGCGAATCCCAGAAAGCGTTGAATAGCCCGAAGTCCAGTAGGGCTTGATAATATTATTTATAAACAGATAAGGGGCTGTGCTATGGGGACACGCTTCGCCCCCAGTCACGCTAATTTATTCATGGGGGCTTTTGAAGCCCTCCACATAGCACAGTCCCTGATTTATTCACCTTATATATTTTATTTTCGGAGATATATAGATGATCTCTTCTTTTTATGGACGGGCACGGAAGAACAAGCTCACAAATTTGTTACCACTTTAAATTCGAACAAATGGGGGTTAAAATTTACTTAGAATTATGCCCCTAATAATATTAGGTTTTTATAGATCTAGAGATTATAAATCAAGCCGGTCAAATTTGTACTAAAACATATTTCAAGTTGGTGGATGTGAATAGTTTTTTAAACTTCAATAGCGCCCACTACCCGAGTTGGCTCAAGGGGGTCCCTTTTGGGACAATATCTGAGGGTTCGTAAAAATTGCACCACAGATGCAGATTTTTCCACACAAGCATCAATATTTAAAAATCGGTTTCTATCGAAGGGTTATCCAGCCCCTTTAACACATGCATACACCGTGTCAAAAATAAAAAGCAAAGTGATTTAGTCACAATACACAAAGAACAAAATAAAGAAGTTAACTCAGTAAAAATGAATAACCATTTTAAATATAACTTTATAACTAATTACAATCGAGTAGCCACACAGATATACATAATATTTTTAAACACAATTGGCATATTATTTTGAGCGACCCTATCCTCAAGGATGTAGTCCCCACAAAACCTGGCATTACTTATAGAAGATTGAAAAACCTTCAAAACATGATAGCCCCTAATAGATTAAAAAATTATATCTAATGGCAACTCCTCTTCAATTATTTCGAATCCGGGATGCACCCCCTGTGGGAAAAATAGGTGTTTATGTTGTAGTATGATGGATCCCTTTACGAACAGGTTCTCTTCTACATATACCAAAAAATCATTCAATATTAACCAAGTTTTAAATTGTAACACCCAGTATGCAATATATCTCCTTTCTTGCAATTGTAAGCTTCACTATGTTGGACGTACTTTTCAGACCATGTGGTGCCGTATGTCTTAACACCGTTCTAATATTAAGAACCAATTCACATTACACAGTTTATCGCGGCATTTTAATATAGTTCACTAAAATTATATTCAATCTTTACGTTTAATAATCCTTGAATCTATTCCAGCCGATAAACCCAATCGGTTCCAATATTTATTCAATAGAGAATCATACTGGATTTTTACACTTTCAACTTTAACACTGCATGGTCTGAATGAGACCATAGAGAATGCTTGTTAATTTCACCGACCATTCTCTCTGGTCTCATTCCCCTCCCCTCCCCTCCCTTTCCCCCTTTTTTTTTTGTTATTTCTCCCTTTTTTAGTTAAATATTCTTGTTTTTGCAATTTTATAAAAAAAAAATATTTATATATACAAGTATAGATTTTTTCCTGTATGTAAATATATATATATATATATATATATATATATATATATATATATATATATATATTTATCCATTATTCTTTCACACATTCCCATTCTTTGATTTTCCAATTGTAATGTCTTGTGGTTTGAATATATTCGAAAAAAAAAAATTTAGAAATCATGTACATATATGGTTAACATTTGTAAATGCATTTTCTCCAGCACTCATTGGCCCACAGTGATTAAAGGGTCCCTGCTGTGACTAATTAATGCTAGGATAAAAGGCACTGCTGTGCTGTTCTCACCTATGCCTGATGAAGCTGCTTAGGCAGTGAAACACGTTGCATTCTGGGAAATAAAATATCTTGACTTTTACCTACCTGCTGTTTGGGTCCTGTGCCACGTGGAGCCGGTGCACTGCCGTAGATTGTGATTTGCCATAGATTGTGATGGCGTGACTCAGCAGTTTTCCCTGCTCGAGCACTCCGCCTCCATTACAATCTATAGGCTGACACTCGCACACCACCCCCCAACCATTGGTTACTGCGGGGGCTGGGGGGGTGTGTGTGCGAGTGTCACGTGACATATTTAATCATCAGGCATCGGAACTCACGGCAGTCTCACTTGGGCTATCACAGGGAGAGGATCTCTCCCTCTGATAGCCCGAAGTTGCACGGAGCTCTCATGGCCTTTGTGGCCCGATTCAGAGAGCGGTTTCGGGCCACAGAAGCTAATACTTTTACTGTTTTATTGTCATCCGCCAGCGCGCTAGTTCGCCACCGCTATCGGGATCCCTATGCCCGATAGCGGCGTTATCAACTCCCAGCATGCCCAGATAGCTAAAGGCTGCCCAGGAATGCTGGGAGTTGGAGTTTAGCTTAGATTAGACAGCAAAGGGACCACAACTCCCAGCATGCCCAGACAGCTGAAGGCTGCCTGGGCATGCTGGGAGTTGTAGTGCAGTGATGGGACCACAAATCCCAGCATGCCCAGACAGCTGAAGGCTGCCAAGGCATGCTGGGAGTTGTAGTTTAGCTTAGATTAGACAGCAAAAGTACTACAACTCCCAGCATGCCCAGACAGCTAAAGGCTGCCCAGGCATGCTGGGAGCTGTAGTTTAGCTGATGGGACCACAACTCCCAGCATGCCCAGACAGCTGAAGGCTGCCCGGGCATGCTGGGAGTTGTAGTGCAGTGATGGGACCACAAATCCCAGCATGCCCAGACAGCTGAAGGCTGCCAGGGCATGCTGGGAGTTGTAGTTTAGCTTAGATTAGACAGCAAAAGGACTACAACTCCCAGCCTGCCCAGACAGCTAAAGGCTGCCCAGGCATGCTGGGAGTTGTAGTTTAGCTGATGGGACCACAACTCCCAGCATGCCCAAACAGCTGAAGGCTGCGTGGTGATGCTGGGAGTTGTAGTGCAATGAAGGCACCACAACTCCCAGCATGCCCAGACAGCTGAAGGCTGCGTGGTGATGCTGGGAGTTGTAGTGCAGTGAAGGCACCACAACTCCCAGCATCACCACGCAGCCTTCAGCTGTCTGGGTATGCTGGGAGTTGTGGTCCCATCAGCTAAACTACAACTCCCAGCATGCCCGGGCAGCCTTCAGCTGTCTGGGCATGATGGGAGTTGTGGTGCCTTCACTGCACTACAACTCCCAGCATCACCACGCAGCCTTCAGCTGTCTGGGCATGCTGGGAGTTGGGGTCCCATCAGCTAAACTACAACTCCCAGCATGCCTGGGCAGCCTTTAGCTGTCTGGGCATGCTGGGAGTTGTAGTTCTTTTGCTGTCTAATCTAAGCTAAACTACAACTCCCAGCATGCCTTGGCAGCCTTCAGTTGTCTGGGCATGCTGGGATTTGTGGTCCCCTCACTGCACTACAACTCCCAGCATGCCCAGGCAGCCTTCAGCTGTCTGGGCATGCTGGGAGTTGTGGTCCCTTTGCTGTCTAATCTAAGCTAAACTCCAACTCCCAGCATTCCTGGGCAGCCTTTAGCTATATGGGCATGCTGGTAGTTGTAGTCCTAAACTACAACTCCTAGCATGCCTTGGGCAGCCTTTAGCTGTCTGGGCATGCTGGGAGTTGTAGTCCCTTGGCTGTCTAATCTAAGCTAAGCTACAACTTCCAGCATGCCTGGGCAGCCTTTAGCTGTCTAGGCATGCTGGGAGTTGTAGTCCTAAACTACAACTCCCAGCATGCCTTGGGCAGCCTTTTGCTGTCTGGGCATGCTGGGAGTTGTAGTCCCTTCGCTGTCTAATCTAAGCTAAACTACAACTACCAGCATGCCTGGGCAGCCTTTAGCTGTCTGGGCATGCTGAGAGTTGTGGTCCCTTCATTGTCTAATCTAAACTAAACTACAACTCCCAGCATGCCTGGGCAGCCTTTAGCTGTCTGGGCATGCTGGGAGTTGTAGTCCTAAACTACAACTCCCAGCATGCCTTGGGCAGCCTTTAGCTTTCTGGGCATGCTGGGAGTTGTAGTCCTAAACTACAGCTCCCAGCATGCCTGGGCAGCCTTTAGCTGTCTGGGCATGCTGGGAGTTGTAGTCTTTTTGCTGTCTAATCTAAGCTAAACTACAACTCCCAGCATGCCCTGACAGCCTTTAGCTGTATAGGTATGCTGGGACTTGTTGTCCTAAACTACAACTCCCATGCTGGGAGTTGTGGTGCCTAACCCCCTTTCACTTTTAAAACTAAACTATGCTAAATTACAACCTACACTAATCTACGGCTACGCTACCTATGTACGCTATTTGCGTAGTGCTGCACATGCACAGTACTACTTTACCTGTGCCCGCTGCTCTACTTTCTGTTCCCTGTTCCCTGAGAGTTAACAGGGGACTGGGAGCAGAGCAGCGGGTGGGGAGGCAAGCGGTTGTCAGCGCTATCGGGCATAGGGATCCCGATAGTAATGGCGAACGAGCGCACTGGCGGGTGACAATAAAACAGTAAAAGTATTAGCTTCTGTGGCCCGACACCACTCTCGGAATCGGGCCACAAAGGCCATGAGAGCTCCGTGCAGCTTCGGGCTATCACAGGGAGAGATCCTCTCCCTGCGATAGCCCAAGTGAGACTGCCGTGAGCTGCGATGCCTGATGATTAAATATGTCACGTGACACTCGCACACACACACCCCCAGCCCCCGCACTAACCAATGTTTGTGGGGTGGTGTGCGAGTGTCAGCCTATAGATTGTAATGGAGGCGGAGCGCTCGAGCAGGGAAAACTGCTGAGTCACTCCATCACAATCTATGGCAAATCACAATCTACGGCAGTGCAGCGGCATCTCCTTTGAAGCTATCCTCTCCCGATTACCAGCATAAGCCGGAAGGCTGCGGACACTTTTATACCATACGCTCACCATGGTTGTGTATGTTGGTACACAACCTCATCAGGTGAGCGACTTACATGCATTTTTTAATTTCTACGTAATCCTCTTTTATCACACCACAGAGCGCTGTAACCTCCATTTTCAGATCTTCGGTAAGAGGTAAAGAAGACTGTAGAGGAGGACGTTGGAACACGGGTGCCAAGCGAGGAAATCGCCGTGTTCAGGCAGGTTCCCTCTCCATTGGAAGTTCTTCCTGCCTCTCTGCAAAATGTACATCAATACATCTGGCTAGATGGATTAGTTCACCCAGGGAAGATGAAGGATCTCATGCAGCAAGAGTATCTTTTATTCTGCTAGACAGTACTTTTTTAAATTTAGCACACAAGGTCTCATCATTCCATGCCAGTTCAGAGGCGAGTGTGTGAAATTGAACCGCGTAGTCACCAACGGAGGAATTCCCTTGGAGGAGGTTCAGTAGAGCCATTTCGGCAGAGGAGGCACGTGCAGGTTCCTCAAATATGCTGCAAAATTTAGCAAGAAAAGCTGGGTCACCATAGTCCCAGAGAAGAGTATCCCAGGCCAGGGCTTTTCCGGACAAAAGACTGACGACGAAGGCCACCTTAGCTTGTTCCGTCAGGAACTGGTCTGCCATGAGCTCCAGATGTGTGGAGCCCTGTGTGACAAAGCCTCTGCACAACTCAGGATCTCTATCAAACTTCGTGGGTAATGGTAAACATAGCTTGGACCCAGAAGACGCTGCAGGAACAGGTGGAGAGACTGAAGCAAGTTGTAGCTGCTGCTGCTGTTGCATGGCTAGTAGCAGTTGCATCATGGCAGACAATTGACTTAGTTGCTTCACTTGAGGGGCCAACTGCTGCGACTGACAAACCACAACTGAGGGAAGATCCAAGACTTCAGGCAGGGGTACCTCAGCTGGATCCATGGCCCGATCTTACTGTAAGACTCACGGTTAGTAGACTTGAACGCTGGAGGTAGTCGATCCACTGGACCTGTGTGGCTGATGATGCGGGCCGTGCCAGGGAGCAGAATCTAAGGTGCCTCTGGTTTTCACCAGAGCTCGCCGCAAAGCGTGATGGTAATGCTGCGGCAGGCGGCACCCAGATCGCTACCCCTGGCACAACTCCACCAACAGGCAGCTGAGGAATTACGAGGCACAGGAAGGATATGGCAACTCGTGGTCAGGATAGCAGAAGGTAAGGGCAGGCAGCACATGTGCATAGTCAGGATCGAGCAAGAGGTCATGCCACGGTATAAAGGTCAGAAACACGGCAAGGCAAGACTAAATAAAGCTTTCTCTCAGGCACTAGGGCAACAAAGATCAGGTAGGGGTGTATGGGAGATGCAGGAAGTCATAACAGTGGAACAGGTGTAAACCATAATTATGGGCGCACTGGCCCTTTAAATCTTAGAGTTCTGGTGCGCGCGCGCCCTGGGAGGCAGGGTCATGCATGCCAGAGCTGAGAGGCAGAGGAAGCAACAGAGGACAGAGGTGAGTGGCAGTCTGAGATTTGCATGCGGGGGCGTCCCGCAATGCGAATCCCAGCCCCACCGACTGGGGATGAGAGAGGGGGATTGAGCTCACGGCTAGCGTGTCTGCCCGGAGTGTAGAGTGTAACACAAATCATGATAGAGTGAATGTAACTGGACCTAAAACTATAGTATACTACAGTTTTAAGTCCAGTCACAAACCAGGTAAGGGGCAAAAATGAGCCAAATGGTGTCACTATCTGGCGGGGGCTGGGGTCTAGGGGCTGGGGTCAGCTTGGATATGGGAGAGCCCGGTTTTTCTATCTCCCAGACGGATCCAGTCCCGGTATGTAAGAATCGTGTATATCTAAGTATATCCCAATGATTTATTTGTAAAGTGACCAGGCATGTAGTACTTTCTTAAGAAGAGGGCAAATATGCTTTAAATGCTAATACTATCTTTTTCACAGGCAAATTTGATAGTACTGAACATTCGGACTAACAATCCATATTGTTTTATGCCAGTCAAGTTTTTATGTCAGTTAAGCTGTTGATAGGTAAATATTGAGTATAAGAAGAAAAGCATAAATCCGCACTCACCACCGGGATCAGGACTCGATGCTCCTAGGTGGATGCGGCCAGCGGACTGAGGCTCCAGAGAGGCTTGTGCGCTCAGAGGCTGTACCCGGTAATTTCTCCCATATGCGCTTCTTCCGGCCTCACTTCACGTCATCGCGCATAGCTTTTATAATTGAAAGGGAGCAGGTGAAAGTGATCATGTGACTACACAGGTGAGCATTTAAATAAGCAAATAGAAAAAGTATGCAAAAAACAAACTGTTAATACTGTCTCATAGCAAGCGTATCTTAAAAACCGGAGGACGAGTTATTATTACAAAAATGGGGCCATGTCCATTCAGTCCGAGTGGACCTTGCACTTCTAAGCGCATGATCCACATGGCTTCAGCCAACTCTGGTATCACGATCCATTGTGGAATTAGAGTGTTTAACTATCTCAAGGCCTCCAAATTTTAACCCTTCACTATCATTATCATGGCACTCTCTCATGTGTTGGATAAAATGGAGAGCACCATTCCCAGTTTTAATGGAGTGAATGTGATCACGCACCCTAATCCTAAACTGCCTAATAGTCTTGCCTATATAATAGTGTTTGCAGTTGCACATGAGAAAGTATACAACATGAGTTGTTCGGCACATAATAAGATGATGAATGGCAATAAAAGTGTTATTACTAGTGGTGCCGTCCTGTGTTTTCTCTACACACATATGTATATTATAGGTAAAGTTGCACAATGTTAGAAAATGACACATAACCAAACAACAATATACTGTGGTAAGTTCCTGTTTTATCTAGTATATGTTTGGCACATAAATTCTACTGTAATTTTAACATACTCCTATTACTCAGCTTTATAAGTATGTGTGTGCTCAAGAAATATCAGTATATTGGATGAATATAATATATAGCCACATACTTTTTAGTTGAGTCTGTGATTTTTTCCTGCTCATTATTCCTAAATGGTTTACAATATGGTAGATCACAAGTATAAAAAGTTTCATAGTCCGACTATATTGTAGCCTAGTACATCTTTGACATATTTAAAGCCTAATACGGCACCTATAGAAGTCCATGTTACCATAAAGTACCTTTGAATGCAGTTTTTTTTTTACATTTTCCAAATTAATCAGCAACAACAGAAATAACAAGTACAATCTGATTTATTTATTTAAGAAAATTACATTAAAAATGTTCTTGTATCTTAAACTATTTTTTTTTTTTATAGTTGCACATATACAAGGATATATATTTCTTGGGCATTTTTGTTATTACAGACAATTGACTTTAAAAACTGTATAAACAGGCATTAAAAAAATATATGAAAAGATTTTAGAGTTTTTTCCCCTGTACATTTTTGTTACCTATCGCCCTTTATAGATGTTATTTCTTCCTTTTCCTTTATAACACTTGAAAAAATATGATTATGTTCATGCTGTGAAATCTAATAGTAATCCTTTTCAGGAAATCACTATTTCAGGTAAAATTACTGCCAGGGAAAGATTCTTCTTTCCTAATAAAGAAAAAAAGATATGTATGCTGGATTTTATCTAAACTTAATGTGTCAATTGGAATTTAGCTTTACCTTAGTATAATAAACAAAGAGTGGCAAAACTTCATAATAGATACTTTAGCAGACTGTTCTGTTGAACAATGAGATTAGTCTGGAAGTATTAATTAACCAAATATTTAACTATGAATATTTGAAAAAGTCAAATGTAGTTAATCTGGAATCTTATTATTCAGTATTACTTTAAAAAAAAAAAAAGATACCTGATGCAAAACGAGTATGGAGAGATTGTGTGTTGATTGAGCCTCCCAAAGTTTATGCTGCTATGGAACAGAAAGTGTTGTTTTTTTTTTTTTTGGGGGGGGGAGTTCAGATCTTGCGTGCTGTGCATTTTTTTTTTCTTGTGGTGAATGATTTCTGTTTGGTAGACTTGTGCACTAGAAACATTTTCGTTTCATTTCATTTTTTCGTTTTGGAATTTTTTTTCGGTTCGGTAATATTTTCGATTTTTATTTTTCGGATACATTCGTTATTCGGGTGTTCGGTCTTATTTTTCGGATACATACGGTATTCGGGTACATTCGGTAAATCTTTTTATTCTTTTTGGACTTTAGCGATCCTCAAAAATTATGGAGATACCTTTTTTATTAAAATTTTTGTAGGGTACCATAAAAAATAATAATAAAAGAGATACAGTAGTGATGGAAACAATTGTATCTAACGAAATGTATCTTTCTTATTATGAAATGTTTATTCATTTTTAAACAGGGATCAATTTATGTGAGCGGGTAAAGCACAAAAAATGTAGGCAACAATAATAAAAATGTAGTGTGAGTGTTTTTCACTTTTTTTTTTACATTTTTTAAATAGTACTACCACTCCCAGCATGGAACACACTGTTCCATGATGAGAGTAGTAGTTACCTGTACTAATTGAAAGATCGCCAGGGTCCCTTGCGATCCTCTTGTATAATATATAGATGCGGCGGCAGCTCTTCTATGGTCCCTTGCACTCACGCATATATACACATATTCATATTTCCCGCAGAGCTGTGATTGGCCAGATGGTTCCAGCCAATCACAGCTCTCTGTGAGAAATAGGAATATGTGTATATATACGGCAATGCAGGCGACCATAGGAGAGCGGCCGCCGCATCCATACATTATACAGGAGCATCACAGCGGGTGTCAGCAGTGATACCCGCAGTGATCTTTCCTTTACTACAAGTACTACTACTCCCAACATGGAGTACACTCTGCTCCATGCTGGGAGCTGTAGTACCTGCATTAATAGACAGATCACAGCAGGTGTCAGAAGTTACACTCGCTGCGATATGTCTATTAATGCAGGTACTACAGCTCCCAGCATGGAGCAGAGTGTGCTCCATGCTGGGAGTATTAGTACCCGCCGTAAGGGACAGATCCCAGCGGACGTCACTCCTCCTGACACCCGCTGCAATCGTCCTATATCTACTGCCCAGCAAGAACTTACAGTGAGCCTGCAATACAAACAGTATACACATTGCTGGCTCACTTAACCCCTTGCTGAGCTGGTCACTATGCGCAAGCCCAGCAAGGAAAGAGTTAACTTACACTGCTGGACAGTGTAGGTTAACCCTTTGGACGGTATACTATATAGAGCTATCTATAGATAGCTGTATATAGTGTATACAGAAGACGAAGTCCGCTTACTTCCCTCGAGTATCGGGCAGGTCTGTGTAGCTCCGCCCCCTGGTGATGACGCCATTAGGGGCGGAGCTACAGAAGGGAACTAGGCTAGTTAATCTGAAGCTCTGTTCACATTGTCCGTTTTGTATAATGTGAACAGACCCTTCTGGCAGTGTCTACCCAGACAGGGAGACTCCAGCTGTTGCTAAACTACAACTCCCAGCCTGCCAAGACAGCCAAAGGCTGTCTGGGCATGCTGGAAGTTGTAGTTTTGCACCAATTGGTGGCTCCATGTTTGGGTAGACATTGAATAATGGGTGCTCTCCCCAGCGGACAGCGCCAAAAATGTCATAACCGATTTTTTTAATTTTTTTCTTCTCGATTCAGATCCGTGTATGCAGAGGATACTGCAGATTCGATGGATTACAGCCTAGGCGCTCCGGGGCCTTGGTGGTAACAGGCTGGCGTTATTTAGGCTGGGGAGGGCCAGTAACAATGGTCCTCGCCCACCCTGGTATCGTCAGGCTGTTGCTGTTTGGTTGGTATTGTGCTGAGAATGAAAATACGGGGAACCCCATGCGTTTTTTTTTATTTTTATTTAAATAAATAAATAAAAAAGAAACGCATAGGGTTCCCAGTATTTTCATTTTCAGCACAATGCCAACCAAACAGCAACAGCCTGACGTTACCAGGGTGGGCGAGGACCATTGTTACTGGCCCTCCCCAGCCTAAATAACGCCAGCCTGTTACCGCCTAGGCCCAGGAATGCCATTTTTGATGCTCCGGGCCTGTTGGTACCGGCTTTTCCCGGCACCCCTGTGGCGGTGGGTACCGGGTAATAATTGGGGGTTAGCGCTAGCTGTTTTTGGGGATAGCACTAAGCCCTGGCCTAGTAATGGATTCAGTAAATAAGACCAGCTTCCACTACTAAGCCTGAAAATTCAATAAAAAAAACACACAACACATTGGAAAAATTATTTTATTTAAAAAAAACACTCCCCCACAGCCCTCGTTAACCATTTTAATAAAAGAAAAAAAATAATCATCCGTAATCCATCGAATCCACAGTAATCCTCTGCATACACGGATCTGAAACGAGAAGAAAAAAAAACACAAAAAATTGGTTATGACATTTTTGGCGCTGTCCGCTGGGGAGAGCACCCATTATGCAATGTCTACCCGAACAGGGAGCCACCAATTGGTGCAAAACTACAACTCCCAGCATGCCCAGACAGCCTTTGGCTGTCTGGGCATGCTGGGAGTTGTAGTTTAGCAACAGCTGGAGTCTCCCTGTCTTGGTAAACACTGCCAGAAGGGTCTGTTCACATTATACAAAACGGACAATGTGAACAGAGCTTCAGATTAACTAGCCTAGTTCCCTTCTGTAGCTCCCCCCTAATGACGTCATCACTAGGGGGCGGAGCTACACAGACCTGCCCGGTACTCGAGGGAAGTAAGCGGACTTCATCTTCTGTATACACTATAGACAGCTATCTATAGATAGCTGTATATAGTGTATACTGCCCAAAGGGTTAACCTACACTGTCCAGCAGTGTAAGTTAACTCTTTCCTTGCTGGGCTTGCGCATAGCGCCCAGCTCAGCAAGGGGTTAAGTGAGCCAGCAATGTGTATACTGTATACACACTGCAGGCTCACTGTAAGTTCTTGCTGGGCAGTAGATATACGGTGTATACCTACGGCTCAGCGTCAGCTGTTCTACGACTCTGTAGCCCTGAGAACATCTGATCCCGACATTCACATAAGGACGATCACAGCGGGTGTCAGGAGGAGTGACATCCGCTGGGATCTGTCCCTTACTGCAGGTACTATAAAACGATCAGCACAGATCCTTTTCCAAAATTACAGAAAGACATTCTAAGTCTTTTAAACAAAGCTCTGGAGGATAAAATCATATCAAAGAATGAAAAGAAATTTCTTTTTAATCCTAACCCTGGGACACCATATTATTACCATCTACCAAAAGTACACAAGGACACTCAAAACCCCCCGGGCAGACCCATCATTTCTGGGATACATAGTCCCACATGTAACATGTCCCAATATCTAGATAGGATATTGCAGGAATATGTGGCAGATCTACCAAGTTACCTGAAGAATTCAGATCAGCTGATCACCATCTTAAATGATACACCCTGGGAAGATGACATGGTTTTACTCACCATGGATGTAACGTCGTTATACACTAATATGCAACATGATCTGGGAATTCGATCCACCATTTCCTTTCTGGAAAAAGACAAAAACATCCCAAACGAACAGGTAATTTTCCTTACCAATTGTCTGAAATTCATTCTGGAATACAATTTTTTCTCATACAATGGCACCCTATACCATCAAATAAGGGGGATGGCCATGGGGACCAGAGTGGCACCATCATATGCGAACCTCTTTATGGGTTGCTTTGAAGAACAGGTGATAAAAAAACATCCCCTGTATAAAAAACATGTTACTATATACAAAAGGTATATAGATGATTTGTTTTTATTATGGCGTGGCCACCCAGAGAACATCAAATCTTTTGTCACGGATATTAATACCAACCACTGGGGTTTGACATTCACCCCCGTTTTTTCCTCCACTTCAATTGAGTTTTTGGACCTCCACATCACCCATAAAGGGGATAGATTCATCACATCCACCTTTTTCAAGAAAGTTGATTCCAATAATTATATATCCTTTACCAGTGGCCACTATAAGAAGTGGAAACAAAACATCCCCTTTGGACAATTCAATAGAGTAAGAAAAAATTGTACAGATATTGCCACCTTTTCCGAACAGTCCAAAATCTTAAAGTCCAGATTCATAGCAAAAGGATATCCGAAAGAATTAATTGAAAATGCATATGAAAAAACCTGTGCACTTACCCAAGAGGAATGTCTTGAGGCAACGGACCCGGGAGCCTTCCACCTACAAAAGAAAGAAAAAGAAAAGGAGAATGAGGAAAAAACCAGACGCAATTTCATCACCACATATTCAGCGGGTCAAACAAAAATCAGAAACATCATGAAGAAACATTGGGGAATACTACTAAGTGATCCACATCTAGGAAAAATTCTCCCAAAAAATCCGGGATTGACTTTCAGTCGGGCACCAACCATAAAGGGTATGATAGCCCCAAGCAATCTCAAATGCCACAACAAATCCTCCCAGAAAAACGACAAAACTGGAAACGTGGGAACATACAAATGCAGAAAACCTAGATGCCTATGTTGCTTTACCATACGCCATAACCAAAAATGTTTTTCCAGTACCCATTCGGGTGAAACCTTCCCCATCAAACATCTGATGACATGCCAAACGGAATATGTCATCTACCTCATAGAGTGCCAATGTGGTAAACAATATGTTGGAAGAACAACACAACCATTACATTTGAGATTGAATCAGCATCGTTCCAACATAAAGAAGAGATTCATGCACCATAGCCTATCTAGACATCTGAGCCTGATGCATGAGGGAAACATGACAGCCATATCCATAACCCCAATTGAGCACATTCCACCGGGAAAGAAAAATAGGTTTGAAATCCTGTCACGCAAAGAAATGTTCTGGATTTACAGCCTCCAGACATTACAACCACATGGCCTGAATGAAGCGGTGGAATTAATATCTTAAAAAGATGAGATAGTTAACAACTGACACAACAACCACAACAAACAAACTGAATTAAAACAAAACTAACAGCTGATAAGTACACATCCATCCACCATGCGTATGGATGTGTGTGTGTGTACATACACATACACATATGCATTAAATAAATGTAATCATCCCTGTGTGGGAAAATGGGTTTGACACCGGTCCCCCATCCAATAAGCTGCCAGGAGGACGGATGTGTGGACAGACTGGCGGTCGGTGCCTCAGACCTCTCACCCAGCCACTGTAGATCTCCGAAGGGAGACCATTTGAAATGGCCCGACGTCTGCAGAATTATTACTTATCACATATGCAATACAAGATAAGGTGCATAATATAATGGTTAGTCAAACTGACCATCTGTGGGTTATTTTACAGAATGCTCACTTCCATTTTTAATGTAAATGTCTTCTTTTCTATGGATTTTATTAATTTATTTTGATTTTGATTATTTATTTATTTATTTAAATTTTATTTATTTAAATTATTATTATTATTATTTTTTCTTTATTGTTTTATTTTCATGTTATGTAACACACACATGTGATTTTCGCGGGCAAATGAGGTATAAATAAAGGACATCCACACTGCCCAATCATAACCTGATGAAGAGGGGGTCCCTGCCCCTCGAAACGCGTTGCTGTATTGCATGCTGAAGGAATAAACCTTCTTTTTATTTTCCAAAATACATCTGTGTCCAAGCGGTTTTATTTTACCAAGTTCTCGGAAACTTCCACATAACTGTGACGGACTACATCTGTGACGGAGGTGAGCGCCCACAGAAGCACTTCTCTTTTTTCTCGGGACCACGGGACCGATATTCTTCCACTGCAGGTACTAATACTCCCAACATGGAGCACACTCTGCTCCATGCTGGGAGCTGTAGTACCTAAATTAATAGACATATCGTAGCTAGTGTAACTTCTGACACCTGCTGTGATCTGTCTATTAATGCAGATACTACAGCTCCCAGCATGGAGCAGAGTGTACTACATGTTGGGAGTAGTAGTACTTGTAGTAAAGGAAAGTATCACTCCTGACACCCGCGGTGATGCTCCTGTATAATGTATGGATGCGGCAGCCGCTCTCCTATGGTCCCCTGCACGGCCGAATACATACACATATTCCTATTTCTCACAGAGAGTTGTGATTGGCTGGAACCATCTGGCCAATCACAGAAATATGAATATGTGTATATATACGTGAGTGCAGGGGACCATAGAAGAACTGCCGCCACATCTATACATTATACAAGAGGATCGCAAGGGACCCCGGCCATCTGTCAATTAGTACAGATAATTACTACTCCCATCATGGAACAGTGTGTTACATGCTGGGAGCAGTAGTACTACCTAAAAAATGCTTTAAAAAAGTGAAAAACACGCACACACTACATTTTTATTATTGTCGGCTACATTTTTTGTTCTTTACCCGCTCACATAAATTGATCCCTGTTTAAAAATGTATAAACATTTCATAATAAAAAAGATAAATTTCGTTAGATACAATTGTTTCCATCACTACTGTATCTTTTTTATTATCTTTTTGTTATTACAATAAATTCTTTATGTTCTTTTACGGATAATGAATGCATTCGTTATTTACTGCATGCATTCGGTAAACGCATTTGTTACTGTGCTATTCGTATTATCGTGGCTATTCGGGAATGGTCAAAATATGTTTTCGTGCATTCGGATCGGTAATTTACATTCGGTAAATTAGACATTCGTGCCGAACCGAATTGCACATGTCTACTGTTTGGTGTCTGGATGCTGTGCACCAAGAAGATCTTGCTACTGTCATTCTCCATTTACCTGTTTGAAGTGTTATGAGTGAAAATAGCACTGTTGTGCCAACTGCAGTTATCTTTCAATGGATTTCTGTGAAGAGTCAAAGGTCCTGGTTTTAATATTGACAAAGTTAGGTCTCTTCCACTTATCCTACACTGCTTACACTTGAAGAGGGCCTGTGGTTATTATAAAAATGTAAGCTTATTTGATATCATTTTGTTTCACAATGTTTTTATTGAATTTTATAAACATAAGAAATGTAACATATAATGACATCAGATGTGTCAGAGTTTACATATGAACATGCATAACAACCTTGACCGGTGGAGCATAATTGTTCATCCAAACAGTGTCATGCATATTCACAAAGGATCTATCAGGTCCAAAGGGACCTTAATTGAAATTTGAGAGCAAGAAAATAACAATAAGAAGGAAAACAATAAAACAATAAAATAGTGAGTCTCCATAACTTCTACAAAATCAATCAAAATTGCTGAATCAGGCAGTTGTCTGGTATTTGGTAGAATTCAGAATCGAGGTGTCACAAGGGTCAGCCGTCTTATACACTCGAAGAACCGCTCTTTTGTGTGTAGTAAGCTAAATTGTATCATAACTTAGTTTAGATAGTAAGGGTCTATGGGGGTTTATAAAGCTTAATCCAGGATTCCCATGAGGCTGTACACTCATCTCTTTTTCCCTTTTGACCAAAAAATATTAGCTCATAGTTATAATGAGATAGCAGTGTATTTATTAATTCGTTAATGTGTGGAATCTCTTTTGATTTCCATTTGGAGGCTAGTAACATTTTATATGACAAACATATGTGTACAATCGGAGTTTGTATGTTTTTTGGGAGATCTTCCAGACCCAGAAGTAATAGAAGTAATTCATCTTTAGGTTGTGAGCAATGAGGGATCAATTTCAAAATCATACTTTTTACTTCTGAAACAAAGGTAACTATGGCCGGACAAGTGAGGAAGATATGTTTTAGGGAGCCTTGTTCCCCACAATCCCTCCAACATAGTGGCGACAGGTGAGGAAAAATCAAAGATAATTTTTTAGGTGTGTAGTACCATCTATTGACAAACTTGCAATGATGTTCCCATAAATTAGCACATACTGTTGCTTTTTTTATCTTTAAGGATGTATTCAGCCATTTAGATTCAGAGAAGGATTGTCCCAAGTCGGATTCCCATCGTACCATCCCCGAATTTTTGTTTAACCATTTGTCTTCATTAAAATAGGAATAAAAGTTTTTAAGTCCCTTTTCTTTCTCCTTTACAGGATCAAGGAACCAAGTATGGAGGCTTTTTGGGAGCGAAGAATAGGATTCAGGGAATTTTTGCAAGTGCTTCTGTAGAATGTTGTAATATTTTTTATCGGATTCGGGTATTTTGTAGTTTGACTGTAATTCATCAAATGATAGCATTTTGTTGTTCCTAAGTACATCAGAGATGTATTTAATGCCCAGATCCTCCCAATGTAGAATGTTCAGTTTAGGGAGAAAGAGCTGGAGAGATTGGAGTGGTATCGGGGAGTCCATGGTACCCTCAATTTTGTCAATGTTTATAATACTCGAACTCCACACTTTTCCCGCTATTGAGAGGGTTGGGGGAATTCCAGGTCTATTAAGTAATTGGAAGCGTGATTTATTTAATAGGGTAGTGCTCCAGTTCTCTATTTTAGTAATATTTGATTCAAGCTTAACCCATGGTTTCTGTTGTTCTAGGGGTATTAGCCATTCCAGGGATTGCCTGATAATAATAGATTTATAATAGGCATGATAATTGGGTAGTCCCATTCCTCCATGTTTAAAAGATTTTTGTAATGCCACTAGGGAGACTCTGGGTTTAGACTGACCCCATATAAATGATGTCATTTGTTTATTAAGACTGTTTAGTATGTTGGCTGGCACGTAAACTGGAAGGGATCGCATAACATATAAAACCCTGGGCATAATAAACATTTTGTATATGATGGAACGACCCATCCAACTCCATTCACCTTTCGTATATTTATCTAGAGAGGATTGGAGATCTGACTTTAGGGTGGAGAAATTTGTTTTCACCATGCACGAAATGTTTTTGTTTAAGATTATGCCTAAATATTTCATTTTCGGTGGGTCCCATTGGTATAAGAAGCGTCTCATTAATTGCTCCTTGGTGGGTGGGTCAATATGAATGCTTAAAATATTAGATTTAGGTTCATTGACTTTGTAATATGTGAGTTCGCCGAATCTGTGTAGAATATTTTGTACTATCGGGAGAGAAGTGAGAGGTTCAGATAGAGATAAGATTATGTCATCTGCGAATAATCCTATTTTCTGGCTTTCTTTAGATATAGGGATGCCTTTGATGGAAAGATTGTCTCTTATCATTTTTGCTAATGGTTCTAATGAGATAAGGAATAATAATGGAGATAGGGGGCAACCTTGCCTAGTTCCATTTGTTATCTGAAAAGGGACTGAAAGAATGCCATTGACCAGGACTGAGGCGCTCGGGTTGCTGTATAGGGCAAAGACGGATTTTATAATTTCATCAGGAAAGCCGAATGATTTCATTGCTTTAGACGCATAAGTCCAGTGGATCCTATCGAAAGCTTTCTCTGCATCTAATGATAAATATATGGATGGATGTTTATTTTTGTTTGACCAGTGAATTAAATCAATTATTTTCCTGACTCCATCATTTGCTTGTCTATTAATCATAAATCCTACTTGGTCATCGTGTATAATGTGGGACAGGACTAGCGAAATTCTATTAGCTAATATCCTAGCATAAATTTTCACATCATTATTTAGTAAGGATATGGGTCTAAAATTAGATGGCCATGACGGATCTTTCCCTGGTTTCGGAAGAGTCACTATAGTCGCCTCTAAAGATTCGTTAGGGAAATGTCCATTCAATTTTGATTCATTGAAGAATTGTTCCAAATAGGGGAGAAGTATGGACTCAAACGTTTTGTAATATTCTGACGTAAAACCATCTGGCCCAGGGGATTTATTTAGTTTCATGGAGGTAATGGCTTCTGATATTTCTTTTGGAGAGATAGGGTTGTTTAGTTCTGTAATGCAATTCTGTGGTAGTTGAGGGAGGTTGCATTTTTTCAAAAAGAGGTCTATTTTGTCAGGGTCTGGTTGTGTTGTTAAGGGGTCATTTGATAAGTTATATAAGGATTCATAATACTTACTAAAGGAATCTGCTATACTTTGTGGGTTTTGTATTTTTTCTTTTGTCTGTGGGTTAATCAGGTGGGGGATTCTAGCTTTAGTGTTGATACCCTTCACTCTCATGGCCATCAATGAAGATGCTTTATTGTAATTACAATAATAATTGTATTTAAGTCTTTTAATCTGTTTATCAAACTTTGCGGACAATAACTCAGCTAATTTTATCCTAACTGCTTTTAGTTTTGTGTTTATATCCAAGTTCTGAGAGTGGTTCGATTTATCTTGGGATTCTAGGGTTGCTATGGATTGGAGAACTTTTTTGATGTTTTCTTTCGTGTTTCTATTGTATCTAGCAGTCTCTTGGATTAATAGCCCTCTTGCATAAGCTTTATGTGCATTCCAGAGGGTTGAGCACTTCGTAGTGGAGTTTACATTAAGCTTAAAGTATTCAGTTAAGTTTTTATAGAGTCTGTTTTTGACCTCTGGTAGGTTCATAATGTAAGAATTATTCCTCCAAATAAATTTATTCTTTGGAAAATCAGGTGTGGAGATAGTTAAGGACAAAGGGGCATGATCGGCCCACGTTATATTGCCAATAGTGCATAATTCAACATCAGAGATTGTATGAATTGTAGTTAGAAAATAATCTATTCTCGAGTAAGACTTGTGTGTCTGAGAGTAGAATGTGTAATCCCTCTCAATTCCGTGTTTACATCTCCAAATGTCGAATAGACCTTCAGTGAATAACCATTTGTTGAGTGTTAGAACTTTTCTTGAACTCTGAGAATTAGAGTCTAGTTTAAAGTCGTTTGTTAAGTTTAGGTCACCGCATATAATTAGTTTTCCTTGTTTAATCTTATTTATTTTTTTCATTAGTTTATTTAAGAACCTTATCTGGCCTGAGTTCGGGGCATATACTGATGCAATTGTGTAGTCCTTATTATTGATTGTGCAGGATACGATAATAAAGCGTCCTAGTGGATCTGTTTCTATTTGTTTCTTATGGAATGTCACAGTGTCTCTAACCAAAATCATGGAACCAGCTTTCTTCGTCGGAGCACAGGACATGAATATATTTGGAAAATGCTTATATTTAAATTTGTTGCTATCTTGATCCCTAATGTGTGTTTCTTGTATACAAATAATATCTGCATTAGATTCCTTAATGTCGTTCCATAGGAAAGTTCTACGTTTATGTGAATTTAGGCCCCTAACATTATGGCTATAAAATTTAAGCGTCATCTATCTGTGTAAGAAAATGATTTGCGTAGAGGAGGTTCTGAGTAGTAGATAATACCTTAGGGAACGTGGAGTGTAGCATTTCAGTTGTAGACGGCTGAGCACCTTGGACCACAGTATGTAGACATCATACCATAATGTCCTAAATAAGTATGGAGAAAATAGAGTGTGAACAACATAAATACAGTAGTTGTTATTAAACCAATAGAATGTGATAACTAGAATGAAAAAATAGATAACAATACAGAGCTGATTTAACATGTGCAAGTTGGGGAGAGCTTGCATCCAGAGAGAAAATAAATTTGACATGGGTAGTGACTTCCTAGAATAGATAATCAACAGAGCATCACCACCTCGGATAGATGGTTCAAGTTGGTGTTACAGTTCGTTCCAGGGATTGGTTTTCTTTCAGTGGTGGGAATGGGAAGGGCTCAACCGTTATGTTCCATTGTTCCAATGTCTCTTTGGCTTTGATGGGACAGGTGAGGATATGATTGATGCCGTTTCTCATCACAATGATTTTAGTCGGGAATCCCCATCTGTATTTGAAGCCATTTTTTCTCAAAGCTGTAGTTACAGGGGTGAAATTTCTTCTTGCCGCTAAGGTAGATGGTGATAAGTCTATGAATATCGATATTCCCTTGTATTGGTCTGGAAGGGAACCCGCTTTCCTGTTTGCTATCAGGATTTTCTCCTTTGTTTGAAAAAATAATAGTCTCGCTATTACATCTCTTGGGACTGAATCAGGTAGGTTTTTTGGTTTGGGCAATCGATGTGCCCTGTCTATGGTGAGCTCAATATCTGAGCATTCTGGAACCAAACATTTGAACATCTTTTGTAGGTATGGGACTATTTCAGGGCTTGAGATACTTTCTGGAACTCCTCTGAACTTTAGGTTATTTCGTCTGTTTCTGTCTTCTAAGTCGATGAGTTTGGCTCTCAGGGATTCTACTTCATCGCAAAGTAGATCTTGGGCGTCTGCTAGTTTGTTATGGGCTGCCACACATTCTCCCATTTTCTTTTCGGTGTGATCAACCCTTTCTCCTAAGGCTTCTACATTTTTATTTATTTCTGCCATTGTGGATTTTGTATCTTTCTGGATCTGACGTCTTAGCAACAGCAGCATATTTTTTACTTCTGTGGCAGTGTCCGAAGATGCTGGCATGTTTTGTAATTGGTCGTCCGGTTCTGTATCTAAATGGATGTTTTCAGATAAGTTTTCTTGGGAGGAAAACTTTTGTTTTTGTTTTTCTGGACTCCCCGATGGGGAAGAGGTAATTGACGAATTTTCATTTTCTTGTAGTGGAGAGTATCTGTTTGACAGAGGAAGGTTTGTATCTTCAGGCTGTTCAATGTGAGTAACTCTTATCCTCTGTGATAGTGGTGTGTTGAGATATCTTGAAGGTTGGGATTTGTTGCCGTATCTGTTAGTGGAGTTTCTTTTTTTGTATGAAGTGGTTTGGAATACTCCGTCTTGTTCTATTTGTTCCATTTTTTGGAAGCTTCAATTTTCTTTGCGTTTCTTGTATTTGACATATTTCTTGTTTAATTTAGCAGAGGAATGGTAGAAAAGACTTGATAGAATCAGAATAGGGAAGATTCCCGGTGTTATTTGTGTTTAATAAAGCAGTACGTTTTTGCTTAACTTTGAGATAGAATAAATGTTAAATTGTGGTGGTCACTTTCCAGGGGACTGCAGCTGTTTTCAGACTTGAAATGCTCACTGTTGGTATTAAGTCGAAGGTAAGTATTATTCCTAGTTCTCTGTCATACAATTGTAGAAGGTAGAATGTCCCGCAATATATTAAATTTTTTAAAGTAACACTGCTCTTTAGACACCAGTAGAGTGTGTTGACTTGTATAATTTACAGTGAGTTTAAGCGTGCTTGGAAATGACTTGAATAGATAGTAATCCTATATGCTTTTACAGGAGACTTATGCAGAAGCAGAAATGCATTAAATTGTCTGCAAGAGTTATTGGTTGTTCTGTGTAATGCAATTATGGAACAACCGCACGACAGGTGAGATTTCCACAGAACAGTATTCTCAGGTAGTTTGTCTTTTAGTTGGGTAAGGGTAGTGCTGGAATTGAGCTGTTTGCGAATATCTTAAAAGTATGACAGTCTCTTGCAGAAATACTGTAATGTGCAGGGGATTCGTTATATATAGGCAGTAGTTATTATATCATGAATAACTGGAAATAGAGCAGACTCACGCTGCAGGGAGGAAGGGAGCTGCTGTATATATGCTTCTTAGATAAACAAATGGTGGCTGTAAAGGAGGTCTGAATGGAGCTGGTTAATGTCAGCTGTACTGTTATCTGTTCAGTGTAACCAGCTGTAGTGAGGTGGGAGATCACAGGAGGGTTCAGAGGTTAATGGAGGCACTTAGTGGAGTTGTTGTTATCTACTCTGCTGGCAGGCAGAACAGCTCCGTGTTGTGTGTGAGAGACACTGCCTCTGATCTCAGTAGAGGGAGTGCTGTGTGGTGCTTCAGCACTATCTCACACGTGCCTGGAGCTCCCTAGGTAAAATGGCTCCCGCAGAAGAACACCACTGTGCAGCAAAGCACTCAACAGGTATAGTACAGGAAGAATATAGGTAAACTCACAGTTCTTAAGTTGGTCTCCTGTGTTTGCTGTGCTTCTTTTCCTCAGCTGCTCCCTTACTTTCTCCTCTGTCAATGTAGTGCTGGTGTCTCACAGCTCCTGTTCTTAGGAGCTATGCCTGAGCCCTCAGCCTGGGTCGGTCTGCAGTGCTTGCTTTTATTATTCAGTCAATGTAGCCCAAAGTTGGCAGGAAAGGTCCTGAGCTGATCCTGGGTCCCCAGAACAAATTTGGAGTGAATCCGAGTTAAAATGCCAGTTTTGTGACGCTTTTAGGAATTCTCAGTCACAGGAGCTCAGCTACATGCTTGCAGCAGGCTCCTTACCCAGGCCACGCCCCCATTTGATATCATTTTGTAGCCTCAGGTATTCTGATTCCAATGCTGTTTATTTTCTTTTCATGCCTCCCCATCTTTTGTTTAAGAAATATAGCGAGTTTATTATTTGGTTAACTATGCCTATTTGCACTTCAAGAAGAGATGTAAATCCTCAGCTCAGGATGTTCGTCTGATTCTAGCCCTTTCAGCATCATATTCACGTCCCTCATATACACTTTACTTAGCATTCACTCTTTATTTTGTAATAAAGTTCCCATCCATCTAAATATTCTAGAAAAAGTAAAGTGAGTCAACCAAATAGTAAACTCCCTATATCTCATTTGTAAGGGGGTGTAGCAACAAAATAGAAATAGCATTGAAATCAGGGCACCAGAGGCTACAAAACAGTATTAACCTCTTAAGGACCCAGCCATTTTACACCTTAGGACCCGGCCATTTTTTGAACATCTGACCACTGTCACTTTAAACATTAATAACTCTGGAATGTTTTTATCATTCTGATTCCGAGATTGTTTTTTCGTGACATATTCTACTTTAACATAGTGGTAAAAAAATTTGTAACTTGCATCCTTTCTTGGTGAAAAATTTGAAATTTTTATGAAAAATTTGAAAATTTAGCATTTTTCTAACTTTGAAGCTCTCTGTTTGTAAGGAAAATGGATTTTCAAAATATTTTAATTTTTTTTTCACATATAAAATATGTCTACTTTATGTTTGCATCATAAAATTGACAATTTTTTACTTTTGGAAGACACCAGAGGGCTTCAAAGTTCAGCAGCAATTTTCCAATTTTTCACAAAATTTCCAAACTCACAATTTTTCAGGGACCAGTTCAGGTTTGAAGTGGATTTGAAGGGTCTTCATCTTAGAAATACCCCACAAATGACCCCATTATAAAAACTGCACCCCCCAAAGTATACAAAATGATATTCGGTCAGCCTTTTAACCCTTTAGGTGTTTCACAGGAATAGCAGGAAAGTGAAGGAGAAAATTCACAATCTTCATTTTTTACACTCGCATGTTCTTGTAGACCCAATTTTTGAATTTTTACGAGGGGTAAAAGGAGAAAATGTATACTGATATTTGTAGCCCAATTTCTCTCTAGTAAGCACATACCTCATATGTCTATGTTAAGTGTTCGGTGGGCGCAGTAGAGGGCTCAGAACCGAAGGAGTGACAAGGGGATTTTGGATTGCATTTAGGAAGCCCCTATGGTGCCAGAACAGCAAAAAAAAAAAAAAAAACACATGCCATACCATTTTGGAAACAAGACCCCTTGAGGAACGTAACAAGGAATTAAGTGAGCCTTTGGCATATGTAAAAAAATAAAATAAAATTTCACTAAAATGTGTGTTTCCCCCCAAATTTCACATTTTTGCAAGGGTTAATAGCAGAAAATACCCCCCAAAATTTGTAACCCCATCTCTTCTGAGTATGGAGGTACCCCATAAGTTGACCTGAAGTGCACTACGGGCGAACTACAATGCTCAGAAGAGAAGGAGTCATATTTGGCTTTTTGAGAGCAAATTTTGCTCGGGGGCATGTCCCATATAGGAAGCCCCTAGGGTGCCAGGACAGCGAAAAATACCCACATGGCATACCATTTTGGAAACTAGACCCCTTGAGGAACGTAACAAGGAATAAAGTGAGCCTTAATACCCCACACGGGTTTCACGACTTTTGCATAAGTAAAAAAAAAAAAAAAAAATCATTAAAATGGGTGTTTCCCCCCAAATTTCACATTTTTGCAAGGGTTAATAGCAAAAAATACCCCCCAAAATTTGAAACCCCATCTCTTCTGAGTATGGAGGTACCCCATAAGTTGACCTGAAGTGCACTACGAGCGAACTACAATGCTCAGAAGAGAAGGAGTCATATTTGGCTTTTTGAGAGCAAATTTTGCTCGGGGGGCATGTCACATTTAGGAAGCCCCTATGGTGCCAGGACAGCAAAATAACCCCGGCATGGCATACCATTTTGGAAACTAGACCCCTTGAGGAACGTAACAAGGGGTACAGTGAGCATTTACCCCCACTGGTGTCTGTCAGATCTTTGTAACAGTGGTCTGTACAACATTTTTAATTTGCACAGCCCACTGCTCCAAAGATCTGTCAGACACCTGTGGGGTGTAAATTCTCACTGCACCCCTCATTACATTCCGTGAGGGGTGTAGTTTCCAAAATGGTGTCACATGTGTTTTTTTTTTTTTTTGCGTTTGTCAAAACTGCTGTAACAATCAGCCACCCCTGTGCAAATCACCTCAAATGTAAATGGTGCACTCTCCCTTCTGGGCCTTGTTGTGCGCCCCCAGAGCACTTTGCGCCCACATATGGGGTATCTCCGTAGTCGGGAGAAATTGCAATACAAATTTTGGGGGGCTCTTTTACCTTTTACCTCTTTTCAAAATGAAAAGTATAGGGCAACACCAGCATGTTAGTGTAAAAAAATTTTTTTTTACACTAACATGCTGATGTAGACCCCAACTTCCCATTTTCATAAGGGGTGAAAGGAGAAAAAGCCCCCCAAAATTTGTTAGGCAATTTCTCCCGAGTACGGCGATACCCCATATGTGACCCTAAACTGTTGCCTTGAAATACGACAGGGTGCCAAAGTGAAAGCGCCATGCGCATTTGAGGCCTGAATTAGGGATTTGCATAGGTGTGGACATAGGGGTATTCTACGCCAGTGATTCCCAAACAGGGTGCCTCCAGCTGTTGCAAAACTCCCAGCATGCTTGGACAGTCAACGGCTGTCCAGCAATACTAGGAGTTGTTGTTTTGCAACAGCTGGAGGCTCCATTTTGGAAACAGTGGCGTACCAGACGTTTTTCATTTTTATTTGGGAGGGGAGGGGAGGGGGGCTGTGTAGGGGTATGTGTATATGTAGTGTTTTTTACTTTTTATTTAATTTTGTGTTAGTGTAGTGTAGTGTTTTTAGGGTACAGTCGCACGGGCGGGGGGTCACAGCGAGTTTGAGCTGCTGCGCAAAATTTGCTGCATCGCAAATTTGCAGCCTGATACTCACTGTAAGCCCCCTGCCCATGTGAATGTATCTTGTACATTCACAGGGGGGGACCTCCAGCTGTTGCAAAACTACAACTCCCAGCATGCACAGTCTATCAGTGCATGCTGGTATTTATAGTTTTGCAACAGCTGGAGGCACACGGGTTGGGAAACACTGAGTTAGGAAACAGACAATGTTTCCCAACCAGTTTGCCTCCAGTTGTTGCAAAACCACAACTCTCAGCATTCTCAAGCATGCTGGGAGTAGTAGTTGGCAACATCTTTAGAGCCAGATGTTGCCGAACTACAACTCCCAGCATGCTTGGAGTTGTAGTTTTGCAACATCTGGAGGACTACAGTTTGCAGACCACTAATACAGTGGTTCCCAATCTGTGCCCTTCCAGATGTTGCAAAACTACAACTCCCAGTATGCCAAAACTGTCCAGGCATGCTGGGAGTTGTAGTTCTGCAACATCTGAAGGGCCAAATGTTACAGAACTACAACTCCCAGCATGCCTGGACAGTAAGGGCATGCTGAGGATTTGTAGTTTTGCAACATCTGGAAGGGCACAGTGGTCTCCAAACTGTGGACCTCCAGATGTTGCAAAACTGCAACTCCCAGCATGCCGAGACGCCAAGGGCTGTCTGGGCATGCTGGAAGTTGTAGTTTACAGGGTCCCATTACAGCAATGCATGTCGCTTTACGGCGACGTGCATTGCTGTAAAGGGCCCGACCGCGGCTGAAGATCCACTCACCTGTTGCCGCCGCCGCCGTCTTCACGCCGGGATCCGGGTCTTCAGGGACGAGGTAAGTACCGGGGCCAGTCCCCAGCACTCCCCCGTCCCCCGCCGCATCCTCCGGTCTTCCTCCCGTCCTCTCCGGACTTTCAGGGGCCGGGCAGGACGGGAGGAAGTAACTGCCCCCCCTCCTGCGATTGGTCGGTTAACTAACCGACAGATCGCAGGGGATCGGAGGAGGTGGCAAGCTTGCCACCCCGCTCCTATACTTTAGCATGGTCCTGGCTGTCTGTGACAGCCGGGATCATGCGAAATTACCGGGCGGTCGGGTCCCAGAGACCCGATCAGCCCGGTATCGCCGCAGATCGCTACATGGCCCCCCTCGGCGTTTGCCCTGGATGCCTGCTGAAGGATTTCAGCAGGCATCCAGTTTCGATCTCTGCCCAGCGCGCGGCAGAGACCGTAAACGCCAGGGCGTATGGATACGCCCTGGGTCCTTAAGGCCCAGGGTATGAGGGCGTATCCATACGCCCTGGGTCCTTAAGAGGTTAAAGGGGTACTGCACTGGAAAACATTTGTTTTTAAATCAATTGGTGCCAGAAAGTTAAACAGATTTGTAAATTACTTCCATTGAAAAATCTTCCTTCCAGTACTAATCAGCTGCTGTATGCTACAGAGGAAGTTCTTTTCATTTTGAATTACCTTTGTGTCTGACCCCAGTGCTCTCTGCTGACACATCTGTCCATGTCAGGAACTGTTCAGAGCAGGAGCAAATCCCCATAGCAAACCTCTCCTGCTGTGAACAGTTCCTAGAAAACAAAAGCAGACGAGCGCTCCAATGTGCGGTGATTCTCAGACAAATAAATGGATCCACAGGTTGGATAAAACTCATACATTTTCATTGTGCAACAACCGAGGCACAATGCTCAAAGAATTCAATGGACACTCATCTCCTACAGTCTCAGTTGGTAATCATTGAGAATCCGTCTTGGTCCCAGCTTCAACCCTTTACTCACATATCAATGTGGAATTGACAATATACAAGAGGTTCCCACTCTAATTGAAGTGCCGGTTAAAGGGATGTGCAAAAAAGCGATACCATGGATAAGGTGCAGAGGTAAGTGCAAAATTTATTATAAACATGTAATGCGTTTCAGGGACGGTCTGCCCCTTTCATCAGACATGCAGGATACAGACAGAAACATCAGTTAAATACATACATCAATGCATAAAGCCGGAAATTACGTCACCATCGAACTCAAGGAGACCTGCAAGCAGTGGAGTGGAGAACAAAATGTGGTTCTTAGTTTCATTCAGACCAAGGGGCCACAAAGAATTAATCTTAAAAATACAAAATGATTTGTGGTTAACAAGTCTCTGATATCGATCGGGACAACTTGCAGGTACACTTTCTAAAACACATACCGTATATACTCGAGTATAAGCCGAGTTTTTCAGCACGATTTTTCGTGCTGAAAACACCCCCCTCGGCTTATACTCGAGTGAACTCTCCACCCGCAGTGGTCTTCAACCTGCGGACCTCCAGAGGTTTCAAAACTACAACTCCCAGCAAGCCTGGGAGTTGTAGTTTTGAAACCTCTGGAGGTCCGCAGGTTGAAGACCACTGCGGCCTTCGACATCATCCAGCCCCCTCTCACCCCCTTTAGTTCTGTACAGTACTCGCCTCCGCTCGGCGCTGGTCCAGTGCTGCAGGACTGTCCGGTGGGGAGGTCGTCTGGTGGGATAGTGGTTCCGGGCTGCTATCTTCACCGGGGAGGCCTCTTCTAAGCGCTTCGGGCCCGGCCCCAGAATAGTCACGTTGCCTTGACAACGACGCAGAGGTAAGTTCATTACCAACGTCCTTCTGCATCATCGTCAAGGCAGCGCCTCTATTCTGGGCCCGAAGCGCGGAGAAGAGGCGCTCCCGGTGAAGATGGGAACCACTATCCCACCGGACGACCTCCCCATCGGACAGTCCTGCAGCACCGGACCAGCGCCGAGCGGAGGCGAGTACTGTACAGAACTAAAGGGGGTGAGAGAGGGCTGGATGATGTCGAAGGCCGCAGTGGTCTTCAACCTGCGGACCTCCAGAGGTTTCAAAACTACAACTCCCAGCAAACCCGGACAGCCGATGGCTGCCCGGGCTTGCTGGGAGTTGTAGTTTTGAAACCTCTGGAGGTCCACAGGTTGAAGACCACTGAGGGTGGATAGTTCACAAGAGGATGATGACAAGAGGATGATGAAGGGGGGTGTGGGATGATAACAAGGGTATGATGAAGGGGGGTGGGGATGATGACAGGGGGATGATGACAAGGGCATGATGAAGGGGGGTGTGTGGGATGATGACAAGGGGATGATGAAGGGGGGGTGGGGATGATGACAGGGGGATGATGACAAGGGGATGATGAAGGGGGGGTGTGGGATGATGACAAGGGGATGATGAAGGGGGGTGGGGATGATGACAAGGGGATGATGAAGGGGGTATGTGGGATGATGACAAGGGGAAGATGACAGGTGATGATGATGAGGGTCTGGATGATGACAGGGTGATAATGATGAGGATGTTAATGACGGGGGTCTGGATGATGACAGGGGGGGATGATGTATTTCCCACCCTAGGCTTATACTCGAGTCAATACCTTTTCCTGGGATTTTGGGGTGAAATTAGGGGCCTCGGCTTATACTCGGGTCGGCTTATACTCGAGTATATACGGTAGCTCAAAACAATTTGGAATGTCATTATGTTTAGCAGCAATATGTCGTGACAGGCTGTGTAGAAAAAATGCCTTTTGCTTATGTTATGTCTGTGTTTCTTCTGTGTTTATTCATACAGGCACATAACAGTTGAATTGTACGACCTATATATTGTAGCCCGCAAATGCAGGTGATCATGTATACAACATAAGAGATGGAGCAATAAAAATTCAAACATTACATGCCATATGAATAAACACAGACATTACATAAGCAAAAGATTTTTTCTACACAGAAATTTTTTTCCTGAAATTTCCCTATTTTTTTTCACCCTGTTCACCATTTTCAGTTAATTGTCCAAAAATTGGGTGTGGGTTTTAGTTGTTTTACAATTCCAGTGATTTATGAACATATTCATGCTATTTTTGGTATAATCTCAAGCTGTAATTTTTTACTTTAAACAGAAAGGTAAATAAAGCATCAAAGTGTCATGATGTGTATAAACACATCCATGCATCTGAAGGAAAAATGAATAAAAATTCACCATGAAAAGAGAAAAAAAACATAGTACATAGGCCCATAGTGTGCCCTGCTTGATGGATGGAGTCTAAGATACCAGAAGACTTGTGCGTACAGACACATGAAAGTTTTGTTAATGATCCTTTAAGTTCAACATGTATTTTATGTGCATTTTATATTCAATTATATTACCATTTTATACATTAACTATGAAGATATATTATTATATAAAATATTAATACTATGTGTAGAGAACTTATATACTTATAATTTTCATGCTCAATGACATGTTTATAGTTTAAGGATACATATCATACTATGAGGTTTTATTAAATTGTCCCTGCAGTAAGGCATCCATCATGCACATGACAAAGCTGTAATATGTGAATGTTCATATGGCTCTAGTAGGTGAAAAATGAAGAAAAAAAATTGCATATGGGTTATCCCAAGCAATTAATCATATTACAAATATCACTTTTCTGTAGGTTTTTAAAATAAAAAACTAAACTTATGGTACTTGTCATGTACAGGGCCAGACTGGGGATAAAAACCAGTCCTGGACATCATTGCATACCAGCCCCACAGCATTGTGCCAGCCAATGGCCACAGTGCGCTGGCACCCACCACAAACAAGTTGTATAAGTAGTGCTGCATAATATTTTAGGTACATATATATATATATATATATATATATATATATATATATATATATATATTATAACCAGGAGGAAGGGCCGACACTGTGTAAAGGAATCCAGGCCCAAGTGGGTGCTCTGCTCTTAGAGATAGGACTCAGTATCCCTTGGTAATCAAATCCAAATGAAAGAAGAAGCGGCACTCCAGAATAGCTTAAAAAAGCTGTGATTTATTCACCCATCATGTGAATGGTGCTACGTATCGGTCTCCACAATGAGACCTTTCTCAAGCCCCGGGATAACGTGCCCCCACCCCGGGAGAGAACGCGAGATCTCATAACTGGATGTGTGTCAACGCACCTTGTCACCATGCCGGAGCGTCTCGGTGCAGGCGCACTGAGGGCTTGCCTGGGTGGCTCCTTCCGTTAGGGCAGGGACATATCCTCAGGCAGCAACCATCCCCAGTCCGTTGATGAATCCTCCATCAGGAATCCGGTGACAGCAGCTCAGCGGGAGAAGCAGGGAGGGGGGAGCAGAGCAAAGCAATGTCACATCATAACGTCAGAGCATTCGATTTCCCAGAGGATCCATTTCACTTTAATGGGATTCCTTTAACGTCTGTTATGACTCCCTATATTCCGCCGGAAGATAGCGGGAGAAAAAGACGTCGCAAGCACAAATTTAATATATTGAGTATTGATTGTTGTTTGGATCCAAGACGTCCTTGCACTTAATCAGAGTAGGGACCATCTTATAATTATGGAATCGCCGTTTAGGGCTATAAGACAATAAGCAGGGACAGGGGTTCTGGGTGAGTTCAGGAGTGCATGGTTAGCCTGCCCATTTGTGACAGGAGATTTAAAGAAAATTAAAAAAATTATTTTCTAATTGGAAGGTTGCTATGGGCCCAATATGTGCTATGAACATCCTAAAGTATAACCCCTTAACGACCACAGTAGTATATTTACGCCTGTGGCCAGCTCCCGTTATGTGAAGCGCACTCAGAAGCTGAGGGTGCTTCATACATGGCAAGTCCCGGTTGCTATATTGCCTTTAGACTCTGCCATCAAAGTTGATTATGGTGTCTAAAACGGGAGAAAACTGTTGCTGGTGTCAGGATCCGGACTGGTATGCGGAGAGGACACTGGAGGTGGATCCTCTGTGTCAGTGAGGTGATGGCGTGGGCCGTACCAGGGGACAGAGTCTAAGAGGTTACTGGTTTTCACCAGAGCCCACCGCAAAGCAGGATGGACTTGCAGCGGCAGGTAACCCCCAGGTCGTTCCACCTGATAGTGACTCAACCTCACTGACAGCTGAGACAGGCGCAGTACACAAGGACTAGACGGAGGCAAGGTCAGACGTAGCAGAAGGTCAGGGCTGGCAGCGAGGTTCGCAGTCAGGGGCAACAGCAGACGGTCTGGGTACACATGCTTGGGAACACACTATAACGCTTTCACAGGGCACAAGGCAACAAGATCCGGCAAGGACAGGAAGGGGAAGTGGGTTTTTATATGTAATGGGAGTGATACAATTGATTGGGCCAGACACCAATTAATGGTGCACTGGCCCTTCAAATTTCATAGAGCCGGCACGCACGCGCCGTAGAGAGAGCGGGGACGCGCGTGCCGGGACATGACAGCCGGGGAACGGGACAGGTGAGACGATTGGGATGCGACCCACGGGCGGGCGCGTTCCGCTACGCGGCTCGCATCCCTGCCGGCGATAACAGTGCAGCGCTCCTGGTCAGCGCGTCTGACCGGGGCACTGCACACAGAAGAATGCTGCGAGCGCTCCGGGGAGGAGCAGGGACCGGAGAACTCGGCATAACAGCCGGTTAGCTTAGTGGCTGTTTGGGACCACCGCGGTGAAATCGTGGCATCCCGAACAGCTGAGAGGACAGCAGGAGGCTCCTTAACTTGCTCCTCGCTGTCCGATTGGTGTTCTATTGCTCCATGCCTGAGATCCAGGCTGGAGCAGCAGAGCACCAATAACACTAATAAATGCTGTGTTATGGTATGGCATTAATCAGTGTATGCAATCAAAGAATTGTATGTAATAGTCCCCTATGAGGACAAAAAAAAAAGAGTGTAAAAAAGTAAAAAAAAAAAAAAAGTTTATAAATGTGATTTAAACCCTTCAGTAATAAAAGTTTGAATTATCCTCCTTGCGTATTTTTGGTCACTTTGTATACCCTAAAAACATTTATAAAAAGCGATTAAAAAGTCCCATCAAAACAAAAATGGTATAAACAGAAACTTCACAGCGCAAAAAAATTAGCCATATATCCCTGGAAAAAAAAAAAAAAAGTTATAGGGGGCAGGAGATGACAATATTACACTTACTAATTTTGGTGCATGTAGTTATAATTCTTTTTTAAGTAGCAAAATAAAATAAAACCTATATAAATTAGGTATCCTTGTAACTGTGTAGACCTACAAAATAAAGATATGGTGTAATTTTTACCGAAAAGTGGAAGCGGAAGCCCCCAAAATTGAAAAAATTTCATTTTTTTTTCCAATTTGGCCAAACAAATATTTTTTTCTGCTTTTGATGTAGATTTTGTGGTGAAATTATTGATGTCATTACAAAGTACAATTGGTGGTGCAAAAAATAAGCCCTCATATGTGTCTGTAGGTGCAAAATTTAAAGCCTTCAGATTTTTAGAAGGTGAGGTGGAAAATACGAAAGTACAAAACAAAAAAAAAACTGTGGTCCTTAAGGGGTTAATAAAATGGTGCAGTGTTAAGAAGCATGTTGTAACCATCAGCAATAAATTTACTGTTATGGCTACCATACTTTTACACTTTGCATTGTATAAAAGTGAGATATTGGTTTTTAAAGGCTATAGATTGTATTTCTGCAATAGTTGTCTGTTTTTAAAGGCTATAGATTGTATTTCTGCAATAGTTGTCTGAGTTAAATTATCACATACCTATCCCCTACATTATAAAGTGCTTTAATCAAAGGTAGTATTTATAGGAACACATGTTAAATTTGGGCAGCTAAAAACATGTCATGCTACTCTAGGCACTTTAAAATGCTCACTTTAAAACCCAATTGATAATTACACCATAACACAATTGAGAGAAAAAAAATACATCTACTTGTATTATTCCTCCCATGTATTCAGGTCTGACTACAGAGCAGTGTCTGTATCAATTTACATCATCCCGTAAAACTATTTCAGTTGCCATTACCTTTTTGCAATGAAGTCAGGAGAGGTAGGGGGATGATGACTCTGTACCCAACAAGAATCTCAAACATCCAATATCAGCCAGCCTCCTCTATACATAGAGCAGCTATCTCCAAGAGCAAAGAGTAATGCTACCACCAATGAGCAGAAGTTAATGCAGTAAGCAACACCTACAATGCTGCGGGTGAATAATGTAAGGGCAGATTAAGCATTGTAAGGACAATATGAGGGCAAATAAAGCATTATATTATACATAAATGAGAGATTAAGAAAGCGCAGCACTCACCTCAATCTTGAGAATTGTCTTTAACTTTCATATCAAGGCAGGTTAAAGTAGACATGATATGTATGTATATATGTATTCTCCTCCAGAAGCAATGTTGTGAATATCTCTATGAATATCCATGTGGAATCTGACAGAAAATAATTCTGTATGCCTTTGATCCTACAAATCAATGGACCATTGCATTGCTTTAGTGTTGCATTCCCTCCATAGTAATACTTGACTGTGTGGATCTGGGAGTGCACAGTTAAAAGTAGTAAAACATCTGTGAAGAGGTGTGTATGGTCTCATACCCAGGACCACTATTCCTATTTACTATGAAGAACCCTATCCCAAAGAATATTTTTCCTATTCCCTCCTTAAAGCAAGTTAAAGAGAAAGGGATTGAGCAAAGGAAAGAGTTCTATGGGAAGAAGATGTGCTTTAGACCAGGCCTAGGACCAAGTGACTACCAAGCTACATATCTTCATGAAACCTGCTCCTGCAGTGGTAACTGCAGGTTAAAGAGTAGAATTTTTGGGATAAACGGAGAGTTAACCAGATAGTATTCATATCAGAAAAGAGACAGAACTTGTGACATGACACAGGTTAGAGTGGAGCTGCAAGTTTCAGACACAGTATTACACACTACTGTTTGTGAGTTGCTCTAGTTCCAGCTCTGCCTCAATTCGTGTAGAACAATTTGTTGGCTTTAAAGGCAGGGCTGGTGCAAGGATTTTTGCCACCTTAGGCGAAAGGAATTTTGCCGCCTTTTGACCCCGCCCATTGGTTCCTCCCTTTGACACGCCTCAACATGCTACTGGGGTGAAACACTGTAACAAACCACCTTCTCATGTAATCACCTTACTACTGGGGTTATGGTTCGGGGCGGGAGTTGGGCAGATGTATGGAGGCACGTGCGATGTCAGGATGCTGGAAGGACCTGACCTGCCTGTCTGCCTTGGAGTAGGCACTGCACTCCTCCAGCAGATAAAACAATGCAGATTATTATGGTACATACAGGGGGAAGGGGGTTTGACAGTGGCGTTGTCTGGTGGGAGGGTTTCAAATTAGGGGTGGGTGCTTTGGATGCTGGCTGGCTACTAACTTTATTGCAGTGGGCAGAGTAGCGCCCCCATCAAGAGGGCACTCTAGGTGGCTCCTATTTTGCCCTTTACAATCCAGTAAACTTTGTGGGTGGCAGGGAACTCTATGGCGCTCATCGGAGCAGAGACAATCCAGGTGTATAAGTTCAGGTAAATTGCTTTTATTTGACCAAGATGCAACGTGTTTCACTGCGCAGGCCCAGCTTCCTCAGGCAGGGTGCCTGATGCCTGAGGAAGCTGCGCCTGCGCAGTAAAACGTGTTGCATCTTTGTCGAATAAAAGCAATTTGCTTGAACTTATACACCTGGATTGTCTCTGTTCCGATCAGCGCCATATAATTCCTTGCCACCCCCGAAGTTTACTGTATTGTACAAGTTTACAAGGGAAGGCTGCAGACAGAAAACCAAGCTACCACTATCATTCACTACGTGCTGTCCATTGTTGTGTATGTCGGTACACAACCGGAGCTGGTAAGAGACCATTGCTACCCCAGCCCCTGTCCGTCATTAGCACGTGTGATCCTCCACAGGGAGCGCCTCTGCTTTGTATTTTGCCTATAGGCAGAACCAGGCCTATTTAAAGGGATATGCCGGGATTTTTCTTCAGCCTTTGGGTCCATGATGCCGTTACTATACTTTGTAATATGCTTTGTTCATCTCAATGCACTGCTTTATACTATTTCCATGCATGGGACCCATACCTGGAAATTAAGAGTTTTGCCTTTTTTCCAGCACTATAACACCAGGGGCAGCCCAAGCACCATCAGGCCAGACATATTTTAGAGTGTGCCCTGGGAGAACTATTACCAGCCACATCTGCTGTGCAGCCCCTTTATTACTGCACCAACCCAAGGAGCATGGGATAAATTTCCAGAAGCACTCGCAAGCACAGATTGAAGCTACTCCCCTGCTATTCTGCTTTGACATTTGTGCTCCCTCTGAGCTGGATACAAACGATAACTTAAAAATGTTATTAAAATTATATTAAAAGAAATTAAATTGAAAGGAATTCTGAAGCAGCATTTGGTGGATTAATGTACCTTTGACACCAGTACCCTATGTACACACCAGCATTTAATGCATTGCCTTTCTGGATTGGTGAGTGGAACCTGGATCTGATTTGATATATTGTCACATTTACTATGCTACATAGTATTGTGTCCATGTTGAGAACAACTTCAAAACATTAGTTGCAATTGGCAGAAAAGTTTATGGTTCAGGTCTGGCTTCTACTTTTGCTTTTGTTGTTTTACTAGTGCAGTTGTTAAAGGGGTTATCCAGGAATAGAAAAATAGAAACATTTATTTCAAAAACCTCATCCCATCTGTCTCCAGGTTGGGTGTGGTTCTGCAGCTTAGTTCCATTGAAGTGAATAGAGCCAAGTTGCAATACCACACACAACCTCGGGACAGACATGGGGACGTTTTTTTTAAAGAAGTTAGCAATGTTTTTCTATTCCTGGGTAACCTCTTTAAATAGAAAATATATAAATATGCCACCAAACTGACTAATATTTCAACAGCTAGTAAAAAAAGAGTGAAAATAGCATTAACAAATTGACTTAAAATAATACCAAGAACCCTTTCAGTAATGGGAAAGACCAGTAATGTATTCATATGAGAGCAGCACAATGATTCACTCTAGATACGTTTCGCACCTAGAGATGGAAAAACTGTGAATTTATCACAGTAACAAAACTAATTAAACAAGAGCATTTAGTTTAATTTACAGATTTTCTCATCATCCTATTTTGTACATTTATCATAAGCATATCAGCCTTGTACACATCACAATATGAGAGAACTGATAATGTTCAGATACAAAAGATTAATGACATTCCAATTGCCTGCAAAGCCCTGTCCAGTGCTCACCTTGACTGAACTGAGGTGTGTGCCTGACAGATCCGCACCTTCTATCTCACACCATGTAGGGTATGCAAGCCCAACTCTCAGAGGCCTCTGGAGGATCCAGTTGCAGTGAACTAATCTGATGCAAAGAGACACCTTCCTACACACTTTGTTATAAATATCATGTGTCACTTTAACTGTGTCTGACACCAGCTTCCAGGCATTTCCTCACTTCATGCACAGAAACACAATGTGTCAAAGAAGAAGCTCCAACCTGACCTGAATAAGCATTAGCAGTTCTTCAAAAGGAGAAAATAGACAATAGCCATCTAATCTGTTTTTTATGTAAATCTATGTTTACTTATAGTAAGCAACCTAAGTTTATAGTTGCGTTTAACATGTGGTTGCTAAGCAGTATAGTTCTGCAATTTTGCTCGGTGGGTGAGGCGAGTGATACCACCTACCTTTGGACTTCTAATGGCAAAGGTAGAGTCTGTGCTGTGCATTCAATTAAAGTACTACAGGATTCTGTGAGGATTTGCTGGGTGCAATTCAGGCACTTATTCACAGAGATATTCACAGGAATATGTCTTAACTATGAGGAAAGATTAAAAGAATTACATTTATTTTGTCTTGAGAATAGGCTTTAAAGAGGGGATATCATTAACTTATCTAAGTATATAAATGGTCCATACGAAAAAATATGGGGTAAAAACTGTTCCTAGTAAAACCCACTCAAAATTGGGCACTTCCTCCATCTGGAGAAAAAAGGTTTAGTCTTCAGGGAGGACAAGCCTTCTTTTACCATAAGAACTGTGAATTTATGAATTTACCTCAGAAACTGGTCACATCAGGAACAGTTGTGGGCTTCAAAACAGGCTTAGATACATTTCTAGAATTAAATATAAATGTATATTCAGAAATATAGCATCCCCTCCCCTTCATCTTCCCATACCCCTTCCCTTTAACTTCTTGGTTGAAGTTGATAACATAAGTCTTTTTTCAACCGTACCAGCTATGTAACTATGTTCTGTTCTTATTTCTGCACGTACTGTTCTAAAAGGGTATTTGGGACATTGTGATTGATAATAATATCTGATTGGTGGGGTACGGACCCCTCCTCTACTTATTTGTTGTTTGCAGGTTTTTCCTTAATTTTACTAGTTAAAAAAATAACTTTTTGTAAGAAAATTAGTATGTCAACCCCTTAAGGGTACGTTCGCACGTGTGTATTTTTGCTGCAGATTTGCTGCTGCAGATTTTACTGCCCATTGACTTCAATGGGTAGAAAAATCTGCTGACTCAAATCTGCAGCAGATCTGCAGCAAAAAAATGCATGTGTGAACACACCCTAAGGATGCACCTTAACCTCATTACATTTTAAAACTCATAACCCTCTCAATTTTCCACCTAAAAATCCATATTATGGCTTATTTTTTGCGTCACCAATTCTAATTTCCATTGAAATTAGTCATTTTACCCAAAAATTCTCGGCGAAACGGAAAAAAATATCATTGTGCGACAAAATCAAAGAAAAAATGCCATTTTGTTACTTTTGGGGACTTCCGTTTCTACGCAGTGCATATTTTGGTAAAAATGACACCTTATCATTATTCTGTAGGTCCATACGGTTAAAATGGTACCCTACGTATATATGTTGGATATTGTCGTACTTCTGGAAAAAATCATAACTACATGCAGGAAAATTTATACGTTTAAAAATGTCATCTTCTGACCCCTATAACTTTTTATTTTTCCATGTACAGGGCGGTATGAGGACTCATTTTTTGCATCGGGATCTGAAGTTTTTAACGGTATGATTTTTGTTTTGATCGGACTTTTTGATCACTTTTTATTCATTTTTTAATGGTATAAAAAGTGACCAAAATACGCTTTTTTGGACTTTGGAATTTTTTTGCGCGTACGCCATTGACCGTGCGGTTTAATTAATGATATATTTTTATAGTTTGCACATTTACGCATGCGACGATACCACATGTGTCTATTTTTTTTTTTTATTTACACTGTTTTATTTTTTTTATGGGAAAAGGGGGGTGATTCAAACTTTTATTAGGGAAGGGGTTAAATGAGCTTTATTAACACTTTTTTTTAAGTTATAGGGACCTATAACACTGCACACACTGATCTCCTATGCTGATCACTGGCGTGTATTAACACGCCTGTGATCAGTGTTATCGGCACTTGACTGCTCCTGCCTGGATCTCAGGCACGGAGCAGTCATTCATCGATCGGACACCGGTGTCCTGTAAGCTGTTCGGGACGCCGCGATTTCACCGCAGCGGTCCCGAACAGCCCGACTGACTAGCCGGGATACTTTCACTTACGCTTTAGAAGCGATGGTCAGCTTTGACCACCGCTTCTAAAGGGTTAATACCGCACATTGCTATGATCGGCGATGTGTGGTATTAGCCGCGGGTCCCGTCCGTTGATGAGCGCCGGGACCGACGCGATGTGATGCGGAGTCCTGCGTCGTTAAGGGGTTAAAAGGGTTAAAGGGGTTTTCACCTTAAAGGGGTATTCCAGGCAAAACCTTTTTTTTATATTTATTAACTGGCTCTGGAAAGTTAAACAGATTTGTAAATTACTTCCATTAAAAAACTTAATCCTTCCAATAGTTATTAGCTTCTGAAGTTTTCTGTCTAACTGCTCAATGATGATGTCACGTCCCGGGAGCTGTGCATGATGGGAGAATATCCCAATAGTAACTGCACAGCTCCCGGGACGTGAGTCATCAGAGAGCAGTTAGACAGAAAACAACAACTCAACTTCAGAAGCTTATAACTATTGTAAGGATTAAGATTTTTTAATAGAAGTAATTTACAAATCTGTTTAACTTTCCAGTTGATGTATAAAAAAAGGTTTTGGCCTGGAATACCCCTTTAAGGACTGAGCCCTTTTTCGCAATTCTGACCACTGTCGCTTTACGAATTAATAACTCTAAAACGCTTTTACCAAATATTCTGATTCTGAGATAGTTTTTTCGTGACATATTCTACTTTATTTTGGTGGTAAATTTTCGGTGTTACTTGCATCCTTTTTTGGTGAAAAATCCCAAAATTTCATGAAAATTGTGAAAATGTTGCATTTTTCTAAATTTGAAGCTCTCTACTTGTAAGGAAAATGGATATTCCAAATAAATGTAATTTTTATTCACAAATACAATATGTCAACTTTATGTTGGCATCATAAAATGGACATATTTTTGCTTTTTGAAAAAAAATTTGAGGGCTTCAAAGTAGAGCAGCAATTTTCAAAAATTTCATAAAAATTGCAAAATCTGAAGGGACAGATGTTACAGAACTACAACTCCCAGCATGCCTGGGCAGTCTAGGTATGCTGAGAGTTGTAGTTTGGCAACATCTGGAGGGCTACCGTTTGGGCACCACTGTAACAGTGGTCTCCAAACTGTGACCCTCCAGATGTTGCAAAACTGCAACTCCTAGCATGTCTGGGCATGCTGGGAGTTGCAGTTTGGCCTTCCTAGTGGTTGCCACAGTAAAGATCACTTTGCTTTCACTTTCATCCCCCCCCCCCCCCACAACGTGGTTTCCGCACCTGAGCCAGGATCCAGCAGTCTCCAGCGACGATCGAGGGTCCCCCGGCATCTTCTCCTCCAGGTACTGGCCTCCATCTTCTCTCTACGTTCCCCTCGACATCCAGGGGTGGGCAGAAAAGGGGTTGCCATGGCAGAATCAGTTCTGACCAATGGCAGGGGATAGGAGGAGATCGCAGCACTGCGACCTCGCTCCTATCCCTCAGGATGATCAGGGCTGTCACTGACAGCTCCGATCATCCCTATTTTCTGGGTGATCGTGTCACCAGAAACCCGATCAGCCCGAAATAGCAGAAAATCGCATTTCTGAATTGACATGCGATTTTCTGCGATCGCCGACATTAGGGGGGGGGGGGGGGTCCCGGCGATGTGCCGGGATGCCTGCTGAATGATTTTAGCAGCCATTCCGGTCCCCAACCAGCTAGCACCGGGGACCGAAATTCCCATGGGCATATGCATACGCCCCACGTCCTTCAGGACTTGGGATACAGGGCATATGCATACGCCTGGCGTCCTTAAAAGGTTATAAATTGTCCTTTTCTGACCCTTATCATTTTTTTTATCTTTCTGTATATATGGCTTATGAGGGCTCATTCTTTTGTGCCATGATCTATAGATTTTAAAAGTACCATTTTTGTTTTGATGGGACTTTTTGATCACTTTCTATAAATATTTTTCTGCTATATGAAGTGACAAATAATGTGCAAATTTGATTTTTTTTTCTGCTTATGCCATCGGCCGTGCAGTTTCATCAATTTTGCTGTGAATTGCAAAGTGTAAGAACAAAACCCAGCATTTTTTTTAAATTTTCTCCCACAAATAATTTTTTTAAAGTTGTGCCATACATTTTATGGTAATATGTAAGGTTTTATAACAACGTACAAATGGTCATCCAAAAATGCCCTTATATGGCAGTGTGTATAGAAAAATAGTTATATTTTTTTAAGTTTAGGAGGAAAAAAAAAAAAAATTTAAATTGGCCCAGTCATGAAGGGGCTAAACGATTTATAAGAACACTTTATGCAAATCTAATACAGTCTGTTATGCCCAATTCCAGGTTTGAAGGGTGGAATTCTTGTATTCCAACTCTAGTAACTCTAGTATATTAATATATATTTTTCTTTTGGAGCTGGATTGTTTTTCAACCATGCTTCAGCATATTGAACCTGGGCTTTCCTGTTCGGACTGTATTCACACGGGTGATAAGCTGACTTGCTGAGTTTTTTTTTTTTTTTCTATTGCTTTTGTACATTGCACTAACATTCCATTCCCCTCATACTGTGCTCTTGGCATAACATAATGTATCAGCTTTTTATGAGTACCGTATTCCTTTCCTAAATGCCATCCAATCACTTTCCAGCAAAGAAAGAAAATTCTAAACATCATAAATTACAAATTGTTTAAATAGAAGTCACAACCCATCTATTGTGCATTATACATGTTACCAAGTGTTCTTTGTTACCAGGTGTTTGGAAGCATCTGTCTTCAGATATCAGTGTCTGCACTGTAGGATGATAGATGATGTAATTTTTCACTCTAAGTACTAAAAGATAAACAATTCATGTTTTGCTGCCTGTAACAGTCGGTTGGTTGGTTTTGATCATGTTAACTTTTTATAGACTATCATTTGTCTGTCCCCAATTTATTGCTTGGTTTTATGTACACTTGTATGAATGTATAATAGACTAAATGATTCAACAAATCTGTTTGATTTGACCATTATGAAAGAAGATGTCCAGCAGTAATAATCTTATCCCCTATCTGCAGAATATGTTCCCCCCACAATCTCCCATAAGGGGCCCTGGCTCAGCTCCTGTGTGTGATGTTTTGCACACAGCAGGTCAGCTGATCAAAACAACGTTTGTGTGTCTCCGCCTCTAACATAGAGATGAATGGAGGGGGCGTGTTTTGTCCAGCTGACATGCTGGGTACGAAACGCGCTCTAACAGAGCATAGCCGAGGCTGAGTCGGGGCCCAAACTGGAGATCGCAGGGGGGGTCCCAGTGGTCAGGACCCCTGTGATAAGACATTTATAGCTGATAGAGGATAATTTTATAAGTTCAGACAATTATTTAAAAATTTTTTTGAACATGTCACAATTTTTCTCACTAAATATATTTTCAAAGGTGCTATTGCCATTAAATTGTCGCCAGATGGTAACAACCTAAGTAATCCATACGTAAAAAGAAACAGAAAAACAAGCTCCGGAATTGAGTTATGTGTAATAATGTGTAATGACACAGGGAAAAAGTAGTGTACACATGAGGAAAAGGAAGTGTAAAAGACACAGAAATGCAAGACAACAGCTGAAATCTATCAGTGAACAAAATGCGTAAAATTATCAAAATGTACCACAAAACTTTTTTACTTTTTATAGGTTGAACTTGATGGTCTTTTTTTCAACCTTATGCACTTTGTAACTATGTAACTATTTCCCCATACACAGGGTTGTGTGATGTGTTGTTATTATTGATAAGATTTTTGTTTTGATCAATTCTTAGTCATTATTTTTTCTGATATATGATGTGACCAGCAATCATCAATTCTGGTGTTTGGCATTTTTATATGTTGACATTGTTTATTGGATCTGATCATAAATATATTTTAAAAGTTTGGCCAATTCCACATGCAGTGATTCTTATTTATTTTTTTTATTTGTAAAAAAAAAAAAGCATAGCATTGTGCGGAGCGTCCGGCAGACTGGAGCAATGATCGGGTGGTACAGAATATGGTAAGTGACCTCTAGTCGCAATTTTAACTCATTAGGCCCCCACAATCGCAGTATCCTGAGTTAACTGGCAACTTCATTCTCCTTTAGGTGCCATGCATTTATATTTACTTGTGATTTTGCAGATCTGCAGGTAACCCCCAGCTAAAAGATTTGTATGTGGCTTAGGGCTTTTCTATTGAAGTCATCAGAAAAAAATGGCAATCTGCAACAGAAAATGGCATTCAGATATTTGTTAAAATCTTGCATAAAAGCATAGTATTGTAATTCAAATCTAGATTTAAAAGCCACGGCAATTATGCAATGTGTGAATGTACCCTAAATGTCCTCTCTTGAAGAAAAAAAGGAAAGCAGCTTGAATTTAAAGCAAGGTCAATGCCCAGGTTATTCCAATAACTAATATATAGAAAGTCTACTGTGCCATTTCCCAGCACATAACGAGATTTTCCTTACTGGAGTAGAGCTGTTTTCTTTTTGCCGCAGGCATACATGATATCCACTCCAGATTTTTGCTACAAAAAATATAAACAATACAGAAACAATATAGAACAAGAATCTCACAGCAACAATGTAAAAGAAATTCAGGTCTGGGGATAATTTTATATATACTTTTTTTTTCAGTTTTCAGCTCAAGTGCAACAGTGCAACAGTTTAAAGTGAACCTGTCACCTGATTATATGTATTTGGAAGAACCAGTCATTCCAATTTTTCATGCCTTAACAAAATTACACAAGGACTGATTACCGCCGCCAATGCGTCCCATCGTTGCCAGAATCGGTTCCTTGAGCGAGTGCATTTGTGATGGGCTCGATTCCGTATTACAATCTCTGGTCAGTGAGTGTCAAAGTTTTATAAAGGAATATCTTTTGAACATCTTTTTAAAATTCTTGACTCTTTTCCCTGGTGTGAATCATATTCATGGTTAACATGCAACATTGAATCTCTATATTTGTGTATTCCCCATCATTTAGTATTGACAGCCCTTACCAACATTATGAATACATTCTCCAATTATGATTGTGACCTCAAACAATTCATTTTGGATACGACTGCATATATTTTACAGCACAATCATTTTTTGTTTAATGGGTTTTTTTAAATGCAAAAAAGACAGAGCGTCAATGGGGACCAAATCTTCACCTGCACTTGCAAATTTATTTGTTTTCTGGTGGAAGGATTGTAGAGATTTTGTATATATTGTATATATTGTTTCTGATCACAATCCCTTCAGAGATAATGTTGCATGGTTTGGTAGATACGTCAATGATATTATAATAATGTGGAAAGGAGAAGAATCCCTAGTCCACAGTTTCATGCAATATCTTAATGATAATTCATGTAACTTACCTTTTACTTACAGCTGGTCCAAGTACTGTACACTTTTTCTTGATTTTTTTTCTTGTTGCTAAGGGTTATAACATTGAAGTACGCCCATTCTGCAAATCTATTGCGTGCAACATTATCCTTAGAGCCGGCTCTTGTCATTCTAAGCATACCATTGAAGGTATTCCAGTAGGTGAGCTGATCCGCGTCAAGTGGAAAAGCTCTAATGAGTCTGTGTATCAGGAGGAAGCTGTCTCCGTGTGCACTTGCCTCAAACAGTGAAGCTCTCTGAATTGGATTTTAACTCCTTAACCTCTTAAGGACTTAGGGCGTACCTGTACGCCCTAAGCCCGGTCCCGGTGTGAAAAACTGAGTCACGCCGTGACCCCGCATCCCACCGGTCGGTCCCAGCTCCTAACGATAGCCAGGACCCTGGGCTAACAGCGTGCAGCATCAATCGTTGTGCCGCGGGCTGTTAACCCTTCAGACATGGCGATCAAAGTTGACCGGCGCATTTGAAAAGAAAAGTAAATGGTTCCCGGCAGCTCAGTCGGCCTGACCGGGATATCGCGATAAAATCGTGATGTTCCAATCAGCTGGGACGCAGGCGGAGGTCTCCTTACCTCTCTCCGCGGCGTCCGATCGTGGATTGATTTCTCCAAGCCTGAGCTACAGGCTTGAGCAATCAAGCCCCTATCTGACTAATCCCTGCAAAGCTATGGATTTGCAGGGATCAGCATAGGAGATCAGTGTGTGCAGTGTTATAGGTCCCTATGGGAGCTATAACACTGCAAAAAAAAAGTGGAAAAAAAAAAGTTAAAGGTCATTTAACCCCTTCCCTATTAAAAGTTTGAATCACCCCCCTTTTCCCATAAAAAAAAAACTGTGTAAATAAAAATATAAATAAACATATGTGGTATCGCCACATGCGAAAATGTCTAAACTATAAAAATATATTGTTAATTAAATTGCACTGTCAATGGCATGCGCGCAAAAAAATTCCAATGTCCAAAATAGTGTATTTTTGGGCACTTTTTATATCATGAAAAAATGAATAAAAAGCGATCAAAAAGTCTGATCAATACAAAAATGCTACCGATAAAAAATGAGTCCTCATATCGGCCCGTACGCGGAAAAATAAAAAAAGTTATAGGGGTTAGAAGATGAGAATTTTTAACATATAAATTTTCCTGCATGTAGTTATGATTTTTTTCCGAAGTACGAAATTTTTCCTTCAATTTTGTCGCACAATGATTTTTTTTTCCATTTCGCCGTGGATTTTTGGGTAAAATGACTAATATCACTGCAAAGTAGAATTGGTGGCGCAAAAAATAAGCCATCATATGGATTTTTAGGTGCAAAATTTAAAGCGTTATGATTTTTAGAAGGTGATGAGGAAAAAATTTAAATGCAAAAACGGAAAAATGCTGCGTCCTTAAGGGGTTAAGGACCAGGCCAATTTTATTTTTGCATTTTCATTTTTTCCTCCTCGTCTTCTAAAAATCGTAACTCTTTTATATTTTCATCCACAGACTAGTATGAGGGCTTGTTTTTTGCGAGACCAATTGCTCTATGTAATGAAATCACTCATTTTACCATAAAATGTATGGAGCAACCAAACAAATACTATTTGTGTGGGGAAATAAAAAGAAAACCGCAATTTAGCAAATTTTGGAAGGTTTAGTTTTCACGCCGTACAATTTACGGTAAAAATGACGTGTTCTTTTTTCTGTGGGTTAATATGATTAAGATTATACCCATGATTATGTACTTTTCTATTATTATTGCACTTAACAAAAATCGCAAACATTATAACCAAATTGGTATGTTTAAAATCCTTCTATTTTGATGATCTATAACTTTTTCATTTTTCTGTATAAGCGGCGGTATGAGGGCTCATTTTTTGCAGCATGATCTGTACTTTTTATTGATACCACATTTGTGTATATAAGACTTTTATAAATGTTTTTATAATTTTTTTGAATAAAATGTGACAAAAAAGCAGAAGTGTTTTTTTTATTTTTTATTTTACGTTCACGTTGTTCACCGTACGGGATCAGTAACATTATATTTTAATAGTTTGGACATTTACACTCACGGCAATACCAAATATGTGTATTAATTATTTTTTACACTTTATGGGGGTAAAATGGGAAAAAAAGGACATTTTAAATTTTTATTGGGGGAGGGGATTTTTCAATTTTTTTTAACTTTTTTTTTAACTTTCATTTTTACACTATAATAGTCCCCATAGGGGACTATCTATAGCAATCCTTTTATTGCTAATACTGCTCAGTGCTATGCATAGGACATAGCACTGATCAGTATTATCGGTGATCTTCTGCTCTGGTCTGCTCGATCTCAGACCAGAGCAGGAGACGCCGGGAGACGGCCGGAGCCAGGTGAGGGGACCTCCGCCCACCATGCTGGATGATCGGATCGCCGCGGCAGCGCTGCGGGCGATCCAATCATCCATTCAAAGTACCGCGCTGCCACAGATGCCATGATTTGTATTGATGTATTGGGTGGGGGGGTTAATGGCAGACATTCGCCATTACCGGTGGGTCCCTGGCTGCTGATAGCAGCCGGGACCTGCCGCGCATGACACGAGCACCGCTCCGGTGCTCGCGGTCATGACGGATCATAAATGTACGCCATGGTGCGTTAAGTACCACATCCCCATGACGTACATTTACGTTCATTGTTGTTAAACAAAGCCCGCAGACGTGTGGATTCTTTGAATAAATCTTACCTCTTAAAAAATCGTGGTCAGGTCAGTGAAAATATAACTTTGAAGAAAAATTTTAATGTGAAAGTACAGACCTCTAGATAAATGTATATAGGTATATATAGGAATATGATATAGACTAGTTGAAAAAAATGAAATTTCCAGCTCAAGTAGATACAATTTATTGAAGGATAAAACCTCAGTACATGGACATAGTTTGCACAGGGGATGCGTTTCAGCCCACCTGATGGGCCTTAGTCATACAATATAGACTAGTTGTGTATGAAGTATTACAATAATATAATTTATTAGTTAATAGATAAATGTCCAAGCAGGGCCCTTGCTGTAGACTTTATCATAGAAATTTACACAGAGTATGATAGATTAGTACTCAAAGTAGAACACAGAGTATGATAGTTTTAAATTATTCTGTAAAAAGTCTGTGGGTGTCCAGATAAAAAGTCACAATATTGGCATATAGAAGCCGTAAAAATAAGGATTTAGTCAAAGCGCTGGTCCTCCCAAAGAGACGGTGTCAGGAGTCAAGGTATTAAGTAAAATTCTTTAATGCAACATAAAAGTTTCAAGTCCCATGCTGGACTCTTCATCAGGCATAACAAACATACAGCAAGTGAAGTTTAAATACACTGGGCAGGTAATTCCTACCGGGTCACAGGTACAATGATGACGTCAGACCTGTCTGAACGTAATAATTTCTATACAAAAATATACTGTGCCAGACAATTACAGGCTCTTCCTAATTAAAAATAGAGGAGATCATTTAAACATTTAAATATTTTGAAATTTGAAAGCGCTGGAGTCCCTCCGTTCGGGGAACGCCAGCGCCGCTTGCGGGAGTGAATCCAGTAGCATGTGACCGGTACATCACCCAATCACAAAGGTAAACATCAAGGCAGAACGCTACTATGTTGTGAATGAACTTTACACTAGTTAGTAGCGAGGCTGATGACGTAGGGCCGACGCGCTGCAAAATGTAAACAAACAGAAACAAGCGTGGCCGTCAGTGTATCAGGTAAGTGTCAAACAGTAGATGTATGTTAAAATGAACAGATGTATATTGAACTAGATGGATACAGGCATCAGACAGAATAGAATGATGCAGATGGAAAAAGATCTTTAAAACACCGGGCCGCTCTGTATGTGGATTAGCTGGGCTGGTCATAATGGATGTGTTAGCATATGTTAGCAAGCCGGTCCGGCAATAAACATGCCAGACATTGTATGTGGATCATATGTTAGGTATGCATTCTGTATGTGCCACTGTATCAGTACACACTATGACAGGGGTTTCATTACAGGGCTATTAGGAGGACATTATAATTATAATGAAGGGGCATACTGTAGAACTGGGCAGATCCACAGTAATCATGGTATTAGGCCCATGTTGTAAACTGAAGTAGGTATAGCGTGTTGAAGTATGAGTTCAGTGATGAAACTTGACTTATAATGATAAAAATAAATTAAAATAAATTAAATTAAAATACTAAGGGGATACTGTTATGTCAATACAATACAGAAATTTAGGTGCACTACTGTGGTAGATGTATACAATGACATTGGCTATCCCTCAACACTGATGTTAAAATTGAGACATTCGCCAGTGTATCCTTATATGAAGGACACACCAGAGCCCGCACACCAACGCCAAGGTTTCTCAGATGGCACGGGACCTAACGCTAACCTACCTGTGCATGAAAAGCAAAAACCAGGGGCCAGTGGGCAATTACAGCAGCACTAGGCCGACATGCAGCCTGCTCCCAGTTACCTCCAGCGTGACTGAGCACACATACAATGGAAGGAGGGAGAGAGGCTGCAAGCCCCACCCAAGTTGGCTGACATAGGTGCATGGCCTCACAGGTGCAACCTTAATGCTGCCTGGAAAATGTTCAAGGCGCATTAACATATGGAGTTTACACACCTCCAAGTATAAATTTTTAAACAACAACAAAAAACGTGGTCTCAAATGGCTGGAGGTGCTCAACCCCAAATGCAGTTGTGCATTTATACTGGGGGAGCAGATCCTGCCCTTGTTGTCCGTTGCTAGGGGCGATCCCATACATTGTATGTGGATCATATGTTAGGTATGCATTCTGTAAGTGCCACTGTATCAGTACACACTATGACAGGGGTTACATTAAAGGGCTATTAGGAGGACATTATAATTATAATGAAGGGGCATACTGTAGAACTGGGCAGATCCACAGTAATCATGGTATTAGGCCCATGTTGTAAACTGAAGTAGGTATAGCGTGTTGAAGTATGAGTTCAGTGATGAAACTTGACTTATAATGATAAAAATAAATTAAAATAAATTAAATAAAAATACTAAGGGGATACTGTTATGTCCCCAAATAATTGAACCAATCTTGACGCTATTATCTATAATGTTACAAAAAGAAATGGTAATGAGCAAGGGACAATAATTCATATTATTCCAGCTTTATAAGGGGGATAGTAACCTCAAGGTTAGTGTTTTCCTCATATGTAAGGTCCCTATGCTTAAAAGTGGAAATATTGATAAGCCATTGCGATACTGATGTTCTATGTTTTTTACAGGATTGTTTCAACAATTTCATTAAGGCCTCTGGGTGCTAGAGTGGACAGCTTGTACATCCAGAAAACCTCTTTTTTCTTCAGCAGCTCGAATCGGTTGGAGACATTATCAGGTATGTGATCTATAGGGATAACAGTATACACATTTGTTTGATCTTGATGTTTCATGGCACAATGCTTAGATACCCCATGTAACATAAACTTATTTTTCACGTTCTGTCTGTGCTTATTCAGTCTGTTTCTCAATGGCTGTATAGTTCGGCCAATATATTGAAGTCCACACATACATTCAAGAAGATATATCACATAGGATGAGTTGCAGGTCAATCTATGTTTTAAAAGGAATTTTTCTTTTGTGCTATTGGAACAGAGCACTGTTGCCTTGTTCTGTATCTCATTGCAAAAGAGACAACGCTTTATGTTACAACGGTATGAACCGGTAGGTAGTTTGGATCCTTTATTTGCGTGTTTATGTTGTTTAATCACGCTTGGGGCCAAAATGTTTTTTAAGGTGGGGGATCTCCGATATGTTACCATTTATTTCACAGGTATGATGGTGCCTAGTATGGGATCATTTCCAAGTATATACTAGTGTCTACTTAGGATGTTCTTAATATCTTTTGCTTTACTACCAAAAGTAGTAATACAATTTAGTTTTTGTTTGTCTGCATTGGTCCTGGATCCTACTGTTGTAAGACACTCTTTTTGGGTTTTGTGTCTTACCTTATTATAGGCATCTTTTATAATGGAGTCTGGATAATTTTTGTCCTTAAACCTGTTGGATAGAATTCTTGCCTGTGTTTTGAAGGTCTCATCCTCGGTGCAATTCTTTCTCACACGCTTATACTGCCCATATGGCACGTTCCTAAGCCATTGTTTGTAGTGGGCGCTATCATATTCCAGATAGCTATTAACATCAACCGTTTTGAAATGAGTTTATGTTATATAATTTTTATTGTTATGAGAGATGCTAAGATCCAAGAAAGTAATTTTATTTTTAATGTATTCAAGGGTGAATTTAATCCCCCAGGTGTTAGAATTCAGATAGTCAAGGAAGGATATAATAAATTCTTTCTCTGATCCTTGTTGGCCCATGGGAGTATCAGAGAGGACCTCAGTTTTTAAGCTGAAGAACCTTTGGAATGTGAGTTTCCTGATAAATCGATTAAAATCCAGAAAGAGCTGGAAGTCGTATGAGATTTCCCTTCTGGGAAAAGGGCTATCTTTTTGTCCCACGTCTAATAATGACGACTTCCAGCTCTTTCTGGATTTTAATCAATTTATCAGGAAACTCACACTCCAAAGGTTCTTCCGCTTAAAAACTGAGGTCCTCTCTGATACTCCCATGGGCCAACAAGGTAACGAGATAGAGACACACCAAATTAAACACCAATAGGTCATGGCACCCTCCACCTTCTATCCAGTACACACACAAGGGTCCCACATACAGGTCTTTCAGGACATTGTCCAGGAGGACTTCAAGAACTTGAATAAAAATCCAAAAATGCTGAGAAAGAGCAACCTGACTATAAAAGAGAAAAATGCTCTTAAGAGACTGAAGGAGAATCCGGAGCTGGTTATTCGACCTGCAGACAAAGGTGGTGGGGTGGTCGTGATGGATCAGGAATATTATGAGGAGGAAGCCCTGAATATTTTATCAGACGAGAAATTCTACAAAAGGATACATATGGATCCGTTCAAGAATATCACCATTGAATATAACACCTTCATTAATAAAGGAGCAACTGATGGTATCCTTGATAAAAACGAATTACATTTTTTACAATACAACAACAGCAATAATCCATACTTCCAACCAAAAATTCATAAGTCTATGACAAAAACCCTGGTCGCCCTACAATCTCAAATACAAACTGTCTTTCCAGTAACCTTTCACATTATATCAATCTATACTTACAGGACTATGTTACCAATTTACCAAGCTACTTGCGTGATTCCACTCAATTGATCGAACAACTTATGGAGACACCAAGGGAAGCAGGGGTCTATCTGGTCACGTGCGTTGTCACCGCACTCTACACCAATATTGGATAAAATATTGGTATTGAATGTGTTAAGGAGTTTCTCGTTGGTGACCCCAACATTCCAGAGATACATAGCAATTTTATCCTAGAAGGGCTCAAATTTATATTGGAAAAATATTTTTTTCCCATATAATAAACAAATATTTCATCAACAAAATTGTACAGCCATGGGGGCTAAAGTGGCACCATCCTACGCCAACTTATTTATGGGGGTGTTTGAAAAAATTCACATCCAGAATAACCCCATTTTTTCACATCACATTATTCCATTGGTTTTTGTATGGAAAGGACCAGAGACATCTATTATATCCTTCCTTGACTATCTGAATTCTAACACCTGGGGGATTAAATTCACCCTTGAATACAATAAAAATAAAATTACTTTCTTGGATCTTAGCATCTCTCATAACAATAAAAATTATATAACATCAACTCATTTCAAAACGGTTGATGTTAATAGCTATCGGGAATATGATAGCGCCCACTACAAACAATGGCTTAGGAACGTGCCATATGGGCAGTATAAGCATGTGAGAAAGAATTGCACCGAGGATGAGACCTTCAAAACACAGGCAAGAATTCTATCCAACAGGTTTAAGGAGAAAAATTATCCAGACTCCATTATAAAAGATGCCTATAATAAGGTAAGGCACAAAACCCAAAAAGAGTGTCTTACAACAGTAGGATCCAGGACCAATGCAGACAAACAAAAACTAAATTGTATTACTACTTTTGGTAGTAAAGCAAAAGATATTAAGAACAAGTAGACACTGGTATATACTTGGAAATGATCCCATACTAGGCACCATCATACCTGTGAAACCAATAGTAACATATCAGCAAGCCCCCACCTTAAAAAACATTTTGGTCCCAAGCGTGATTAAACAACATAAACATGCAAATAAAGGATCCGAATGACCTACCGGTTCATACCGTTGTAACATAAAGCGTTGTCTCTGTTGCAATGAGATATAGAACAAAGCAACAGAGTTCTGTTCCAATAGCACAAAAGAAAAATTCCTTTTAAAACATAGATTGACCTGCAACTCATCCTATGTGATATATCTTCTTGAATGTATGTGTGGACTTCAATATATTGGCCGAACTATACAGCCATTGAGAAACAGACAGACTAACCCCTGTCATAGTGTGTACTGATACAGTGGCACATACAGAATGCATACCTAACATATGATCCACATACAATGTCTGGCATGTTTATTGCCGGACCGACTTGCTAACATATGCTAACACATCCATTATGACCGGCCCAGCTAATCAACATAGAGAGCGTCCCATCGTTTTAAAGATTTTTTTCCATCTGCATCATTCTATTCTGTCTGATGCCTGTATCCATCTAGTTCAATATACATCAGTACATTTTAACATACATCTACTGTTTGACACTTACCTGATACACTGACGGCCAAGCTTGTTTCTGTTTGTTTACATTTCGCAGCGCGTCGGCCCTACATCATCAGCCTCGCTACTAACTAGTGTAAAGTTCATTCACAACATAGTAGCGTTCTGCCCGGATGTTTCCATTTGTGATTGGGTGATGTACCGGTCATATGCTACTGGATTCACTCCCGCAAGCGGCGCTGGCGTTCCCCGAACGGAGGGACTCCAGCGCTTTCAAATTTCAAAATATTTAAATGTTTAAATGATCTCCTCTATTTTTAATTAGGAAGAGCCTGTAATTGTCTGGCACAGTATATTTTTGTATAGAAATTATCACGTTCCGACAGGTTTGACGTCATCATTGTACCTGTGACCCGGTAGGAATTACCTGCCCAGTGTATTTAAACTTCACTTGCTGTATGTTTGTTATGCCTGATGAAGAGTCCAGCATGGGACTTGAAACTTTTATGTTGCATTAAAGAATTTTACTTAATACCTTGACTCCCGACACCATCTCTTTGGGAGGACCAGCGCTTGGACTAAATCCTTATTTTTACGGCTTCTATATGCCAATATTGTTCTTGTTCTGCTGAGTGCCTGCAGCCACTCAGGAAGGATCCGGAGTAGCGGTCACCCTCATCACCTTTGAGCGAATCTACAGGCTGATACAGGTGTTGTGCCCTCAGTACAACACCCTCTGCTAAGCTTACATCTTACCTTTCTGGGGCCTACCGTTTTAAAATTTATTGCACTAGGAGCGCACCTTGTCCTTTTTTGTTTCCCTCCCAGATAAAAAGTCAATTATATAAGTGAACAGCCACCTATTATACTGTTAATATATCCAATCTCCAGTACCCTCCACATTGTGGTAGGTACAGTTAGTGAAGTTAGTTGTGTAGTTGATACAATAAAGCCTGTGTTTGATACAATGTAGCTTGTGGATAGTTTAAAACCACTCACCGCACCGCTGCACAGAAGAGCACTCCGGAGTGATGTTTCAGCTTTGTGACGGAACTCGCTCCTGCAGACTGGTATGGCTATGCAGCCAGCCCGGAGATGGTATCTGCACGATGTGTATGGTCAAGGCATTTTCCCGGAGTGTAAGGTCAAGGCATCTAAAATGCCGGATCCAAATGTCAGTACATGGGGCAAGGAATGCTGGGAAGGCAAAGCGGGAAGGGAAGTAGGCGGGATTACCCTGAATCACATGCAGGATGCAGCCGATCAGCAGCAAGTCACCCCTGTGATGTCACAGCCCTATATATTCGGCAGCCATTTTGTGACTCGTCATTTAATTCGATAGACTGCAGAGACATAGGATGGACATCGCTGTGTGTGTGTGTTACACAGAAAAGTTTGTTGCAGCAGCATTTCACCGCTTAGTTACCTCAGCCTTCTGTAGGACACAGAGCACTGCATACTTGCACAGAAATTAATTCTTACTGCAGAGACTAACCCCTCAATCACTGCGGACAACATTGTATTAGTACAGTTACCCAGATTTATCAAACTGTGTGAGAGAAAAAGTGGAGGGATTTTCCCACAGCAACCAGCTAATGAGCTCTGGTAAAGTGAAAGCTGAGCTTTGATTGGTTGCTGTGGGAAAATCTCTCCATTTTTTTTCTGTCACACAGTTTGATAAATCTCCCCAAGTGACTGTGTCTGCAGCACTGTTGTGTACTACTGGTGTTGTGGGCAATTTCATATTTTTTTGCGCACTGTAGCACATTTTTCTGCCCTCATAAGTGCATACCACATACCTACATCTAAGTGGTGTACTATTTTGTATCTGTTAATCGGTCCAGGGCCTACATACTGTGAAAGGACAGCCAAAAGTAATCAATGGCTGGTGTTTTACAAAATCATTTTTGAAGTGTACATTTTGCTGCCCTCATAAGGGCATACCACATACGTTTATCTAAGTAGTTTACTATTTTGTACCTGTTAATCTGTCAAGGGCCTAGATACTGTAAAAGTCCAGGCAAAAGTAATCACTGGCTGGGGTTTTACTAAACTAAGTTTTTTAAGCGTACTGTTCCGCATTTTTTTCCCTCATAAGTGCATACCACATACATACATCTAAAAAGTGTACTATTTTTTACCTGTTAATCTGTCAAGGGCCTAGATACTGTGAAAATCCAGACAAAAGTAATCACCGGCTGGTGTTTTACTAAACTACCTTTTTTTTTAAACGTACTGTACCACATTTTTCTGCTCTTATAAGTGCATACCAAATACGTAAATCTGAGTAGTGTACCATTTTGTACCTGTTAATTTGTCAATGCCTGGATACTGTGAAAGCCCAGGCAAAAGTATTCACTGTCTCGTGTAGCGCATTTTTCTACCCCCATAAGTGTATACCACATAACTATATCTAAGTAGTGTATTATTTTGTACCTGTTATCTGTCAAGGGCCTACATACTGTGAAAGGACAGTCAAAAGTACACACCTGCTGCTGTTCTAGACAAATACTTTTTTAAGTGTAGTGAAGTTTATTGTACTCTCCTCATAAATGCACTAAGTAGGTCAGGCAGAAAAGTGCCAGGATGTGCACAGAGAAGTGGCAAAGGCCTAAATTCATTAGGCAGAGGTTGCAGAAAACTAGGGGCGAGTGGCAGCAGGAGTCACAGCGAGAGGCATGAGCTCCCGGTATCAGCTAGCGGTCGTGTCTTGACCAGCAACCCATCTGCCATCATCGATTGGTTAACACGGTCATCCACTTCATCACAAGTAACATCTGATACCCCAGTCAACAGTCGGTGGGTTCCTCAGACACATCCCTCAGTTGGCATAGCCCGGGAGCAGTCCCTGTCCTCCCATTGCCTCTGTCCTATGCTGTTCCCTCCCCTACAGAAGTATCTTATGCTGTGGGTTCAGCTCCACTATTCAGTGAGGACGATCTAATAGAGGACAGTCAGCAGCTACTTCCCAGCCAAGAAGTGGAGGAGACATCTGCCACTTCCCCGCGGGCAAGTAGTGATGAGGAGAGTGACGTGGGAGGCGGTGTTGCCAGGGTTCAGGGTCCTGAAGCAGACACTGTTGAGGAACCTGGGGATTACATCAGTGATGTGCAGACACTTGTTGATGATGATGAAGCCAGGTACAGAAGGGGCTCCATCATCATCAAGAAAAGAGAGTTGCAGGTTACCGTGAGGCAGCAGCTGCACCAGCAAGGTGGTAGCATGGTTGTCAGTCAGCATGGTAGCAGTAGTGGAAATTCTGGAGCCAAACGTGCCCGGGGGAGACCACCTGCTTTGCGGCAGCCTACCTTCCCGGGAGGTAGTGGAACAGGGGTTCCTGGAGATGGTGGCAGTAGCAGTCAATTAGTGCTGACTGGTGGTGGGAAAATTAGCTACTCGGCTGTGTGGCGGTTTTTCATCAAGAATCCGGAGGAGGTTCACATAGCCACATACAAGATCTGTCAGCAGAAGGTGAAGCGTGGCCAGGATCCCGATGTTGGCACCACAGCCCTGCGTCAACATATGCTGCACCACCATAAAGCTGCCTGGGAGATCCATGGCTCCGATGAAGTGGTCCAGCCTGCTGCATCACCCAGTGGCACGCTGCTCCCTCTTTCAGCCAGCCAAGGCTCCACCACCTCAGCTGAAGGGAGCTGTGTCATACCCTCCTTCTGTCGCTCCAGATGCTTCTGCTCCTCCTACTTTTAGTAAGCCATTCCGCCAACAATCCATCAGCGAAGCCATGTCCAAGAGACAACAGTATGCGCCCACTCATCCAATGGCGCAGAAGCTGAATGTGCTCCTGTCCAAGTTGCTGGTGCTGCAGTCCCTCCCTTTTCAAGTGTTGGACTCTGCACCTTTCAGAGAGCTGATGGCCAAGGTGGAGAGTGCCTAGCCGTCATTTCTTTGTGAAGAAGGCAGTACCAGCCCTGCACAAATTTGTGGAAGAGAAGGTGGGCCAGTCCTTGGACCGCAGCGCCGACATCAGGAGTTGTAACTACGGTCAGGGACAATACATGTCCTTTACGGCTCACTGGGTGAATGTGGTTCCTGCACAGCCACAACACCAACTTGGACAGGTCACGCCGCTTCCTTCTCCATGCTCTCAGGCCGTTGGTCCTGTGACAGTATGCGACTCCGCCTCCTCATCCTCCACTGTGTCCTCAGCCTACACTGCCCAGAAAAGTCTCAGTGGCCCATTATCATATCATATGTGCAGGGCACGGCGGTGTCACGTTGTTCTTCACATGGTTTGCCTTGGCGAACAGAGTCACACAGTGGAGGAACTTCTAAAAGTTATTTGTAAAGAAATCAAAGAATGGCTTACTCCACGAAAACTGAAAATAGGAACCATGGTGACTGACAACGGGAAGAACATTTTGCATGCACTGTGACTGGGGAGGCTGAGCCATGCGCCCTGCATGCACACATGTTCAATCTGGTTGTGAAACAGTTCCTGAAGTGTTCCCCCCATTTGCAAGAAATCCTATCAATGGGAAATAAACTTTGCATGCCCTTCAGTCACTCGTATACCGCAAAGCACACCCTCTTTGAGCTGCAGCATCAGTACTGTATCCCCTAACATAGTCTTATTTGTGACATTGCCACACGTTGGAATTTCCCCCTCCATATGTTGGACTGACTGTACGAACATAGAAAAGCCATCACCGATTTCTTGATGATCCAAGAGGATAGGGGTACTCCCCTGTGTAACTTTAATGTGAACCACTGGCAGCTCATACGTGACACCTGTCGCTTGCTCAGGCCCTTTGAGGAAGCCACATTATTAGTAAATTGCCAGGATTATGGGATGAACAACGTCATTCCACTCCATTTCTTATCCACACGTGTTGGAAATGATGGCTGGTCAGGGCACTGGAGACGTGGTACCTACATCTCACGGCCACATGGAGCACAGTTTAGGTTTCACAAAATGGGCGTTTTTTCTTGTCATCTAACAGGAGAGGAGATTGAAGGTTATGAGGAAGGCAAGACAAAGGACCCAGACGCACCATGGCAGTTTGCAGTGGAGATGGAGTCAGGGAGTCCCTCCAAGTCACTTGCACAAATGGCACAATGCATTCTCACTTGCTTGCATAGTGACCGCCGAATTGTCACCATTCAACAGTGGGATGACTTCTGGCTCTCCACCTTATTGGAATCTTGCTACCAGCACAAAATGGGGGGCTTTTTTTAAACCCACTGAGAGGAAGGACATACTGACCAACTACAGAGACATCCTATGTAGTCAGTTGGCCGATGCCATCTGTGCCATCGTCCACCCTTTCGCAGGTCTGACTCGGGGGTCCTCTGCGTTCACCTTCCACTGCCATGGCTGCTGGGAGGGGTGGCAGGAGCAGTACCAGCTCCATCAGCAGCAGCCTGAGTCTACATTCGCTGATGAGTAACTTTCTTCACCCACATAGTGAAGCAACTCATCAGCAGCAGGTAGACCTGGAGCAGGACCTGAACCATCAGGTGGTGGCATACCTTGACATGCCGACGCCAACACACCTTGAAGATCCGCTGGAATTCTTGGAAGACAAATTTGATTTGTGGCTGCAACTATCAGAGTTTGCCCTGGAAAAAGTTGTCCTGCCCAGCCAGTAGTGTGCCATCAGAGTCACCGGGTCACTTTCAGGACTCCTGATGCTGCTGCTGCCACCTACATGCTGTCTCATTCAGCCAGGATATGGTCTCTTTATGCTTCAGCCACTTCCAGGCTGTGCCATTCAGCCACTATTGTTACGCCGAGCGCTCCGGGTCCCCGCTCCTCCCCGGAGCGCTCACGGCGTCTCTCTCCCTGCAGCGCCCCGGTCAGTCCCGCTGACCGGGAGCGCTGCACTGACATGGCCGTCAGGGATGCGATTCGCACAGCGGGACGCGCCCGCTCGCGAATCGCATCCCAAGTCACTTACCCGTCCCGGTCCCCTGCTGTCATGTGCTGGCGCGCGCGGCTCCGCTCTCTAGGGCGCGCGCGCCAGCTCTCTGAGACTTAAAGGGCCAGTGCACCAATGATTGGTGCCTGGCCCAATCAGCTTAATTGGCTTCCACCTGCTCCCTGGCTATATCACATCACTTCCCCTGCACTCCCTTGCCGGATCTTGTTGCCTTGTGCCAGTGAAAGCGTTTAGTGTTGTCCAAAGCCTGTGTTACCTGATCTCCTGCTATCCATCTTGACTACGAACCTTGCCGCCTGCCCCGACCTTCTGCTACGTCTGACCATGCCTCTGCCTAGTCCTTCTGTCCCACGCCTTCTCAGCAGTCATTGAGGTTGAGCCGTTGCTAGTGGATACGACCTGGTTGCTACTGCCGCAGCAAGACCATCCCGCTTTGCGGCGGGCTCTGGTGAACACCAGTAGCCTCTTAGAACCAGTCCACCAGCACGGTCCACGCCAATCCCTCGCTGACACAGAGGATCCACAACCTGTAAGCCGAATCGTGACAGTAGATCCGGCCATGGATCCCGCTGAGGTGCCGCTGCCAAGTCTCGCTGACCTTCCCACGGTGGTCGCTCAGCAATCGCAGCAGATTGCCCAACAAGGACAGCAGCTGTCGCAGTTGACCGCCATGTTACAGCAACTTCTGCCTCTGCTACAGCAGCAACCATCTCCTCCGCCAGCTCCTGCACCTCCTCCGCAGTGAGTGGCCGCTCCTAGCCTCCGCTTGTCCCTGCCGGACAAATTTGATGGGGACTCTAGACTCTGCCGTGGATTTTTGTCTCAATGTTCCATGCATATGGAGATGTTGTCGGACTTGTTTCCTACAGAACGGTCTAAGGTGGCGTTCGTAGTGAGCCTTCTTTCAGGAAAGGCCTTGTCTTGGGCCACACCGCTCGCTCTGGGACCGCAATGATCCTGCCACAGCCACAGTCCAGTCCTTCTTCGCTGAAGTCCGTAGTGTCTTCGAGGAACCAGCCCGAGCTTCTTCTGCCGAGACTGCCCTGCTGAACCTGGTCCAGGGTAATTCTTCAGTGGGCGAGTACGCCATCCAATTTCGTACTCTTGCTTCCGAATTATCATGGAATAACGAGGCTCTCTGCGCGACCTTTAAAAAAGGCCTATCCAGTAGCATCAAGGATGTGCTGGCCGCACAAGAGATTCCTGCTAACCTGCAAGAACTTATCCATTTGGCCACACGAATTGACATGCGTTTTTCTGAGAGACATCAGGAGCTCCGCCAGGAAAAAGACTTAGATCTCTGGGCACCTCTCCCACAGCATCCTTTGCAGTCTACGCCTGGGCCTCCCGCCGAGGAGGCCATGCAAGTGGATCGGTCTCACCTGACCCAGGAAGAGAGGAATCGCCGTAGGGAAGAAAATCTTTGTCTGTACTGTGCCAGTACCGAGCATTTCCTGGTGGATTGCCCTATTCGTCCTCCACGTCTGGGAAACGCACGCACGCACCCAGCTCACGTGGGTGTGGCGTCTCTTTGTTCAAAGTCTGCTTCTCCACGTCTCACGGTGCCCGTGCGGATTTCTCCTTCAGCCAACTCCTCCCTCTCAGCCGTGGCCTGCTTGGACTCTGGTGCCTCTGGGAATTTCATTTTAGATTCTTTGGTGAATAAATTCTGCATCCCGGTGACCCGTCTCGTCAAGCCGCTCTACATTTCCGCGGTCAACGGAGTTAGATTGGATTGCACCGTGCGTTACCGCACAAAACCCCTCTTAATGTGCATTGGACCCCACCACGAAAGGATTGAATTTTCCGTCCTTCCCAACTGCACCTCTGAGGTCCTCCTCGGTCTGCCATGGCTCCAGCTTCATTCTCCCACCCTTGACTGGACCACCGGGGAGATCAAGAACTGGGACTCTGCTTGCCACAAGAAATGCCTTTCCCCCCTTCCCAGTCCCGTCAGGCAAGCCTCAGTGCCTCCTCATGGCCCCCGTCCTGGTGTCACCCTGCCCCGTGCCAAGCTTCACCCTCTACCTAAGGGGGGGGTACTGTTACGCCGAGCACTCCGGGTCCCCGCTCCTCCCCGGAGCGCTCACGGCGTCTCTCTCCCTGCAGCGCCCCGGTCAGTCCCGCTGACCGGGAGCGCTGCACTGACATGGCCGTCGGGGATGCGATTCGCACAGCGGGACGCGCCCGCTCGCGAATCGCATCCCAAGTCACTTACCCGTCCCGGTCCCCTGCTGTCATGTGCTGGCGCGCGCGGCTCCGCTCTCTAGGGCGCGCGCGCGCCAGCTCTCTGAGACTTAAAGGGCCAGTGCACCAATGATTGGTGCCTGGCCCAATCAGCTTAATTGGCTTCCACCTGCTCCCTGGCTATATCACATCACTTCCCTTGCACTCCCTTGCTGGATCTTGTTGCCTTGTGCCAGTGAAAGCGTTTAGTGTTGTCCAAAGCCTGTGTTACCTGATCTCCTGCTATCCATCTTGACTACGAACCTTGCCGCCTGCCCCGACCTTCTGCTACGTCTGACCTTGCCTCTGCCTAGTCCTTCTGTCCCACGCCTTCTCAGCAGTCAGCGAGGTTGAGCCGTTGCTAGTGGATACGACCTGGTTGCTACTGCCGCAGCAAGACCATCCCGCTTTGCGGCGGGCTCTGGTGAACACCAGTAGCCTCTTAGAACCGGTCCACCAGCACGGTCCACGCCAATCCCTCGCTGACACAGAGGATCCACAACCTGTAAGCCGAATCGTGACAACTATATGGTCTCCTCATGCTTCAGTCACCTCCAAGCTATGCCATTCAGCCACTATATGGTTTCTTCATGCTGCCACAAACTCAAGGCTGTGCCATTCAGACACTATATGGTCTCCTCGTGCTTCAGCCCAGGGGCGTAGCTAGAAACCACAGGGCCCCAATGCAAAAATTTGCTCTGGGCCCCCCTACCCCCCACTTCCCGGACAACCCCCTTACCCGGCCTTGGCTATCACATATCAGTGACTACAACACTGATGGGACACAGCCAGTGGCAATACACAATCATAATAGGCCCGAGAATTTTAGAATAAGCAGCCTTTTTTTTTGTCTAGGTCCGACTGCTAGGACCCCCAACGATCATCTTTGTTTAAGTGGCTCTCCAGCTACAATTTCCATCATGTCTGGAGAGCCTCATGTATGAAAGTTGTAGTTTTGTAACAGCTGGAGAGTCACAGATTAGGTACAGTTTCACCCATCATCACTGCAGAACTTACAAGTGACTACAGCTCTGATGGGACATAGTGAGGAGAATACACAATGATATCAGTTACCTGAGCAACGTCTTCTCTTATGTCTTTCCTTTTCTTTTCCATCTGGTCCAGATGCCATGTCTTCTTCCATCTTCTATGTAGAGTCTGAGATGAGAGATGTGCAGCCTGCAGAGTAATGGTGCATGTCCTGGGTACCTGGGCTTCCCTGACATTGCGGGCCCCAGCCATAATTAACGGGGGGACAGGAGGGGAGGAGAGGAGGATTGGGAGCCTACTCAAAGAAAATCAGCGATGGGCAATGCTCAAGGGCCCGACCTGTCAGCCCAACAAGCGGGGCCCCCTGGCAACCTTTGTGACTTCTATAGCTAAGCCACTGCCTCAGCCAACTCCAGGCTGTGCCATTAAACACTACATGGTCTCCTCATGCATGAGCCAACTCCAGGCTCTGCCATTCAGCCACTATATGGGCTCTTCATGCTTCAACCACCTCCAGGCTGTGCCATTCAGCCACTATATGATCTCCTCATGCTTCAGCCACCTCTAGGCTGTGCCATTCAAACACTATATGGTCTCTTCCCATGCTTCAGACAACTTCAGGCTTTGCCATTCCGCCACTTTATTGTCTCTTCATGCTTCAGCCACCTCCAGGCTAGAAAAGAACAGTGACCATATTTCCTGGCTGGAGTTCAAACACTGAGCAGACTGAAGGTATAGAAGATTGTTATGGTCGGAGTAGATGCTGACTGGATGAGAAGAACCTTCCAATAAATGTTGCCATTCCTCCAAAGCTACCGAATATACTCGAGTATAAGCCGACCCGAATATAAGCCGAGGCCCCTAATTTCACCCCAAATTCCCAGGAAAAGTTATTGACTCGAGTATAAGCCTAGGGTGGGAAATACATCATCCCCCATGTCATCATCCAGAACCCCGTGATTAACACCCTCATCATCATCACCCTGTCATCATCCCCCCTTCATCATCACCGCCTGTCATCATCCCCTTGTCATCATCCCCTTGTCATCAACCCACACCCCCCCTTCATCATCCCCTTGTCAACATCCCACACCCCCCTTCATCATCCCCTTGTCATCATCCCACACACACCCTTCATCATCCCCTTGTCATCATCACCACATGTCATCAGCCCCCCCTTCATCATGCCGCTTGTCAATGTCTGATACAGTGGTCTTCAACCTGCGGACCTCCAGATGTTTCAAAACTACAACTCCCAGCAAGCCCGGGCAGCCATTGACTGTCCGGGCTTGCTTTGAGTTGTAGTTTTGAAACATCTGGAGGCCCGCAGGTTGAAGACCTCAGCGGCCTTCAACATCCTCCAGCCCCCCCCCCCCCACTCTCACCCCCTTTAGTTCTGCACTCACCTCCGCTCAGCGGGACGTTAGGGTGCGCTGGTCCGGTGCTGCAGGACTGTCCGGTGGGGAGGTCGTCCGGTGGGATTGTTGTTCCGAGCTGTCCATCTTCACCGAGGGGCCTCTTCTCCGCGCTTCGGGCCCGGAATAGAGGCGTTGCTAATGAACGTCCCTGTGCGTCGTCGTCAAGGCAACGTGACTATTCCGGGGTCGGGCCCGAAGCGCGGAGAAGAGGCCCCCCGGTGAAGATGGACAGCCCGGAACGACTATCCCACCGGATGACCTCCCACCGGACAGTCCTGCAGCACCAGACCAGCGCACCCTAACGCCCCATCGAGCGGTGGTGAGTACAAAACTAAAGGGGGTGGGGGGTCTGGATGATGTCAAAGGCCGCAGGGGTCTTCAACCTGCGGACCTCCCGAGGTTTCAAAACTACAACTCCCAGCAAGCCCGGACAGCCGATGGCTGCCCGGGCTTGCTGGGAGTTGTAGTTTTGAAACATCTGTAGGTCCACAGGTTGAAGACCACTGAGGGCGGAGAGTTCACTCAAGTATAAGCCGAGGGGGGTGTTTTCAGCACGAAAAATCGTGCTGAAAAACTCGGCTTATACTCGAGTATATACGGTAGCCTAATAGCGAGGAGTTCACAATCTCCAATGGAGTAATTCCTCTCAGCAGGAGAGAATGTCTTGGAGAAAAACCCACAAGTTACACTCTTGCCCTTGGCGTTTTTCTGAGTGAGAACAGCACCCGCTCCAATAGATGAGGAATCAACCACCAAAGAAAAGGGCCTCTCTGGATCAGGTCTTGTAAGCACGGGAGCAGAGGCAAATGTAGACTTTAAATGGGAGAAGGCCTATTCAGCCTCTTTAGGCCAAGATTTAGGATTAGATGCCTTCTTAGTGAGAGCCACAATAGGAGCAACCAAGGATGAAAAATGTGGGATAAAGTGATGAGAATGTTGCTCCTCTAAGTTGGAAGAGAAGATCAGGATGTCATCTAGGTATACGACAACACAGGTGTAGAGAAGATCACGGATTGACAAACTCTTGAAAAACAGCTGGAGCATTGCAGAGACCAAACGGCATTGCAAGATACTCAAAATGTCCGTCAGGAGTATTGAAGGCCATTTTCAATTCATCTCCCTTGCGGATACGATTGAGGTTATACGCTCCGCGTAAGTCCAACTTGGAGAAGACCTTGGCACCATGTAGATGGTCAAAAAGTTCTGAGATAAGAGGTAGAGGGTAACGGTTCTTGACAGTGATTTTGTTAAGTCCCCTGTAGTCAATACATGGATGGAGTGAGCCATCCTTCTTCCATACAAAGAAGAAACCTGCTTCAGCAGGAGAAGAGGACTTATGGATAAATTCCTTTTGGAGATTCTCCTGGATATACTCAGCCATGGCTTTGGTCTCAGGAACTGATAGAGGGTATATCCTTCCAAGAGGAGGAGTGGTACCAGGCAGAAGATCAATAGGGAAGTTGTAAGGACAATGTGGAGGCAGAGACTCAGCCTGTTTCTTGCAGAAAACATCAGAGAAATCTTGGTAAGGTGGCGGCCGGCCAGGTAAAGGAGGAAGACAAGAAACAACTTTACGCAGAACTGGTTGGAGGCAAAAATTTTGGCAGGATTATCCCCAGCAAATTATTTCTCCAGTTCTTGAATCCAGTTGCGGGGAATGGAGTTGCAGCCAAGGAAGGCCAAGACGAATCTCAGAGGTACAGTGTGGAAGAACATAGAATTCAATGTTTTCTTTATGCGATACTCCCACTTGCATGACAAGAGATTCAGTAAGGAAGTGAACCTCACAGTCCAGATTTTGTCAATTAACGGACGAGATGAACAAGGGCTTGGCAAGCCGAGTAAGGGAAAGATGATACTTGTGGACTAAAGCTGCATCAATAAAGTCACCTGCTGATCCAGAATCCAAAAATGCTGTAGCGCTGAAGGAAAACTTGGCTGAAGCGAAGACTTGTACAGGAATAGTTAAGCATGGAGAGGTAGTTTTCACACCCAGGGACACCTCTCCCACGTACCCTAGGTGCGGCCGAACTGTACAGTCCTTGAGAAAGTGTGCCGGGCTAGCACAATAAAAGCACAAATTCTGTTTGCGTTGTCGTGATCTCTCCTGTTGCGTAAGATGAAAATGATCTCCCTGTATAGCCTCTTCGACAGGAGGCGCAGGAAACTGAAGAAGTGGACTTTGAAACATGGGTGTCAGGTGGGAAAGTTCCCTCTTTAAGCACAGTTCCTGTTGTCTCTCAGCAAAACACACATCAATGTGTGTGGCCAAGTGGATACGTTCTGTCAAAGAAGATAGAGGATCACATGCTGCAAGGGCATCTTTAATCCTGCTTGACAGTAATTTTTTGAATGTGGCACACAAGGCCTCATAATTCTGGGCAAGTTCAGAGGCTAGAATGTGGAATTGAACCGCATAGTCACCAACGGTAGAATTCCCTTCAGCAATGCCGTCTCAACTAAAGAAACGGGTTCCTCAAAGACTGCGAAATTCTGCCAAGAAGGCCTACAAATTGGAGGATACTGGATCACCACAGTCCCAAAGGGGTTTAGCCCAAGCCAGGGCTTTTCCGGACAGTAGACTAATGACAAAGGCCACCTTACTACTTTCCGTCGGAAACAGTTCAGTCATGAGCTCCAAGTACATGGAGCACTGTGCAACAAAGCCTCTGCATGACTTGGAATCCCCATCATACTTGGGAGCTAAAGGCAGGCGCAGCTGGGAGCCAGAAGACACTGCAGGAGCTGGAGGTGGGAGTGGGCCAGATTGTGGTACCTGCTGCTGTTGCAAGGCCAAAAGCTATTGCATCATGGCTGAAAGTTGAGAAAATTGCTGCACCTGTCGGGCCAACTGCTGCGACTGACGTACACAACGGAGGGAAGATCCGCTACTTCAGTTAGGGGAACCTCAGCTAGATCCATGGCCGGATCTTACGGTAACACTCACGTTTCAGAAGACAGGAACACCGGTGGATGTGGATCCGCTGGACCTGTAAGGCAGATGGCTCAGACCGTACCAGGGAGCAGAGTCTAAGGTGCCGCTGGTTTTCAGCAAAGCGGGATGGACTTGCTGCGGCAGGCAGCACCCAGGTCGCTACCCCTGGCATGGCTCGACCACACAGGTGGCTGAGGAGATGCGAGGCACAGGAGGGATAAGGCAGCTCATAGTCTGGGTAGCAGAAGGTCAGGGCAGGTGGCACAGTATTGTAGTCAAGACGTAGCAGGAGTCCAGTAGGCAGGCGGCAGAGGAGCAAGGTCAAAGTCACAAAGCAAGGGATCAGATACACAACTAGGCAATACTGAGGAACACTTTCTCTAAGGCACAAGGCAACAAAGATCCGTCAGGTGAGTGAGGAGGGTGGAGGAATTCATAAATGAGCCACAGGTGAATTACACTGATGAGCGTACTGGCCCTTTAAATCTTAAAGCTCCAGCGTGCCACGCCCCTGGGAATGGGGACACGCGCTCCAGAGCAGAGAGGCGGAGGCAGGAGAAACTCTCGGAGAGTGACGGACTGGAGCAAGCATGTGGGCGCATCCCGCAAATCAAGTCCCAGCCCCTTTGGCAGCAGCAGGTAAGGGGAACATGCGCTCACGGCCAGCATGTTCGTTCGGAGCGCATAACGTAACAAGTACATTGGTCGGACTATGCAAAAACTGAGGAATCGAGTAAACAAGCATCAATTTAATATTAAAACTAAGGCCAATTCCAAACATCACTTTGTTACACCAATTGACTTTGTCCCCCCCAAACAGATCATATAGGTTTGAACACCTTAAGCGATTGGAGGTCTATTGGATTTATAAGGTTAGCACATTGCAAACCCTTGGTCTTAATGAAATCTCCAAAACTATTATCATTTTAATAAACACTTTGGTTATACATAATCTCCCACTGTACTGTCAGGGTTACATAGTTACATAGTTAAATAGTTAGTACGGTCGAAAAAAGACATATGTCCATCAAGTTCAACCAGGGAATTAAGGGGTAGGGGTGTGGCGCGATATTGGGGAAGGGATGGGATTTTATATTTCTTCATAAGCATTAATGTTATTTTGTTCCATGAATTTATCTAATCCTGCTTTAAAGCTGTTAATTGTTCCTGCTGTGACCAGTTCCTGAGGTAGACCGTTCCATAAATTCACAGTCCTCACGGTAAAGAAGGCGTGTCGCCCCTTGAGACTAAACTTTTTCTTCTCCAGACGGAGGGAGTGCCCCCTCGTCCTTTGGGGGGGGGTTTAACCTGGAACAGTTTTTCTCCATATTTTTTGTATGGGCCATTAATATACTTATATACGTTTATCATATCCCCCCTTAAACGTCTCTTCTCAAGACTAAACAATTGTAACTCCTTTAATCGCTCCTCATAGCTAAGATGTTCCATGCCCCATATTAGTTTAGTCGCGTGTCTCTGCACCCTTTCCAACTCCGCAGTGTCCCTTTTATGGACAGGTGCCCAAAACTGAACAGCATATTCCAGGTGAGGCCGTACCAATGCTTTATAAAGGGGGAGTATTATGTCCCTGTCCCTCGAGTCCATGCCTCTTTTGATACATGACAATATCCTGCTGGCTTTGGAAGCAGCAGCCTGACATTGCTTGCTATTCTGTAGTCTGTGATCTACAAGTACACCCAGATCCTTCTCTACCAGTGACTCTGACAGTTTAATCCCCCCTAAGACATACGATGCATGCAGGTTATTAGTACCCAGATGCATAACTTTACATTTATCCACATTCAACCTCATTTGCCATGTGGATGCCCAGACACTTAGTCTATCCAAGTCATCTTGTAACTTATGCACATCCTCTATAGACTGTACCGTGCTACAAAGCTTGGTGTCATCTGCAAAGATAGAAACAGAGCTGTTAATACCATCCTCTATATCATTGATAAATAAATTAAACAACAGCGGTCCCAGTACTGAACCTTGGGGTACACCACTAATAACCGGGGACCAATCAGAGTATGAATCATTGACCACCACTCTCTGGGTACGATCCATGAGCCAGTGTTCAATCCAGTTACAAACTAAAATTTCCAAACCCAAAGACCTTAACTTACCTGTCAGACGTCTATGAGGGACAGTATCAAACGCTTTAGCAAAATCCAGAAACACTATATCCACAGCCATTCCTCTGTCAAGGCTTCTACTCACCTCTTCATAAAAGCAAATTAGATTGGTTTGACAACTTCTATCCTTAGTAAACCCATGCTGGCTATCACTTATAATACAATTATCCCCTATGTATTCCTGTATGTAATCCCTTATAAGTCCTTCAAACAATTTACCCACAATGCACGTTAGACTTTCCGGTCTATAGTTTCCTGGGGAAGACCTAGAGCCCTTTTTGAAGATTGGCACCACATTCGCCTTGCGCCAGTCCCTTGGCACAATACCAGACACCAGAGAATCTCTAAATATCATGAACAGGGGTACAGATATTACTGAACTTACCTCTCTAAGAACTCTTGGGTGTAGTCCATCAGGCCCTGGGGATTTGCTTACATTTATATCACTTAACTTACCTTGTACCATCTCTACATCAAGCCAGTTCAGTACATTACATGATGTGTTACCAGCACTGACCTGGCCAATGTCAGCTTCTTTTTCCATAGTGTATACAGAACTAAAGAACCCATTCAGTAGCTCCGCTTTCTCTTGATCGCCTGAGACAACCTCCCCATTATCATTATTAAGGGGTCCTACATGCTCTGTCCTTGTTTTTTTTTTGCATTTATATATCTAAAAAAATATTTAGGATTAGTTTTGTTTTCTTTGGCCACCTGTCTCTCATTTTGAATTTTTGCTGTTTTTATTACATTTTTACAGAATTTATTAAGCTCCTTGTACTGTTTAAATGTTATAGCTGACCCATCAGATTTGTATTTTTTGAAGGCTATTTTTTTGTTGTTTATTGTTCTTTTAACATCATTTGTCAGCCATGTAGGATTTAGTTTTAATCGTTTATATTTGTTCCCCTTTGGTATATATTTAGATGTATAGTTATTTAGAGTTGATTTAAAGATGTCACATTTACCTTCTGTATCAGTATTTGAGAACACCTCCCCCCAGTCTATGTCCTGTAGTGCAGCCCTCAGCCCAGGGAAATTTGCCTTTTTAAAGTTATATGTTTTTGCCTTCCCCGCCTGTCTTTGTTTTCTACATTTTAAGTCAAAAGTAACTATATTGTGGTCGCTATTACCAAGGTTTTCCCGCACAGTTACATTACCAACCAGCTCTGCGTTGTTGGAAATGATCAGATCCAACAAGGCATCACTTCTTGTTGGGTCCTCCACAAACTGGCCCATAAAATTATCCTGCAATAAATTTAGGAATTGTCGCCCCTTTGTAGTTTTAGCCAACCCCGGACCCCAATCTATATCTGGATAGTTAAAATCTCCCATTATTACCACTGTACCTGCCCGGGCGGCCCTCTCTATTTGTTTATGAAGCCGAACTTCTATCTCTTCAGTGATATTAGGGGGTCTGTAGATTACCCCAAATATTATTTTTTCAGTATTTCCCTCCTTTTGTAATTCTACCCACAGTGATTCCACCTCCTCAAAATCATCACACACTATGGCATCGTTCACACTGACTTTCATACCACTTCTTACATACAGACAGACTCCACCACCTTTTCTGTTCATTCTATCCTTGCGAAACAATGTAAACCCCTGCAGATTGACAGCCCAGTCATGCGAGGAGTCCAGCCATGTCTCAGTGACCCCAACTATATCAATATGTTCCTCCAGTATCAAGGCCTCAAGCTCCCCCATTTTATTTGCTAGGCTTCTGGCATTTGTGAACATACACTTTACATTTCCATCCTTTATGTTATTGGGGTTAATGGGATTCAAGGGTGTAAGTTTTATTTTCCTATGAAGCCTATTCCTATTAACTATTCTAACCCCTCCCTCCGCTCCACCCCCAGGTACATTTATAATTCCCACCTCTCTATTTACACTATCTTCCCCCTCTTTGCTGTAGGGTGATTGACTACTTATCATATCTGTGTTCTGATAGCAACCACTGTAGATGTGTTTGAAGCCATTTTACTTTATTTATAATTGTTTCTCATTAATCATCACTGGGCAACATGTATCTCTTACTATTATACACATTTTTTTGTCATTTTAAAAATGGTCAATAATTATCCATGTCTACTTTACTTCATTTCACCAGCTCACTTAATCAATTTAGGTTACCCTGCCATCGGTTTCTTGGCACTATCTAGTCAATCAATAACCATTCATACTAATCCACCTACGGCATCATATGCAACCCTGCTAAGAGATTCATATGTGTCCATACCACTCATCTCAAATTCTATGCATGCTTGGTACATCTCAGATTATTTTTCCTCTTTTTCCACTCCTCTCTCTTCTCACCCTATTTTGGGGTCACCACACCACCCCATTTTTCTCTCATATCATAGCTACATCACTCTGGAGAGATAATTTAGCCCCCCCCCCCCACATTCATAGTCACAGTTGTCTGCATACAGCGCTCCTCATTTCAGTACCGATAGAGATATCCCCTAGCTAATAATTCATCCCGGGCCAATTCCAGTCCAGCCTCGCTTATTTGTATCACAGCTCCTACCCTGTAGTGCTGTAGTGCTCCGTGACCCACAGCATCTGTGATAATGTCCACCTCTGCCGATTTACCTCGCCACTGCTCTGAAGTGCTCTGCTAATACAGGCACACAAGAGCAGAGGCATAAAGTTCAGCAACAAAAGCTTATGCATATAAACAACTGATCTCCGCCCCTTTTGACCTCTGCCACATCTCCATAGCGCTTGGTGATGCGGCGCTGTCATTCTCACACAGTACATCAGCACGGAGCAACACTCTAGCTCCGCCCCTTTTGTCCTCCGCTACAGCTCTATAGCGCTCTTCACAGGAGCGCGATCATTAGCACAGAAGATCCTGGCTTTCTTTCCAGGGTCATCACATATAATGCCTATATGGGAGCTTAATGAATATTTTAATATTAATAAAAACTTGTCAGTCTTTTACAAAAGTAATCTTGCACACATATGACCTGCCCACAAAGAAACTCCTCGGCACTTGCATTGTTTTACTAAGAGCATGAGGTGATACATTCTTTTTAACATACTCTTTTCTTTATTTATTAAATTTCCAATGGTCACTTGGAATATTTCTAACCTTTTTATATATATTATTGTGATGAATAATTTTGTGCTTTTATACCATCGTCTCGTCGATTATGTGTTTTATATCCAGAATGTCTACATCATTTACTTAACAGCATTCTGTGAATATCTTAATCCTTATTGATAAAAAAGGGTCTGTTCTGGACCGGAAATGCGTTGATATATGATCCGAATAAATGCAATTTTTATTTATTTTGCCTACATTGTCGCACTGACTACCTGACGGGGTCTGGCACTTTGAATAGTTCAATTTTCTTCTCCATGCTTGCTAATCTACTATCGGACCTGCAGACTCCTGGGATCAGGGGAACCAAGCTGCAGGACTCCATTGCATTTTATATATGCTTCCAGATGTTCTGCTCTGAGCGCAACATTACAGGGTGAGGGCTTCTATACCGTAATACCTTTCAGGATCCAGACTCGTATGCAGGGAGGACATGGGTAGTGGACCCTCTGTGCCAGAGAGGCGATGGCGTGGGCCGTACCAGGGGAACGGAATCTAAGGGGTTACTGGTTTTCACCAGAGCCCGCCGCAAAGCGGGATGGTCTTGCTGCGTCAGGTAACCCCCAGGTCGTTCCACCCGGTAGCGACTCAACCCCTCTGGCGGCTGAGACTGGCGTGGGACACAAGAACAAGGCAAAGGCAAGGTCAGACGCAGCAGAAGGTCAGGGCAGGTGGCAACGGTTCGTAGTCAGGGGCAACAGCAAGGGTCTGGATACACAGGCAAGGGCTCACAAAAATGCTTTCACTGGCACAAGGCAACAAAATCCGGCAATGACAGGAAGGGGAAGAGGGTTTATATACAAAATGGGAGTGATTACACTGATTTGGCCAGGCAGCAATTAGTGGTGCACTGGCCCTTTAAATTTCAGAGAGCCGGCACGCGCCCTAGAGAGCGGGGCCGCGCACGCCGGGATGGAACAGAAGGAGGACAGGGCAGGTGAGAGGATCAGGATGCGACCCGCGGGCGGGCACGTCCCGCCACGCAGATCGCATCCTCGCCGGGGACACTAGAGCAGCGCTCCCGGTCAGCGGGTCTGACCAGGGCGCTGCACACAGAAGAATGTCGCGAGCGCTCTGGGGAGGGACAGGGACCCGGATCGCTCGGCATTACAGTACCCACCCCCCTTTGGTCTCCCCGTCCTTTTGGAGCTCAGGAATCTGCGGACTAGCTATTTGTCAAGAATGTTGGCCTCAGGTTCCCAGGACCTCTCTTCGGGACCACAATTCTCCCAATCAATAAAAAAAAATCTTTTACCTTGGATGACTGGCACTCAGGAGGAATAATGTGCTGAGGAAGAGCTTCAGATTCGGAGACATAGGTGGAACTTGATAGAGCATCAGCCCTGACATTTTTGTCGGCAGGACGAAAATGTATTTTAAAATTGAAGCGGGCAAAAAACAACGACCATCTAGCTTGGCGTGGATTTAATCGCTGTGCAGATTGAAGATACGACACGTTTTTATGGTCCGTATAGATGATGATGGGGTGAACGGATCCTTCCAAGAGATGTCTCCACTCCTCAAGTGCCGACTTGATGGCCAAGAGCTCACGGTCGCCAATCGAGTAATTTTTCTCTGCAGGTGAAAAGGTTTTGGATAAAAAAAAACGCAGGGGAGGGTCTTTCCTGTTGCGTTTTTTTTTAATAAAAATTGCACCAGCTCCGACAGATGAGGCATCAACTTAGAGGATAAAGGGCTTCAATGGATCAGGCCTGGACAGTACAGGAGCCGAGGCAACTTTGAGGTGGTTAAAGGCTTCCTCCGCCTGCGGAGGCCAGGATTTCGGATTAGCATTTTTCTTGGTCAATGCTACAACAGGAGCAACGATGGTGGAGAAGTGGGGAATGAATTGACGGTAATAATTTGCAAATCCGAGAAAACATTGGATAGCTTGTAGACCAGTGAGGCGTGGCCAATCTAACACCGCAGATTGCTTGTCAGGGTCCATTTGAAGGCCTTGCCGGACACAATGTATCCCAGGAAAGGTAGACTGCTGCGCTCAAAGAGACATTTTTCAATTGTGGCATAAAGATGATTTTTGCGTAGGCGCTGAATCACTTGACGGACATGGAGGCGGTGTTCCTCTAGGTTGGAGGAAAAAATAAGAATGTCATCAAGATAGACTACCACACAGGATTACAGCATGTCCCGAAAAATCTCATTGAGAAAGTCCTGAAAGATAGTGTTGCTCGCGAATATTCGCAATACGAATATTCGTTTTGTTTTTTTTTTTGTTTGTTTTTCACAGTACACATCACAGTGATCACCCCTCTCTGCTTCCAGCTTGTGTGGTGTAAAGAAGGCTCTAATACTACTGTGTGAGAGTGGTGTGCAAATTTTCGCATATGCGAAAATTAGCATATGCAAATTTTGCGCATATGCAATTTTTTGCTTATGCCAATTTTTTTATATGCTAATTTTCGCATACGCGAATTTTCGCATATGCGAAAATAAAATGAGAATATTACGAATATGCGAATATTCGCGAATATATGACGAATATTCGTCCATATATTCGCGAATATTCGCGAATTCGAATATGGCCTATGCCGCTCAACACTACTGAAAGACTGCAGGGGCGTTGCAAAGGCCAAAGGGCATGACAAGATACTCAAAGTGTCCATCTCTAGTATTGAATGCGGTTTTCCATTCGTCCCCTTCTCGAATACGGATGAGATTATAGGCACCCCTAATATCGAGTTTGGTAAAGATTTTTGCTCCCCGCAGGCGATCAAATAGTTCTGAGATGAGAGGCAGAGGATAACTGTTCTTTACAGTAATTTTGTTAAAGAAGACTGCTCCTGCAGGAGATGAAGATTTTCTGATAAAACCCTTTTTAAGGTTTTCTTGAATATATTCAGACATGGCCTTCGTTTCTGGAGCGGATAGAGGGAAAATCCTGCCACGGGGTGGAGTAGTGCAAGGAAGCAAGTCAATAGGACAGTCAAAGAGGCTGTGTGGCGGTAAGACCTCTGCTTGCTTTTTGCTGAACACATCAGAGAAGTCCTGGTAGGCCTTAGGTAAGCCTGGCAGAGGTGTGGTGAAGGAAACTTGACAGATGGGTAGAGACTTCAGGCAATGCTTGTGACAGGAAGGACCCCAACTTTTAATGTCCCCAGAGGACCAATCTAGGGTAGGTGAATGGCGCTGCAGCCACAGCAGACCAAGTAAGACTTCCGAGGTACAGTTGGGAAGTACAAAAAATTCTATGTCCTCGTGATGGAGGACACCAACACCCATGCGCAAGGGTTGAGTGCGATAGCGCACGGTACAGTCCAGATTTTGTCCATTCTCGGAGGAAATGTCGAATGGTTTGATGAGACGGGTCACAGGGATGTTGAATTTATTGATCAATGAGGCTTCCATGAAATTTCCCGTTGAATCAGAGTCCAGAAAGGCCTCAGCAGAGAAGGAAGACTTAGTGGGCAAGGAAATCCGTACTGGTATAGTCAGGCGTGGAGAGGAAGAAATCACACCTAGTAACGCCTCTCCCACGTTCAGTTGGTGCTTGCGTTTCCCTGACGCGGAGGACAAAGAGGGCAGTCCTTTAAGAAATGTTCGGAGCTCGCACAGTACTGGCACAAGTTCTCATTCCTACGGCGAGTCCTCTCTTGATGGGTCAGGCAAGACCGGCCCACTTGCATGGCATCCTTGGCGGAAGGCACAGAAACAGGATGCTGAAAGAGAGGAGCTAGGCGCGGATTACGCCTGGTGCGAACAAGATCATTTTCCTGATGAAGCTCCTGGCGTCTTTCAATGTAGCGCATATTAATGCGGGTAGCCAACTGGATGAGTTCAGTCAGGGAGGAGGGTATCTCTCGTGCGGCCAGACAATCCTTGATGTGGCTGGATAAACCTTTCTTGACGGTCGCGCAGAGAGCCTCATTATTCCAGGACAACTCAGAGGCCAGTGTGTGGAACTGTATGGCATATTCGCCCACTGTACAGTCTCCTTGCACGAGGTTTAGCAAGGCTGTTTCAGCGGATGATGAACAGGCAGGTACCTCAAAGACACTGCGTACTTCGGAGAAGAAGGACTGAATAGTAGCGGTGGCAGGATCATTGCGGTCCCAAAGCGGTGTGGCCCAGGACAAGGCCTTTCCAGACAGCAGACTGACCACGAATGCCACTTTAGACCGTTCTGTGGGAAACTGGTCCGACATCATCTCCAGGTGCAGTGAAAACTGGGTCAGGAACCCACGGCACAGCTTAGAATCCTCATCAAACTTGTCAGGTAGAGACAGGCAGACTCTGGACGTGGAAGCAGCAGCTCGCTGTGGAGGAGATGCTGGAGCTGGCGGAGGAGATGGTTGCTGCTGTGGAGGCAGAACCTGCTGTAGCATGGCAGTCAACTAGGTCAGCTGTTGCCCGTGTTGGTCGATCTGCTGAGACTGCTGGGCGACCACGGAGGTTAGGTCAGCGATACTGCGCAGCGGCACCTCAGCAGGATCCATGGCTGGATCTACTGTCAGGATCCGGACTGGTATGCAGGGAGGACACGGTTAGTGGATCCTCTGTGCCAGAGAGGCGATGGCGTGGGCTGTACCAGGGGAACGGAATCTAGGGGTTACTGGTTTTTACCAGAGCCCGCCACAAAGCGGGATGGTCTTGCTGCGGCAGGTAACCCCCAGGTCGTTCCACCCTGTAGCGACTCAACCCTTCTGTCCGCGGGACACAAGGACAAGGCAAAGGCAAGGTCAGACGTAGCAGAAGGTCAGGGCAAGTGGCAACGGTTCGTAGTAGGGGGCAACAGCAAGGGTCTCGATACACAGGCAAGGGCTCACAAAAATGCTTTCACTGGCACGAGGCAACAAGATCCGGCAAGGACGGGAAGGGGAAGAGGGTTTATATACAAAATGGGAGTGATTACACTGATTGGGCCAGGCGCCAATTATTGGTGCACTGGCCCTTTAAATTTCAGAGAGCCGGCACGCGCGCCCTAGAGAGCTGGGCCGCTCGCGCCGGGACGGAACAGAAGGAGGACGGGGCAGGTGAGAGGATCGGGATGCGACCAGCGGGCGGGCACGTCCCGCCACGCGGATCGCATCCTCGCCGGGGACACTAGAGCAGCGCTACTGGTCAGCGGGTCTGACCGGGGCGCTGCACACAGAAGAACGCCGTGAGCGCTCCGGCTGGTGTTTTACAAAAATACTGATTTTTTTCTGCGTATAGTTAGGCATATTACTGCCCTCATCAGTGCAGACCACATAGGTACATCCAAGTATTGTACCATTTAGTACCTGTTAAGTTGTCAAGGTGCTCCATACCGTCACAGTCCAAACAATAGTATCCACCGGCTGGTGTTTTACAAAAATACAGATTTTTTTCTGCTAATAGTTAGGCATATTACTGCCCTCATCAGTGCACACCATATACGTACATCCAAATATTGTACCATTTAGTACCTATTAATCTGTCAAGGTGCTCCAAACTGTCAAAGTCCAAACAATAGTATCCACCAGCTGGTGTTTTACAAAAATACAGAGTTTTTTTCTGCTAATAGATGGCATATTACTGCCCTCATCAGTGCATACTGCATAGGTACATCCGAGTATTGTACCATTTAGTACCTGTTCAGCTGTCAAGGTGCTCCATACCGTCAATTTCCAAACAATAGCATTCACCGGCTGGTGTTTTACAAAAATACTGATTTTTTTCTGCTATTAGTTAGGCATATTACTGCCCTCATTAGTGCATACTGCATAGGTACATGCAAGTATTGTACCATTTACTACCTGATAATCTGTCAAGGTGCTCCATACCGTCAAAGTCCAAACAATAGTATCCACCGGCTGGAGTTTTACAAAAATACAGAGTTTTTTCTGCGTATAGTTACGCATATTACTGCCCTCATCAGTGCATACCGCAAAGGTACATCCAAGTATTGTACCATTTAGTACCTGTTAAGCGGTCAAGGTGCTCCATACCGTAAAAGTCCAAACAATAGCATTCACCGGCTGGTGCTTTACAAAAATACAGAATTTTTTCTGCGTATAGATACGCTTATTACTGCCCTCATCAGTCCAGACCGCATAGGTACATCCAAGTATTATTCCATCTAGTACCTGTTAATCTGTAGAGGGCCTACATACTGTGAAAGGACAGCCGTAAGTAATCACCTGCTGCTGTTCTAGACAAATTGTGTTTAAAGAGTAGTGTAGCATATTGTAATACCCTCATAAACTAAGCATGTCAGGCAGAGAAGTGCCAGGATGTGCACAGAGGAGTGGCAGAGGCCTAAATGCTTCAGGCAGAGTTGGCAGCAGACTTGGGGCGAGTGGCAGCAGGAGTCGCAGCGAGAGGCCTGAGCTCCCGTTATCAGCCAGCGGTCGTGTCTCCACCAGCAACCCATCTGCCGTCGCCGATTGGTTAACACACTCATCCACATCATCACAAGTGACATCTGACACCCCCAGTCAACAGTTGGTGGGTTCCTCAGACACAACCCTCAGTTGGCATGGCCTGGGATCACTACCTGTGCTCCCATTGCCTTTGTCCTATGCTGTCCCCTCTCCTAAAGAAATATCTTATGCTGTGGGTTCAGCTCCACTATTTACTGAGGACAATATAATAGAGGACAGTCAGCAGCTACTGGACAGCCAAGAAGGGGAGGAGACATGCGCCACCTGCTCCGCTAGGCGGCCAAGTAGTGATGCGGAGAGTGACGTGGGAGGCGGGGGTTGCAAGTGTTCAGGGTCCTGAAGCAGACACTGTTGGGGAACCTGAGGAGGACATCAGTGACGTGCACACAACTGTTGATGATGATGAAGTCGCAATTGGGAGCCGGGTGCAGAAGGGGATTCATCATCATCAGGAGAAGGGAGTTGCAGGTTGCCCTTGAGGAAGCAAGTCGGTAGCACGGTTGGCAGTCAGCGTTGTGACAGTAGTGGAAATTCAGGAGCCAAACATGCCCTGGGGGAGACCACCTGCTTCGCGGCAGCCTACCTTTCCAGGAGGTAGTGGAACAGGGGTTCCTGGAGACGGCGCCAGTAGCAGTCAATTAGTGTGGACTGCGGGTGGGAAAATCAGCTACTCGGGGGTGTGGAAGTTTTTCATAAGGCATCCGGAGGCAGTTCACGTAGCCACATGCAAGATCTGTCGGCAGAAGGTGAAGCGTGGCCAGGGTCCCAAAGTCAGCACCACGGCCCTGCGTCAACACATGCTTAGCCACCATAAAGTGGCCTGGGAGAACCGTGGCTCCGATGTAGTGGTCCAGCCTGCTGCATCACCCAGTGGCCATCTGCTCCCTCCTTCATCCAGCCAAGGCTCCACCACCTCTGTCACGATGCCGGCTGGCAGGTAGTGGATCCTCTGTGCCAGAGAGGGATTGGCGTGGACCGTGCTAGTGGACCGGTTCTAAGCCACTACTGGTTTTCACCAGAGCCCGCCGCAAAGCGGGATGGTCTTGCTGCGGCGGTAGTGACCAGGTCGTATCCACTAGCAACGGCTCACCTCTCTGGCTGCTGAAGATAGGCGCGGTACAAGGGAGTAGGCAAAAGCAAGGTCGGACGTAGCAGAAGGTCGGGGCAGGCAGCAAGGATCGTAGTCAGGGGCAACGGCAGAAGGTCTGGAAACACAGGCAAGGAACACACAAGGAACGCTTTCACTGGCACTAAGGCAACAAGATCCGGCGAGGGAGTGAAGGGGAAGTGAGGTGATATAGGGAAGTGCACAGGTGTAAACAGTAATTGGAACCACTGCGCCAATCAGCGGCGCAGTGGCCCTTTAAATCGCAGAGACCCGGCGCGCGCGCGCCCTAGGGAGCGGGGCCGCGCGCGCCGGGACAGAACAGACGGAGAGCGAGTCAGGTAGGGGAGCCGGGGTGCGCATCGCGAGCGGGCGCTACCCGCATCGCGAATCGCATCCCGGCTGGCAGCGGAATCGCAGCGCCCCGGGTCAGAGGACGTGACCGGAGCGCTGCCGCGGGGAGAGTGAAGCGAGCGCTCCGGGGAGGAGCGGGGACCCGGAGCGCTCGGCGTAACAGTACCCCCCCCCCTTGGGTCTCCCCCTCTTCTTAGAGCCTGAGAACCTGAGGAGCAGACTTTTGTCTAGGATGTTGTCCTCAGGTTCCCAGGATCTCTCTTCAGGACCACAACCCTCCCAGTCCACTAAAAAAAATTTTTCCCTCTGACCTTTTTGGCAGCTAAAATTTCTTTGACCGAGAAGATGTCCGAGGAGCCGGAAACAGGAGTGGGAGGAACAGACTTGGGAGAAAAACGGTTGAGGATGAGTGGTTTGAGAAGAGAGACGTGAAAGGCATTAGGGATACGAAGAGAGGGAGGAAGAAGAAGTTTATAAGAGACAGGATTAATTTGACACAAAATTTTGAAAGGACCAAGATAGCGTGGTCCCAACTTATAGCTAGGGACACGAAAGCGGACATATTTAGCGGAGAGCCATACCTTGTCTCCAGGGGAAAAAACGGGGGGAGCTCTTCTTTTCTTATCCGCGAACTTCTTCATGCGTGATGAAGCCTGTAAGAGAGAATTTTGGGTCTCTCTCCATATGATGGAAAGGTCACGAGAAATTTCATCCACAGCGGGCAGACCAGAGGGCAAGGGAGTAGGGAGGGGGAAGAGGGTGACGGCCGTACACCACGAAAAATGGGGATTTGGAGGAAGACTCAGAGACCCTGAAGTTATACGAGAATTCGGCCCATGGGAGGAGATCTGCCCAGTCATCCTGGCGGGAGGAAACAAAATGTCGCAAATAATCACCCAAGATCTGGTTAATCCTTTCTACTTGTCCATTGGACTGGGGATGATATGCAGAAGAAAAATTTAATTTAATCTTGAGTTGTTTACAGAGAGCCCTCCAGAATTTAGACACGAATTGGACGCCTCTATCCGAGACAATCTGCGTAGGCAATCCGTGAAGACGAAAAATGTGTACAAAAAATTGTTTAGCCAACTGAGGCGCAGAAGGAAGACCAGGAAGAGGGATGAAATGTGCCATTTTGGAGAATCGATCAACGACCACCCAAATAACAGTGTTGCCACGGGAAGGGGGTAAATCAGTAATAAAATCCATACCAATCAGAGACCAAGGCTGTTCGGGGACAGGCAGAGGATGAAGAAAACCAGCGGGCTTCTGGCGAGGAGTCTTATCCCGGGCACAGATAGTGCAGGCTCGCACAAAGTCCACAACATCCGTCTCCAGAGTCGGCCACCAATAGAAGCGGGAGATGAGTTGCACAGATTTCTTGATACCCGCATGACCTGCGAGATGGGAGGAGTGACCCCATTTGAGGATTCCGAGGCGTTGGCGAGGAGAAACAAAGGTCTTTCCTGGAGGAGTCTGCCTGATGGAGGCAGGAGAAGTGGAGATCAGGCAGTCAGGTGGAATGATGTGTTGCGGAGAGAGTTCAACTTCTGAGGCATCCGAGGAACGAGAGAGAGCATCGGCCCTAATGTTCTTATCGGCAGGACGAAAGTGAATCTCAAAATTAAATCGGGCAAAGAACAGAGACCACCGGGCCTGGCGAGGATTCAGCCGTTGGGCAGACTGGAGGTAGGAGAGGTTCTTGTGGTCGGTGTAGATAATAACAGGAGAACTTGATCCCTCCAGCAGATGCCTCCATTCCTCAAGTGCTAATTTAATGGCTAGAAGCTCTCGATCCCCGATGGAGTAGTTCCTCTCCGCTGGAGAGAAGGTCTTAGAGAAAAAACCACAAGTGACAGCATGCCCGGAAGAATTTTTTTGTAGAAGAACAGCTCCAGCTCCCACTGAGGAGGCATCAACCTCCAATAGGAAGGGTTTGGAAGGGTCAGGTCTGGAGAGGACGGGAGCCGAAGAAAAGGCCGACTTGAGTCGTTTAAAGGCGTCTTCTGCTTGAGGAGGCCAGGACTTGGGATCAGCATTTTTTTTGGTTAAAGCCACGATAGGAGCCACAATGGTAGAAAAATGTGGAATAAATTGCCTGTAATAATTGGCGAACCCCAAAAAGCGTTGGATAGCACGGAGTCCGGAGGGGCGTGGCCAATCTAAGACGGCAGAGAGTTTGTCTGGATCCATCTGTAGTCCCTGGCCAGAGACCAAATATCCTAGAAAAGGAAGAGATTGGCATTCAAACAGACATTTCTCAATTTTGGCATAGAGTTGGTTGTCACGAAGTCTCTGAAGAACCATACGGACATGCTGGCGGTGTTCTTCTAGATTGGCAGAAAAAATTAGGATATCGTCCAGATATACAACAACACAGGAGTATAACAGATCACGAAAAATTTCATTGACAAAGTCTTGGAAGACGGCAGGGGCGTTGCACAGTCCAAAGGGCATGACCAGATACTCAAAGTGTCCATCTCTGGTGTTAAATGCCGTTTTCCACTCGTCCCCCTCTCTGATGCGGATGAGGTTATAGGCGCCTCTTAAGTCCAATTTAGTGAAGATGTGGGCACCTTGGAGGCGATCAAAGAGTTCAGAGATGAGGGGTAAGGGGTAGCGGTTCTTAACCGTGATTTTATTAAGACCGCGGTAGTCAATGCAAGGACGTAGGGAGCCATCCTTTTTGGACACAAAGAAAAATCCGGCTCCGGCAGGAGAGGAGGATTTACGGATAAAGCCCTTTTTTAGATTCTCCTGGACGTATTCGGACATGGCAAGAGTCTCTGGGGCAGAGAGAGGATAAATTCTGCCCCGGGGTGGAGTAGTGCCCGGGAGGAGGTCGATAGGGCAATCATAAGGCCTGTGAGGAGGTAGAGTCTCAGCTTGTTTTTTGCAGAAAACATCCGCGAAGTCCATATAGGCCTTAGGGAGACCGGTTACTGGAGGAACCACAGAGTTACGGCAAGGGTTACTGGGAACCGGTTTTAGACAGTTCTTGGAACAAGAGGACCCCCAACTCTTGATCTCCCCAGTGGACCAATCCAGGGTAGGGGAATGAAGTTGAAGCCAGGGAAGTCCAAGGAGAATTTCCGAGGTGCAATTGGGGAGGACCAAAAGTTCAATCCTCTCATGATGAGATCCGATGCTCATAAGAAGGGGCTCCGTGCGGAAACGTATGGTACAGTCCAATCTTTCATTATTTACACAATTGATGTAGAGGGGTCTGGCGAGACTGGTCACCGGAATGTTGAACCTGTTGACGAGAGAGGCCAAAATAAAATTTCCTGCAGATCCAGAGTCCAAGAAGGCCACTGTAGAGAAGGAGAAGGCAGAGGCAGACATCCGCACAGGCACAGTAAGACGTGGAGAAGCTGAGTAGACATCAAGGACTGTCTCACCTTTGTGCGGAGTCAGCGTACGTCTTTCCAGGCGGGGAGGACGGATAGGACAATCTCTCAGGAAGTGTTCGGTACTAGCACAGTACAGGCAGAGGTTCTCCATACGGCGTCGTGTCCTCTCTTGAGGTGTCAGGCGAGACCGGTCGACCTGCATAGCCTCCACGGCGGGAGGCACAGGAACAGATTGCAGGGGACCAGAGGAGAGAGGAGCCGAGGAGAAGAAACGCCTCGTGCGAACAGAGTCCATATCTTGGCGGAGTTCCTGACGCCTTTCGGAAAAACGCATGTCAATGCGAGTGGCTAGGTGAATAAGTTCATGTAGATTAGCAGGAATTTCTCGTGCGGCCAGAACATCTTTAATGTTGCTGGATAGGCCTTTTTTGAAGGTCGCGCAGAGGGCCTCATTATTCCAGGACAATTCTGAAGCAAGAGTACGGAATTGTACGGCATACTCGCCAACGGAAGAATTACCCTGGACCAGGTTCAACAGGGCAGTCTCAGCAGAAGAGGCTCGGGCAGGTTCCTCAAAGACACTTCGGATTTCCGAGAAGAAGGAGTGTACAGAGGCAGTGACGGGGTCATTGCGGTCCCAGAGCGGTGTGGCCCATGACAGGGCTTTTCCGGACAGAAGGCTGACTACGAAAGCCACCTTAGACCTTTCAGTGGGAAACAGGTCCGACATCATCTCCAGATGCAGGGAACATTGGGAAAGAAAGCCACGGCAAAACTTAGAGTCCCCATCAAATTTATCCGGCAAGGATAAGCGTATCCCAGGAGCGGCCAGTCGCTGCGGAGGAGGTGCAGGAGCTGGCGGAGGAGATGACTGCTGAAGCTGTGGTAGTAACTGTTGTAGCATAACGATCAGTTGAGACAGCTGTTGGCCTTGTTGCGCTATCTGTTGTGACTGCTGGGCGACCACCGTGGTGAGGTCAGCGACAACTGGCAGAGGAACTTCAGCGGGATCCATGGCCGGATCTACTGTCACGATGCCGGCTGGCAGGTAGTGGATCCTCTGTGCCAGAGAGGGATTGGCGTGGACCGTGCTAGTGGACCGGTTCTAAGCCACTACTGGTTTTCACCAGAGCCCGCCGCAAAGCGGGATGGTCTTGCTGCGGCGGTAGTGACCAGGTCGTATCCACTAGCAACGGCTCACCTCTCTGGCTGCTGAAGATAGGCGCGGTACAAGGGAGTAGGCAAAAGCAAGGTCGGACGTAGCAGAAGGTCGGGGCAGGCAGCAAGGATCGTAGTCAGGGGCAACGGCAGAAGGTCTGGAAACACAGGCAAGGAACACACAAGGAACGCTTTCACTGGCACTAAGGCAACAAGATCCGGCGAGGGAGTGAAGGGGAAGTGAGGTGATATAGGGAAGTGCACAGGTGTAAACAGTAATTGGAACCACTGCGCCAATCAGCGGCGCAGTGGCCCTTTAAATCGCAGAGACCCGGCGCGCGCGCGCCCTAGGGAGCGGGGCCGCGCGCGCCGGGACAGAACAGACGGAGAGCGAGTCAGGTAGGGGAGCCGGGGTGCGCATCGCGAGCGGGCGCTACCCGCATCGCGAATCGCATCCCGGCTGGCAGCGGAATCGCAGCGCCCCGGGTCAGAGGACGTGACCGGAGCGCTGCCGCGGGGAGAGTGAAGCGAGCGCTCCGGGGAGGAGCGGGGACCCGGAGCGCTCGGCGTAACAACCTCAGACGAAGGGAGCTGTGTGTCAAACCCTCCTTCTGTCGCTCCTGCTTCTCCCGCTTTTGGTCAGCCATTCCGCCAACAATCCCTCTGCGAAGCCATGTCCGAGAGACAACAGTATGCGCCCACTCATCTAACGGCGCAGAAGTTGAATGTGCACTTGTCCAAGTTTATGGTGTTGCAGTCCCTCCCTTTTCAAGTGGTGGACTTTGCACCTTTCAGAGAATTGATGGCTTGTGCCGAGCCGAGGTGGAGAGTCCCAAGCCGTCATTTCTTTGCGAAGAAGGCAGTACCAGCCCTGCATAAGTTTGTACAAGAGAAGGTGGGCCAGTCCTTGAGCCTGTCGGTGTGTTCAAAAGTAAACGGCAGAACCGACGTGTGGAGCTGTAACTACGGGCAGGGACAATACTTGTATTTTATGGCCCACTGGGTAAATGTGGTTCCTGCACAGCTACAACAGCAACTTGGACAGGTCACACCGCTTCCTCCTCCACGCTCTGGCTCCCAGGCAGTTGGTCCTGTTACAGCGTGTGACGCCGCCTCCTCATCCTCCACTGTGTCCTCGGCCTCCACTGCACGTCCATATCTCGGTGGCCCTTCATCGTACCATGTGTGTAGGGCACGGCGGTGTCAAGCTGTTCTTCACATGGTTTGCCTTGGCGAACAGTGTCACACAGGGGAGGAACTGCTAAAGTTCAGTCGTAAAGAAATCAGAGTATGGCTTACTCCAAGAAATCTGGAAATGGGAACCATGGTGACCGACAACGGGAAGAACATTGTGTCCGCGATGCGACAAGGAAGTGTGAAACATGCGCCCTGCATGGCACACGTGTTGAATCTGGTTGTCAAGTACTTCCTCAAGTCTTCACCCCATTTGCAAAACATCCTGAAAATGGCAAGGAAACTGTGCATGCACTTCAGCCACTCGTACAACGCCAAGCACACCTTCCTTGAGCTGCAGCGTCAGAACGGTATCCCACAACATAGTCTTATTTGTGACGTTGCCACACGTTGGAATTCCACCCTCCATATGTTGGACAGACTATACGAACAAAGAAAAGCCATCACCAATTTCTTGATGATCCAAGCAGATAGGAGTACTCCCCTGTGTAACTTCAATGTGAACCAGTGGCAGCTCATACGTGACACCTGCCGTTTGCTGAAGCCCTTTGAGGAAGCCACATTATTTGTGAGTCGCCTAGATTACGCCATGAACTACGTAATTGCACTCCTACATTTCCTACAACAAATGATTGAAACCATGGCTGGTCACGGCAATGGAGACAATGGGCCTAAATCTAAAGGATACATGAGCCCTGTGGGGGCTGAACTGGAGGAGGAGGATGAGGGGAAGAGCGGAGCACAGTTTAGGTTGGATGAGATGGGCAGCGTTTCTAGTCTTTGGACAGGAGAGGAGGAGAAGGAGCAGCCAGAGGAGCTGGAGGGTTATGAGGAAGTTGAGACAGAGGACCCAGACACACCGTGGCAGTATGCAGTGGAAATGGAGGCAGGTAGTCCCTCCGAGTCACTGGCGCAAATGGCACGATGCATGCTCAGTTGCTTGCATAGTGACCCCCGAATTGTCAAAATTCGTCAGCGGGATGACTTCTGGATCTCCACCTTATTAGACCCTCGCTACGTCCCAAAATGGGGGCCTTTTTTTACACCCACTGAGAGGGAGGACAAACTGACCTACTACAGAGAGATTCTACATAGTCAGTTGGCTTATGCCTATCGGCCACATGGTCCATCCACTCGCAGGTCTGGCTCGGGGAGCCCTCTGCGCTCACCTTCCACTGCCATGACTGCTGGGGAGGGGAGGGGTGGCAGGAGCAGTACCAGCTCAATCAGCAGCAGCCTGAGTCTACAGTCACTGATGAGTAGCTTTCTTCACCTGCATAGTGAAGCAACTCATCAGCAGCAGGTAGACATGGAGCAGGACCTGAACCAGCAGGTGATGGCATACCTTGACATGGCCATGCCAACAACCATTGAAGATCCGCTGGACTTCTGGGCAGCCAAACTTGATTTATGGCCACAACTAGCAAAGTTTGCCCTGGAAAAGCTGTCCTGCCCGGCCAGTAGTGTGCCATCAGAGCGGGTGATTAGTGCGGCCGGGGCCATAGTCACCCTAAGGCGAACTCGTCTGTCCACTAAAAATGTGGAGAGACTGACGTTTGTCAAGATGAATCAGGGATGGATCAGCCAGGCTTTCCAGCCACCAATGCCAGATGCCTCAGAGTAGATTGACCATGCTGCTACACCAACATTTCCCAATTATGGTTGGTTATGAAACCCTCTTGGGTTATCAATTAGGGTTATGAAACCCTCTTTGGTACTGCGATTGCCTGCTCCTGGCTCTTTCTGTGTCTTTCAGGAACTACTTGCCTCACTGATGCTTCTGGCCTATGGCCTTTAATTTTGGATGTTTAGCAGTAGCTAAATAAATGCTTAATGCAAATGTCAACATTGATCTTAAAATGTAAGGGGTTATGAAACCCTCTTGAGTACTGCGAATGCCTGCTCCATATTCATTCTGTGTCTTTCAGGAACTACTTGCCTCCCTGCCCCCAGGCCTTGGGCCTTCAATTTTTGGATGTTTAGCAGTAGCTAAATACATGCTTAATGCAAATTTCAACATTCATCTTTAAATGTAAGGGGATGGTTATGAAACCCTCTTGGGTACTACGAATGACTGCTCCTGACTCATTCTGTGTCTTTCGGGAACTACTTGCCTCCCCGATGCCTCAGGCCTTGGGTCTTCAATTTTTGGATGTTTTGCAGTAGCTAAATACATGCTTAATGCAAATTTCAACATTGATCTTTAAATGTAAGGGGTTGGTTATGAAACCCTATTGGGTACTGCTCCTGACTGCTCCTGACTTATTCTGTGTCTTTCAGGAAATAATTGCCTCCCTTATCCTCAGGCCTTGGGCCGTCAATTTTTGGAAGTTTAGCAGTAACTAATACATGCTTAATGCAAATTTCAACTATGATCTTTAAATTCTCTCCACTCTGCTAGGGCCTTCTCCTACCCCGCCGGGGCCGATCCGAGGACCTCACTAAACCATCCAATCGGTAGTAGAGACATGCGGTGTGTACAAAGGGCAGGGACTTAATGAACCCGAGCTTATGACCCGCGCTTAGTTGTTATTCTTCCTTCCTGGCAAATACTTGCAATCCCTGATCCCTATCGCGAACAGGGTTCAGCGGGTTACCCGCACCTGTCGGTGAAAGGTAGACACACGCTGGTCCGTTCGGTGTAGCACGCGTGCAGCCCCGGATATCTGAGGGCATAACACACCTGTTATTGCTCGATCTCGCGAGTGATCGTACAATGTAAGGGGTTATTAAAGCCTCTTGGGTACTGCTGATGCCTACTCCTGACTGCTCCTGTGTCTTTCAGGAACTACTTGACTTCATGATGCTTCTGGGCTTGGGCCTTTAATTTTAGGATTTTTGAAATACATACATACATGCTTAATTTAAATTTCAACATTTATGGTGCACTCTTGGGTAGCGTTTTTTTTTTTCAAATTTTCTGATAATTATCACAGTAATAAACTTGAATTTTCCACAATAATAACCATTACACCATTGAACGATTGTTGCGTATGATTTTTTTAAGTAAAATAAAAAAAAAATATGCAGAGGGATGAACTCTGCTTCTTTATTTCTTAAAAAAATATTTTAAAGAAGAATGTCTTTTGGTTGTCCACCTTCCTACATGATAGAGTCTTCTGGACTCTTGGATATGTGCTTGTTCTTAAACAAAGGTACAAAAACCAAAAATGGCCAGTCAGGGCTATGGAGACGTTGTGAGATTAGGTCCTTTGTACCCACACGGCGGGGTCCGGGACACAAATTTTGATTTAAATTTCAAATAAAAAAATCACACATTTCAATGGTATCCTCATGCTGCAGCAAACTCCAGGCTGCGTCATTCTGGTAAGATATAGAGAGCACTCGCTGTCCTAAATTTTCGTTAACATTTTTGTAAAAAATGTTTGTCTTTTTTATTAGGGATTGTGAAGCTTTGGTGCGTACTCATGCATCAGCCAACTCCAGCCTGTGTCATTCAGGCAATATATGGTTTACTGATGGCGCTGCTGGGTATAGGAATTTCAAATTTTCTCATAGGTAGCACCCACTATCCAAAAGTCTTCTTAAATTTCTACAATTGTATTTTTTGGAGAGATTGTGAAGCCCTAGTGTGTACTCATGCATCAGCCAACTCCAGGCTGTGTCATTCAGGCAATATATAGGTAGCACCCGCTGTCCTAAATATTCTTAAAATTATTAAAAAATGTTTGTTTTTTCTTTGGGATTCTGAAGCCCTGTTGTGTACTCAATGCTGCTTCCTTCTACACTCTGTCAGCCCGTTGGTCCTGTGACAGTGTGCTACTCTGCCTCCACATCCTCCACTGTGTCTTAAGCCTCCACTGCCCGGACAAGTCTCAGTGGCCCTTCAGCATACCATGTGTGCAGGTCACGGCGATGTCACGCTGTTCTTCACTTGGTTTGCCTTGGCGAGAAGTCTTGGAAACAATGGCTGTTCAGGGCAATGGAGACATTGCGCCTAAATCTCACGGCCACATGAGTCCTGTGGGACACGCAAAGGTTGTTTTAAATTTCAAATCAAAAAATGATGGCGCTGCTGGGCCTGGGTCTGGGAATTTCAAATTTTCTCATGGGTAGCACCCGCTATCCAAAATCTTTTTAGAAAAATTCTAAAATTGTGGTGTTTTTTGGGGGGGATTGTGAAGCCCTGGTGTGTACTCGTGCATCAGCCAACTCCAGGCTGTGTCATTCAGGCAATATATGGGTTACTGATGCCGCTGTGGGGCTAGCCTTATTAACATGTCCGTTATGTGTTACACCCCTATTACCAGTACTGTTTATTACTTTTTTCACTCTTAGAGTGTGTTAAGGATTCATTAAAAAATGATTCACGAGTGTGTATTTTTTTGGGGGGCATTATCTGTTTCAATGAGGATGCGTCTTTTTGACGCATCTGGGGAATGCATCTTCCAATGGTTTTAGCGTTTATGTGGTATAAACTGTATGATTCACTATGTCATGATCATGATATATATAAGATGTTCACATTATGGGAACGTTGTTCCCCCCCCCCCCCATATTACAAGGATATTTCACATCTCTAAGACATGTTGGTTACTCAGGCTGTAATATATATAATATGATACTCTTCAAGTTCTAGGTGATTGTGGGTGACACATTGGTACTTGTTTATTTAACCCCTTAACGACGCAGGACGTATATTTTTGTCCTGCGTCGGCCCCCGCGATATCAAAGCTGACCGCCGCTTCTAAAGTGAAAGTGAAAGTGACCCGGCTGCTCAGTCGGGCTGTTCGGTGAAATCGCGGCGTCCCGAACAGCTGACAGGACACCGGGAGGGCCCCTACCTGCCTCCTCGATGTCCGATCGGCGAATGACTGCTCCGTGCCTGAGATCCAGGCAGGACCAGTCAAGCGCCGATAACACTGATCACAGGCGTGTTAATACACGCCTGTGATCTGTGTAAAAGATCAGTGTGTGCAGTGTTATAGGTCCCTATGGGACCTATAACATTGCAAAAAATAAAAAAAAATAAGTGTTAATAAAGGTCATTTAACCCCTTCCCTAATAAAAGTTTGAATCACCCCCCTTTTCCCATAAAAAAATATAAAACAGTGTAAAAAAGAATAAAAATAAACATATGTGGTATCGCCGCGTGCGTAAATGTCCGAACTATAAAAATTTATCATTAATTAAACTGCACGGTCAATGGCGTACGTGCATTTTTGGTCACTTTTTATATCATTAAAAAATGAATAAAAAGTGATCAAAAAGTCCGATCAAAACAAAAATCATACCGATAAAAACTTCAGATCACGGCGCAAAAAATGAGTCCTCATACTGCCCTGTACGTGGAAAAATAAAAAAGTTATAGGGGTCAGAAGATGACATTTTTAAACGTATACATTTTCCTGCATGTAGTTATGATTTTTTCCAGAAGTGCGACAAAATCAAACCTATATAAGTAGGGTACCATTTTAACCGTATGGACCTACAGAATAATGATAAGGTGTAATTTTTACCGAAATATGCACTGCGTAGAAACGGAAGCCCCCAAAAGTTACAAAATGGCGTTTTTTCTTCGATTTTGTCGCACAATGATTATTTTTTCCGTTTTGCCGTGCATTTTTGGGTAAAATGACTAATGTCACTGCAAATTAGAATTGGCGACGCAAAAAATAAGCCATAATATGGATTTTTAGGTGGAAAATTGAAAGGGTTATGATTTTTAAAAGGTATGGAGGAAAAAATGAAAGTGCAAAAACGGAAAAACCCTGAGTCCTTAAGGGGTTAAGTATTTTGCCTTGGCGTTAATGCTCTTAGCTATATACAAGTAGGTTCTTACTAGGGGCATGGTAGGGCTAGAGTATATACATTAGAATAATTTCTATAGTAGCCCCACATCTGTTACCAACATAGGGTTACTGCTTGCCACACATCCGGTCACTGTAGTAATGCAGTGGTGCCCCACTTTCTGTCACATGATGCGCTTCACTGCCCCGCTTCCAGCAATATACAGAGTGACGCAGCACACTGGTACCGATCACGAGAACTTGACGGCCGGGTAAAGTATGCGCATGCGCAAAGTGCGCATTACGCAAATTATGTAACTTCCGGTCTCATCATGGGATGCATGGCGTGGACCTTTCGGCCCCCTTAGACTCAATGGCGGCAGGACAACACTGGACACAGCACACACAGGTGAGATATATATCTGATATTGTAGCTTTGTTTGGCTGATATGCAATACATGCAGGTGTTACCAATTTGTAAGCATGCTTATTCTCACTCAACATAGCACACTTTACTCCTGAAGAAGCTGTCTTGCAGGACAGGAGAACGCGTTGAGCTGTTGTGTCCCCTCCCCCCCCCCCCCCCCACTTGGTTGGAGAGGTAGTCCTTGGTACTCATTTATATGGTCTGATTTAGCCGTTAGGTATAGCCCAACATTGGCCGGTGGTGATAGCCATTTTGTGATTTTTGTGATGGTATAATCTTTCACCTGTATTCGTCCATTTTATGTATTTGGGATTTCTTATTCTGGCTTTCATCCCAGGGACCCTTGCGACATACTTATTGTGTATACCAGGGAGGGGTTGGTGGTTATTCGGATTATAATCCTCCACCATGTTTTTCTTTTTGTGTTTTTAAGTGGTTTTAAATGTATGTGCTATTATTGGTGTGATTTAATTAAGATATGTACCTTTTACAGAACATGTTGTGGTGTGTGCAGGGCCGTTTGAAGGAATTTGGGGGCCCCAAACAAAATAGACATGGAGCCCCCCCCCCCCCCTTGATGTTCACGCACGTCACGCTCTAGGGCCGGCGTCAGGACGTAGTAATGCTGGCCCTTGAATGCTGGGAGCGTGACGTGAGTGAACGTCGATATGAGGCCCCCACATTAGGTGCAGCACAGTTCCCCCCATGTTAGGTGCGGCACAGTTCCCCCCATGTTAGGTGCGGCACAGTTCCCCCCATGTTAGGTGTGGCACAGTTCCCCCCACGTTAGGTGCGGCAAAGTTACCCCCACATTAGGTACAGCAGAGTTCCCCCCACATTAGGTGCAGCAGAGTTCTCCCCACATTAGGTGCAGTATAGTTCCCCCACATTAGGTGCAGTACAGTTCCCCACATTAGGTGCGGTATAGTTCCCCACATTAGGTGCAGTATAGTTCCCCCACATTAGGCAGTATAGTTCCCCACATTAGGTGCAGTATAGTTCCCCACATTAGGTGCAGTATAGTTCCCCCACATTAGGCTGTAGTTCCCCCACATTAGGTGCAGTATAGTTCTCCACATTAAGTGCAGTATAGTTCCCCCACATTAGGTGCAGTATAGTTCCCCCCACATTAGGTGCAGTATAGTTCTCCCCACATTAGGTGCAGTATAGTTCTCCCCACATTGGATGCAGTATAGTTCTCCACATTAGGTGCAGTATAGTCCCCCACATTAGGTGCAGTAAAGTTCTCCACATTAGGTGCAGTATAGTTCTCCACATTAGGTTTGCAGTATAGTTTACCCCACATTAGGTGCAGTATAGTTCTCCACATTAGGTTGGCAGTATAGTTTACCCCACATTAGGTGCAGTATAGTTCTCCACATTAGGTTGGCAGTATAGTTTACCCCACATTAGGTGCTGTATAATCCCCCCAAATTAGGTGTAGTATGTTCCCCCACAGACAAACAGCCTCCAGCCAAACAGTGTATGGCTGGAGGCTGTATGCCCGTTTACTGCCCTACTTCCGGCCACCATAGCAGTAGGTCCCGGGACAGGAGGAGCAGTGGTCAGAGCACTGAAGCTGATATGTCGCTGGTCACTTACCATGCTGGCCAGCGCATGTCCTGTTCGCTGCTCCGCTCCTCCGTGTTGCTTTCCAATGGGCGCACGCACAGGACGGGGCAATTGCCTCGTCTCCCCCCCCTGGATCTGCCACTGCATGCATTATATACGCACACAACACACTGTACACATTACATACTGTACATGCATGCTTCATACACACACAACATACTGTACACATTACATACTGTACATGCATCATACACACACAACATACTGTACACATTACATACTGTACATGCATCATACACACAACACACTGAACACATTACATACTGTGCATGCATCATACACACACACACTGTACACATTACATACTGTACATGCATCATACACACACACTGTACACATTACATACTGTACATGCTTCATACACACACAGCATACTGTACACATTACATACTGTACATGCTTCATACACACATACTGTACACATTACATACTTTACATGCATCATACACACATTGTACACATTACATACTGTACATGCATCATACATACATACACACACACACTGTACACATTACAAACTGTACATGCATCATACACACACACTGTACACATTACATACTATACATGCATCATACACACACACTGTACACATTACATACTGTACATGCATCATACACACACACTGTACACATTACATACTGTATATGCATCATACACACACTGTACACATTACATAGTCTACATACATCACACACACTGTACACATTACATACTGTACATGCATCATACACACACACAAACACTGTACACATTACATACTGTACATGCATCATACACACACTGTACACATTACATATTGTACATGCATCATACACACACTGTACACATTACATACTGTACATGCATCATACACACAAACTGTACACATTACATACTATACATGCATCATACACACACAGATAGAATAGATCAGTGTTTCCCAACCAGGATGCCTACCGAGGTTGCAAAACTACAACTCGAAGCATGCCCAGCATGCACAGAGGAGAGACAGAGGCCTAAATTCATCAGTCAGAGGTTGATGCAGACTAGGGGCGAGTGGCAGCAGGAGTCGCAGTGAGAGGCTTGAGCTCCTGATATGAGCTAGAGGCCGTGTCTCGACCAGCAACCCATCTACCGCCTTCGATTGGTTAACACGGTCATCCACTTCATCACAAGTGACATCTGATACCCCCAGTCAACAGTCGGTAGGTTCCTCAGACACAACCCTGAGTTGGCATTGCTTGGGAGCAGTCCCTGTCCTCCCATTGCCTCTGTCCTATGCTGTTCCCTCCCCCACAGAAGTATCTTATGCTGTGGGTTCAACCCCACTATTTAGTGAGGACAATCTACTAATGGACAGTCAGCAGCTACTGCCCACACAAAAAATGGAGGAGACATCCGCCGCTTCCTCTTCTAGGTTGTACAAGTAGTGATGAGGAGAGTGGCGTGGGAGGTGGTGTTGCAAGCATTCAAACTCAGACACTGTTGAGGAACCTAAGGACATCAATGATTTGCAGCGACAACTCGAAGATGATGAAGCTGATTGCACTTGGGAGCTGGGTGCAGAAAGGGCTTCACCATCATCAGGAGAAGGGGGTTGCAGGTTGCCTGTGAGGCATCAGCTGAGCCAGCAAGGTGGTAGCATGGCTGGCAGTCAGCATGGGGGCAGAAGTGGAAAGTCTGGAGCCAAACGTGCCCAGAGTAGACCTCCTGCTTCTCACTGTGACTCCTGCTGCCACTCGCCCCTAGTCTGCATCAACCTCTGACTGATGAATTTAGGCCTCTGTCTCTCCTCTGTGCATGCTGGGCATGCTGCGAGTTGTAGTTTTGCAGCCTACCTTCCCTGGAGGTAGTGGAACAGGGGTTCCTGGAGTCGACGGCAGTAGCAGTCAATCAGTGTGGACTATTGGTGGGAAAATCAGCTACTCGGCGGAGTGGCCGTTTTTTTTATCAAGCATCCGGAGGATGTTTATCTGGCCACATGCAAGATTTGTCGGCAGAAGGTGAAGCGTGGCCAGGGTCCCAATGTTGACATCACAGCCCTGCATTAACATATGTAGTTTCACCATAAAGCGGCCTGGGAGAACCGTGGCTCCGATGTGGTGGTCAAGCCTGCTGCATCACTAAGTGGCACGCCACTCCCTGTTTTATCCAGCCAAAGCTTCACCCCCTCAGCCGAAGGGAGCTGTGTGTCATATCCATCTTCTGTCACTCCAGATGCTCCTGCTCCTCATACTTCGAGTCACTCATTCCACCAGCAATCCAACGGCAAAGCCATATCCAAGAGAAAACAGTATGCGCCCACTCATCCAATAGTGCAGAAGGTGAATGTGCTTCTGTCCAAGTTGCTGGTTTTGCAGTCTCTCCTTTTTCAAGTGTTGGACTCTGTACCTTTCAGAGAACTTATGGCTTGTGCCGAGCCGAGGTGGAGGGTCCCAAGCCGTCATTTCTTTGCGAAGAAGGCAGTACCAGCCCTGCACAAATTTGTGGAACAGAAGGTGGGCCAGTCCTTGTGCCTGTCGGTGTGTACCATTGTGCAAGGCAGCGTCAATGTATGGAGCTGTAACCATGGTCAGGGACAATGTATGTCCTTTACGGCCCACTGGGGGAATGTGGTTCCTGCAGAGCCACAACAGCAACTTGGGAAGGTCACACCGCTCCCGCCTCCACGCTCCAGGCCATTGGTCCTTCACCATGTCCTCAGCCTCCACTGCACGGACAAGTCTTAGTGCCCCACCAGCATACCATGTGTGCAGAGCACGGCGGTGTCACTCTGTTCTTCACATGGTTTGCCTTGGTGAACGGAGTCACACAGGGGAGGAACTGCTAAAAGTCATTCATCAAGAAATCGAATCATGGCTTACTCCACAAAAACTGGAAATGGGAACCATGGTGACTGACAATGGGAAAACCTTATTGTCTACGCTGCGACAAGGATGCCTGAGACATGTGCCCTGCATGGCACATATGTTCAATCTGTTTGTCAAGCGGTTCCTGAAGTGTTTCCCCCCCATCTGCAAGACATCCTAACAATGGGAAGGAAACTTTGCATATACTTCAGCCACTCGTACACCGCAAAGCACACCGTCCTTCAGCTGCAGATTCAGAACGGTATCCCCAACATACTCTCATTTGCGACGTTGCCACACGTTGGAATTCCACCCTCCATATGTTGGACCGACTATACGAGCAGAGAAAAGCCATCACCGATTTCTAGATAATCCAAGTGGAAAGGGGGACTACCCTGTGTAACTTCAATGTCAACCAGTGGCAGCTCATACGGGAAACCTGCCATTTGCTAAGGCCCCTTGAGGGAGCCACATTGTTAGTCAGTCGCCAGGATTACGGGATGAATTACGTCATTCCACTCCTTCATCTACTACAACACGTGTTGGAAACTATGGCTGGTCAGGGCACTGGAGACGTGGCGCCTACATCTCACGGCCACATGAGCCCTATGGGAGCTGAACTAGAGGAGGAGGGGGAGGGGCACAATTGAGCAGAGTTTAGGTTTTGCGAGATGGGTGGTTTTTCTAGTCATCTGACAGGAGAGGAGGAGCAGGAGCAGCTAGAGGAGCTAGAGGGTTATGAGGAAGGCGAGACAGAGGACCAATACACACCCTGGCAGTATGCAGGGGAGATGGAGGCAGGGAGTCCCTCCGAGTCACTTGCACAAATGGCACAATGCATGCTCGCTTGCTCGTCTGTCCACAAAAAATGTGGAGAGACTAACATTTGTGAAGATGAATCAGGCATGGATCCGCCAGGATTTCCCCCCCACCAATGCCTGATGAATCAGAGTAGATTGACCATGGTGCCACACCAACACTTCACAAATATGGATAGTGCTAAACATATTTAAGGTGCTGCTCCACAGTTACAGATATTCCCCTGCATGAGTCCACAAGTAAGTATTGAGGATATGCATTACGTAATATTAATAATATTCTTAGGATAAAATATATGTACCCAAAATATTTTTGAAATCAAACAACAGGAAAGGTGTGTAAAAAAACACCATGTGCCACCTACACCACAAAGTATTGATGTGATACAAAGACCTCTAAAAGGTGGAAGAGAACAATGTATGGTCCACCGGTGAGGGGTAAAAACTTCCCCTTTAAGGCCCTACTCTAGCATTATTAATTTCCTTCTTGGCAAGTGTTATCGCCCTATAAAGGGCAGCCCCCCAGGTGGAAATAGAGAGAGTTCCTGTGTGGGGACGCCTATTTTAGGGTGAATAACACTTGCCAAGAAGGGAATTAATAGGGCGAAAGTAGGGCCTTACAGGGGAAGTTTTACCCCCACCTGCTACAATGGACAATATGTTGTTCCCTTCCACCTTTTCAAGGAAAGTGTTACTCATCTTAAAAAGGGCGGCCCCACACAGGAACCAATCCCTATTTCCACCTAAAAACCCTGGGAAATGGCAGTGTTTGTTGGTGGAAATAGGGAGAGGTTCCTGTGTGGGGCTGCCCTTTTTAGGGTGAGTAACACTTGCCAAGAAGGAAATTAATTATGAGAGAATAAGGCCTTAAAGGGGAAGTTTTTACCCCCACTGGTTACAATGGACCATAGCTTGTTCCCTTCCACCTGTTAGAGGTCTTTGCATCACATCAATACTTGGTGGTGTAGGGGGCACATGGTGTTTTTTGCACACCTTTCCTTTTGTTTGATTTAAAAAAAAATTTGGGGTCCATGTATTTTATCCTAAGCACATTATTAAAAGTTAAGTTTTACGTAATGCATCTCCTCAATACTTACTTGTGCACACTAACACTTCTACAAAAGAGACCGTTTTCTTCTGCCTACCTGCCTCAGCTACTATTCTGATCCTGACAGCCGCCTGATGCCACACATCTGATGCCAAGTTAACCTTTTTTCACCCACCTTCGTCACCGGGTACTTTTATTGTAAGCCACCGCACCACTCTGTTACCGGGTCACTTTCAGGACTCCTGATGATGCTGCCACCTCCAGGCTGTCTCATTCTGCCACCAAATGTTCTCCATGTGTTGATGCCACCTCCAGGCTGTCTCATTCTGCCACCATATGTTCTCCTCATGCTGAGGCCAGCTCCAGGCTGTCTCATTCTGCCACCATATGTTCTCCTCATGCTGATGCCAGCTCCAACCTGTCTTATACTGTCACCATATGTTCTCCTCATGCTGATGCCAGTTCCAACCTGTCTTATATTGCAACAATATGTTCTCCACATTCTGCTGCCACCTCCAGGCTGTGTCATTAGGCCACTAGCTGGTCTCCTCATGCTGCCACCAACTCCAGGCTGTGTTATTCAGCCACTCTATTGTCTCCTCATGCTTCTGCCACCTACAGGCTGTGTCATTCAGCCACTATATGTTCTTCTCCTTCTGCTGCAAACTCCAGGCCGTGTCATTCAGCCACTATGTGGTCTCCTCATGCAGCTGCCAACTCCAGCTGTGCTATTCAGCCACTATATCTTCTCGTCATGCTGTTGCCAGCTCCATGCTGTGTCGTTCAGCTACTATATAATCTCCTCATGCTGCTGCCTTCTCCATGCTGTGTCATTCGGCCACTATATGGTATCCTCATTATGATGCCACCTCCATGCTCGGTCATTGTGCTGCTCTGCAACAGTGATTCGAATAGCGATGCCTCTGATCTGCATGTCATACTTAATAACATTATTATTTCACTAACCCAGCACATACCCTATGCTTGTTACAGCAAGGCAAAGTGTTCTACACTCCTACGGAGGCTCTCTGTAGGCCAGAAATAGCCATTTTTAATAGCGATTTGCACAAATAAATCCGGTCCAAAAAATTTTGGGGAAAAATTTGGTAAATCGGCCAAATCACATTTTTCTAAAATTCTCTCATCTCTAGTAAAGGCCATCATAACTTGAAATTATATAACTTGAATACAAAAGGTTCAGCCCTGTTGGGTTTAGACTGGCTAAGAAAGATGAAGTTAGATTAAACCCCATAAATAATCTACAAGACGTGCCTTCATTTTCCTAAACTAGAATAAAAATTTGTTAGATGAATCAGCAAATGTGTTTCAAAATAGTATTGGAAGGCTTATTAAAGGCCGTATAGTGCTATAATAAAACAGCATTCCCAGATTCCATAAGGCTAGGCTTGTTCCAAATGCTGTCTGTGACAGAGATTGGAAAAGAAAGTTGGATAGAATGGAGTGAGAAAACATTATGTCTAATGTTGAATTATTTCCATGGGCAACTCCTGCTGTTCTAAAAATTAAGAAAAATGGCAGCATCCATATTTTAGGTGATTCAAAGTGAACATAAATCCTGTGTTACAAACAGAGCAATATCCATTGCCAAAATTGAGGCTATTTTTGCAAACCTCTCAGATGGAAAAAAACAAAAAACAGCTAAATTGATTTATCTGAAGCTTAATAACATATGGAAATAGAAGAAGATTCAGGTATTCCTCATATTAAACACTCACAAGGGATTTTATTGGCATAACAGTGTTTGGAGTGGCATTTGCCCCAGCGATCTGGCAAAGATCCATGGATTACAAAGCTGTACAGGGGCCCAGTGTTTTTTGAATGGCATTATTGTTACAGGAGAAATTGATTTGCTACTTTTACATAATAATAAAACTGTCTTAAATTATTATAAGGATATTAATATTTCTTACTGTAGGCACACTATTGATGCACTAGTGATGAAGGTTTACACAACTGCCCTAAAAAAGTGAAAGCTGTGGTGAAGTCCCCAAGACCACAAAATGTGTTACAACTACAATCCTTTTTAGGATTTATAAACTACTACAACCAGTTCTTGGCAATTCTAGCTACTGTTATACATCCATTTGCTACAAGCAGGAAAGCCCTAGAAATGGACTTAAGTATGTGAACAAGATAAAGAAGTAAACAGACTAATGATACTGTAATTCAGATACAGTACTTAAACCCTTAAGGACCGGGCGTTTTTCGTTTTTTGCTCTTTCGTTTTTTCCTCCTTACCTTTAAAAAATCATAACTCTTTAAATTTTGCACCTAAAAATCTGTATTATGGCTTATTTGTTGCGCCACCAATTCTACTTTGTAATGATATCAGTCATTTTACCCAAAAATCTACGGCAAAATGGGAAAAAAAATCATTGTGCGACAAAATTGAAAAAATACAGCCATTTTGTAAATTTTGGGGGCTTCCGTTTCTACGTAGTAATTTTTTTGGTAAAAATGACACCTTATCTTTATTCTCTAGGTCCATACAGTTAAAATGATACCCTACTTGTATAGGTTTCAGAAAAAAATCATAACAACATGCAGGAAAAAGTATACGTTTAAAATTGTCATCTTCTGACCCCTATAACTTTTTTATTTTTCCGTGTTCAGGGCGCTATGAGGGTTAATTTTTTGCGCCGTGTTCAGAAGTTTTTGTCGGTACCCTTTTTGCATTGATCTGACTTTTTGATCGCTTTTTATTCAACTTTTCATGATATAAAAAGTGACCAAACATACGCTATTTTGGACTTTGGATCGGAGTGCAGGAAGGAAGGTAAGAGACCTTCCTCCTGTAGTACAGCTGTTCGAGATGCCGCAATTTCACAGCTAACCGGCACTTTTTACTTTCACTTTTAGCCCCGTGGCTCAGCTTTGAGCACGCGGCTAAAGGGTTAATAGCGCACGGCACCGCGATCAGTGCCGCGCGCTATTAGCGGCGGGTCCCGGCTTCACTATGACACTGGGCCCGCCGTGATATGATGCGGGGTCACCGTGGGACCGCGCATTATATCAGGGAGCGGGATCAAGGACGTACTCATACGTCCTTGGTCCTTAAGGAGTTAAACACTATGACCCAAACTTGCCCATAAAAGTAGCTTGTAATGCTTCATCTTATGATATTAGTTTTATCCCATGTCATGTTCTCCTGGTCTTTTTGGCTTTTATTGGAATAAAACATCCTGTTCCTTGATATTCGCGCTGGACATTTTGCTTTTGCTAGTTTTATCCCATATAATGAAAGATGGAAGCAAACGACTAGTAGCTTTTGCTTCTTGGTCTCTTAATTCTTAAAAAAAAAAATATATATATATACACAGATTAATAGAGACCCTGAGCCTTGTCTGGGTAAAACAATTAAACCAGTATCTATAGAGTAGATAATTTATTATTGTTACTGACCATTTACCTCTGGTCTCTATTTTAACCCACATAAAGGCATTTTCTTAACTGCTGCTGTATGTATCCAAAGATGGGCATTATTTCTTGTAGGAAACAAAGGCAGTGTTTTAAATGTCATCTACCACAGCATTGCACACAGCTGATGTACTAAGTGGACTTTTTGTTAGAACAGGTATTCCCAAACAGCTTGTCAGTGACAATGGTCCTCAGTTTGTGTCAGAACAATTCCCAAGTTTTAAGGTAAAATGGAAAACACCTTACATCTGCACCATATCATCCATCTATCATTGGATTGGCTGAACTATTAATCCAGAGTATAAGGATCTTACAAGCTATGTAAGGGGAAAGTCCGACTCTGTCTCAGAAACTTGACAAATTTTTATTTGCTTATTATAATGCAAATCAATCTACTACAAAGCAACCTCCAGCAAAATTGATTCTAGGTTTTCTTTACATTCCAAATTAGATCTTCTTAGACCAGATGTCAGGAGAACTGTGCAAGAGAAGCAAATACAAGAAATAGACCTCTGTCTGATTGTGGTGGTCCCTTCACTGGGACCTCCTGCAATGTCCGTGCAGCACCCAGGATTCTAAATAATATAGAGGTTAGGATATGAAAAACTGAATGCGGTATGGTAATGGTTATATATAGTATCGTTGTTTACAAATTGCTCATGTGAATAGGCAATAGCAATTGGCACCTTTCCTATTACTGGACTTTGTTCCTATTAGTAATACAATAGAGACTTAATGAGTTGAAAAGATGAAAAAAACACAGTTCAGGGAAAGGACAAGTAGTAATGTCAGTTTTTTAGACAAAGGTTTTATAGTTTACTTGAGCGTAGTTTACTTGAGCGATCTCTTTCTCAAGCAAGACTTCATTGTGACGTTGAAACGTTGCATGTATCTCTATTTGATGGGTGAATAAAATAAACACTTGGATTTTTTTCACTATCCCTTCTTGAGTGCCATCTTCCATTGTTGCTTTAGATATAGTGACCAGGGTCAGGTCTTGAGGACAAAAGAATTGAAGTCTGACACGGTGCCCCATTCATATTTTTTGTTATATGTAATATGCAGAGTGATTATTATTGCTATATTATAGAAAATGCCATTACGGTCATTTTCCTTAGATATCTAACAAATTGATTGTCGAAACTATAAATATTAACACTTTTTGACTAATTCATTCATTTCAATAGGATTGTTCTTTTGCAACTGTGTTAACCCCTTAACCCCTTAAGGACTCAGCCCATTTGGGCCTTAACCCCTTAAGGACCGGGGTTTTTTCCATTTTTGCATTTTCGTTTTTTGCTCCTTGCCTTTAAAAAATCATAACTCTTTCAAATTTACACCTAAAAATCCATATGATGGCTTATTTTTTGCGCCACCAATTCTACTTTGTAATGACGTCATTCATTTTGCCCAAAAATCTATGGTGAAGTGGGAAAAAAAATCATTGTGCGACAAAATTGAAAAAAAAAAACGCTGTTTTGTAAATTTTGGGGGCTTCCGTTTCTACGTAGTACATTTTTCGGTAAAAATGACACCTGATATGTATTCTGTAGGTCCATACGATTAAAATGATACCCTACTTATATAGGTTTGATTTTGTCGGACTTCTGGAAAAAATCATAACTACATGCAGGAAAATTAATACGTTTAAAATTGTCATTTTCTGACCCCTATAACTTTTTTATTTTTCCGTGTATGGGGCGGTATGAGGGCTAATTTTTTGCGCCGTGATCTGAAGTTTTTAACGGTACCATTTTTGCATTGATAGGACTTATTGATCACTTTTTATTCATTTTTAAATGATATAAAAAGTGACCAAAAATGCACTATTTTGGACTTTGGAATTTTTTTGCGCGCACGCCATTGACCGAGCGGTTTAATTAATGATATATTTTTATAATTCGGACATTTCCGCACGCGGTGATACCACATATGTTTATTTTTATTTTTATTTACACTGTGTTTTTTTTTTTTATTGGAAAAGGGGGGTGATTCAAACTTTTAATAGGGGAGGAGTTAAATGATCTTTATTCACTTTTTTTTTCACTTTTTTTTTGCAGTGTTATAGGTCCCATAGGGACCTATAACACTGCACACACTGATCTTCTATGTTGATCACTGGTTTCTCATAAGAAACCAGTGATCAACGATTCTGCCGCATGACTGCTCATGCCTGGATCTCAGGCACTGAGCAGTCATTCGGCGATCGGACAGCGAGGAGGCAGGAAGGGGCCCTCCCGCTGTCCTGTCAGCTGTTCGGGATGCTGCGATTAGCCGCGGCTATCCCGAACAGCTCGACTGAGCTAGTCGGGAACTTTCACTTTCACTTTTAGCCACGCAGCTCAGCTCTGAGCGCGCGGCTAAAGGGTTAATAGCGCACGGCGCCGCGATCGGCGCTGCGCGCTATTAGAGGCGGGTCCCGGCTTCACTATGACGCCGGGCCCGCCGTGATATGACGCGGGGTTACTGTGTAACCCCGCGTTATATCAGAAGAGCAGGACCAAGGACGTACCGGTACGTCCTTGGTCCTTAAGGGGTTAAGGACTCAGACAATTTTATTTTTATGTTTTTTCCTCTTCGCCTTCAAAAAATCTGAACTCTTTTATATTTTCATCCACAGACTAGTATGAGGGCTTGTTTTTGCGCGACCAGTTGTCCATTGTAATGCCATCACTCACTTTACCATAAAATGTATGGTGCAACCAAAAAAATACAATTTGTGTGGGGAAATTAACCCCTTAACGACGCAGGACGTATATTTACGTCCTGCGCCGGCTCCCGCGATATGAAGCGGGATCGCGCCGCGATCCCGCATCATATCGCGTGGGTCCCGGCGCTAATCAACGGCCGGGACCCGCGGCTAATACCACACATCGCCGATCGCGGCGATGTGCGGTATTAACCCTTTAGAAGCGGCGGTCAAAGCTGACCGCCGCTTCTAAAGTGAAAGTGAAAGTGACCCGGCTGCTCAGTCGGGCTGTTCGGGACCGCCACGGTGAAATCGCGGCGTCCCGAACAGCTGATCGGACACCGGGAGGGCTCTTACCTGCCTCCCCGGTGTCCGATCGACGAATGACTGCTCCGTGCCTGAGATCCAGACAGGAGCAGTCAAGCGCCGATAATGCTGATCACAGGCGTGTTAATGCACGCCAGTGATCAGCATTAGAGATCAGTGTGTGCAGTGTTATAGGTCCCTATGGGACCTATAACACTGCAAAAAAAATGTAAAAAAAAAGTGTTAATAAAGGTCATTTAACCCCTTCCCTAATAAAAGTTTGAATCACCCCCCTTTTCCCATAAAAAAAATAAAACAGTGTAAAAAAAATAAAAAATAAACATATGTGGTATCGCCGCGTGCGTAAATGTCCGAACTATAAAAATATATCATTAATTAAGCCGTACGGTCAATGGCGTACGCGCAAAAAAATTCCAAAGTCCAAAAAAGCGTATTTTGGTCACTTTTTATATCATTAAAAAATGAATAAAAAGTGATCAAAAAGTCCGATCAAAACAAAAATCATACCGATAAAAACTTCAGATCACGGCGCAAAAAATGAGTCCTCATACCACCCCATACATGGAAAAATAAAAAAGTTATAGGGGTCAGAAGATGACATTTTTAAACGTATAAATTTTCCTGCATGTAGTTATGATTTTTTCCAGAAGTGCGACAAAATCAAACCTATATAAGTAGGGTATCATTTTAACCGTATGGACCTACAGAATAATGATAAGGTGTAATTTTTACCGAAATATGCACTGCGTAGAAACGAAAGCCCCCAAAAGTTACAAAATGGCGTTTTTTTTTCGATTTTGTCGCACAATGATTTTTTTTTCCGTTTTGCCGTGCATTTTTGGGTAAAATGACTAATGTCACTGCAAAGTAGAATTGGCGACGCAAAAAATAAGCCATAATATGGATTTTTAGGTGGAAAATTGAAAGGGTTATGATTTTTAAAAGGTAAGGAGGAAAAAACGAAAGTGCAAAAACGGAAAAACCCTGAGTCCTTAAGGGGTTAAAAAGAAAACCGCAATTTTGCTAATTTTGGAAGGTTTCGTTTTCACGCCGTACAATTTACAGTAAAAATTACATGTGTTCTTTGTTCTTTGGGTCAATACGATTAAAATGATACCCATGATAATATAATTTTCTATTACTGTTGCACTTAAAAAAAATTGCAAACTGTTTAACCAAATTAGTACATTTAAAATCCCCCTATTTTGAAGACCTATAACTTTTAAATTTTTCAGTATAGGCGGCGGTATGAGGGCTAATTTTTTGTGCCATGACCTTTACTTTTTATTAATATCATATTTGCTTATATAAATCTTTTAATACTTTATAATTTTTTGGGGAATAAAATGTTATAAAAAAGCAGCTATTTTGGACTTTTTTTTTTTTACATTCACGCCGTTCACCGTACGGTATCATTAACATTTTATTTTAATAGTTGGGATTTTTACGCACATGGCGATACCAAATATGTATAGAAAATATTTTTTTTTACACTTTTTTGGGGGTGAAATAGGGAAAATGGGACAATTTACATTTTTATTGGGGGAGGGTTTTTTTTCCCATTTTTTTTACTTTTATTTTTTACTTTTTTACTTTTATTTTTACACTTTAATAGTCCCCATAGTTGAAAATTTATAGCAATCATTCCATTGCTAATACTGTTCAGTGCTATGCATAGGACAGAGCACTGATCAGTATTATCGGTCATCTTCTACTCTGGTCTGTTCGATCGCAGACCAGAGCAGAAGACCCCAGGAGACAGTCGGAGCAAGGTAAGGGGACCTCCGGCCTCCATGCTGGATGATCGGATCGCCGCGGCAGTGCTTGGGGCGATCCGATCATCCATTCAAAGTTCCGTGATGCTGCAGATGCCGTGATCTGCATTGATCACGACATCTGAGGGGTTAATGGCGGACATCTGCGTGATCACGGATGTCCGCCATTACGGGCGGGTCCCTGGCTGCTATCAGCAGCCGCGACCTGCCACGAATGACGTGAGCATCGCTCCGATGCTCGCGGTTATGCATAGAACGTAAATGTACGTCCTGGTGCATTAAGTACCAGCTCACCAGGACGTACTTTTACATCCTGCGTCATTAAGGACCACGGGTTTTTCCATTTTTGCACTTTCATTTTTTCCTCCTCACCTCTTAACCCCTTAAGGACCGAGGATTTTTCCATTTTTGCATTTTCGTTTTTTCCTCCTTGCCTTAAAAAAATCATAACTCTTTAAATTTTGCACCTAAAAATCCATATCATGGCTTATTTTTTGCAACACCAATTCTACGTTGTAATGACATCAGTCATTTTGCCCAAAAATCTACGGTGAAATGGAAAAAAAATCATTGCGAGACAAAATTGAAAAAAAAAATGCTGTTTTGTAACTTTTGGGGGCTTCCGTTTCTACGTAGTATATTTTTCAGTAAAAATTACACCTTATCTTTATTCTTTAGGTCCATACAATTAAAATGATACCCTACTTATTTAGGTTTGATTTTGTCGTACTTCTAGAAAAAATCATAACCACATGCAGGAAAATTAATATGTTTAAAATTGTCATCTTCTGACCCCTATAACTTTTTTATTTTTGCGCATATGGGGCGGAATGAGGGCTATTTTTTTGTGCCGTGATCTGAAATTTTTAGCGGTACCATTTTTGCATTTATAGGACTTATTGATCGCTTTTTATTCATTTGTTCATGATATAAAAAGTGACCAAAAATGCACTATTTTGGAATTTGAAATTTTTTTGCGCATACACCATTGACCGTGTGGTTTAATTAACGATATATTTTTATAATTCGGACATTTCCGCACGCGGCGATACCATATATGTTTATTTTTATTTTTATTTACACTGTGTTTTTTTTATGGGAAAAGGGGGGTGATTCAAACTTTTAATAGGGAAGGGGTTAAATGATCTTCATTCACTTTTTTTTTGCAGTGTTATAGCTCCCATATGGAGCCACAGGTCCCGGCCATTGTTAGAGGCCGGGCCCAACACGCTATAGATCGGGAGCGGACACATGACGTTCCAGTACGTCATGTGTCCTTAAGGAGTTAAATCATAACCCTTTCAATTTTGCACCTAAAAATCCATATGATGGCTTTTTTTTAGATCCACCAATTCTACTTTGCAGTGACATCAGTCTTTATACCCAAAAATATACGGCACAACGGGAAAAAAATCATTGTGTGACAAAATTGAAGAAAAACACAATTTTGTAACTTTTGGGGGCTTCCGTTTCTACGCAGTAAATTTTTCGGTAAAAATTACATCTTATCTTTATTATGTAGGTCCATACGATTAAAACTATACCCTACTTATATAGGTTTGATTTTGTCGTATTTCTGTAAAAAATCATAACTACATGCAGGAAAATGTATATGTTTAAAATTGTCATCTTCTGACCCCTATGACTTTTTTATTTTACCACGTATGGGGCGGTATGAGGGCTAATTTTTTGCACAATGATCTGAGGTATCATTTTTGCATTGTTAGGACTTTTTGATCGCTTTTTATTCATTTTTTCATGATAGAAAAAGTGACCAGAAATACATTATTTTGGACTTTGGAATTTTTTTGTGCATACGCTATTGACCTTGCAGTTTAATTAATGATATATTTTTATAGTTCGGACATTTATGCATTTGGCGATACCACATTTGTTTATATTTATTTTTATTTACATGTTTTTTTAATGGGAAAAGGGGGGTGATTTGGACTTTTATTAGGGAAAGGGTTAAATCACATTTATTAACTTTATTTTTTTACACTTTTTTTTGCAGTGTTATATTTCCCATAGGGGGCTATAGCACTGCACACACTGATCTTATACACTGTTCACTACAAAGCCATAGCTTTGCATTGAACAGTGTTATCGTCGGTCGATTGCTCAAGCCTGCATCTCAGGCTTGGAGCAATAAATCGCCGAACGGATGCCCCGGATGAAGGTAAGAAGACCTCTGCTCGCGTCCTAGCTGATCGGGACACTGCATTTTCACTGTGGTGGTCCCGATCAGCCCCACTGAGCAGCCAGGAAGCTTTTACTTTCGTTTTAAACGTGGTGTTCAACTTTGAATGCCGCATCAAAAGGGTTAATAGCCCGCGGCACCGTGATCACTGCCGAGTGCTATTAGCCCTGGGTCTCGGTTTCAGATTCATGCCGGGACTGACCCGATATGACGCAGGGTAACCGCGTGACCCCGCGTTATGTCGCGGGAGCCGGCCAAGGACATAAATATACGTCCTTGGTCATTAAGGGGTTAATTGACTTTCAATTAAAAGTTAAGATTTTTGGGGTGTTTGCTAATCTGCCTTCCCTCTTATTTTGATTTTACAATTAAAGGGAATCTTCCAGCCCTATATAATGCTCAGAGTTCAAGTGTCACAAAGGTATTGTCCAAAAATGTAATGGACTAAAATATAATCACTATCATCCACCATGCTTCTCTTTTTCAATCCAGAAGTCAGAAGTTACTCACCACTGTATGTGAATGAGATTTTGCAGCAAATTTACATGACATTGTTCTCACAAAAATTATAACAGAACACTCAGCAATATATTGTGTACGAATAAAATATGATTTACTGCACATTATCTCCAAACGTTCCCTGAAATCACATGCACTTAGTATCCAAGTAACTATATGTTTCACATATTTATGGATATGCTGTGAACCTTTATGTTATAAAGCCAATAACTAACTCAACATTACACAAACGTTCAACCACTTGCAGCTGTCTGGATATGTCATTCTGAAGAGATGTCTTATAATTGCAATTTATTATTGCATTCATCATATGAATGTATCACTTTCTCATCAATTGGTCTGTAATTTATGTGAACTAGAATTGTACAAGATAAAAGAGATAAATGTAAAAAATGTGGTAAGGTAAAATTAAAAGCTGATAACTTTAAGCTTCTGTACAGCGGCCTAAACAGAAGTTAGGCCCCGATATGAAAAATGAAAATTAGGCCCACTTCAGGATTTGCTTGACCACACAAACCCATGAATATGGGCAACCAGAGGTCATGGTGTCCCATTCCATTTCATGGCTACAGAATATTGTCTGCTTATTTGTTTGTTAACATTGTAGCACACATAAAGACTACTTAGCTACATGAGATTGACACATTCAAGTTTTCCAAGTTAAATAAACTTATCCCCTATCCAAAGGATAGGAGATAAACATCAGATCACAGGGCAAACAACCACTGAGAAAACAAATGATCTCTAGAATGAGATCCCGGCATCATTAATTGTCTATGAAGCTACCAAAAATAGCCAAGCATTATCCAAGGCTCTATTCAGCAGCTCCATAGGGGATGAACAGAGCGTTGGGGCATGGATTCACAAATTGTCACTTCATTCAAAACAAAGTCAGGCCCCATTATTGGGATCACAAGGGTCCTCAGCAGTTGGACCCCCATGATATAGCACGTATCCCTTATCCACAGGATAGTGAATAAGTTAATTTTACTCAGAATAAGCCTTTAAAACTTTGATAACCATGGATGTCTATGCTCATCCATGTGCCGTTAACGGGGTATGACATGGGCTCCCGACTCGAGCCTGCTTCGTACCGGCCAGGTAAGGAGAAAAAGTGCAAAAACAGAAAACGCTTGGTCCTTAAGGGGTTAAATCCAATCTATAAATCTACAGTTTTTATCCATATTAGGAAAAAAAATCCCCCTAGAATGTTTCTATATTGTCCACAATATGGACACTACATGGACTCCTTATGCTGCCGCCAACTACAGGCTGTATCATTCAGCCACTATATGGTCTCCTCATACTGATGCCACCTCCGCGCTCTGTGTCATTCAGCCACTGTATGGTCTCCTCATGCTGCCACCACCTCCAGACTCTGTCATTGTGCTGCTCTCCGACAGTGATTCTAATAGCAGCACCTCTGATCTGCATGTCATACTGAATAACAGTATTAATTCACTAACCCAGCACACACCCTATGCGTGTTACAGCAAGGTAAAGTGTTCTACACCCCTATTGAGACTCTCTGTAGGGCAGAAATTGCCGTTTTAATAGCGATTCGACACAAATAAATTCGGACCGAACCAAATTTTTTCAGAAAATTCGGCGAATCAAATTTATCTAATAGCAAAATTGCTTGTCGTATTTAAAAAAAAAAAAAAAAAAGCTTCTGGAAAAAAAAAAGAAAACTGGTGGCTATAGGCAACTGCTCCACTTTTCCTCTTCACAGGTTTTGATAAATTTTTTCTTTAATGACAGATTTTAGCATAATGAAGATCATGGCAAAAATTTACTAATAGTATAGAGTTGTGTTTGTTGTAGGTTTAATAACCGTGGTTTTTTTCCTAATTTGTTTTACTATTTTTTGCATTTGTGTAGGTTTTTGGTGCATTTTCATGGTGCATGCTGGATTTTTTGGTGCATGCAAGAAAAATAATAACTCCCGCATTCAAAATGAGAAATTGTACACACAAAGTTGCACAATGCAAAATAACATAGCAAAATAAGGAGCAACATTGTGCTTTTGGAGAGAGAATTCTGCTGAAATTGTATTTTTTTTTTTTCACTAAAATGGCGGAGTAACCCTAAACTTTTTATTTTTACAAGGGGTAAAATGAGAATAAGCCCCACAAAATTTGTAACACAATTTCTCCTGAGCAGGAAAATACCCAATATGTGGACGTAAAGTGCTCTGCGGGCACATGGCAGGGCTCAGAACTGAAGGCACATCATTGAGCTTTTGGAGAGAGGAGTTGGCTGTGATGGATGTTGGGGGCCATGTCATGTTTATAAAGCCCCCATGGTGCCAGAACATTGTAAACCCCCACAAGTGACCCCATTTTAGAAACTACACCCCTCAAGAAATGTAACAAGGGGTGCAGTGAGCATTTACACTCCACTGGTGTTTGACACACTTTTGGAAAAGTAGACTGTATATAAAAAATTCTATTTTTCATTTTCACGGACCCCTGTTCCAAAAATCTGTCAGACACCTGTGGGGTGTAAATGCTCACTGCACCCCTTATTACATTCCTTGAGAGGTGTAGTTTTCAAAATGGGGTCATTTGTTGGTGTTTTTTCTCTGCATTTATATCAGAACCGCTGCAACAATCAGCCACCTCTGTGCAAATCACCAATTTAGGCCTCATATGTACATGGCGCTCTAATTCCTGAGCCATGTTGTCCATCCGCAGATCACTTTATTTCCACATGAGGTATTTCCGTACTCAGAAGAAATTGGAGTACAAATTTTGGGGGCCCTTTCCCCTTTTATGTTTGGTGAAAATGTAATTTGTTTACACTAACATGCTGGTACTTCATATGTGGCCCTAAACTGTTGCCTTGAAATACGACAGGGGTCCGGAGTGAGAGAGCTTCATGCACACTTGAGGCCTAAATTACGGATTTGCATTCCCTATGGCAGGGTTTCCAAAACAAGGTGCCTCCAACTGTTGCAAAACTACAACTCCGAGCATGCCTGGACAGTCCATGGCTGTTAGGCCATGCTGTAAGTTTTAGTTGTGCAACAGCTTGAGACTCCATTTAGGAAATAGTGCAATACAAGTTGTTTTTAACATTTATGGGGTGGGGGGGGGGGGCTTTTACAATATGTAAATATGTATGGCGGGTTTACAAATTTCCTGCTACAATTTTGAGCAATGGTACATTTTCTGCAACTCAAACTCAGAGCGGCAAACTTACTGTAAACCCGCCTGTATGCTCTAGCTGTTGCATAACTACAACTACCAGCATGCCCTGAAAGCTAAAGGGCATGCTGAGAGTTTTAGTTATGCAGCAGCTGGAAGCACACAACTACAACTACCATAATGCCCTTTGGCTGTCCAAGCATGCTGGGAATTGTAGTTTTTCAACAGTTAGAAGAAAAAAGTGCCACTGGCTGTTTCATAACTACAACTCCCAGCATGCAAGGACAGCCAAAGGGCATGCTGGGAGTTGTAGTAATGTGCATTCAGCTGTTGCATAACTACAATGCCCAGCATGTCTTTTGACTGTCCATGCATGCTGGGAGCTGTAGTTATGCAAAAGTTGGAGGCACACAAATTTAACCCAACATCAAAAAGTGTGCCTTTAGCTATTGCAAATCTACTACTCCCAGCATGCACCGACAGCCAAAGAGTATGCTGGGAGTTGGAATTGTGTGCCTCCAGCTCTTGCATAACTACAATTTTTGGCTGTGCATGCTGGGAAATATGCAACAGCAGGAGACACACAGTCCTCACCACCTGCTGCTGCCAGGATCACACCACTGCCACCGGTGAAGACATTGCCCCTGCTGGTGAGGTACCCCCACCAACCCAACCTGCATCTGCTCTGCCCTCCATTCTGGGGGCAAGACGGGTGCCTCCCAGCAGGAGTTGTGATTGTGTGGCATGGTGATTGTGTGGCTCCCAGGATACAGAAGTCGAGAGTTGTCTATCAACATCTGGAGGGCTACAGTTTGAGACCAATATACAGTGGTCTCTAAAGAGTAGCCCTCCGGATGTTGCAAAACTACAACTCCCAGCATGCCCAGACAGCTGTTTGGGCATGCTGGAATTTGCAAATTTGCAACATCTGGAGGGCCACAGTTTGGAGATCACTGTGCAGTGGTCTCTAAACTGTAGCCCTCCAGATATTGCAAAACTGCAAATCCCAGCATGCCCAAACAGCTTTCTCGACATGCTGGGAGTTGTAGTTGCGTACCTCCAGCTGTTGCGCATAACTACATCTCCCAGCATGCCCCTCAGTGATCAGTATTTGCTGGGAGTTGTAGTTTTGCAACAGCTGGATGCACACTGGTTGGAAAATACTGACTTAGGTAAAAGAACCTAACTGAAGGCTTTCCAACCAGTGTGCCTCCAGCTGTTACAAAAGTACAACTCCCAGAATGCATGCTCTGTCAGTACATGCTGGGAGTTGTAGTTTTGAAACCACCGGAGGTTTGCCCCCCCCCCCCCCCCCCCATGTGAATGTACATTTACCCGGGCGGGTTTACAGTGAGTTTCCTAGCGGGAAACTCACTGTAAACCTCTGGCTGTGTGAATGTACCCTAAAAACACTACATTACACTAAGACATAATAAAGGGTAAAACACTGCATATACACCCCTTACACTTCCCCCCTCAATAAAAATGAAAAACATATTGTATGGCAGTGTTTCCAAAACGGAGCCTCCAGCCGTTGGAAAAAAAAAAAACTCCCAGCATTTCCGGACAGCCACTGACTGTTCAGGCATGCTGGAATTTTAGCAACAGCTGGAGGAACTCTGTTTGGGAATCACTGGTGTGGAATATCCCTATGTCCTACCCTATGCAATCCCTAATTTAGTCCTCAAATGCGCATGGCGCTCTCTCACTTCGGAGCCCTGTCGTATTTCAAGGAAACAGGTTAGGGCCAAATATTGGGTATTTCCGTATTTGGGGGAAATTACACTACAAATTTTGGGGGGCTTTTTCTCCTTTTAGCCCTTGTGAAAAGGAAAAGTTGGGGGCTACACCAGCCTGTTTGTTTGTGTGAAAAAATAAAAACATTTACACTAACATGCTGGTGTTGCCCCATACTTTTTATTTTCACAAGAGGTAAAAGGAAAAAAAGAACCCAAAAATGTGTAACGCAATTTCTTCTGAGTACGGAAATACCCCATATGTGGGCGTAAAATGACCTGTGAGCGCACAACAAGGCTCAGGAGTAAGAGCGCACTATGTACATTTGAGGCCTAAATTGGTGATTTGCACAGGGGAGGCTGATTTTACAGCAGTTCTGACATAAATGCAAAAAAATAAATACCCACATGTGACCCCATTTTGGAAACTACACCCCTCACGGAACGTAACAAGCTATAGTGAGCCTTAACACCCCACAGGTGTTTGAAGAATTTTCATTAAAGTTGGATGGGAAAATGAAAAAAACATATTTTTTCACAAAAATGCTGGTGTTACCCAAAATTTTTCATTTTTACAAGGGAAAATAGGAAAAAGGCCCCCCAAAATTTGTAGCCCCATTTCTTCTGAGTAAGAACATACCCCATATGTGGATGTAAAGTGCTCTGCTGACACACTACTATGCTCAGAAGAGAAGGATCGCCATTAGGCTTTTGGAGAGAAAATGTGTCCGAAATTGAAGGCCAAGTGTGTTTACAAAGCCCCCATAGTGCCAGAACAATGGACAACCCCCACATGTGACCCTATTTTTGAAACTACACCCCCTCATGTAATTTAATAAGGGGTACAGTGAGCATTTACGCCCCACAGGTGCCTGACAGATTTTTGGAACAGTGGTCCGTGAAAATGGAAAATGATTTTTTTCATTTACACATCTGACTTTAACGAGGAGTTGTCAAACACCTGTGGGGTGTTAAGGCTCACTGAACCCCTTGTTATGTACCTTGAGGGGTGTAGTGTAAATAACTGGTATGCCATGTGGAGTGGTTTTCTGCTGTTCTGGCACCATAGGGGCTTCCTAAATGTGACATGCCCCCCAAAAACCATTTTAGCAAAATACACTCTCTAAAATCCCATTGTTGCTCCTTCCCTTCTGAGTCCTCTACTGTGCCCCCCCGAACATTTGACATACACATATGAATTATTTCCTTACTCGAGAGAAATTGGGTTACAAATGCGGGGGGGGGGGGGGGGGGGTCTTTTTCTCCTGTTACCCCTTGTAAAATTTCAAAAGATTTTGAATTTTCTCCTTCATTTTGCTGCTATTCCTGTGAAACACCTAAAGGGTTAAGACACTTACTGAATGTCATTTTGAATACTTTGAGGGGTGTAGTTTTTATAATGGGGTCATTTGTGGGGTGTTTCTAATATGAAGTCGCTTCAAATCCACTTCAAAACTTAGTGGATAGGAGAAAAAATAACAATGTACTTTAACCCCTTACTTTAAGTACAATGTACTTTAACCCCTTAACGCCCGGCTGAGCCCGGCTGCTCAGTCGGACTGTTCGGGATCGCCGCAGTGAAATTGCGGCATCCAGAAGAGCTTACAGGACGCCGGGAGAGACCTTATCTGCCTTCTCGGTGTCCGATCGGTGAATGACTGCTCCGTGCCTAAGATCCAGGCAGGAGCAGTCAAGCGCCGATAACACTGATCACAGGAGTGTTAATACACGCCAGTGATCTGTGTAAAAGATCAGTGTGTGCAGTGTTACAGCTCCCTATTGGAGCTATAACATTGCAAAAAAAAAAAAAGTGTTAATAAAGATCATTAACCCCTTCCCTAATAAAAGTTTGAATCACCCCCTTTTCCCATTAAAAAAATTAAACAGTGTAAATAAAAAAAAATAAACATATGTGGTATCGCCGCGTGCGTAAATGTCCGAACTATAAAAATATATCATTAATTAAACCGCACAGTCAATTGTGTACACGTAAACAAATTCCAAATTCCAAAAAAGCATATTTTTGGTCTCTTTTTATACCATTAAAAAATGAATAAAAAGTGATCAAAAAATCAGATCAAAACAAAAATGGTACAGATAAAAACTTCAGATCCCGACGCAAACAATGAGCCCTCATACTGCCCTTTACATGGAAAAATAAAAAAAAGTTATAGGGGTCAGAAGAGGACATTTTTAAATGTATAAATTTTCCTGCATGTAGTTTTGATTTTTTCCAGAAGTACGACAAAATTAAACCTATATAAGTAGGGTATCATTTTAACCGTATGGACCTACAGAATAATGATAAGGTGTCATTTTTACAGAAATATGCACTGCGTAGAAACGGAAGCCCCCAAAATTTACAAAATGACGTTTTTTCTTCCATTTTGTCGCACAATAATTTTTTTTCCGTTTTGACGATTTTTGGGTAAAATGACTAATGTCACTGCAAAGTAGAATTGGTGATGCAAAAAAATAAGCCATAATATGGATTTTTAGGTGGAAAATTGAAAGGGTTATGATTTTGAAAAGGTAAGGAGGAAAAAACGAAAATGCAAAAACTGAAAAACCCTGCGTCCTTAAGGGGTAAATTCTGCCGTGGCGGGAGTTGCACAAGGTCTACAAACTTGTTGCAGCTTTTGATTAAATTCAATTGGGGAAATATGCACCAATTCTGCATATCACAGTGTATGGACAGGATTTCTACAAATCCAAGAAACTTTGCTCAATTGTAATATACTGTGGCTATGCCATATACAAATCTGCAGTGGGATATATGTAGCATATCCCCCTATCTGAACATACCCCATAAATTACCCCACAATTATCATTGTTATCTTTGGAAAGTGAGTTTTGAAGTCTTTTTTTTTTGCTTTGGTTTTCGTTATAAGTGACACATCTATCATACTATCAAGCGGAGTTGATATCTTTGGCACACATAAGTAAAAAAAAAAACAATAAATCCCTTCAGAACACCAGATGCGACTTTTTGTAAGATTTGCCCTCCAAAAGCAGTATTGTAAGCCAGGTCTGACCTGGCTTAGGTGTGTCACTTTTTGAAGATGTTTGGGACTTATGCCTATCTGCAACATTCACAGTTCATAAATTAGTGACCACAGCAAAGTTGAAACTGTATGTTGCTTGCGTCAGGCTGTTTTCTACTTTGTGCATACTCACAAAAGTTGCAATAAAAAATGCTGGTACTGTGGTCAACGTGTTTTTCCATTTTTTACTTACCCTATTTGTTTTGTTTCATTTCTATTCTTGATGTTTAGCCTACTATATTTCCATTCTTTGTTGTATTTTTATCCCCCACTTTGTTTTCCTATCTTTGCTTCTATTTCCTGCTTCTTGCTGTGCTGAAAACTACAAATCCCAGCATGCCACATGCCTTGCTGGTTTGGGGTGGCTCCTTTTATTTTGTTAGTTTGTTCCTCCCTTTACCCATCCTACTATTTTCCCGGGTCAGCCTCCTTATACACAGCACACTAATATAATCAGCCTTGGTTGGGATACACTGTCATACACACACAAAAGGGACCAGCATGTGTCATTCAGGAGTCTTCAGTCTGTGGTATAACACCAGCATGCTGCCTCTGTAGTCTCCTGGGGGTTGTAGTTCGCCACACCTCTGTAGGGCATACACCAGTGTTTCCCAACCAGGCTGCCTCCAGCTGTTGCAAAACTACAACTGCCAGCATGCCCTCACAGCCTTTGGGCATGCTAGGAATTGTAGTTTTGCAACATCTGGAGGCACACTGGTTGGGAAACACTGGTGTAACATGATGTCTATGCTGAATAGGCTAGAACATTGTTTCTCAACCAGTGTACCTCCAGCTGTTGCAAATCTACAACTCCCAGCATGCCCAAAGTTTGTCAGGGCATGCTGGGAGTTGTAGTTTTGCAACAGCTGGAGGCACACTGGTTTGTAAACACTAGCATACACACACACACACAACAGGGACTACAACTCCCAGCATGTGTCATTCAGGAGTCCCCCCCTCCCCCTTCACATATAGGGGGAGATTTATCAAAACCTGTGCAGGGGAAAACTTGCCCAGTTGCCCATAGCAACCAATCAGCTTGCTGCTTTCATTTTTATGAAGGCCTGTGAAAAATGAAAGAAGCGATCTGATAGGTTTCTATGGGCAACTGGGCAAGTTTTCCTCTGCACAGGTTTTGATAAATCTCCCCCATAGAGATCATTCCCAGTATAAGATTTCTTCCCCTGCAGTCCATACATCCCCAGCCCATGCACCTTCTCATCCTCCCCTTCAGATAACACTTATCTTATCTGTGTTCCTTCTCCTGTGCAGACCTGCGTCCTTAGAATACAGAGCAGGGGGCAGGGGAGGTGAGGAGCTGTGTACTCAGCTGGATGAGATGAGGGGGCGTGGCTTATTCCTCTCATGTAGACAGAGAGAGAAAAAGCTGTGACATCTTGTCCACAACAGACTCAGAACAGTGGACAACGGTAAAAGAAAACCCTCGGAACTACAGAACTTCCTTCCCAACAAACAGGTAAGAAAAGCACATACATGCTTCCAAAACATATAACACATGTATATTGCAAAAAAACTAAACTTACAAAGAAGATGCCATATAGTCAAAAAAATTTACCACCGGAGTGCCCCTTTAAGTGCATGTGCAACATTTTGTGAACACAGTGTAAGCAAAAATAAAGCTCTAAATACAATGAGAAATCTCCCCCTATGTTTTTAAAGATCACACATATTGTCAACAACTGAAGAAATCTACAAAGATTATAAAGTTTAAACTTTAAATTAGGGATGCACCGATATATCGGCGGCCGATACATATCGGCGGCCAATACATATCGGCCGAAAATAGCTGTTTCGGGGAAATGCCGAAACAACAAAAATGTGCCGATAATGACCCACCTCCCCTGCCCGCCCACAGCACAAGTTGCAAACACTGCCAGTGGCAGAGGCACTCGTGGGGGGTGCAGGGGGGGCCGGCCGCAACATCTGGGGGGGGCGCGCTCTCCGGGATAGGAATACTTCTTTTTATGTGCCCGGGCCGGCTCCCGTGTGTGGCTGCAGGCGGAGGCTGACCAGAGCATATAAAACCTAATACTGTATACTAAAAACCAGGGGGCCTCCAGCTGTTGTGAAACTAAAACTCCCAGCATGCCCGGACCGGCAAAGTCTGTCCGGGCATGCTGGGAGTTGTAGTTTCACAACAGCTGGAGGCCCCCCCCTGGTTTTTAGAATACAGTATTAGGTTTTATATGCTCTGGCCGGCCCCCGCCTGCAGCCACACACTGGAGCCGGCCCAGGCACATGAAAAGAAGTATTCCTATCCCGAACATCCCTGTGTCCCAAAAAATCTTTTCGGGACATAAGGATGTCCGCCGGTCACTCACCATTCCCCGGCGTCCTCCTGCGATGCTCCTTCGGTCCTTCGCTTCTCCGCCTCTATGGTCGTACGCACGGGACGTCACTGACGTCCCGTGCGTACAACCATAGAGACGCAGGAGGACCGCAGGATCGTCGCAGGAGAACGCACGCCAGCCGGGGCCTGGTAAGTGACCGCGTCATCTTGTTCAGTGTTCCGGTCACCGCTCCTCCGGTCCCGGCACCTACTGCTATGGTCCTTAGGCCATAGCAGTAGATGTGACCCCGGGCCGGAGGATCGGTGACCGGATCACTGTGGGGGCAGCAGTACAGACATACAGCCTCCAGCCATACACTGTATATGGCTGGAAGCTGTATGTCTGTGGGGTGGGGGGAAGCTGCCTACTATTGTGGGGGAGCTGCCTAATATTGTTGGGGGGCAGCTGCCTACAAATGTGGGGGGGGAGCTGCCTAATATTGTTGGGGGGTAGCTGCCTACAAATGTGGGGGGGGGGAGCTGCCTGATATTGTTGGGGGGGAGCTGCCTAATATTGTGTGGGGGAGCTGCCTAATATTGTGTGGGGGAGCTGCCTCATATTGTGGGGGGGAGCTGCCTAATATTGTTGGGGGGAGAGCTGCCTAATATTGTGGGGGGGGAGCTGCCTACAAATGTGGGGGGAGCTGCCTACAAATGTGGGGGGAGCTGCCTAATATTGTTGTGGGGAGCTGCCTAATATTGTTGTGGGGAGCTGCCTAATATTGTGGGGGAACTGCCTACTATTGTGGGGGAACTGCTGACCTAATGTGGGGGGGGGGAGCTGCCTAATATTGTTGGGGGGAGCTGCCTAATATTGTGGGGGAACTGCATACTATTGTGGGGGAAATGCTGACCTAATGTGGGGGAGCTGCCTATTAATGTGGGGGAGCTGCCTATTAATGTGGGGGAACTCCCGACCTAATGTGGGGGAGCTGGCAATCTAATGTGGGGGAATCTAATGAGCAGAGCGCTGCATTTTACCAGAAGACGGGGATAAGTCATTTTCGGTTTCGGTATCGGTTTCGGCCGGACATTTTTTTTTTTTCGGTTTCGTTTCGATTCTGAAATTTCCATTTCTGTGCACCTCTACTTTAACTAAAAAGTAATTCCAATGTGATATTCATGAAATGTAATTCTCTATTATTCTGAAAAAATGTGTATATCATTTTATACAATGTGAACACTGGAAACAATAGTTCACATTTTTTAATGTACTCTCATAAATTTCAGGAAAGCAAACTCCTACTGTGTGACATATCAGATAAAAGCACAGTGACTGAAGTAATTATTGAACTTTGGGATCTTTACTTAGCCTTCATTAAAAGGATTTTGTTAATCTTAGTGGGGCCTGCTCCTAAAGGGATGTAAATTAACTAATTATAGTATTTAAAAAAATCCTTCCTTTCCAGTGATAGATGACTCTGCAAGCTATAGAATGAGCCAAATACACTAATCTAGTGGGAGAGAGTCAATAATTTGAGGGCTGCATTAATCTCTCGTTCCCCTGGGCTAGCCTGATAAGGAATTTCTACCTAGCATCCAAACTATCCACAAGGCATCTTATTCTCTTAAAGGAATTGACATCAGTCAGTAAGTTGCTTATCTCTGATGAACTGATTCCCAATTTTGATTAACTTACAGTGTCTAAAAGGTACAATTTACAAGATGACCGGCCCCCAGGGGGAATGTGGATTGCATCCCATATATAACAAACGCTATAGCCATTTATACTGGGCTGGCAATACTAAAAAAGACACATATCTTCTCATGGATTAGTTTGGTAAAAATAATACAGCTGATCATATAACATGCAGTTCAACTGATAAACATAGTAGTCATTAAAATTCTGAATCTTAGTTAAAAAAAGGCATTTTGAGTTTATCAAAAAGCCAGTATTATATATTGATATGCTAAAAAAGGAATTTCCTCAGGCAACAAAACAGTAAATAGTTTTAAATTAAAGATATTGAAAAATCACTAAAATATAATTTCTGAATCTTTAGACATGACAGTTGTTATAGGCTTAAAGGGGCTTTGTGACAATGCACATTTACAACCTATTCACAAAAAGGTTATAAATAGAGATGAGCAAACTTTTCAAAAATTCTATTCGGCCGATTCGCCGAATTTTCCGAAAAAGTTTGTTTCGATCAGAATTTTTTTTGCGGCCAATCTATATTAAAAAAGGCTATTTCTAGCCTACATACTGCCTCTATAGGAGTATAGAACACTTTGCTGTGTTCTAAAACGCATATGGAGTGTGCTGGGTTAGTGAAATAATACTGTTATTCAGAATTCGCTTTTCGAATCACTGCCGCACAGCAGCACAATGACAGAGCCTGGTGGTGGTATCAGCGTCAGGAGACCATATAGTGACTGAATAACATAGCGTGGAGGTGTTAGCAGCATGAGGAGACCATTTAGTGGCTGAATGACACAGCTTGGATGAGGCTGAAGCATGAGGACACCAAATCGTGGCTGAATGACACAGAATGGAGGTGTTGGCAGCATGAGGACACCATATAGTGGCTGAATGGCCCAGCGTGGAGGTGTTGGCAGCATGAGGACACCATATAGTGGCTGAATGACACAGCTTGGATGAGGATGAAGCATGAGGACACCATATAGTGGCTGAATGACACAGAATGGAGGTATTGGCAGCATGAGGACACCATATAGTGGCTGAATGGCACAGTGTGGAGGTGTTGGCAGCATGAGGACACCATATAGTGGCTGAATGACACAGCTTGGATGAAGCTGAAGCATTAGGACACCATATAGTGGCTGAATGACACAGCGTGGAGGTGTTGGCAGCATGAGGAGACCATATAGTGGCTGAATGGCACAGCGTGGAGGTGTTGGCAGCATGAGGACACCATATAGTGGCTGAATGACACAGCTTGGATGAGGCTGAAGCATGAGGACACCATATAGTGGCTGAATGACACAGAATGGAGGTGTTGGCAGCAAGAGGACACCATATAGTGGCTGAATGGCACAGTGTTGAGGTGTTGGCAGCATGAGGAGACAATATAGTGGATGAATGGCACAGCCCGGAGTTGCCAGCAGCATGAGTAGGCACTAGGCCTTCACAATCCCTAAGATTAAAAGATGAATTAAGAAATTTAAACCAAAGATATTGGATAGCGGGTGCTACCTATGAGAAAATTTGAAATTACCAGACCTAGGTCCAACAGCGGCATCAGTAACCCATATATTGCCTGAATGACACAGCCTGGAGTTGGCTAATGCATGAGTTCACACAAGGGCATCACAATCCCCCCCCCCAAAAACACCACAATTTTAGAAATTTTTGAAAAAGATTTTGGATAGCGGGTGCTGCCTATGAAAAAATTTGAAATTACCAGACCCAGGCCCCACAGCGACATCAGTAACCCATATATTGCCTGAATGACACAGCCCGGAGTTGGCTGATGCACGAGTTCACACCAGGGCTTCACAATCCCCCAAAAAACACCACAATTTTAGAAAATTTGAAATTCCCAGACCCAGGCCCAGCAGCGCCATAATTTTTTGATTTGAAATTTAAAACAACCTTTGCGTGTCCCGGACCTCAGCGTGTGGGTACGAAGGACCAAATCCAACAAGCCCCCACAGGCCTCATGTGGCCGTGAGATTTAGGCGAAATGTCTCCATTGCCCTGACCGGCCTATGTTTCCAAGACTTCTCGCCAAACAGCGTGACACCGTCGTGACCAGCACACATGGTATGCTGAAGGGCCACTGAGACTTGTCCGGGCAGTGGAGACTTAAGACACTGTGGAGGATGTGGAGGTGGAGTAGCACACTGTCGCAGGACCAATGGACTGACAGAGTGTAGCAGGAAGCAGCATTGAGTACACACCAGGGCTTCAGAATCCCAAAGAAAAAACAAACATTTTTAAAATAATTGTAAGAATATTTAGGACAGCGGGTGCTACCTATATGTTGCATGAATGACACACCCTGGATTTGGCTGATGCATGAGTACACACTAGGGCTTTACAATCCCTCCAAAAAAACACAATTGTAGACATTTTTGACGAAGACTTATGGATAGCGGGTGCTACCTATGAGAAAATTTGAAATTCCCAGACCCAGGCCCAGCAGCGCCATCAGTAAACCATATATTGCCTGAATGACACAGGCTGGAGTTGGCTGATGCATGAGTACGCACCAAAGCTTCACAATCCCTAATAAAAAAGACAAACATTTTTGACGAAAAATGTTAACGAAAATTTAGGACAGCAAGTTCTCTCTATATATTACCAGAATGACGAAGCCTGGAGTTGGCTGCAGCATGAGGAGACCATTGAAATGTGTGATTTTTTTATTTGAAATTTAAATCAAAATTTGTGTTCCGAACCCCGCCGTGTGGGTACAAAGGACCTAATCTCACAAGCACCATCTGGGCTTATGTGGCCGTAAGATGTAGGCGCAACGTCTCCATAGCCCTGACGGCCATTTTTTGTTTTTGTACCTTTGTTTAAGAACAAGCGCATATCCAAGAGTCCAGAAGACTCTATAATGCAAGATGGTGGACCACCAAAAGACATTCTTCTATAAAATTATTTTTTTTATGAAATAAAGAAGCAGAGTTCATCCCTCCATATTGTTTTTTGAAAATTTTACGTAAAAAATCACACACAAAAATCGTTCAATGGTGTAATGGTTATTATTGTGGAAAATTCAAGTTTATTACTGTGATAATTATCAGAAAATTTGAAAAAAAACACTACCCAAGAGTGTTTAATAACCCCTTACATTGCACCATAAATGTTGAAATTCAAATTAAGAATGTATGTATGTATTTCAAAAATCCTAAAATTAAAGGCCCAAGCCCAGAAGCATCATGAAGTCAAGTAGTTCCTGAAAGACACAGGGGCAGTCAGGAGTAGACATCAGCAGTACCCAAGAGGCTTTATTAACCCCATAGATTGCACGATCACTCGCGCGAGCAATAATAGGTGTGTTATGCCCTCAGATGTCCGGGGCTGCACGCGCGCTACACTGAACGGACCAGCGTGTGTCTATCTTTCACCGACAGGTGCGGGTAACCCGCTGAACCCCCTTCGCGATAGGGATCAGGGATTGCAATTATTTGCCGGGAAAGAAGAATCACAACTAAGCGCCGGTCATAAGCTTGGGTTCATTAAGTCCCTGCCCTTTGTACACACCGAATGTCTCTACTACCGATTGGATGGTTTAGTGAGGTCCTCGGATCGGCCCCAGCAGGGTAGGAGAAGGCCCTAGCAGAGAGCCGAGAATTTAAAGATCATTGTTGAAATTAGCATTAAGCATGTATTAGCTACTGCTAAACTTCCCAAAATTTAAGGCCTTTGGCATCAGGGGAGGCAATTATTTCCTGAAAGACACAGAATGAGTCAGGAGCAGTCATTCGCAGTACCCAAGAGGGTTTCATAACCAACCCCTTACATTTAAAGATCAATGTTGAAATTTGCATTAAGCATGTATTTAGCTACTGCAAAACATCCAAAAATTGAAGGCCTAAGGCCTGAGGCATCAGGGAGGCAAGTAGTTCCCGAAAGACACAGAATGAGTAAGGAGCAGTCATTCGCAGTACCCAAGAGGGTTTCATACCCATCCCTTTACATTTAAAGATCAATGTTGAAATTTGCATTAAGTATATATTTAGCTACTGCAAAACATCCAAAATTTAAAGGCCCAAGGCCAGAAGCATCAGTGAGGCAAGTAGTTTCTGAAAGACACAGGATGAGCCAGGAGCAGGCAATCGCAGTACCCAAGAGGGTTTCATAACCAACCCCTTACATTTAAAGATGAATGTTGAAATTTGCATTAAGCATGTATTTAGCTACTGCTAAACATCCAAAAATTGAAGGCCCAAGGCCTGAGGGCAGGGAGGCAAGTAGTTCCTGAAAGACACAGAATGAGTATGGAGCAGGCATTCGCAGTACCCAAGAGGGTTTCATAACCCCTTACATTTAAAGATCAATGTTGAAATTTGCATTAAGCATGTATTTAGCTACTGCTAAACATCCAAAATTAAAGGCCCAGGGCCAGATGCATCAGTGAGGCAAGTAGTTCCTGAATGACACAGGATGAGCCAGGAGCAGGCAATCACAGTACCAAAGAGGGTTTCATAACCCTAATTGATAACCCAAGAGGGTTTCATAACCAACCATAATTGGGAAATGTTGGTGTAGCAGCATGGTCAATCTACTCTGAGGCATCTGGCATTGGTGGCTGGAAATCCTGGCTGATCCATCCCTGATTCATCTTGACAAACGTCAGTCTCTCCATATTTTTGGGGGACAGACGAGTTCGCCTTGAGGTGACTATGGCCCCGGCCGCACTAAACACCCGCTCTGATGGCACACTACTGGCCGGGCAGGACAGCTTTTCCAGGGCAAACTTTGCTAGTTGTGGCCATAAATCAAGTTTGGCTGCCCAGAAGTGCCGCGGATCTTCAATGGTTGTTGGCATGGCCATGTCAAGGTAAGCCACTACCTGCTGGTTCAGGTCCTGCTCCATGTCTATCTGTTGCTGATGAGTTGCTTCACTATGCAGGTGAAGAAAACTACTCATCAGCGACTGTAGACTCAGGCTGCTGCTGATTGAGCTGGTACTGCTCCTCCCACCCCTCCCCTCCCCAGCAGCCATGGCAGTGGAAGGTGAGCGAAGAGGGCCCCCGGAGTCAGACCTGCGAGTGGATGGACCATGTGGCCGATAGGCATCAGCCAACTGACTACGTAGAATCTCTCTGTAGTAGGTCAGTTTGTCCTCCCTCTCAGTGGTTGTAAAAAAGGCCCCCATTTTGGGACAGTAGCGGGGGTCTAATAAGGTGGAGATCCAGAAGTCATCCCGCTAATGAATTTTAACAATTCGGGGGTCACTACGCAAGCAACTAAGCATGCTTCGTGCCATTTGCGCCAGTGACTCGGAGGGACTACCTGCCTCCATCTCCACTGCATACTGCCAAGGTGTGTCTGGGTCCTCTGTCTCAACTTCCTCATAACCCTCCAGCTCCTCTGGCTGCTCCTGCTCCTCCTCCCCTGTCCGAAGACTAGAAACGCCGGCCATCTCATTCAACCTAAACTGTGCTCCGCTCTGCCCCTCATCATCCTCCTCCTCCAGTTCAGCCCCCACAGGACTCATGTAGCCTTGAGATGTAGGCGCAACGTCTCCATTGCCGTGACCAGCCATGGTTTCAATAATTTGTTGTAGGAAATGTAGGAGTGGAATTACGTCGTTCATGGCGTAATCCAGGTGACTCACAAATAATTTGGCTTCCTCAAAGGTCCTCAGCAAACGGCAGGTGTCACGTATGAGCTGCCACTGGTTCACATTGAAGTTACACAGGGGAGTACTCCTATCTGCTTGGATCATCAAGAAATCGGTGATGGCTTTTCTTTGTTCGTATAGTCTGTCCAACATATGGAGGGTGGAATTCCAACGTGTGGCAATGTCACAAATAAGACTATGTTGTGGGATACCGTTCTGACGCTGCAGCTCAAGGAAGGTGTTCTTGGCGGTGTATGAGTGGCTAAAGTGCATGCACAGTTTCCTTGCCGTTTTCATGATGTTTTGCAAATGGGGTGAAGACTTGAGGAAGTGCTTAACAACCAGACTAAACACGTGTGCCATGCAGGGCGCATGTTTCACACTTCCTTGTCGCAGCGCGGACACGATGTTCTTCCCGTTGTCGGTCACCATGGTTCCCATTTCCAGATTTCGTGGAGTAAGCCATACTCGGATTTCTTCCCTAAGGAACTTTAGCAGTTCCTCCCCTGTGTGACTCCGTTCGCCAAGGCAATTCATGTGAAGAACAGCTTGACACCGCCGTGCCCTACACACATGGTACAATGAAGGGCCACAAAGATTTGGACGTGCAGTGGAGGCCTAGGACACAGTGGAGGATGAGGAGGCGGCGTCGCACGCTGTAACAGGACCAACTGCCTGGGAGCGAGAGCGTGGAGGAGGAAGCGGTGTGACCTGTCCAAGTTGCTGTTGTGGCTGTGCAGGAACCACATTTACCCAGTGGGCCGTAAAAGACAAGTATTGTTCCTGCCCGTAGCTACAGCTCCACACGTCGGCGCTGCCGTGCACTTTTGAACACACCGGCATGCTCAAGGACTGGCCCACCTTCTCTTGTACAAACTTATGCAGGGCTGGTACTGCCTTCTTCGCAAATAAATGACGGCTTGGGACTCTCCACCTCGGCTCTGCACAAGCCATCAATTCTCTGAAAGGGGCAGAGTCCACCACTTGAAAAAGGAGGGACTGCAACACCAGCAACTTGGACAGGAGCACATTCAACTTCTGTGCCGTTGGATGAGTGGGCACATTCTGTTGTCTCTTGGACATGGCTTCTCCGATGGATTGTTGGCGGAATGGCTGACTAAAAGCGGGAGAAGCAGGAGCGACAGAAGGAGGGTTTGACACACAGCTCCCTTCGGCTGAGGTGTTGGAGCCTTGGCTGGATGAAGGAGGGAGCGGATGGCCACTGGGTGATGCAGCAGGCTGGACCACTACATCGGAGCCACGGTTCTCCCAGGCCGCTTTATGGTGGCGAAGCATGTGTTGATGCAGGGCCGTGGTGCTGACATTGGGACCCTGGCCACGCTTCACCTTCTGCCGACAGATCTTGCATGTGGCTACGTGAACCTCCTCCGGATGCCTTATGAAAAACTTCCACACCACCGAGTAGCTGATTTTCCCACCCGCAGTCCGCACTAATTGACTGCTACTGGCGCCGTCTCCAGGAACCCCTGTTCCACTACCTCCCAAAAAGGTAGGCTGCCGCGAAGCAGGTGGTCTCCCAACGGGCACGTTTGGCTCCTGAATTTCCACTACTGCCACCACGTGCAACCGTGCTAACGCCTTGCTGCCTCAAGGGCAACCTGCAGCTCTCTTCTCCCTTCTGCACCCGGCTCCCAATTGCGATCGGCCTCATCATCATCAACAGTTGTGTGCACTTCACTGATGTCCTCCTCAGGTTCCCCAACAGCTTCAGGACCCTGAACACTTGCAACACCGCCTCCCATGTCACTCTTCGCATCACCACTTGGCTGCCTAACGGAGCAAGCGGCGCATGTCTCCTCCCCTTCTTGGCTGTCCAGTAGCTGCTGATTGTCCTCTATTAGATCGTTCTCAGTAAATAGTGGAGCTAAACCCACAGCATAAGATACTTCTTTAGGAGAGGGAAAAGCATAGGACAAAGGCAATGGGAGGACACGCACTGCTCCCGGGCCATGCCAACTGAGGGTTGTGTCTGAGGAACCCACCGACTGTTGACTGGGGGTGTCAGATGTCACTTGTGATGATGTGGATGAGCATGTTAACCAATCCACGATGGCAGATGGGTTGCTGGTGGAGACACGACCGCTGGCTGATAACGGGAGCTCAGGCCTCTCGCTGTGACTCTTGCTGCCACTCGCCCCAAGTCTGCTGCCAACTCTGCCTGAAGTATTTAGGCCTCTGCCACTCCTCTGTGCACATCTTGACTTCTCTGTCTGACATACTTAGTGCGTTTAAGAGGGTATTACAATACGCTACACTACTCTTTAACCCCTTAAGGACCAGGCCATTTTATACCTTAAGGACCGGAGCGTTTTTTGCAATTCTGACCACTGTCACTTTAAACATTAATAACTCTGGAATACTTTTAGTTATCATTCTGATTCCGAGATTGTTTTTTCGTGACATATTCTACTTTAACTTAGTGGTAAAATTTTATGGTAACTTGCATCCTTTTTTGGTGAAAAATCCCAAAATTTGATGAAAAAAATGAAAATTTTGCATTTTTCTAACTTTGAAGCTCTCTGCTTGTAAGGAAAATGGATATTCAAAATATATTTTTTTTGGGTTCACATATACAATATGTCTACTTTATGTTTGCATCATAAAATGTATGAGTTTTTACTTTTGGAAGACACCATAGGGCTTCAAAGTTCAGTAGCAATTTTGAAATTTTTCACAAAATTTTCAAACTCACTATTTTTCAGGGACCAGTTCAGTTTTGAAGTGGATTTGAAGGGTCTTCATATTAGAAATACCCCATAAAAGACCCCATTATAAAAACTAAACCCCCTAAAGTATTCAAAAAAACATTCAGTAAGTGTATTAACCCTTTAGGTGTTTCACAGGAATAGCAGCAAAGTGAAGGAGAAAATTCAAAATCTTCATTTTTTACACTCGCATGTTCTTGTAGACCCAATTTTTGAATTTTTGCAAGGGATAAAAAGGAAAAAATTTTTACTTGTATTTGAAACCCAATTTCTCTCGAGTAAGCACATACCTCATATGTCTATGTTAATTGTTCGGCGGGCGCAGTAGAGGGCTCAGAAGGGAAGGAGCGACAAATGGTTTTTGGGGGGCATGCCGCATTTAGGAAGCCCCTATGGTGCCAGGACAGCAAAAAAAAACACATGGCATACCATTATGGAAACTAGACCCCTCAGGGAACGTAACAAGGGGTAAAGTGAACCTTAATACCCTACAGGTGATTCACGACTTTTGCATATGTAAAAAAAATATATATTTTTTTAACCTAAAATGCTTGGTTTCCCAAAAATTTTACATTTTTAAAAAGGGTAATAGCAGAAAATACCCCCCAAAATTTGAAGCCCAATTTCTCCCGATACAGAAAACACCTCGCATGGGGGTGAAAAGTGCTCTGCTGGTGCACTACAGGTCTCAGAAGAGAAGGAGTCACATTTGGCTTTTTGAAAGCAAATTTTGCTCTGGGGGCATGCCGCATTTAGGAAGCCCCTATGGTGCCAGAACAGCAAAAAAAAAACACATGGCATACCATTTTGGAAACTAGACCCCTCGGGGAACGTAACAAGGGGTAATGTGAACCTTAATACCCTACAGGTGTTTCACGACTTTTGCATATGTAAAAAAATATATATATTTTTTTACCTAAAATGCTTGGTTTCCCAAAATTTTTACAATTTTAAAAAGGGTAATAGCAGAAAATACCCCCCAAAATTTGAAGCCCAATTTCTCCCGATTCAGAAAACACCCCATATGGGTGTGAAAAGTGCTCTGCTGGCGCACTACAGGTCTCAGAAGAGAAGGAGTCACATTTGGCTTTTTGAAAGCGAATTTTGCTCTGGGGGCATGCCGCATTTAGGAAGCCCCTATGGTGCCAGGACAGCAAAAAAAAAAAACATGGCATACCATTTTGGAAACTAGACCCCTCGGGGAACGTAACAAGGGGTAATGTGAACCTTAATACCCTACAGGTGTTTCACGACTTTTGCATATGTAAAAAAATATATATTTTTTTTACCTAAAATGCTTGGTTTCCCAAAATTTTTACAATTTTAAAAAGGGTAATAGCAGAAAATACCCCCCAAAATTTGAAGCCCAATTTCTCCCGATTCAGAAAACACCCCATATGGGTGTGAAAAGTGCTCTGCTGGCGCACTACAGGTCTCAGAAGAGAAGGAGTCACATTTGGCTTTTTGAAAGCGAATTTTGCTCTGGGGGCATGCCGCATTTAGGAAGCCCCTATGGTGCCAGGACAGCAAAAAAAAAACACATGGCATACTATTTTGGAAACTAGACCCCTCGGGGAACGTAACAAGGGGTAATTTGAACCTTAATACCCTACAGGTGTTTCACGACTTTTGCATATGTAAAAAAATATATATTTTTTTTTACCTAAAATGCTTGTTTTCCCAAAAATTTTACATTTTTTAAAAGGGTAATAGCAGAAAATACCCCCCAAAATTTGAAGCCCAATTTCTCCCGAGTACGGCGATACCCCATATGTGGCCCTAAACTGTTGCCTTGAAATACGACAGGGCTCCAAAGTGAGAGCGCCATGCGCATTTGAGGCCTAAATTAGGAACTTGCATAGGGGTGGACATAGGGGTATTCTACGCCAGTGATTCCCAAACTGGGTGCCTCCAGCTGTTGTAAAACTCCCAGCATGCCTGGACAGTCAACGGCTATCTGGCAATACTGGGAGTAGTTGTTTTGCAACAGCTGGAGGCTCCGTTTTGGAAACAGTGGCGTACCAGACGTTTTTCATTTTTATTGGGGAGGGGGGTTGTATAGGGGTATGTGTATATGTAGTGTTTTTTACTTTTTATTTTATTTTGTGTTAGTGTAGTGTTTTTAGGGTACAGTTGCACGGGCGGGGGGTTCACAGTAGTTTCTCGCTGGCAGTTTGAGCTACGGCAGAAAATTTGACGCAGCTCAAACTTGCAGCCGGATACTTACTGTAATCCTCCGCCCATGTGAGTGTACCCTGTACGTTCACATTGGGGGGGGGGGAACATCCAGCTGTTGCAAAACTACAACTCCCAGCATGTATGGTCTATCAGTGCATGCTGGGAGTTGTAGTTTTGCAACCGCTGGAGGCTCCATTTTGGAAACAGTGGCGTACCAGGCGTTTTTCATTTTTATTGGGGAGGGGAGGGGGGCTGTGTAGGGGTATGTGTATATGTAGTGTTTTTAACTTTTTATTTTATTGTGTGTTAGTGTAGTGTAGTGTTTTTAGGGTACAGTCACACGGGCGGGGGGTTCACAGTAGTTTCTCGCTGGCAGTTTAAGCTGCGGCAGAAATTTTGCCGTACCTCAAACTTGCAGCTGGATACTAACTGTAATCCTCCGCCCATGTGAGTGTACCCTGTACGTTCACATTGGGGGGGGGGGAACATCCAGCTGTTGCAAAACTACAACTCCCAGCATGTACGGTCTATCAGTGCATGCTGGGAGTTGTAGTTTTGCAACAGCTGGAGGCACACTGGTTGTGAAACACCGAGTTTGGTAACAAACTCAGTGTTTTGCAACCAGTGTGCCTTCAGCTGTTGCAAAAGCTACAACCCCCAGCATGTACGGACAGCGGAAGGGCATGCTGGGTGTTGTAGTTATGCAACAGCTGGAGGCATACTACTTTGGCTGGGGATGCTGGGGATTGTAGTTATGCAACAGCTGGAGACACACTGGTTTACTACTTAACTCAGTGTGCCTTCAGCTGTTGCAAAACTACAACTCTCAGCAGTCACCGACAGCCAACGGGCATGCTGGGAGTTGTAGTTATGCAACCACCAGATGCACCACTACAACTCCCAGCATGCACTTTAGCTGATTGTGCAAGCTGGGAGTTGTAGTTAAACAACAGCTGAAGGTACACTTTTCCATAGAAAGAATGTGCCTCCAGCTGTTGCAAAACTACAAGTCCCAGCATGCCCATAAGGGCATGCTGGGAGTTGTGGTGGTCTGCCTCCTGCTGTTGCATAACTACAGCTCCCAGCATGCCCTTTTTGCATGCTGGGAGCTGTTGCTAAGCAACAGCAGGAGGCTGTCACTCACCTCCAACGATCCTCGCCGCACAGGTCAGTCCCTCGTCGTCTCCGCCGCCGCCGCTGCTCCTGGGGCCCCGATCCCAACAGGGGCGCCGGGGATCGGGGTCCCCAGCACCCGGGGTGCACGTCCCGCTCACGTCCTCCGGAAGAGGGGCGGAGCGGGTTGCGGGAGTGACACCCGCAGCAGGCGCCCTGATTGGTCGGCCGGTAATCCAGCCGACGAATCAGGGCGATCGTGAGGTGGCACCAGTGCCACCTCACCCCTGCTGGCTCTGGCTGTTCGGGGCCGTCTCTGACGGCCACGATCAGCCAATAATTCCGGGTCACCGGGTCACTGGAGACCCGATTGACCCGGAATCCGCCGCAGATCGCTGGACTGAATTGTCCAGCGATCTGCGGCCATCGCCGACATGGGGGGTCATAATGACCCCCCCTGGGCGATATGCCCCGATGCCTGCTGAACGATTTCAGCAGGCATCGGGGACCGGCTCCGCTCCAGATGGTTGCGGGGGGCCGGTAAAACACATGACGTTCTCATACGTCATGTGTCCTTAAGGACTCGGAAATGGAGACGTATGAGAACGTCATGTGTCCTTAAGGGGTTAAACAGTATTTGTCTAGAACAGCAGCAGGTGATTACTTACGGCTGTCCTTGAACAGTATGTAGGCCCTTGACAGATTAACAGGTACTAGATAGTACAATACTTGGATGTACCTATGCAGTATGCACTGAGGGGGGTAGTAATATGCCTAACTATTAGCAGAAAAAAATCTGTATTTTTGTAAAACACCAGCCGGTGGATACTATTGTTTGGTCTTTGACGGTATGGAGCACCTTGACAGCTTAACAGGTATTAAATGGTACAATACTTGGATGTACCTATGCAGTATGCACTGATGAGGGCAGTAATATGTCTTAGCAGAAAAAAATCAGTATTTTTGTAAAACACCAGCCGGTGGATACTATTGTTTGGACTTTGACGGTATGGAGCACCTTGACAGCTTAACAGGTACTAAATGGTACAATACTTGCATGTACCTATGCGGTATGCACTGATGAGGGCAGTTATATATGCGTATCTATACGCAGAAAAAACTATAAAAAAAGAAAAAAATTGCCGGTGAATAGTATTGTTTGGACTTGCACAGTATGTAGCCAGCCCCTTGTCTGATTATCAGGTTCAAAATGGTACAAATGCACTACAGTCCACTGAACAATCACATATTTCTGAACAGCAGCAGGACCCAACAGTGCAGCACCACAAAAAAAAAAAAATCCAGGGATTAAACCCTAAATTGCACTCCGTCACACAATTCTGAGCAGCAGAAGATTTGTGGAGCAAATATAAATAAACTCAATTGGGCTGAAAAATTAGGAGATAAGATGCCTCAAAAGTTCAGGCAGCTTGGAGATCTGTGTGAGGCAGCTGACAGCTATCTGCCCCTCTCTGCTGCAATGCTCAATAACGTTAATAGGAGGTTTAGCTATCAATGATCCTTCTCAGAGTAACAGCACATCACTCTGCACTCCTGCCTTTCCCTAATGTTGATGTGACTAGCAGTTGCAGTGTAACGCTGTGGTATGAGCTATTCACACACATGCAGTCCCGTCCTCTATCTGACTGCATAGATGAAATGAAGAGAGGCAAGATGGCCGCCGATTATACAGGGCCTGTGACATCACAGGGGTCAGTGAACACTGATAGGCTGCATCTCACATGTGATTCAGGGTCAGCCCGCCTACCTTCATTCCCGCCGCTGTTTCCCGCCCTCCCATAATCCCTTGCTCCATGTACTCACATGTGGATCCACCATCTTAGGTCTCCAATAGCCTGGAACGCTGTAAAATGGAGTTTAATGAAGCGATTTGCGCGATAGAATCGCGGCGATATTCGTATTCGTTGTGAATCAAATTTGTCATGAAATTCGTAAAGAATTTGGGTTCGTCAACTTCGATTCGCTCATCTCTAGTTATAAATATCTATTTGCTGGGACCCTACTACTGAGCAGAATGGTGAATGGGTCTCACTACAAATCCAGGTAGGCATATCACAGGTTTGAGTGAATAAAAGTTTAATTTTGGCCCTTCTTTATAGATTTAAATCCTTTATTAACATGTAAGCTTCTTTTGGTATGCTTTATTTTCTCAAAAATATATATCTAAGGTAACATCAAGGGCAGCTCGGAAAGAGGTCCTAGTAATCACTTGAAATATAATAGCTTATGATTAAGGCTGGCATTCAATGAATATCTTTATATAGTTATATAAAATGAATGTATCAAAGTACTGTCCAGAGGAAAAGTTGCCAAGTTGGCCATAGCATCAAATAGTTACATAGTTACATAGTTACATAGTTACATAGTTAGTACGGTCGAAAAAAGACATATGTCCATCAAGTTCAACCAGGGAATTAAGGGGTAGGGGTGTGGCGCGATATTGGGGAAGGGAAATAAGCTCTCTTCTTTCATTTTTTCAGAGGAGTTTTCATAAATGAAAGAAGCTGTGGGCAACTCAGCAACTTTTCCTCTGGACAAGTTTTCATAAATCTCCCCCATAGTCCCTTTTTTTTAGGTCTCTTAAATGTTTGGGAACATTCAATAAATGGAATATAATTTTGTGTGTACACCAGTAATGAACATAAGGGAATAATGTGATTATCCTAAAAGGGATTGTTATGTTGCTTAGGCATCAGATGTAATGCCTATCAATATGCATTTACAAAAAAGGTTTGTGTGTCCGCCAGAAAAAATACCTGCTTTAAGAAAAAAACGTTAAAACCTGTACTCTTGTGTGCCACAATTTTTGACACAATACTGGAACTGGGTAAAAAAAAAGAAAAAGTTTAGCTTACCAATCCGGTCTCCCACAAGTCCCACTGCAGCTCTCATTCTGGCACCCTATGGTCACTGCAGACCTGTAGTTACTGTAAGACCTGCTCCAGTGTGGCTGGGACATCAGAGAGGAATTGCTGAGACCAATAAGAACCTAAAAAGGCACTTTTGTGATGAATCCAAGAGAATCATTTTTTGTTTCAAGGTGGAGAAAATGGAAAGGGGTGAGAAATGTAACTCTTTTGTTTTAGAGGAAATTCCATGCTGGCCACACGCCCTTGACAGAACTGAGACAAAATAATAATGGACATGAGATTGGGGAAGGAAGAGGTGATGGGGGTTGTCACAGGCTCCTACCACAACCTCAACGCCCCAAAGACTACTGATCCCGAAGCCACAAGTAAGTTTCTGTCAGGAATCATTAACGCTGTTGATCCTACAGGTGTGGCTGCTATCGATGATCCCTTATGGTGGAGAACTGCTCTCTGCCACTATGTCCTTCAGGCACGGCAGGACCCCGGGCAGTGATTGTCTACGAGGAGAGTTTTATGTAGCACAGGGAGATCTCATTTGCTTGCCTCTGTCATTGAGGGAAGGGATTAGAGATGACCAATTTTTTGAAAAATTTGATTCAGACTATTCACCGAATTTTAAGAAAAAATTTGGTTTGGTCAGAATTTACGCGGCTAAGTGCTATTAAAAATGGCTATTTATGGCCTACAGAGAGCCTCAATAATACTACTATTCAGTATGACATTCAGATCAGAGGCGTCGCTGAGCGGCACAATGACAGAGCCTGGAGGTGGCATCAGTATGAGGAGACCAAATAGTGGCTGAATGACAAAGCCTGGAGGTGGCGGAAGCATGAGGAGACCATATAGTGGCTGAATGACACATCGTGGAGGTGTTGGCAGCATGAGGAGACCACATAGTGGCTGAATGATACAGCCTGGAGTTTGCGGCAGTACAAAGTGGCTGAATGACACAGCCTGGAGTTTGCAGGTGTAAAACACTTTGGCTTGTCTTAACACAAGTGAAATAATACTGTTATTCAGTATGACATGCAGATTACAGGCATCACTATTAGAATCACTGCGGCAGAGCATATGGATGTGGCAGCAGGGAGACCATGTGGCGAAAAAATGTAAGAGAATGAAGAGATTTTTAATGTAATTTTAATTTAATTTAATTTAGTTTGAATTTATTAAAAAATGTTGAGTACTTATTCTGGTGAGCACCGAGTTGGCGGTCCTCCGCCAGGTAAGATACCACCTGTTCCAGCTCCTGCCTCTCAGAGCCCCCCTGACTGTGAAAATGTGAATGTTTCAATAAATCAGTTATGGTTCATTGTTATCGCTCCAAGCTGTTTGTTTCATTGGATTCTAGTGATAATTCCACAGGCAATATATGATGTCGACGACCATTGGGCCTCAGTCTTGAAAAGATTACATCAATTTTTTTTACATTTTAATTTAAGATTTATATTAGATTCCCAAGTTTAATGTCCCGTTATTTACTTTGATCTTATACTGTATGACCACAAAATCCAACCTCACAAGGAGTCACTTGGCGGCACAATGACAGAACCTAGAGGTGGCAGCAGCCCAACAAGACCATAGGGCCTCACAAAAGAAAAGATTAAAGATATTTTGTAAAATTTTAATTGAAGATTTTCGAAGATTTTAGATACATGAAAAAGTTTAATCTAAGGTGCCAACAGCATAAGGAGACCATATGGTGGCAAAATGACACAGCATGGAGGTGGCAGCAGCAGGAGGAGACCAAAGGGCCTCACAATTTCAAAGATTAACCCCTTAAGGACTCAGCCCATTTTGGCCTTAAGGACTCAGACAATTTAATTTTTACGTTTTCATTTTTTCCTCCTCGCCTTCTAAAAATCATAACTCTTTTATATTTTTATCCACAGACTAGTATGAGGGCTTGTTTTTTGCGCGACCAGTTGTCCTTTGTAATGACATCACTCATTATATCATAAAATGTATGGCGCAACCAAAAAACACTATTTTTGTGGGGAAATTAAAACGAAAAACGCAATTTTGCTAATTTTGGAAGGTTTCGTTTTCACGCCGTACAATTTATGGTAAAAATGACATGTGTTATTTATTCTGAGGGTCAATACCATTAAAATGATACCCATTATTATATACTTTTATATTATTGTTGCGCTTAAAAAAAATCACAAACTTTTTAACCAAATTAGTACGTTTATAATCCCTTTATTTTGATGAACCCTAACTTTTTTATTTTTCCGTATAAGCGGCGGTATGGGGGCTCATTTTTTTGCGCCATGATCTGTAATTTTTTTTGATACCACATTTGCATATAAAAAAACTTTTAATACATTTTTTATAATTTTTTTTTAATAAAATGTATTAAAAAAGTAGGAATTTTGGACTTTTTTTTTTTTTCGTTCACGCCGTTCACCGAACAGGATCAATAACATTTTATTTTAATAGTTCGGACATTTACGCATGCGGCGATACCAAATATGTCTATAAAAAATGTTTTTTTACGCTTTTTGAGGGTAAAATAGGAAAAAACGGATGTTTAACTTTTTTATTGGGGGAGGGGATTTTTCAATTTTTTTTACTTTTACATTTATTTAAATTTTTTTTTACACTTGAATAGTCCCCATAGGGGACTATTCATAGCAATACCATGATTGCTAATACTGATCTGTTCTATGTATAGGACATAGAACAGATCAGTGTTTTCGGCTATCTTCTGTTCTGGTCTGCTCGATCACAGACCAGAGCAGGAGATTCCGGGAGCCGGACGGAGGAAGGAGAGGGGACCTCCGTGCGACGTTATGAATGATCGGATCCCCGCAGCAGCGCTGCGGGCGATCCGATCATTCATTCAAATCGCGCACTGCTGCAGATGCCGGGATCTGTATTGATCCTGGCACCTGAGGGGTTAATGACGGACGCCCGCGAGATCTCGGGCGTCGGCCATGGCCGGCGGGTCCCTGGCTGCGATCAGCAGCTGGGATCAGCCGCGCATGACACGGGCATCGCTCCGATGCCCGCGGTTATGCACAGGACGTAAATGTACGTCCTGGTGCGTTAAGTACCACCTCACCAGGACGTACATTTACGTCCTGCGTCCTTAAGGGGTTAAATGATACATTTTCAAATTTTAATTGAACATTTTTGGTAGCTAGTGCTTCCATAAAACTTTTTAGGCAATGTCCCAGCAGCAGGATGAGACCATATACTGCCTGAATGACACAGCGTGAAGTTGGCGGCAGTATATAGTGGCTGAATGACACAGCCTGGAGTTGGCGGCAGCATGAGGGGACCACATAGTGGCTGAATGACACAGCCTGGAGTTGGTGGCAGCAAACAGTGGCTGAATGACACAGTCTGGAGGGGACGGCAGCATATAGTGGCTGAATGACACATCCTGGAGTTTGAGGCAGCATGAGGAGAACATATAGTGGCTGAATGACACAGCCCGGTGTTGGCAGCAGCATGAAAAGACCATATAGTGCCTGAATGACATAGCGTGCAGTTGGTGGCAGTATGAATAGATTATACAGTGGCTGAATGATACAGCATGTTGGTGGTGGCAGCACGAGGAGACCATATAGTGGCTGAATGACACAGCGTGGAGGTGGCGGCAGTATGAGGAGACTATATAGTGGCTGAATGACACTGTGGAGGTGGTGGGAGCATGAGGAAACCACATAGTGGCTGAATGACACAGCGTGGAGGTGGCAGCAGCCTGAGGAGAACATATAGTGGCTGAATGACACAGCCTGGAATTGGCGGCAGCATGAGGAGACCACATAGTGGCTGAACAACAAAGCGTGGAGGTGGCGGCAGCATGAGGAGAATATATAGTGGCTGAATGACACAGCGTGGAGGTAGAAGCAGTATGAGGAGACCATATGGTAACAGAATGAGACAGCCTGCAAGTGGCTGCAGCAGCATCAGGAGTCCTGAAAGTGACCCGGTGACAGAGTGGTGTGGTGGGTGGCAATACCAGTACCCAGTGACGAAGGTGGGTGAAAAATGGCAAACTTGGCATCAGGCAGGTGGCAGGATCAGAATAGCAGCTGAGGCAGGTAACCAGAAGAAAATGGTCTCTTTTGTAAAAGATTTAGTGTGTACAAGTAATTATTGAGGATATGCATTATGTAAAACTTAACTTTTAATAATATGCTTAGGATAAAATACATGGCCCCAAAATTTGTTTTTTAAATCAAAACAAAGGAAAGGTGTGCCAAAAACACCATGTGCAACCTACCGTATATACTCGAGTATAAGCTGACCCGAATATAAGCCGAGGCCCCTAATTTTACCCCAAAATCCCAGGAAAAGTTATTGATTCGAGTATAAGCCTAGGGTGGGAAATACATCATCCCCCCTGTCATCATCCAGACCCCCGTCATTAACACCCTGATCATCATCACCACCTGTCATCATCACCCTTGTCATCATCCCCCCTTCATCATCCCCTTGTCATCATATCACACCCCCCCTTCATCATCCCCTTGTCATCATCCCCACCCCCCTTCATCATCCCCTTGTCATCATCCCCCCCTTCATCATCCCCTTGTCATCATCCTACACCCCCCTTCATCATCACCACATGTCATCAGCCCCCCCTCCTTCATCATCACCGCTTGTCAATGTCTGATACAGTGGTCTTCAACCTGCAGACTTCCAGATGTTTCAAAACTACAACTCCCAGCAAGCCCGGGCAGCCATCGGCTGTCCGGGCTTGCTGGGAGTTGTAGTTTTGAAACCTCTGGAGGTCCACAGGTTGAAGACCACTGTGACCTTCGACATCATCCAGCCCCCTTCTCACCCCCTTTAGTTCTGTACTCACCTCCGCTCGGCGGGACGTTAGGGTGCGCTGGTCTGGTGCTGCAGGACTGTCCGGTGGGGAGGTCGTCCGGGGGGATAGTGGTTCCGGGCTGCCATCTTCACCGGGGGGGGGGGCCTCTTCTCCGTGCTTTGGGCCCGGAATAGAGGCGTTGCCTTGACGACGAAGCAGAGGAACGTTGGTAATGAACGTACCTCTGCGTCGTCGTCAAGGCAACGTGACTATTCCGGGCCCGAAGCGTGGAGAAGAGGCCCCCCGGTGAAGATGGCAGCCCGGAACCACTATCCCACCGGATGACCTCCCCCACCGGACAGTCCTGCAGCACGGGACCAGCGCACCCTAACGTTCCGCCGAGCGGAGGTGAGTACAGAACTAAAGGGGGTGAGAGGGGGTCGATGGCTGCCCGGGCTTGCTGGGAGTTGTAGTTTTGAAACCTCTGGAGGTCCGCAGGTTGAAGACCACTGAGGGCGGAGAGTTCACTCGAGCATAAGCCGAGGGGGGTGTTTTCAGCACGAAAAATCGTGCTGAAAAACTCGGCTTATACTCAAGTACATACGGTACACCACTAAGTATTGTTGTGATGCAAAGACCTCTAAAAGGTGAAAGGGAACAACGTATGGTCCATTGTAACCGGTGGGGGTAAAAACTTCCCTTGTAAGGACCTACTCTCGCATTATTAATTTCCGTCTTGGTAAGTGTTAATCGTCCTAAAAAGGGTGGCCAAGCACAGGAACCCCTCCCTATTTCCACCTGCAAACACTGCCATTTCCCAGGGATTTTAGGGGGAAATAGGGATTGTTTCCAGTGTGGAGCCGCCTTTTTTAAGACGAGTAACACTTTCCTCGAAAAAGTGGAAGGGAACAACGTATTGTCCATTGAAGCAGGAGGGGATAAAAACTTTCCCTGTAAAGCCCTACTCTTGCCCTATTAGTTCCCTTCTTGGCAAGTGTTACTCACCCTAAAAAGGGAGCCTCACACAGGAGCTCACTCTTTTTCCACCTAAAAGCCCTGGGAAAGTGTTTGTAGGGGATAAATAGGGAGAGGTTCCTGTGTGGGCTCCCTTTTCAGGGCGAGTAACACTTGCAAAGAAGAGTGGGGCCTTTCAGGGGAAGTTTTTACCCCCACCGGTTACAATGGACCATACGCACTTCCCTTCCACGTTATAGAGGCCTTTGTATCACATCAATTATTGGGGGTGTAGGTGGCAAATGGTGTTTTTTTTTTTGCACAACTTTCCTTTTGTTTGATTTAAAAAAAAATGAGTATGTATATTTTATACTAAGAAAAGTTATGTTTTAGCTAATGCATATCCTCAATACTTCTGATGGCGAGGAATGTTTGTAACTGGGTAGCAGCACCTTAAACATGTTTTGCAGTATACATATTTGTGAAGTTTTGATGTGGCACCATGGTCAATCTGCTCTGATGTGTCGGGCATTGGAGGTTGGAAATCCTGGCTGATCCATGCCTGATTCATCTTTACAAAGGTCAGTCTCTCCACAAATTTTGGTGGCAGATGAGTTCTCCTTGGGGTTACTATGGCCCCTGCCGCACTAAACACCCGCTCTGATGGCACATTACTGGCCGGGCAGGACAGCTTTTCCAGAGCAAACTTTGCTAGTTGCGGCCACAAATCAAGTTTGGCTGCCCAGAAGTCCAGCAAATCTTCAAGGTGTGTTGGCATGGTCATGTCAAGGTATGCCATCACCTGCTGGTTCAGGTCCTGCTCCATGTCTACCTGCTGATGATGAGGTGCTTCACTATGTAGGTGAAGAAAGCTACTCATCAGTGAATGTAGATTCAAGCTGCTGATGATGGCGCTGGTACTGCTCTTGTCAACCCACCCCTCCCCAGCAGCCATGGCAGTGGAACGTAATCGCAGAGTCAGACCTGCATGGACAATGGCGCAGATAGGCATCGGATGATGTGCTGGTGATATGGGATGGCACTGGAGAAGAATTTAATGCCTTTGTTACTTTTCTTAATGAGCATAATGATGTTAATATGCACTTTACTAGTCAGTTTGGGGGAGATCATCTGAATTTCCTTGATGTGAGCATTGATGTCACTGACGTGTGTTTAGTGATGTCTGGTCACAGAAAGGATATGGCTAAAAATTCTTTATTGCATTATGATAGCTCATACCTAAGGCATGTGTAAAACTCTATCCCCTATATTCAGGTGGTCCGACTCAGAAGAGTGAACAGCGATCTGACTATATTCTTGCAACAAGTTGATGATCTTAAGACCCGTCTGCTTCAAAGAGGATATCCTGGTTCCATTATTGATGCGGCCTTAGATAGGGCCAAGAATTTGGATAGAAATTCGTTGTTGATCAGTAAAAGTAGGAGACATAAGGAGTACAGCAGACCTAAAAGCTTCTCTTTTGTATTTAGAAACACTCCTCTAAATCGGGTCATTAGGAATTCTATATACAAACATTGGTATATGGTTGAAAATTACACTGATTTGGGCTCTGTGGCTAAATCAAAACCTGTCATCACTTTCAGAAAAACAGGGACAATAGGTGACTACATAAAAAAGAAAAGAAAACAATTTGTCCATCAAATATCTGCTAATTGGCTACAGTACACTATCCCCCAGGTAAATTTCCCCTGTAAGAGTTGCTCATTTTGTAAGCACAAATTGGGCAAACAAAATTTCCGAGTAGGGGGATATGAGGTCCAAGTCAAGCAATTCATTACTTGCAGAAGTACCTACATTGTTTACTGCATGGTTTGTCCATGCAGGAAATTTTATGTAGGAAAAACTAAAAGACCCCTGTTTCATCGGATACAGGAGCATTTCCATTCCTGTAAAACAGAAAAAGGAGATACCAAGTTCATCTCCCATATGAAAGAATGTCATGGCAGTAGTTCTGCCGACCTGAAATTAATGGGACTTGAACAAGTTTTTTCTTGGGTTGTAATAGATTGTGATTTCTATCTCTTAAAGCAAGAGGCCAAGTGGATCATCCGGCTGGATGCCACAGGAGCTCTTGGACTGAATGAGCGTAGTGATTTTTCTCAATTTTTATAAAGCAATGTTGTTTTTTCTCTTTTTTTCATCTCAGTTGTTGCATGTCTTGATTTAGGTTTATCTCTTTGTAGTTGTATTTGTTTTTAACCACATAATGAAGCATTGAGCTTTGTTTTGTTTAATACACTTGTTGATTTATGTCTGTTGTTAATGGTTATCACACCAGTGCACATGTATATAAATCCAGGGCTTCCAGTTCTGGCTCAGGCCGGATGAAGCGTCAGCAATGACGTGAAACGAGTTTGTCGCCCCAGCACTCACGCCCCTCACCTGTGCTCCACTCGCCCACACACCTGCTGCATAGGAACGCTGTATGTTCATCGTATACTGATGTCTCAAGTTCCTTCCAATAAAGCTGCTATCTGATGTCCCTGGAATGGTGAGTGTGTTTTCTTCATTCTTCTTGCATAGTTTTGTCCCAGTGACTTTGTTTTACGCACCCCATACATCAGTGTTCAGTCATCCTAGCAGACCGTGATCATTTGTTTGTCCCAGTGGTGCCGCCGTCTTCCTGTGCCTTCAGTGTATATGCAGATAGGCATTGGCCAACTGACTACGTAGGATGTTTCTGTACTAGGTCATTTTGTCCTCCCTCTCATTGGGTGTGAAAAAGGCCCCCATTTTGTGCTGGTAGCGAGGGTCCAATAAGGTGGAGAGCCAGAAGTCATCCCGCTGCCGAATGGTGACAATTCGGCGGTCACTACACAAGCAAGTTAGCATGCATCGTGCCATTTGTGCAAGTGACTCAGAGGAACTCCCTGCCTCCATCTCCACTGCATACTGCCACGGTGTGTCTGGATCCTATGTGTCACCTTCCTCATAAGTCTCTAGCTCCTCCAACTGCTCCTGCTCCTCCTCTACTGTGAAATGACTAGGAAAACCGCCCATCTCATGAAACCTAAACTGTGCTCCACTGTGCTCCTCCCCTCCTACTCCTCCCCCAGTTCAATCTCACACAGGGATCATGTGGCCTAAGCAAACGGCAGGTGTTCCATATGAGCTGCCACTGGTTGACATTGAAGTTACACACGGGAGTCCCCCTATCTGCTTGGATCATCAAAAAATCAGTGATGGCTTTTCTCTGTTCGTATAGTGAATTCCAAAGTGTGGAAACGTTGCAAATTAGACTATATTGGGGGATACCGTTCTGACTCTGCAGCTCAAGAAGGGTGTGCTTTGCGGTGTACAAGTGGCTGAAGTGCATGCAGTTTCCCTCCCATTGTTAGGATGTCTTGCAGATGGGGGGAACACTTCAGGAACCACTTGACAACCAGATTAAACATGTGTGCCATGCAGGGCGCATGGCGCAGGCTTCCTTGTCGCAGCACAGACAAGATGTTCTTCCCATTGTCGGTCACCATGGTTCTCATTTCCAGTTTTCGTGGAGTAAGCCATGATTTGATTCCTTTATGAATGACTTTTAGCAGTTCCTCCCCTGTTTGACTCCGTTCCCAAGGAAAACCATGTAAAGAAGGAAGGGCACTGAGACTTGTCCGTGTAGTGGAGGCTGAGAACACGGTAGAGGATGAAGAGGCGCAGTTACACATTGTCACAAGACCAACGGCCTGAGAGCGTGGAGGCAAAAGCGGCATGACCTGTCCAAGTTGCTGTTGTTGTGCCTGTGCAGGAACCCAATTCACCCAGTCTGCTAAAAAGGACATGTATTGTCCCTTACCATATTTATAGCTCCATACGTCGGCGCTGCCGTGCACTTTGGTACACATCTACTGACTCAAGGACTGGCCCACCTTCTGTTCCACAAAATTGTGCAGAGCTGGTCCTGTTTTCTTTACAAAGAAATGATGGCTTGGCACTCTCCACCTCGGCTCGGCACAAGCCATCAGTTCTCTGAAAGGTGCAGAGTCCACTACTTGAAAAGGGAGGGACTGCAGCACCAGCAACTTGGACAGGAGCACATTCAGTTTCTGCGCCGTTGGATGAGTGGTCGCATACTGTTGTCTCTTGGAAATGGCTTCGCCGATGAATTGCTGGCGGAATGACTGACTCGAAGTAGGAGGGGCATTAGCATTTAGAGCACAATAAGATGGGTATGACAAACAGCTCCCTTCAACTGAGGTGGTGGAGCCTTGGCTGGCTAAAACAGGGAGCGGCGTGCCACTGGGTGATGCAGCAGTTTGGACCACCACATCGGAGTTCTCCTAGGCTGCTTTATGGTGATGCTGCATATGTTGACGCAGGGCTGTGGTGCCTGGGACCCTGGACACGCTTCACCTTCTGCCGACACATCTTGCATGTGGCCAGGTTAACCTCCTTCGGATGCTTGATGAAAAACTGCCACATTGCAGAGTAGCTGATTTTCCCACCAACAGTCCGCACTGATTGACTGCTACTGCCGCCGTCTCCAGGAACCCCTGTTTCACTACATCCCGGGTAGGTAGGCTGCATCAAAGCAGGTGGTCTACCCTGGGCACGTTTGGCTCCAGACTTTCCACTTCTGCCCCCATGCTGACTGCCAACCATGCTACAACCTTGCTGGCTCAGCTGCTGCCTCATGGGCAACCTGCAACCCTCTTCTCCTGATGATAATGAAGCCCCTTCTGCACCTGGCCCCCAAGTGCGATCCCCTTATTAATCATCATCATCATCATCGCATGTCACTGATGTCCTCTTCAGGTTCCTCAACAGTGTCTGCTTCAGGAGCCTGAATGCTCACAAGACCACCTCCCACATCTCTCTCCTCATCACTACTTGCCCGCCTAGAGTAGGAAGCGGCGGGTGTCTCCTCCACTTCTTGGCTTGGCAGTAGCGGCTGACTGTCCTCTAGATTTTCCTCACTAAATAGCGGAGCTCAACCAAAAGCATAAGATACTTCCGTGGGGGGAGGGAACACCATAGGACAGAGGCAATGGGAAGAAAGGGACTGCTCACGGGCCATGCCAACTGAGGGTTGTGTCTGAGGAACCCATAGACGGTTGACTGGGGGGTGTCAGATGTCACTTGTGATGAAGTGGATGACCAATCGATGATGGTATATGGGTTGCTGGTTCTCTCACTGTGACTCCTGCTGCCACACGCCCCTCATCTGCTGCAACCTTTGCCTGATGAATTTAGGCCTCTGCCACACCTCTGTCCACGTCATGGCACTTCTCTGCCTGACATATCTAGTGCTTAAATTAGAGGAGTACAATACACTACAGTACACTTAAAAAAATATTTGTGTAACTCACCAGCCGGTGAGTACTTTTTTTCCTGGCCTTTCAAAGTATCTAGTCCCTTAAAACTTTAACAGGAACAAAATAGTCACCACTGATATGTACGTATGTGGTATGCACTTATGACGGGAGTAAAATGTGCTACAGTACGCTTAAAAAAGTATTTGTGTACAACACCAGCTGGTGAGTACTTTTGCCTGGCCTTTCACAGTATCTAAGCCCATGAAAGTTTAGCAGGTACAAAATAGTACACTATCTAGATGTACGTATGTGGTATGCACTTATGAGGGGAGAAAAATGCTCTACAGTATGCTTAAGAAAGTACTTGTGTACAACACCAGCCGGTGAGTACTTTTGCCTGTCCTTTCACTGTATCTAGGCCCTTGAGAGTTTAACAGGTACAAAATAGTACACCGCTTAGATGTACGTATGTGGTATGCACTTATGAGTGGAGAAAAATGTGTTACAGTACCATTAAAAAGTATTTGTGTAATACACCAGCCTGTGAATACTTTTTCCTGGCCTTTCACAATATCTAGGCCCTTGAGACTTTAAAAGGTACAAAATTGTACAACACTTACATGAAGATATGTGTCTGTCCCTATCTATCTCTCTACAGTGAAAGGCTGAAGTGACTGGCCGCAATATGGCTGCCGATTATATAGGGCTGTGACATCAGAGGGGTGACTGGCTGGTGATAGGCTGCATGCTGCATGGGATTCAGAGTCATCCCGCCTACCATTGTGTCACGATCACACCCTAATGGTTCAGCCAAGACCCTAGAAAGTGTGTTGGTGCAAGGGTTAAAGCCACCAGACCTCTGGGTATCCATTACTAGTCCCAGCACATCACATAATTAACCCTTTGATAAACCTGTTTAACCAGAGCTTCCTTCAGAAAGTTAAGCTCCTATACTTAGAAATTAAAGACCAGAGCTGATTAACCCCTTTCCGCCCCCGTTTCCGAATATCGTTCTGCAGGCATCCTGGCATATCGCCAAGGGTGGTCCTGAGGTCCCCCCATATCAGCAATCGCAGCAAATCGCGAGTCAATTTAAACGTGCAATTTGCGGTTATTCCGGGTCAATCGGTTCTCTGGTGACCCGGTGACCCTGAAAAAAAGGGTGAATGGGGCTGTCCGAGACAGCCCCATTCACCCTTACTCAGCAGGAGTGAGGTGGCACGGGTGCCGCCTTGCGATCACGTGATTGATTGGTCGGAACGGCCGATCAATCACGGACCTGCTGGGGACGGCGATCGGAGCGGAGATCGGTGCCGGCGGGGTTCTCCTACCTTGCCCTGGTCCGGCGGGGGTCCCCTCAGGATCGGTGGTGGCGACAGGAGCAGCAGGATCGGCTGCAGCAGCGGCGGCAGCCCGGCGGCAGGATATAGCAGGAGGTAAGGCCTCTTCACTTTCTGCTGTTGCTTAGCAACAACTCTAGGCATGCAAAGCCAAAGGGCAAAATGGGAGTTGTAGTTTTGCAACAGCTGGAGTTCCAACTACAACTCCCAGCATGCCCTTTGCTAGTCTGTGCATGCTGGGGGTTATAGTTATGCAAAAGCTGGAGGCACTTTTTTCATTGAAAAAGTTTGCAGCCCCCAGCATGCACAGACTACCAAAGGGTGTGCTGGGAGTTGTAGCAGTGTGCCTCCAGCTGTTGCGAATCTACAACTCTCAGCATGCCCTTCGGCTGTCAATGCATGCTGATTGTTGCAGTTTTGCAACATCTGGAGACACATGGTTGTGAAACAGAGTTTGTTACCTAACTCAGTGTTTTGCAACCAGTGTGCCTCCAGCTGTTGCAAAAATGCAACTCCCAGCATGCACCGAGAGACTGTACATGCTGGGAGTTCTAGTTTTGCAACAGCTGGAGGCACACTGGTTGAGAAATACTGAGTTAAGTAACAAACTCTCAGTGTTTCACAACCAATGTGCCTCCAGCTGTTGCAAATGTACAACTCCCAGTATGTATAATCTGTCAGTGCATGCTTGGAGTTGTAGTTTTGCAACAGCTGGAGGTTTGTCCCTTCCCCCATGTAAATTTACAGGGTACATTCACACGGGTGGGTTTACAGCGAGTTCTGCTTCAAGTTTGAGATGCTGCAAATTTTCCACCGCAGCTTAAACTCCAAGCAAAGAAACTCACTGTAAACCTCTGCCCGTGTGAATGTATCCTAAAAACACTACACTACACTATACAAAATAAAAAGTAAAACACTATATACCCCTACACAGTCCCCCCCCCCCCCCACTCCCAATATAAAAAAAAAAAAAAAAATCTTGTACAGCACTGATTCCAAAACGGAGCCTCCAGCTGTTGAAAAACAACAACAACTCACAGTATTGTCGGACAGCCACTGACTGTCAAGGCATGCTGGGAGTTTTGCAACAGCTGGAGACACCCTGTTTGGGAAACACTGCCGTAGGGTATTTTTGTGGCGGATTCAAATACCCAATTTAGTCTTCAAATGTGCATGGCCCTCTCTCACTTCGGAGCCCTGTCATATTTCAAGGAAACAGTTTAGGGACACATACACGGTATCTCTGTACTTGGGAGAAATTGCGTTACAAATTATTATTTTTTTCTCCTTTTACCCTTTATGAAAAGGTAAAGTTGGGGTCTACACCGGCATGTTAGTGTAAAAAAAAAATTTAATTTTCACAAGCGGTAAAATAAAGAAACAAAAACAAAATTTGTAACACAATTTCTCCTGAGTACGTAAATACCCCATATGTGGGCGGAAAGTGCTCTGTGGGTGCTCAACAAGGCTCAGAAGTGAGAGCGCACTATGTACATTTGAGGTCTAAATTGGTGATAAGCACAGGGGTGGCTGATTGTACAGCGGTTCTGACATAAATGCAAAACAATAAATACCCACATGTGACCCCATTTTGGAAACTACACCCCTCACGGAATGTAACAAGGGGTATAGTGAGCCTTAACACACCACAGGTGTCTGATAAATTTTCGTTAAAGTTGGATGTGAAAAATTTTTTTTAAAAAAATTCACTAAAATGTTGCTGTTACCCTACATTTTTCATTTTCACAAGGGAGAATAGGAAAAAAAGTCCCCCCAAAATTTGTAACTCCATTTCTTCTGAGCAAGAACATACCCCATATGTGGATGTAAAGTGCTCTGCGGGTGCACTAAAATCCTCAGAAGAGAAGGAGCGCCATTGGGATTTTGGCAAGAGAAGGTGTCTGAAATTGAAGGCCATGTGTGTTTACAAAGCCCCCATAGTGCCAGAACAGTGGACCCCCCCCCCCCCCACATGTGACCCGATTTTGGAAACTACACTCCTCACGTAATGTAATAAGGGGTGCAGTGAGCATTTACACCCCACAGGTGTCTGACAGATTTTTGGAACAGTGGTCCGTGAAAATGAAAAATTTTATTTTTCATTTGCACAGCCCACTGTTCCAAGATCTGTCAAACACCAGTGGGGTGTAAAATTTCACTGCACCCCTTATTAAATTCTGTGAGGGGTGCAGTTTCCAAAATGGGGGTCACATGTGGGGTGGTTCACTCTTCTGGCACCACGGGGGGGGGCTTTGTAAACACACATGGCCTCCCACTTCTATTCCAATCAAATTCTCTCACCAAATGCTCAATGGCGCTCCTCCTCTTCTGAGCATTGTAGTTTGCCCGCAGAGCACTTTACATACATATGGGGTATTTCCATACTCAGAAGAAATGGGGTTACAAATTTTGGGAGGCTTTTTCTCCAATTACCCTTTGTGAAAATGAAAAATGTGGTGTAACACCAGCATTTTAGTGAAACAAATCTAATTTTTCATTTTCACGTCCAACTTTGTCAAGCACCTGTGGGGTGTTAAGGCTTACTGTATGCCTTGTTACATTCCTTGAGGGGTGTAGTTTCCAAAATAGTATGCCATGTGTTGTTTTTTTTTTTTTTTCTGGCTCCATAGGGGCTGAAAAACAATATCAGCAAAATTTGCTTTTCAAAAGCCAAATGTGATTTCTTCTCTTCTGAGCATTTTAGTGCGCCAGCAGAGCACCTGACATCCACACATGTGGTATTTCCATACTCAGAAGAGATGGGGTTACAAATTTTGGTGGGCATTTTCTCCTATAACCCCTTGTAAAAATGTAAAAATGTGGGGAAAACCAGCATTTTAATGAAAAAAAAAATGTATTAATTTACAAATCTGAATTTAACGAAAAGTCGTCAAACACCTGTGGGGTGTTAAGGCTCAGCGGACCCCTTGTTAAATTCCTTGGGGGTGCAGTTTCCAAAATAGTATGCCATGTGGGGGGTATTTTTCTGTTCTGGCACCATAAGCTCTTCCTAGATGTGACATGCCCCCCAAAAACCATTTCAGAAAAACTCACTCTCCAAAATCCCATTGTCGCTCCTTCCCTTCTGAGCCCTCTACTTCGCCCACCGAACACTTGACATACACATATGAGGTATTTCCTTACTAAAGAGAAATTGGGTTACACATTTTGGGGGGCTTTTTCTCCTTTTACCCCTTGTAAAACTTCAAAAACTTGGTCTACAATAGCATGCGAGTGTAAAAAATGAAAATTTAGAATTTTCTCCTTTACATTGCTGCTATTCCTGTGAAACACCTAAAGGGTTAACACACTTTCTAAATGTCATTTTTAATACTTTGGGGGTGCAGTTTTTATAATGGGGTAATTTATGGGGTATATATAATGATAAGACCCCTCAAATCCACTTCAAAACTGAACTGGTCCCTGAAAAATTCAGATTTTGAAAATTTTGGGGAAAATTGTAAAATTGCTGCTGAACTTTGAAGCCCTCTGATGTCTTCCAAAAGTAAAAACATGTCAACTTCATGATGCAAATATAAAGTAGACATATTGTATATGTGAATCAATATATCATTTATTTGCAATATCCATTTTACTTACAGGCAGAGAGTTTCAAAGTTAGAAAAATGTAACATTTTCTAAATTTCATGAAACTTGGGGATTTTTCACCAAGAAAGGATGCAAGTAACAATGGAAATTTGCCAGTATCATAAAGTAGAATATGTCACAAAAAAACAATCTCGGAATCAGAATAATCAGTAAAAGCTCCCCAGAGTTATTAATGCATAAAGTGACAGTGGTCAGAATTGCAAAAAAGGGCTGAGTCCTTAAGGTGAAAAAGGGCTCAGTCCTTAAGGGGTTAAACATTTAATCTGAAAAAATGTATCACAGTGCTACATATAATAAAAACAAATGACATACAGGTACAATATAAAAACTATATTGTGTTCAGCAAGACAAGTTCAGAAAACAAAAAGAAAGTCCTTACAGCATGATTGTATAGCAGTCCTTGTGAGTGAGAGTCCAGCTATATCTTAGGATGTCTTGTCACCTTTTCCACAGGCTTTAACCAAGGTTTTTCCACCATCTCAGTTTTATAGTGGCTTTTTAGGAGGGAAAAGGGAATTCATCTGACCCTACAAGGTGGGTGGGGGTCACTGTCATTCCTCTTTCCTGCTTCCTTATCTTAGCTTGTTTTATGATGGCCAGAGTACCTGACTTTTAAGCGAATAACAGATGGGGTAAATACTTTCCCCAGTCTCTGCCCTCTAATTCTACATAGGTTTTCAGTAGAGAAGAGTGAACTTTATAAAAATCATAAGAATCTATATTACACACAGCTATTTCTGGACTACAGAGAGCCTCAATAGGGGTGTAGAACACTTTGCTTTGTTCTAACATGCATATGGAGTGTGTTAGTTTAGTGAAATACCGATTAGATGCAGATTACAGGCTTTTAGAATCACTGACGCAGAGCGCCACAATGACAGAGGCTGGAGGTGGCTTCAGGATGAGGAGACCATATAGTGGATGAATGACGCAGCGTGGAGGTGTTGGCAGCATGAGGAGACCAGATAGTGGCTGAATGACAGTGTGGAGGTGTTGGCAGCATGAGGACACCATATAGTTGCTGAATGACACAGCCTGGAGCTGGCAGCAGCAGGAGTAGACACTAAGGCTTCACAATCCCTATGATTAAAAGATTAATTTTGAAATTTAAATTGAAGATTTATGGTAGCTAGTGCAACCTTACAAATTTTTAGGCCCAGCAACATCAGTAAACCATATATTGCCTGAATGACACAGCCTGGAGGTGCCTTAAGCATGAGGGGACCACATAGTCACTGAATGACACAGCCTGGGGTTGGCTGAAGCATGAGGAGACCATATAGTGTCTGAATGGCACGCCTGGAGTTGGCAGAAGCATGAGGAGACCAAAATTTAAGATTTTTAAATAGAAATTTTAGATTTTGAAACTGAAATTGAGGATTTTGAAATTGAAATTTTAACTCCCAAGTTTTAGTGTCCCGGGCCCTGGCTTTTGGCTACAAAGGTCTCAATCTAACAAGGAGTCACATGTCACATGGCAGCACAATGACAGAGCCTGGAGATGGTATCAGTATGAGGAGACCATATAGTGGATGAATGACACAGCCTGGAGGTGGCTGAATCATGAGACCATATAGTGGCCGAATTGCACAGCCTGGAGGAGGCTGAAGCATGAGGAGACCATTGAAATTTAAGATTTTTTAATTAAAATTTAAGATTTTGAAATTGATATTGAGGATTTTTAAAATTAAATGTTAACTCCCAGGCTTTAGTGTCCCAGGCCCCGGCGTACAAAGGACAAAATTTAACAAGGAGTCACATGTCACATGGCAGCACAATGAGAGAGCCTTGAGGTGGCAGCAGCAGCATGAGGGCCATGACAACTGAGGGTTGAGTCTGAGGAACCCACTGACTGTTGACTGGGGCTGTCAGATGCCACTTGAGATAAAGTAGATGACCTAGTGAACCGATCAATCGCGGCTGCTGGATTGCTGGTCGAGACACAAGTGCTAGAGGACACCGGGAGCCCAGACCTCTTGCTGCGACTCCGGCTGCCACACGCCCCTACTCTGCTGCAACCTCTGCCTGCGTCTGATGAATTTAGGCCTCTGCCACTTCACTGTGCTCGTCCTGGCACTTCTCTGTCTGACATACTTATTGCATATATGAGGGGAGTACAATATGCTTCACTACGCTTAAAACAGTATTTGTCTAGAACAGCAGCAGGTGTGTACTATTGGCTGTCCTTTCACAGTATATAGACCCTTGACAAATTAACAGGTACAAAATAGTGCTGGCGGATGGTGAGGACACTGGAAGTGGATCCTCTGTGCCAGAGAGGTGATGGCGTGGGTCGTACCAGGGGAACGGAGTCTAAGGGGTTATTGGTATTCACCAGAGCCTGCCACAAAGCGGAACGGACTTGCTGCGGCAGGTAACCCCCAGGTCGTTCCACCAGGTAGCGACTCAACCTCTCTGGCGGCTGAGATGGCGCGGTACAAAAGGACAAGGCAAGGTAAGACGTTGCAGAAGGTCAGGGCAGGCGGCAAGGTTCGTAGTCAGGGGCAACTAATTCGTAGTCAGGGGCAATTAATGGTGCACTGGCCCTTTAAATTTAAGAGAGACGGCTCGCGCTCGCCCTAGAGAGCAGGGCCGCGCACGCCGGGAGGACACAGAAGGCAGAGGGAGGTAAGTGGAACGGGATGCAACCCGCGGGCGGCACTGTAGCAGCGCTCCCGGTCAGAGGGACAGTCCGGGGCGCTGCAGGAGGACATACGCCGTGAGCGCTCCGGGATGGATGCGGGATCCGGAGCGTTCGGCGTTACAGTAGATTGGGCACAGGTGTATAAATCTTAGCTTGGGACTCTTATTGAGAGCTTGCTCTTTCTGAGTGTTGCTGTGTAAGAGGGGGCGTGAAAGAGGAGTTTCAAAAACTGGAGTTTGAAAGCAGGAGGTTGAGATCGCTGTGAGTTTTAATTTTTGAACCCACAAGGTGTACAAAAAATTTTAAGTGTAAATTTGACTGTCTGTTTTTTTTTTTTTTTTTTTTTTTTGACTGTCTGTTTTTTCCTATACATTTGTGAAATCCCCATAACTAGATGGCCTCCATGTTGGAAAATGCAGTCCAATGTACATCCTGTTCAATGTATGCAATCCTTGAACAACAGTTTGAGGGTGCATATTGTTGTGCGAGATGTGTGCTAGTTGTCCGTTTGGAAGCCCAGATCCTGCATCTAGAGGGGCGACTGGCAACAATGAGAAGCATTAACAACATGGAGAGGAGTCTCCTGCTCACTGAGCAGGCACTCTCGGGAATAGAGGTGGGGGAGGACAGTGGGACGGAGTTGCAGGACAGTCAGGCAGTTAGCTGGGTTACAGTTAGAAAGAGGGGTAGGGGAAAAAGTGTCAGGGAGGCTAGTCCTGAACTGGCACACCCCAACAAGTTTGCCCGCTTGGCAGATGAGGGGGATGCCATTACAGAGCTAGCAGAACTGCAGCAGGATACCGCCTCTGACCGCCAGGGGGGTGTCTGCTCCAGTAAGGAGGGAGGGAGGAGTACAGGGCAGGCCAGACAGGTACTAGTGGTGGGGGACTCAATTATTAGGGGGACAGACAGGGCAATCTGTCACAAAGACCGGGATCGCCGAACAGTGTGTTGTCTGCCTGGCGCACGAGTTCGGCACATCGCGGATCGGGTTGACAGGTTGTTGGGCGGGGCTGGAGAGGACCCAGCAGTCATGGTACATATTGGCACCAATGACAAAGTAAGAGGTAGGTGGAGTGTCCTTAAAAATGATTTCAGGGACTTAAGCCGCAAGCTTAAGGCAAGGACCTCCAAGGTAGTCTTTTCTGAAATACTACCAGTACCACGAGCCGCACCAGAGAGGCAGCGGGAGATCAGGGAGGTAAACAAGTGGCTCAGAAGCTGGTGTAGGAAGGAAGGGTTTGGGTTCATGGAGAACTGGGCTGACTTCGCTGTCGGTTACCGGCTCTACCGTAGGGACGGGCTGCACCTCAATGGGGATGGTGCAGCTTTGCTTGGGGAGAAGATGGCTAGAAGGGTGGAGGAGTGTTTAACTAGGGACTTGGGGGGAGGGAACCTACAGCAAAGAGGGGGAAGATAGTGTAGATAGAGAGGTGGGAATTATAAATGTACCTGGGGGTGGAGCGGAGGGAGGGGTTAGAATAGTTAATAGGAATAAGCTTCATAGGAAAATAAAACTTACACCCTTGAATCCCATTAACCCCAATAACATAAAGGATGGAAATGTAAAGTGTATGTTCACAAATGCCAGAAGCCTAGCAAATAAAATGGGGGAGCTTGAGGCCTTGATACTGGAGGAACATATTGATATAGTTGGGGTCACTGAGACATGGCTGGACTCCTCGCATGACTGGGCTGTCAATCTGCAGGGGTTTACATTGTTTTGCAAGGATAGAATGAACAGAAAAGGTGGTGGAGTCTGTCTGTATGTAAGAAGTGGTATGAAAGTCAGTGTGAATGATGCCATAGTGTGTGATGATTCTGAGGATGTGGAATCATTGTGGGTAGAATTACAAAAGGAGGGAAATACTGAAAAAATAGTATTTGGTGTAATCTACAGACCCCCTAATATCACTGAAGAGATAGAAGTTCGGCTTCATAAACAAATAGAGAGGGCCGCCCGGGCAGGTACAGTGGTAATAATGGGAGATTTTAACTATCCAGATATAGATTGGGGTCCGGGGTTGGCTAAAACTACAAAGGGGCGACAATTCCTAAATTTATTGCAGGATAATTTTATGGGCCAGTTTGTGGAGGACCCAACAAGAAGTGATGCCTTGTTGGATCTGATCATTTCCAACAACGCAGAGCTGGTTGGTAATGTAACTGTGCGGGAAAACCTTGGTAATAGCGACCACAATATAGTTACTTTTGACTTAAAATGTAGAAAACAAAGACAGGCGGGGAAGGCAAAAACATATAACTTTAAAAAGGCAAATTTCCCTGGGCTGAGGGCTGCACTACAGGACATAGACTGGGGGGAGCTGTTGTCAAATACTGATACAGAAGGTAAATGGGACATCTTTAAATCAACTCTAAATAACTATACAGCTAAATATATACCAAAGGGGAACAAATATAAACGATTAAAACTAAATCCTACATGGCTGACACATGATGTTAAAAGAGCAATAAACAACAAAAAAATAGCCTTCAAAAAATACAAATCTGATGGGTCAGCTATGACATTTAAACAGTACAAGGAGCTTAATAAAATCTGTAAAAATGTAATAAAAACAGCAAAAATTCAAAATGAGAGACACGTGGCAAAAGAAAGCAAAACTAATCCTAAATATTTTTTTAGATATATAAATGCAAAAAAACCAAGGACAGAGCATGTAGGACCCCTTAATAATGATAATGGGGAGGTTGTCACAGGCGATCAAGAGAAGGCGGAGCTACTGAATGGGTTCTTTAGTTCTGTATACACTATGGAAGAAGGAGCTGACATTGGCCAGGTCAGTGCTGGTAACACATCATGTAATGTACTGAACTGGCTTAATGTAGAGATGGTACAAGGTAAGTTAAGTGATATAAATGTAAGCAAATGCCCAGGACCGGATGGACTACACCCAAGAGTTCTTAGAGAGGTAAGTTCAGTAATATCTGTACCCCTGTTCATGATATTTAGAGATTCTCTGGTGTCTGGTATTGTGCCAAGGGACTGGCGCAAGGCGAATGTGGTGCCAATCTTCAAAAAGGGCTCTAGGTCTTCCCCAGAAAACTATAGACCGGTAAGTTTAACGTGCATTGTGGGTAAATTGTTTGAAGGACTTATAAGGGATTACATAGGGGATAATTGTATTATAAGTGATAGCCAGCATGGGTTTACTAAGGATAGAAGTTGTCAAACCAATCTAATTTGCTTTTATGAAGAGGTGAGTAGAAGCCTTGACAGAGGAATGGATGTGGATATAGTGTTTCTGGATTTTGCTAAAGCGTTTGATACTGTCCCTCATAGACGTCTGACAGGTAAGTTAAGGTCTTTGGGTTTGGAAATCTTAGTTTGTAACTGGATTGAACACTGGCTCATGGATCATACCCAGAGAGTGGTGGTCAATGATTCGTACTCTGATTGGTCCCCGGTTATTAGTGGTGTACCCCAAGGTTCAGTACTGGGACCGCTGTTGTTTAATTTATTTATCAATGATATAGAGGATGGTATTAACAGCTCTGTTTCTATCTTTGCAGATGACACCAAGCTTTGTAGCACGGTACAGTCTATAGAGGATGTGCATAAGTTACAAGATGACTTGGATAGACTAAGTGTCTGGGCATCCACTTGGCAAATGAGGTTCAATGTGGATAAATGTAAAGTTATGCATCTGGGTACTAATAACCTGCATGCGTCGTATGTCTTAGGGGGGATTAAACTGGCAGAGTCACTGGTAGAGAAGGATCTGGGTGTACTTGTAGATCACAGACTACAGAATAGCATGCAATGTCAGGCTGCTGCTTCCAAAGCCGACAGGATATTGTCATGTATCAAAAGAGGCATGGACTCAAGGGACAGGGACATAATACTCCCCCTTTATAAATCATTGGTACGGCCTTACCTGGAATATGCTGTTCAGTTTTGGGCACCTGTCCATAAAAGGGACACTGCGTAGTTGCAAAGGGTGCAGAGACGCGCGACTAAACTAATATGGGGCATGGAACATCTTAGCTATGAGGAGCGATTAAAGGAGTTACAATTGTTTAGTCTTGAGAAGAGACGTTTAAGGGGGGATATGATAAACGTATATAAGTATATTAATGGCCCATACAAAAAATATGGAGAAAAACTTTTCCAGGTTAAACCCCCCCAAAGGACGAGGGGGCACTCCCTCCGTCTGGAGAAGAAAAAGTTTAGTCTCAAGGGGCGACACGCCTTCTTTACCGTGAGGACTGTGAATTTATGGAACGGTCTACCTCAGGAACTGGTCACAGCAGGAACAATTAACAGCTTTAAAACAGGAATAGATACATTCCTGGAACAAAATAACATTAATGCTTATGAAGAAATATAAAATCTCATCCCTTCCCCAATATCGCGCCACACGGCTACCCCTTAATTCCCTGGTTGAACTTGATGGACATATGTCTTTTTTCGACCGTACTAACTATGTAACTATGTATGTAGTACCCCCCCCCCCCCCTTTGGTCTCCCCCTCTTTTTGGATCCTAGGAACTTACGGATGAGCTCCTTGTCGAGAATATTGGCCTCAGGCTCCCAAGGACCTCTCCTCAGGACCACAATTCTCCCAATTGATCAAATTTTTTTTTTTTTTTACCTCTGACGGTTTTGGATGCCAGAATTTCTTTTACAGCAAAGATATTGGAGGAACCAGAGACAGTGGTAGGGACCACGACCTTGGGAGAATAACGGTTAAAAACAACAAGCTTGAGTAGAGAAACATGGAAAGAATTAGGAATACGGAGAGAGGGGGGAAGATGAAGTTGGTAAGAGACAGGGTTGATTTGTTTTTTGATTATGAAAGGGCCTAAAAATCGGGGGCCCAACTTGTAACTGGGTACACGGAATCAAATGTACTTAGCAGAAAGCCATACCTTGTCACCAGGGGAAAATACCGGAGGAACCCTTCTCTTTTTGTCAGCATGTCTCTTCTTCGAGATGAGGCCAGTAGAAGCGACTTTTGAGTCTCACACCAGATGGAAGAAAAATCTTACGTCAATTCATCCACGGCAGGAACCCCAGAGGAAGTGGGGATGGGGAGGGGGAGAAGTGGGTGACGGCCGTACACCACAAAAAATGGGGACTTGGAAGAAGACTCAGAGTTTTTTAAATTGTACGAAAATTCAGCCCAGGGCAGGAGGTCAACCCAATCATCTTGGCGAGAGGAGACAAAATGTCGCAGGTAGTCACCAATTATCTGATTTACTCTTTCCACTTGACCGTTGAATTGAGGGTGGTAAGCAGAAGAGAAATTTAGCTTGATTTTTAATTGAGTGCAGAGTGCCCTCCAAAATTTAGAAACAAATTGGACGCCTCTGTCTGAGACGATGTGCGTGAGAAGCCCGTGGAAGCGAAAAATATGAATAAAAAATTGTTTCGCAATTGTGGCGCAGAAGGAAGACCCGGCAGAGAGACAAAATGAGCCATTTTAGAAAAACTATCAATGACCACCCAGATGACTGTATTATTGCGGGATGGTGGCAGATCGGTGATGAAGTCCATGGCCCACGGGACCACGGCTGTTCAGGTACAGGTAAAGGAAGGAGGAGACCTGCCGGCTTCTGGAGTGGAGTCTTGTCACGGTCATAGGTTGTACAAGCCCGAACAATATCAGTCACATCCCTCTCCAAGGAAGGCCACCAATAGTGTCTGGAAATCAACTGCACAGACTTCTTGACACTAGCATGTCCGGCCAGAAGGGAAGAGTGACCCCATTTAAGAATTTTGAGGCGAAGGCGTGAAGGTACAAAGGTCTTCCCTGGAGCAACTTGCACAAGAGTGGTTGGAGCGGAGGAGATGAGACACTCAGGAGGTATTATGTGCTGTGGAGGGGCTTCAGATTCGGAGACATCGGTGGAACGTGATAGTGCGTCAGCCCTGATGTTCTTGTTGGCTGGATGAAAATGAATTTCAAAATTGAAGCGAGCAAAAAACAATGTCCATCTAGCTTGGCGAGGATTTAAACGCTGGGCAGTCTGGAGATACAATAAATTTTTATGATCCATGAAAATTATGATGGGATGCAGGGAGCCCTCCAAAAGATGTCTCCACTCCTCAAGTGCCAATTTAATGGCTAAAAGTTCACGATCTCCAATCGAATAATTTTTTTCTGCAGGAGAGAAAGTCTTGGAGAAAAAAAACGCAAGTGTGATTTTTTCCAGTAGCGTTTTTTTGAGTTAAAACGGCACCGGCGCCGACAGAAGAAGTGTCCACTTCAAGGATAAAAGGCTTCAAGGGATCAGACCTGGACAGAACGGGTGCAGAAGCGAAGGCAGCCTTGAGAAGGTTAAAGGCCTCCTCATCCATTGGTGGCTAGGACCTCGGGTTTACGTCTTTCTTGGTCAATGCTACAATAGGTGCAATGATGGTGGAGAAGTGGGGAATAAATTGACGATAGTAGTTAGCGAACCCGAGGAAGCGTTGGATAGCTCGCAGTCCAGAGGGGCGTGGCCAATCCAGGACCGCAGAAAGCTTGTCAGGGTCCATTTGAAGGCCTTGGCTGGACACTATGTATCCCAGAAAAAGTAAACTGCTACGTTCAAAGAAATATTTTTCAATGTTAGCATAGAGATGATTTTTGCGTAGGCGCTATAACACCTGACGGACATGGAGGGGATGTTCCTCTGAGTTGGAAGAAAAAATAAGAATATCATCCAGATAGACTACTACACAGGTATAGAGCATGTCACGAAAAATTTCATTGACAAAGTCCTTGAAGACTGCAAGGGCATTGCAAAGACCAAAAGGCATGACAAGATATTCAAATTGTCCGTCACGGGTGTTGTATGCAGTCTTCCACTCCTCTCCTTCACATATACTGATGAGATTATAAGCCCCTCTTAGATCAAGTTTTGTAAAAAAATGTTTGCTCCCCGCAGACGGTCAAACAATTCTGAGATAAGGGGGAGTGGATAACGGTTCTTAACTGTAATTTTATTTAAACCGCGGTAATCGATGCATGGACCTAAGGATCCATCTTTCTTAGCAACGAAGAAGAACCCTGCTCCAGCAGGAGAAGGAGATTTTCTGATAAATCCTTTTTTAAATTTTCTTAAACATACTCGGACATGGCTTGGGTCTCTGGGGCAGAGAGAGGATAAAACCTGCCACGAGGCGGAGAAGTACCAGGAAGCAAGTCAATAGGGCAGTCAAAGGGTTTGTGTGGTGGTAAGACATCGGCTTGCTTTTTACAAAAAACATCGGAAAAGTCCTGGTAGGCCTTAGGCAGGCCTGGCAGAGGTGAAGCAATGGTTACTAGACTGATGGATAAAGTCTTAAGGCATCGCTTGTGACAGATAGGACCCCAACTGTTAATGTCCCCAAAAGACCAGTCGAGCATAGGTGAGTGGCGCTGGAGCCAAGGCAAGCCAAGTAGAACTTCAGAGGTACTTCTCGGCTGAAGAAACTCGGGCTGGTTCCTCAAAGACAGAGCGTACTTCTGAGAAGAAGGTCTGGACTGAAGCTGTGACAGGATTGTTGCGGTCCCAAAGAGGAGTGGCCCAAGACAATGCCTTTCCAAAGAGTAAGCTGACCATGAATGCCACCTTTGACCGCTCAGTTGGAAATTGGTCAGCTGACAGCTCCAAGTGCAGAGAACACTGGGTCAGGAAGCCACGGCACAACTTAGAGTCCCTGTCAAACTTGTCAGGAAGAGAAAGACGAACTATGGTACTGGAAGCGGCAGCTTGCGGTTGAGGAGCTGGCGGAGAAGATGGCTGTAGAGGCAGAAGTTGCTGAACCATTGCAGTCAGTTGAGACAACTGATGTCCTTGTTGGACTTCCTGTTGAGACTGTTGGGCCACAACGGAGGTGAGGTCTCCAAGGCTTGGTAGCGGCACCTCAGCGGAATACATGGCCGGATCTACTGTCAGGATCCGGGCTGACGGATGGTGAGGACACTGGAAGTGGATCCTCTGTGCCAGAGAGGTGATGGCGTGGGCCGTACCAGGGGAACGGAGTCTAAGGGGTTACTGGTATTCACCAGAGCATGCCGCAAAGAGGGATGGACTTGCTGCAGGTCGTTCCACCAGGTAGCGACTCAACCCCTCTGGCGGCTGAGATGGCGCGGTACAAAAGGACAAGGCAAGGCAAGGTCAGACGTAGCAGAAGGTCAGGGCAGGCGGCAAGGTTCGTAGTCAGGGGCAACAGCAAAGGTTCTGGAAACACAGGCAATGGACACACAGGGAAAAGCTTTCTCAAGGCACTGGGCAACAAGATCCGGCAAGGACAGGAAGGGGAAGTGGAGTTTTATGTGTAAAACAGTAATTGGGCCAGGCACCAATTAATAGTGCACTTGCCCTTTAAATTCAAGAAAGCCGGCGCGCGCGCGCCCCTGAAGAGAGCGGGGCCGCGCACGCCGGGAGGATACAGAAGGCAGAGGGAGGTAAGTGGAACGGGATGCGACCCGCGGGCGGACTTGTGCCGCCACGCAGATCGCATCCCTGCCGGTGGCACTGTAGCAGCGCTCTCGGTCAGAGGGACAGACCGGGGCGATGCAGGAGGACATACGCCGTGAGTGGTCCGGGATGGATGCGGGACCCAGAGCGCTCGGCGTTACACCAGCATTACTCTGATTTCAATGGACAGATACAAGCACAGATGTATTCAGTTTCTGGACCCTTTGGTGCCAATTTGCCATACCATTATGCAGATACATCCTCTTCTTCAAATCAGAATCCAGTGCCAAATCCATACTCTTATAGTTCCACTGGAAATACAGGCTGGCCATGGAGTTCTTGGCAATAATGAAGAAAATACAATGAAAGATGAAACAAGATGAAAAGATGAAACAAGACAATGGGGGAGATTTATCAAAACCTATGTAGAGGAAGAGCGGTGCAGTTGCCCATAGCAACCAGATTGCTTCTTTCATTTTTCACCGGCCTCTTTGAAAATGAAAGAAGCAATCTGATTGGTTGCTATGGGCAACTGCACCGCTCTTCCTCTACACAGGTTTTGATAAATCTCCCCTAATGATATCTGAATTCAATATCTGAATTAAATTACAATTAAAAACATTTGCAGTTGACTACTTTCAGTAGTACTATTTATGGCAATAATATTTGTAGTTTTTGGCACATTTCTTAACTGTGTGTACTTAACTTTTTTGTATGTTTTTGCATTATATTATCTAAAGTTAACATGTCTCGCCAGTATTTCATTTGTATAAGCAAAAGACTTATTTTTATACATTTTTCCATTTTTTATACAAGAGTTTTCCTCAGGGCACTTATTTAAAGTGTCTATAACTATTTTATGTATTTGTTTTTTAGGAGTCACTATATATGATTGTGTTGTTTTGTAATTGTTATTAATATTTGAAAGATTTTGTGATTTAAATAATTATGTGTTTGCTGTCCTGTATTAGAAAACTAAATTGACACTTTTCAGCTCTTAAGTGAAAAATTAAGTCAGCACCTTATCATCTGTTGAGCAGCGATTAAAAAGTGAAATAGTTCGTTTTAAAAAACATGCCCTTTGAAAAAGTTTGGGGGGTTGGTGTTCCCCAACAAAGGGAAAGAAAAAAAAATGTATTTTTGCACAACACCAGCAGTACACAACAGTGCTGCAGCACACAGTCACTGTGTAATAAACCCAAAATTGCACTCCCTCACAGACTATTAGGAATGGACAGTTTGGTATGTATTATACCGTCCACCGACTAGTATAACAAGCAGACCATTTGTTGTGAAACAAAGAGGGCAGAAAAATACACTACGGTACACTTAAAAAACATATTGGAGTAAAACACCAGCTGGTGATTACTTTTGCCTGGACTTTCACAGTATGTAGGCCCTTGACAGATTAACAGGTACAAAATAGTACACCCCTTAGATGTAGGTATGTGGTGTGCACTTATGAGGGCCGAAAAATGTGCTACAGTACAGTTAAAAAAGTATCTGAGTATAAACACCAGCCAGTGAGTACTTTTGCATGGACTTTCACAGTATATAGGCCCTTGACAGATTAACAGGTACAAAATAGTACACTACTTAGATGTACGTATGTGGTATGCACTTATGAGGGCAGAAAAATGTGGTACAGTACACTTAAAATTTTTTATTTTAGTAAAACACCAGGCTGTGATTACTTTTGCCTGGACTTTCACAGTATCTAGGTCCTTGACAGATTAACAGGTGCAATATAGCACACTACTTAGATGTACGTATGTGGTATACAGTTATGTACTTATGAGGGCAGAAAAATGTGGTACAGTATGCTTAAAAAATTTTTATTTTAGTAAAACACCAGCCGGTGATTACTTTTGCCTGGACTTTCACAGTATTTAGGCTCTTGACAGATTAACAGGTACAAAATGGTACACTACTTGGTATGCACGTATGTACATCGTATTTAAAAAATAAATAAAAAATATATATATATATTTTTGCACAACACCTGCAGGACACAACAGTGCTGCAGCACAAGAAAGCTGTGTGCTAAACACAAAATTGTATTCTGTCAAAGATTATTAGGAATGCAGTGCTGGGTATTATGCCGTCTACAGACTAGTATAAGCAGCAGATGATTTGTTGCGGAATACAGAAACAGAATTGCACTGAAAAATTATTCCTGCCTCCTCTGCTAAGGTTTATAAAGTTGAGGCAACTTGTTGAAATGTATGAGGCAACACACAGCCAATGCTAAAGAAAGTGACTGGGAGGTTAATGGCTGCAGTAAAAAACATTTTCAGTGGAAAAAACACTGCTGTCTGTCCACCAAAACGCTGATGTGACTAGGAGGTGAAACGCTGCTGGAATGAGTTGATCTGTGTAACACACACACAGCGATGTACGTCCTATCTCTATGCAGTGTAATGAATGATATGACGAGCTGCAAAATGGCTGCCGATTATATAGGGCTGTGACATCACAGGGGTGACTGGCTGCTAATAGGCTGCATCATTAATGTGATCCCGGGTCATTCTGCCTACTTCCCTTCCCGCCTTGCCTTCCCAGCGATCCTTGCCCCATATACTGACATGTGGATCCACCATTTTAGATACTCTGTGTCAGGATCCGGATACTGTGAGGATACTGGTGGTGGACTTGCAGCGGCAGGTAACCCCCAGGTCGTTCCACCCGATAGCGACTCAACCCCAACTGATGGCTGAGACAGGTGCGGTACAAGGGATTAGGCAAGAGCAAGGTCGGACGTAGCAGAAGGTCAGGGCAGGCAGCAAGGATCATAGTCAGGGGCAACGGCAGAGGGTTTCGAACACAGGCTTGGGACATACAAGAAAACGCTTTCACTGGCACAAGGCAACAAGATCCGGCAATGCTGGGAAGGGGAAGTGAGGTTATATAGAGAGGGCACAGGTGAGAGCAATAATTGGGCCAGGCGCCAATCAGTGGCGCACTGGCCCTTTAAATCGCAGAGAGACGGCTTGCGTGCCCTAGGGAGCGGGGCCGCGCGCGCCGGGACAGAGCCGTCGGGGAACAGGACGGGTGAGGAGACCAGGATGCGAGCCGCGAGCAGGCGTGTCCCGCTACACGGGTCGCATCCCCGCCAGTGACATTAATGCAGCGTTCCCGGTCAGCGGGTCTGACCGGGGCACTGCAAGAAGGTGAACGCCATGAGCGCTCCGGGGAGGATCAGGGACCCGGAGCGCTCGGCGTAACACCCTGGAGTCTGGACCGCAGTAAATGGAGTTTAATGAAGTGATTCGCGCGATAGAATCGCGACGATATTCGCATTCATTGTGAATTGAATATTTCATGAAATTCTTAATAAATTAGGGTTCCTCAGCTTCAATTCGCTCATCTCTAGTTTTCAACATTTGTTTCAAGGTCCCATTGAACCTCTCGCAGAGACCATTTGCTTGGGGGTGGTATGGGCTTGCTACCAAGTGCTGTACATTCACCTTCTTGCAGAGACTTTGCATGAGATTGGACATGATCTGTGTGCCCTGATCAGTGAGAAAATCTCTGGGGATCTCCACCCTGCAGAATATATTGATCAGTGCATCTACCTCCTTATCTGCCTGGACGGAGGATGAGGCAACAGCCTCAGGGTACTTGGTCGCATAATCCTCCACAGTAAGAATAAATGGTTTCCTTGTGCTGCTGGGTATAGCTAGAGGCCCCAAAATATCCACTGCCACTAGTTCAAAAGGTACAGATATGACTGGTTAGAGCACTAGGGGAACACGAGTTACATCCCCAGACTTACCCACCCTCTGGCAGACATGACAGGATCTACAGTAATTTGCAAAAGCAGTACCCATACCTGCCCTGTAGAAATTGTGTGCCAACCTGGACTTTGTCTTGGCCACTCCCAAATGTCTTGCCTGGGGGGCTCTCATGGGCTAACCTCAGCAGCTTTTTCCTGTACTGCCTAGGAACTACTAAGTGCCTGTCTCTCTCCTGCGGCCCTAGTATGCCTCTGGAAAGGGACTCCAAGATATTGTTTTCCCAATATACCCAATGCCCATCTGTATCAGAACCTGGCTGTTCAGCGTGTTGTCTCAGCCCTTCAAGGGAAGGTTAACTGTGTAGGGCTTCCTGGAAATGCTCTTTGCCCCCCCCCCCCCCCCCCATCTCGCTGCATCAGGGAGCACATCTCCCTCAGGGGAACTAGCATCTCCACCTCCCTCTGCTTTGCTTGCAAATCACAAATCTTGCCCCTTTCATCACCATCCTCCTTTCTTTTTACAGCTGCAGCCCTGGCTCGCTGCTGACGTGTTACCACTGCCACCATTGGTAAGCCTCCCTGGGGTTTACCTTTCTCCCCCTCAGTCCCAGACATAACAATGTTACAGGCATCATACACAGGCCCATCATCCTTCCCTCCTACTCAGCCATCTTAGGCTGGGTTCACACTACGTTTTCTCCCATACGGGAGCGCATATGGCAGGGGGGAGCTAAAACCTTGCGCTCCCGTATGCCTTCGTATGCGCTCCCGTATGTCATTCATTTCAATGAGCTGGCCGGAGTGAAACGTTCGGTCCGGTCGGCTCATTTTTGCGCCGTATGCGCTTTTACAACCGGACCTCAAACCGTGGTTGACCACAGTTTTAGGTCCGGTTGTAAAAGCACATACGGAGCAAAAATGAGCCGACCGGACCGAACGTTTCACTCCGGCCGGCTCATTGAAATGAATTACATACGGGAGCGCATACGAAGGTATACGGTAGCGTGAGGTTTTAGCTCCCTCCTGCCGTATGCGCTCCCGTATGGGAGAAAACGTAGTGTGAACACACCCTTAGTCTCACAGGATTGGGACATATCACTCACTGCTGGTCCCTCATCCTTACATGTCACCTGGAGCATACCAAACCCTCCTCCTAGCTAATCTCCACTAGTTTTTGGCATTGGTAATTCATTGTCATCACATTTTACAATACACCCCATTTCACTTTTGGAAAACATCACTGGTTCACTCACAGGTAAACATTTATCAATCCCCTGCACTCCCTCCCAGTTATCACATTTCACAGTGTCTCCTAAAGTCTTGCACAGTACCTCAGAACAAACTGGGCTCTCTCCTAGCCCATCTGGTGTGCAGGTAGTGTCCTCAGGAGCATAATGACAGAGCATCCGACCCAAATCGTTCCCCAACAGAACATTAACAGGGATGTCCTCAGAGACGCCCACCTCCCGCAAACCTTTGCCTGTACCCCGATCCAGGTATACATGGGACATGGGCACAGCAGGTCGCATACCTCCAATTCCATTTAAAGCCATGGTTCTTCCAGGGATGATGTCCTCTGTTTCCACCACTTCAGGCCGCACCAAGGTAAATGAGGCTCCAGAATCTCATAAACCCACTGTCACCAGGTCACCTACAGTTACACTCTGTAGGTTATCCCCTCTTTTCTCCACCACTCCAGACACCAGAAGAACGGCTATGTGTCCTCAAGCTGCCGGTGAAGAATTCTTCTTGTTGGGGCAAGTGGCACCCAGGTGTCCAATCTTATTGCATCTGTAACATTGGCGGGTGTCCCCCTGACCATATGGGGCTCCTGTTGCTTTTGGTGATGATGGCAAGAATTTCCCGGCTGGCCTGGTGGTGTTTTGTGGTTGTGTGGCTCCCCTCCAGGTACTTGCTCCAGCTTGTGCAGATCCAAGCTTTGCTGCTGGTGCCGGTTATTGGCAAAGTCACCTCCTAGTTCTGCTGCTTCCGCTGCTTCTTGGGCTTGCGGTCCAAAATCCACTCTCTGGCTTCAAAGCTCCATGTTTGGAGAAACTGATCATGGACCATGAAGTCCTCCAGGGCCTCATAAGTAGTGATTTGTAGGCCCCCAGTCCATTGCCTGAATGCAGTCCTTAGCTGACCTGCATGTTCAATGCAGCTTTCTGTGGCACTTTGTTGCAAAGTCCGAAATCTTTTCCGATAAGCCTCTGGAGTCGGATTAAAACTTTTTAGCAGGGCAGATTTTATTGCCTCATAGTCCTGGTCACTTTTAGAGGGAAGAGAAGCAAACACATCCAGAGCTTTCCCTTGCAACCGTGGGGATAGATATTGTCCCCACTGTTAGGTAGGTGGAACTGGCGGCAAACCTTTTGAAATCCCCTCAGGAACACATCCAGATCACCATCTTTCTCCAACATTGGGAAATGTTCCAAGCGAGGTTTGTGGTCTCCTTGATCCTGCACATCACTGCGTGCAGATAAAGCATCCCCTTTCAGCCACAGAACCTCCAGTTCATGGCTCCGCTGGGCCTCTCTTTCTGCTGTTCTTTCTGCCGTGCCTCTCTTTCTTTGCTGCTTGTGCCTGTGCCTCTCTCTCTGCAGTTTGGTACTGGAGAAGCAGTTGGATTTTCTTATTAGCATCCACCGTCCCAAGGTGTTGTAAGGTGGTCTGCATATAAGAGTCCAAGGCCTCATTTGGAGTACTGTCCTGATAGGGAGCAATGTTGTTGCATTCCCCAGAAGATATCAGTCCTTGGATGGCAGTTCCAGATTTAGGACTTTGTCTCACGTCACTCAGCTCTGCTGCACGTGCATCAAACTCCACAAGATAAGCAATAAGCTCCTTCTTCTTTCGCGCAGTAGGGATCTCCTTTTCTTGGCACATTAGCTCCAGTGCAGGCTTGGACTGCTTGAGATATGCCTCCATATTTCTGAGATAAGACAGAGGAGGTAAAACAGGAGATGGGGAGGGAAGAACTGTCTTGAACTCTTTTTTGTATGCCTTTTAAACCACTGAGCTCTGTCTTTGGAATTTGAACACAAGAATATGTATGCAATTTCTTTTAGTGCTAAGATTTCCTTACAGGTAAAAATCCAGCAAGCACTAAAAATCTCTAGATATATACTGATGCTGCCACCAGTTGTCATGATAACACTCTATCGGTCCAGCCAAAATGTTAGAGAGAGTGTGATGGTGCAAGGGTTAAAGCCACCAGACCTCTGGGTACCCCTACTAGTCCCAGCAAGTCCTTACAGCATAATGGTATGGCAGTCCTTGTGAGTGAGAGTCCAGAGTCTTTGAACCAAGGTTTGTCTAGCATCTCAGTTTTATAGTGGTTTTTAGGAGGGAAAAGGGAATTCATCTCACCCCACAAGGGGGTTGGGGGGGGGGTGGTTTCACTGCCCTCCCTCTTTCCTGCTCCCTTCCTTATCTTAGCTTGTTTTGTTTTAGGAGGTATAACTAACACATACAGACAGACCCCCCAATAAAACTGGAATACACAAAAACAAATTCACAAAGCTCTATTATGAATGGAGCAACAAATCTGGCCATCTGCTGGCCTCCGCCCTTAGAGCCAAGAGGTCTTCCACATTTATTCCCGAAATCCAAACATCACCACATACTACTTCCCACCTTACAAGGGACATTCTTGCAGCCTTCAACAAATATTATACAGACCTTTACAACTTGCCACGGCCGACGGCGCTCTCTGCCCCCCCGACTGACCTGCCGACTCTCCAACAATACATATCCTCCACCGCCCTGCCCAGGCTTTCCCAGGAAACTTTTAGCGCCCTGGACTCTCCCTTCTCCCCAGAGGAGTTAGACTCCGTGATTTCATCTTTGCCATTAGGCAAGAGCCCAGGACCAGACGGTTACACGGCAAAATTTTATAAGACCCTTAAATCGGAACTGTCGGCTCCCCTCCTCCAGACATTTAATAAGATCTCCTCAGGATCCCACCTTCCTCCGTCCTTCCTACAAGCATATGTGACGGTGATCCCCAAGGAAGGGAAGGACCCCCTACTCTGCCCAAGCTACCGCCAGATTTCATTAATTAATGTTGATGCTAAATTTTTTGCTAAATTACTGGCCAATAGGCTGGCGGGCCATCTGGACTCCCTTATCCATCCCGATCAGGTGGGATTCGTCTGGGGCAGAGAGGCAAGGGATAATACCTTGAGGGCTTTCTCCTCGGTTCATCACGCTCATCGCCTCAAAACCCCCCTTCTGCTCCTGTCCCTGGACGCTGAAAAAGCCTTTGATCGGGTGGATTGGGGCTTCCTTGAGGCCACGCTCTCCCAGATTGGATTGGGACGGTCCATGATGGGGAAGATAATGGCATTATACTCGTCCCCACAGGCGCAAATCCGAATCAATGGTCAACTGTCTGCCCCCTTCTTCATCCGTAATGGTACACGGCAGGGATGTCCCCTGTATACGCTCTTATATGTCCTTTGTATGGAGCACCTGTTGGTGGACATCAGACGCAACCCCAATATACGGGGGCTGTCCCTGTCGTCGTGCCATTATAAATGCTCGGCCTTCGCAGACGACCTTCTTCTGTTCCTTTCCACTCCACTAACATCCCTGCCTTCACTTGTGGCTACTGTGCGCTCTTTTTCGAGTTACAGTAACTATAAACTGAACGCGTCCAAATGCGAGGCCCAGCCTATCCTGGCCCTTCATAGGCAACTGACGCCCTTCGAGCGTCTCTGGTCCTCCTCGACACCAGTGTGCAAACCTATTAGTGTGATTTACTCCCTCCTACTAGACACACACTCAAGCAATCTTCCATAATTCTGCTCGGCATGGGAGAGGGAACTGAGCTGTCCCATCTCAGATTGGGAGTGGAACCAGGCCTCCTCATCGTGCCACAGGTCCTCCACCTCTTGCAAGGCGCACAAAACTAACTATAAAATTATGGCACGATGGTACCGAGTACCCTCCTTACTGGCTACGCGAACGTCGTGGACGAGTGCTGGTGCTGTGGAGGGCCTGGTGGCACCATGACTTGCATCTGGTTAGAATGTCCTTCTCTGGCCGCGTTCTGGTCACAAATTTTAGATGTTATATACCGACTGACCTCTGTCCGACACCCTAGGTCGCCTAAACCGACCCTCCTATCTATCCTCCCGGATAATATCCCACGTACATGTGCCCGTTTGCTACACTTTTCACTGTTAGCGGCCAGGACGGTCATACCCAAACTGTGGAAATCATCGACACCCCCTTCAATCTCGTCCTGGCTTAAGGAGGTTACCCACCTACATAGAATGGAGGAGCTACTTGCTGACTCTCGCCACCAAATTGACAAGTTGTATGCCATCTGGCGACCATGGTCGGAATTTATCTCGTCTAGCGATTTTGAAACCCTTCACCCGGGAGATTAAGGTCTCCTGGATTTTACCACATAGTCCTTCAGAATCCGAGGTGGATCCTCGAGTTGCCCGGGGGTCACTGAAGCTGTTCGCGCCGCACGGTAATTATAGTCCTCATCCTAGACCTGTACCCTCTTCCTCTCCTCACCCCCTCTCCTGCTCTTCCCCCTCCCCCCTGTCTCTTCATCACTCACTTTAACTTCAACTTTTAACTTTTTTCTTACTTACTTCCTTGCTTTGGTATTAAGCCTGCCATGGAATTGTTCACTGTATATGACTGCCTACCTCATCCCGAGTTTACAAATCAGATACCCCTCCACCCAACCCCTTCGTAGGTACTCACTGAATTGTTATAGTGTGTGGTAGTCTACGCCTCCGCCTGATCGTCCCTCTAAACCCAAGATGATTACAGGAGAAACAGGCATCAGAATGCGTACCGTCTAGTTCTATATTTCAGTTTTGTATTTCAGTTGCATTAATAGACAGCTGTATCTGATGTTTCTGCCTCCTACATACTTATTGGGATTGTTCCTTCTTGAGAAATGAGCAGATGTTCCAGTGGCAGTGTTCTGACTGATGTTTTCAGCTGTTATTTGAATGAATGCTTTTATTAAACTTCACTAAAACAGTACTTTGCAAAAAAAAATAAAAATACACAGTCTGAATGAACCCTCCCTCACCCATGCCTTAGATTATACATTATACACAAAAACAATTATAATACACATGTATGATTCCATAATCAGCCCTTTGGCCTGACACCTTGTTCCCGCCTTCCTAGGATTCCCGTGTCCTCATATGTGGATCCACCATTTTAGATGCCCTGGAGCCTGGACCGCACTAAATGGAGTCTTCATCATCAATAGAAGGGATGATCAAGATCTTGGATAAGTGTAAGGGGGAGAAATGTCATCTCAAATATTGGTGTCCCATCTCTCTCTTGAATATGGACTACAATATCCTTGTCAAGGTTCTGGCCAACAATTTGAAGACAGTCATCTGGCAGATTGTTCACCCAGACCAGACCTGAGGCATTCCTGCCCACAGAATCGCAGACAGTCTTGCTCTTGTGAGATACACGATCCATTATATCCAAAGCTGTTGCACACACATGGCACTGGTCAGCCTTGATCAGGAAAATACTTTTGACCAGGTCTCTAATAAATTCATGGGAAGCGCATTGTGCAAGCTGGGTCTGGGGAAAAAGTTCAACTCATATGTTAATGTTGTGTACTTTTCCCGGTGTTGGTGAATGGCTGGAAGATTGACTCCTTCCTTGTCCTCTTTGGGGTCAGACAAGGCTGCCCTTTTTCATCTCTCCTTTTGTGATAAAGAAATGTTCACAGAGTCTATCTGAAAGAATGGAGAGATCAGAGGGATTGCCACGACCAGATCACTATGAGGTGAAAGATCTTGCTCTACATTGATGATGTAACTGTCTTCTGCGCTGACCAGTGTTTGGTGACTACACTTGTCCAGACCTGTGAGGACTATGGCAGAGCTTCAGAGATAAAGCTCAACTGTGGGAAGTTGGAAGCTATACTTTTGGGGAAATGGCACCTGGCTTCTCCAGCCCCCTTCCCTTTTACTCCTAAAACTGGACTTCATCCAAATCCTTGGAGTCTGGTTTGGGAAGGAAGGTGTGGCCATCAAGTCCTGGAAAGACAGACTGGCTGAAATAAACTCAAAGATTAGACTGTGGAGAACCAGACAGCTCTCGATTGAGAGAAAAACACTTGTTCTGCCTAGTGAAATTCTGCCTGTGCTACAGTACATCACACAGGCATGGCCCTCTTTTATGACCGTTTGCAAGGCCAACACCAGAACTATGTTTTGCTTCATCTGGGGCAAAACGGAGTAAAGCAGACTGTGATGTATAAGGAGCCCAGCAAGGGTGGAGGATGTACCTGATATCCCCACTCTTGTCATCCTTTGCATGTGTCAGTGTGCAGAGAACTCTTGTGGAGAAGAATGGCTCTGTAGACAGGTCCATGTGTCACTTGTTTATCTTGCCCCTTTGGTGGGGTCTTGGCAGGAACAAGAGGGATAGCTCTATCCCTTACATCTGGCATACTCCCTGGTTCTATGGGGATGCTGTCAGTAGTGTTGAGCGTCAATATGCGCAATTTGAATATTTATTGTGAATTTCGCATATTCGTGAATATAGCGCTATATATTCGTATTTACGAATATTCGCAATTTTTTTTTCACACAGAACACATCACAGTGATCTCATCCCTCCCTGCTTCCAGCTTGTTGTCTAAAGATGGCTCCTATACTATTTACTGTAATAGACTGATGAAGGACCTAGAGGGTCCGAAACGTGTCCGATCTTACACCCAAAGAACATTATTTGCACTATTTGCACCTTTTGCTGTACCTTATCACCACTTCGGCACTGGGTCACCAAGTATCGCCATCATCAGAGCACGCACTCCCACGAGGACTTCCAGCCAGTGAACACCCTGAGAAGCAGCTTTTTCAATTTTGGGAGATTTGTCTGTCGAGAGGCAGACTCCGTCACCCGAAGTATAGGAACGCCATCATTTCCAAGACACCACTAGACCAAACTACCCTGATCCCCTATCACGTTGCAAACTATCTATCTGTGGATGCAATACTTTTTGGTTACTTACCTGCTACTGTGTGACAAGTTTCTAGTGATGTTGCAAACATAAAATTTTCCGTTCGCGAACGGCGAACACGAATTTCCGCAAATGTTCGCAAACGGGCGAACCAAGCAAACCGCCATAGACTTCAATAGGCAGGCGAATTTTAAAACCCACAGGGACTGTTTCTGGCCACAATAGTGATGGAAAGTTGTTTCAAGGGGACTAACACCTGGACTGTGGCATGCCGGAGCGGTATCAATGGCAAAACTCCCATGGAAAATTACATAGTTGATGCAGAGCCTGGTTTTAATCCATAAAGGGCACAAATCACCTAACATTCCTAAATTGTTTGGAATAACGTGCTTTAAAACATCAGGTTTGATATTGTATTGATCAGGTAGTGTAAGGGTTACGCCCGCTTCGCAGTGACAGACCAAACTCCCCGTTTAACGCACCGCAAACAACCGCAAACAATCCATTTGCACAACCGCAAACTCCCTATTTGCACAAGGTTGGATACCAAGCTAGCCATGTCCCGTTCCTTGTCATTGAAGGTCTCTTCCTCCACCCAGCCACGTACAACACAAAGGGGTCCCCGAAAGGTGACAACAAGCCCCCTGGGATGCCTGCTGTGTTTGGTCTTCCACCTCCTCAAAGCCACCTGTCAGGATCCGGGTTGGCGGAGGGTGAGGACACTGCAAGTGGATCTTCTGCACCAGAGAGGTGATGGCGTGGGCCGTACCAGGGGAACGGAGTCTAAGGGGTTACTGCTATTCACCAGAGCCCGCCACAAAGCGGGATGGACTTGCTGCAGCAGGTAAACCCAGGTCGTTCCACCAAGTAGCGACTCAACCTCTCTAGCGGCTGAGATGGCGCGGAACAAAAGGGCAAGGCAAGGCAAGGTCAGACGTAGCAGAAAGGTCAGGGCAGGCGGCAAGGTTCGTAGTCAGGGGCAACAGCAGAGATTCTGGAAACACAGGCATGGACACACTGGAACGCTTTCACTAGGCACTAGGCAACAAGATCCGGCAGGGACAGGAAGGGGAAGTGATGTTTTATAGGGAAAACAGTGATTGGACTAGATTGGGCCAGGGACCAATTAGTGGTGCACTGGCCCTTTAAATTTCAGAGAGCCGGCGCACGCGCGCCCTAGAGAGCGGGGCCGCGCACGCCGGGATGGGACAGAGGAAGGACGGAGCAGGTGAGAAGAGACATGGGATGCGATCCGTGAGCGGGCACGTCCCGTCCCGCGGATCACATCCACTCCGGTGACAGGGTAGCAGCGCTCTTGGTCAGCAGCGCCGACCGGAGCGCTGCAAGCAGAGCAACGCCGCGAGCAACGCGCTCCCCCCGTTACAGTACCCCCCCCCCCTTGGGTCTCCCCTTCTTTTTGGAACCCAGAAATTTACGAATGAGTTCCTTGTCAAGGATATTGACCTCGGGTTCCCAACACCTCTCTTCAGGGCCACAATTCTACCAATCAACGAGAATAAATCTTTTACCTCGGACAACCCTGGAGGATCTCTTTCACAGAGAAGATATCAGAGGATCCAGAGGCAGGAGCAGGAAGAGTGACTTTGGGAGAATAGTGGTTAAGAACAACAGGTTTGAGTGAGAGACATGGAAAGAGTTAGGAATACGGAGAGAGGAGGGCAGAGGAAGTTGGTAAGAGACAGGGTTGATTTGTTTTTTGACTTTGAAAGGCCCTAAAAATCGGGGGGCCCAACTTGTAACTGGGTAGATGGAATCGAATATACTTAGCAGAAAGCCATACCTTGTCACCAGGGGAAAATACTGGAGGAACCCTTCTCTTTTTATCAGCATGCGCCTTCATTCGAGATGAGGCCAGTAGAAGCGACTTTTGAGTCCCACGCCAAATGGAAGGAAAATCTTGCGTCAATTCATCCATGGCAGGAACCCCAGAGGAAGTGGGGATGGGGAGGGGGGAAGCGGGTGACGGCCGTACAACACAAAAAATGGTGATTTGGAAGAAGACTCAGAATTTTTTAAAATTGTACGAAAATTCAGGCCAGGGCAGGAGGTCCACCCAATCGTCTTGGCGAGAGGAGACAAAATGTCGCAGGTAGTCACCAAGTATCTGATTTACTCTCTCCACTTGACCGTGGGATTGAGGGTGGTAAGCAGAAGAAAAATTTAGTTTGATTTTTAATTGACTGCAGAGTGCCCTCCAAAATTTAGAAACAAACTGGACGCCTCTGTCTGAGACGATGTGCGTGGGAAGCCCGTGGAAGAAAAAATTGTTTCGCCAATTGTGGCGTAGAAGGAAGACCTGGCAGAGGAACAAAATGAGCCATTTTAGAAAAACGATCAACGACCACCCAGATGACTGTATTATTGCGGGATGGTGGCAGATCGGTGATGAAGTCCATAGCAATATGGGACCATGGCTGTTCAGGTACAGGTAAAGGAAGGAGGAGACCTGCCGGCTTCTGGCGAGGAGTCTTGTCACGGGCACAGGTAGTACAAGCCTGAACAAAATCAGTCACATCCTTCTGCAAGGAGGGCCACCAATAGAGTCTGGAAATCAACTGCTTCGACTTCTTGACACCAGCATGTCCGGCCAAAAGAGAAGAATGACCCCATTTAAGAATCTTGAGGCGAAGGCGTGGAGGTACAAAAGTCTTTCCCAGAGGAACTTGCACAAGAGTGGTAGGAGCGGAGCAGATGAGACACTCAGGAGGTATGATGTGCTGTGGAGGGGCTTCAGATTCGGAAACTTCGGTGGAACGTGATAGTGCATCAGCTCTAACGTTCTTGTCGGCTGGACGAAAATTGATTTCAAAATTGAAGTGGGCAAAAAACAATGTCCATCTAGCTTGGCGAGGATTTAATCGCTGGGCAGTCTGGAGATACGATAAATTTTTATGGTCCGTGTAAATGATGATGGGATGCAGGGACCCCTCTAAATGATGTCTCCACTACTCGAGTGCCAATTTAATAGCTAAAAGCTCACGATCTCCAATCGAATATTTTTTTTCTGCAGAAGAGAAGGTCTTGGAGAAAAAGCCACACGTGCGATTTTTCCCAGTAGTGGTCTCGAGTTAAAACGGCACCGGCACTAACAGAAGAAGCATCTACTTCGAGGATAAAAGGCTTCGAGGGGTCAGGCCTGGACAGAACAGCAGAAGCGAAGGCAGCCTTGAGCAGATTAAAGGCCTCCTCCACCATAGATGGCCAGGACCTCGGGTTTGCTTCTCTTTTGGTCTATGCTACAATAGGTGCAACGATAGTGGAGAAGTGGGGAATAAATTGACGATAGTAGTTAGTGAACCTGAGGAAGCGTTAGATAGCTCGCAATCCAGAGGGGCATGGCCAATCCAGAACCGCAGAGCGTTTGTCAGGATCCATTTGAAGGCCTTGGCTGGACACAATGTAACCCAAGAAAGGTAGACTACTGCGTTCAAAGAGACACTTTTCAATCTTAGCATAAAGGTGATTTTTGCGTAGGCGCTGTAACACCTGACGGACATGGAGGCGATGTTCCTCAGGGATAGAAGAAAAAATAAGAATGTCATCCAGGTAGACTACTACACAGGTATATAGCATGTCACGAAAAATGTCATTGACAAAGTCCTGGAAAACTGCTGGGGCGTTGCAAAGGCTGAAAGGCATGACAAGATACTCAAAATGTCCGTCACGGGTGTTGAATGCAGTTTTCCACTCGTTTCCTTCACTTATATGGATAAGATTATAAGCCCCTCTTAGATCGAGTTTGGTAAAAATTTTCGCTCCCCGCAGACGGTCAAACAGTTTAGAGATAAGGGGGAGTGGATAACGGTTCTTAACGGTAATTTTATTTAAAACGCGGTAATTGATGCAACGAAGAAGAACCCTGCTCCAGCAGGAGACAAAGATTTTCTGATAAATCCTTTTTTTAGATTTTCTTGAACATACTCGGACATAGCTTGGGTCTCTGGGGCAGAGAGAGGATAAATTCTGCCACGCGGTGGAGAAGTACCAGGAAGCAAGTCAATAGGGCAGTCAAAGGGTAGTGTGGTGGTAAGGCCTCTGCTTGCTTTTTACAAAAAACATCAGAAAAGTCCTGGTAGGCCTTAGGCAGGCCTGGCAGAGAAGAAGCGACGGTTACTTGACTGATGGGTAAGGTCTTAAAGCATCGCTGGTGACAGGTAGGACCCCAACTTCTAATGTCCCCAGAAGACCAGACGAGAGTAGGAGAGTGGAGCTGGAGCCAAGGCAAGCAAAGTAGAACTTCAGAAGTACAGTTGGAAAGCACAAAAAATTCAATCTCCTCATGATGGAGGACACCTACGTTCATGCGCAAGGGCACTGTGCGATAGCACACGGTACAGTCCAGATTCTGTCAGCTCACAGAAGAAATGAAGAGAGGCTTGTCGAGACGGGTCACAGGGTTGTTGAATCTGTTGACTAATGAGGCCTCAATGAAGTTACCTGTTGAACCAGAGTCCAGAAAGGCCACAGCAGAAAAAGGCATATTTAGCAGGCAAAGAAATCGGTACAGAAATAGTTAAGCGTGGAGAGGTAGAATCCACACCCAGTAACGCCTCTCCCACGTTTACTAGGTACGTGCGTCTTCCCAGACGCGGAGGACGAATAGTACAGTCCTTCAGGAAATGTTCGGAGCTCGCACAGTAAAGGCAAAGGTTCTCATTCCTGCGGCGAGTCCTCTCAAGTTGGGTCAGGCGAGACCGATCCACTTGCATAGCCTCCTCGGCAGAAGGCACAGTCACAGGTTGCAGCGGATGCTGGAAGAGAGGTGTTGGGCGGGGAAACCGCCTGGTGTGAACGAGATCCTTTTCTTGGCGTAGCTCCTGTCGCCTTTCTGAAAAACGCATATCAATGCGGGTGGCCAAATGGATTAGTTCAGACAGGGTTGAGGGTATCTCTCGTGCGGCCAGAACATCTTTGATGTGGCTGGATAAACCTTTCTTGAAGGTCGCGCAGAGAGCCTCATTATTTCAGGCTAATTCTGAGGCAAGAGTCTGGAACTGAATGGCGTAATCTCCCACTGTAGAGTTTCCTTGAACAAGAATCAACAAGACCGTCTCGGCTGAAGAAACCCGGTCTGGTTCCTCAAAGACAGAGCGTATTTCTGAGAAGAAGGTCTGGACTGAAACGGTGACAGGATCGTTGCTGTCCCAAAGCGGAGTGGCCCAAGACAACACCTTACCAGAGAATAAGCTGACCACGAATGCCACCTTTGACCGTTCCGTGGGAAATTGGTCAGCCAACAGCTCCAAGTGCAGAGAACATTGGGTCAGGAAGCCACAGCACAACTTAGAGTCCCCATCAAACTTATCCGGAAGAGAAAGACGGACTCTGGTGCTGGAAGTGGCAGCTTGCAGTTGAGGAACTGGCGGAGAAGATAGCTTTAGAGGCAAGAAGTTGCTGAACCATTGCAGTCAGTTGTGGCAACTGATGTCCTTGTTGGACTACCTGTTGAGACTGTTGTGCCACAACGGAGGTAAGGTCTCCAAGGCTAGGTAGCGGCACCTCAGTGAAATCCATGGCCGGATCTACTGTCAGGATCCGGGTTGGCGGAGGGTGAGGACACTGGAAGTGGAGCCTCTGTACCAGAGAGGTGATGGCGTGGGCCGTACCAGGGGAACGGAGTCTAAGGGGTTACTGGTATTCACCAGAGCCCGCCGCAAAGCGGGATGGACTTGCTGCGGCAGGTAACCCCCAGGTCGTTTCACCCGGTAGCGACTCAACCTCTCTGGCGGCTGAGATGGGGCGGTACAAAAGGACAAGGCAAGGCAAGGTCAGACGTAGCAGAAAGGTCAGGGCAGGCGGCAAGGTTCGTAGTCAGGGGCAACAGCAGAGATTCTGGAAACACAGGCAAGGACACACTGGAACGCTTTCACTAGGCACTAGGCAACAAGATCCGGCAAGGACAGGAAGGGGAAGTGATGTTTTATAGGGAAAACAGTGATTGGACTAGATTGGGCCAGGCACCAATTAGTGGTGCACTGGCCCTTTAAATTTCAGAGAGCCGGCGCGCGCGCGCCCTAGAGAGCGGGGCCGCACGCGTTGGGATGGGATAGAGGAAGGACGGAGCAGGTGAGAAGAGACATGGGATGCGATCCGTGAGCGGGCACGTCCTGTCCCGCGGTTCGCATCCCCTCCGGTGACACGGTAGCAGCGCTCTCGGTCAGCAGTGCTGACCGGAGCGCTGCAAGCAGAGTAACGCCGCGAGCGCTCCGGGGAAGCAGCCGGACCCCGAGCGTTCGGCGTTACTCCACCTTTCTCCTCTCTCTGCGTTGCATCTCTCTGCGTTATTATAAGGTGTGTTAAGTAGTACTATTCCTATTAACCCTGTTATATCCCCTAACAGGGGATGTGTATATGGCCTCAATTTTAGGAACCGGGAGATGGAAAAAGATGCTTGGTCGGTCCTTCTACTTCAAATTTGGGGCACACGTGTGAAGGAAACTGACTGCTCTTATTTCACAGTCAAATTTCTATTTTTTTTTTTATGTACACTACTGTTACACCAGATATGAGTTGCACTGGTTGTGACACTGTGCCCTGGCAGGCCCTGAAACGCACACGTGTGAAGGAAACTGACTGCTATTATATTTCAGTCAAAAAAGTTTCTTTTGTTTTTTAAATGCAAGCTATTGTGACACCAGATATGAGTGGAACTGGGCAAGTGGGCACAGTATACGCTGTGTGCCTGACACACACGCTGGCAGGCAGGCAACTGCAATTAGATTACACAGGAAAAAAAAGCAGACTGATGTTCTAGCCCTAAAAAGGGCTTTTTGGGGTGCTGTCCTTACAGCAGAGATCAGATCAGGACTGTAGTGGACACTGAATACACTAGCCTAGCTATTGATTTCCCTATTAAATCAGCAGCACCTACACTATCCCTCCTCTCACTAAGAATGCCGCTTCAGAATGAAGCTAAAATGGATGCTGTCCAGGAGGTGGGAGGGTCTGGGAGGGAGGGTCTGCTGCTGATTGTCTGGAATGTGTCTGCTGACTGTGAGGTACAGGGTGAAAGTTTACAAATAAATTTGTACCTTGGACATTAGCATATTTTCCTTATATAATTATTACACATGTACCTCGTATTTTTCATAATTTACTCTTCTCAGCTATCAATATTACTGAATCACACTATAGAATGCCTGTACATTACATTTAGTCCCACTAATTTCAAACCACTGTACGTCCCAGTTTATTCACAACAATACATATAAGTAGTCCTTGAGAACCTGCCCATTTGTCAAATTTTCTTTTTACAATTAAAATGATACCCATGATTACATACTTTTCTATTATTGCACCGCTTTAACCAAATTAGTACATTTAAATCCCTCTATTTTGCTGACCTATAGCTTTTTCATTTTTCCGTATAAGCGGCGGCATGAGGGCTCATTTTTGTGCCGTTGTCATGTTTAGTGCTCCGACCGCACATGCTGGCCCTGAGCGCATGGCCCTGTCTCCTGCTGCTGACGGCGGGGCTGGAATTCCCAGCCTGTCATTCACCACCTACTCCTCCTGCACTCTCCTCGGCTTCTGTGCTCCAGCATGCTTGCCACCGTCCCTTAGGGCGCACGCGCCGGAGCTCTGAAGTTTAAAGGACCAGTGCGCCCATTAATTAAGTGACACCTTGCTCACGTAATATATTCCTCCCCCTCCTACACTTCCCTGCCAGATCTTTGTTGCCCTAGTGCCTGAGAGAAAGCTTTCCAGAGTATTACCTTGCCGTGTATTGTACCCTTGTTCTGTGACTTACCTTGCTCCTTTGCTGCCTACCTACTGACCACCTGCTGCGTTCCTGACTTCGCTACTGTGCCGCCTGCCCTGACCTCCTGCTTTCCTGACCACAAGTTGCCTCATCCTACCTTTGCCTCGAGTTTCCTTAGCCACCTGTGTGGTCGAGCCGTGCCACGGGTAGCGACCTGGGTGCCGCCGGCCGCAGCAAGTCTATCCCTCTTTGCGGCGGGCTCTGGTGAAAACCAGCGGCACCTTAGACTCCGCTGCCTGGTATGGTCCGTGTCATCTGCCACACAGGTCCAGTGGATCCACTACCACCTGTGTCCTGTCTACAAAAACGTAAGTGTTACAGTAAGATCCATCATGGATCCCATGGACGTCTCAGACCTTTCCTCCATTGTGGTACATCAGTCTCAGCAGTTGGCCTGACAAGCACAGCAGCTTTCACAATTACACTGTGCTCCATGCATCTGGAGCTCATGTCCGACCAATTCCCAACAGAACGAGCTAAGGCTGCCTTTGTGGTCAGTCTGTTATCCAGAAAAGCCTTTGCCTGGGCTACTCCTCTTTGAGACCACAGTGACCTGGTTACCTCCAACTTGACTGCGTTTCTAGCGGAATTTCGCAGCGTCTTTGAGGAACCCGCACGTGCCTCTTCTTCCGAGATGGCTCTTCTGAACCTCTGCCAGGGAAATTCTTCCGTTGGTGGCTATGTGGTTCAATTCCGCACCCTAGCCTTTGAACTGGCATGGAATGATGAGGCCTTTTGTGCTACTTTCAAGAAAGGACTGTCTAGTAGGATAAAAGATGCTCTCGCAGCACGTGAGCCTCCATCTTCTTTGTCAGAACTTATCCACCTGGCTACACGTATTGATGTGCGTTTTGCTGAAAGACATGAGGAACCTCATTTGGAGAGAGAACATCCACTGGCACCAGACTGGCACCCGTTTTTCAACATCCTCCTCTACATTATCCTGAGCCTCTTGCCGAAGAGGCTATTCAAGTGGCTCGTTCTCGCTTGACACAACAGGAGAGATCACGACTAGTGTTGCTCGCGAATATTCGCAATTCGAATTTTATTCGCGAATATCGCATATTCGTGAAATCGCGAATATTCGCGAATATAGCGCTATATATTCGTAATTACGAATATTGTTTTTTTTTTGTTTTTTTTTCACAGTACATATCACAGTGATCATCCCTCTCTGCTTCCAGCTTATGTGGTGTAAGAAGGCTCTAATACTACTGTGTGAGACTGGCGTGCAAATTTTCGCATATGCGAATATTTGCATATGCAAATTTTCGCATATACGAATTTTCGCTTATGCTAATTTCTGTATATGCAAATTTTCGCATATGTTAATTTTCGCGCACACGAATATTCGCATATACGAAAATAAAACGAGAATATTACGAATATGCGAATATTAGCGAATATGGCGAATATTCGTCCATATATTCGCGAATATTCGCGAATTCGAATATGGCCTATGCCGCTCAACACTAATCACGACAACGCAGTGAGAATTGGGGCCTGTATTGTGCTAGCTCTGAGCACTTCCTCAAGGATTGTACAGTTTGTCCTCAGCATCCGGGAAACGCTCGCACCTAGGGTATGTGGGAGAGGCGTCTCTAGGTGTGAATACTACCTCTCCTTGCTTAACCATTACATTACCATGTACATGTCTTTGCTTCTGCCAAGTCTTCCTTCAGCGCTACAGCCTTCTTGGATTCTGGTTCCGTAGGGGACTTTATTGATGCTTCTTTGGTCCACAAATATCACCTTCCTGTTACTTGGCTTGCCAATCCCTTGTTCATCTCCTCAGTTAATGGAAAAAATCTGGACTGTAGGTGCACTTCCGTACTGAATCTCTCGTCATGCAAGTGGGAGTCTTGCATAAAGAAAGGATAGAATTCTATGTACTCCCTCACTGTACTTATGAGCTTCTTCTTGGCCTTCCACATCATTCTCCACAATTGGATTGGAGAACTGGAGAAATTCTTCGCTGGAGACAATTCTGCCAAAATCTTTGCCTCCAACCAGTTCAGTCTGAAGTTGTTTCTTGTCTACCTTCTTTACCTGGCCTGCTGCCACCTTACCAAGATTTTTCTGACATATTGTGCAAGAAGCAGGCTGAATCTCTGCCTCCACATCGTCTTCTGCTTGGTACCACTCCACCACGTGGAAGGATTTACCTTCTATCGGTTCCTGAGACCAAAGCCATGGCTGAGTATATCCAGGAGAATCTCCAAAAGGGATTTATTCGTAAGTCTTCTTCTCCTGCTGAAGCTGGTTTCTTCTTTGTAGGGAAGAAGGATGTCTCACTTCGCCCATGCATTGACTACAGGGGACTTAACAAAATCACGGTCAAGAATCGTTGCCCATTACCTCTTATCTCTGAACTTTTTGATCATCTCCAAGGTCTTCTCCAAGTCGGACTTACGTGGAGCGTATAACCTCATTTGTATCCGCAAGGGAGATGAATGGAAAACGGCCTTCAATACTCGTGATGGACATTTTGAGTATCTCGTAATGCCTTTTTGACCTCTGTAATGCTCCAGCCGTTTTCAAGAGTTTGTCAATGATGTCTTCTGTGATCTTCTCTACACCTGTGTTGTAGTTTACCTAGATGACATCCTGATCTTCTCTACCAACTTAGAGGAGCACCAAACTCATGTTCGTCTGGTTCTACAGCATCCACAGAAGAATCATCTCTACGCCAAACTGGAGAAATGCCTATTCGAGAAATCTAGTCTTCCATTTCTTGGTTACTTTGCCTCTCATTAAGGCCTGCAGATGGATCCAGATAAATTGTCTGCAGTATTGGATTGGCCTCGTCCTTTGGGCCTACATGCTATTCAACAATTTCTGGAATTCGCTAACTATTATCATCAATTTATCCCACACATTTCTTCCTTGGTTGCTCCAATTGTAGCTCTCACTAAAAAGGCTTCTAATCCTGAAAGTCTTGGCCACATGAGGCCGAAGTGGCCTTCTCCTGTTTAATGTCAGCGTTTGCCTCTTCTCCCGTGCTTACAAGACCTGATCCGGAGAGGCACTTTGCTTTGGATGTTGATGCCTCATCTGTTGGTGCCATTCTTTCTCCTAAAAACACCAAGGGCAAGACTGTAACTTGTGGGTTTTTCTCCAAGACCTTCTCTCCTGCTGAGAGGAATTACTCCATTGGAGATTGTGAACACCTCACTATCAAGCTAGCTTTGGAGGAATGGCAAAATCTATTGGAAGGATCTTCTCATCCGGTCAGCATCTACTCTGATCATAAGAATCTTCTATACCTCCAGTCTGTTCAGCGTTTGAACCCCGCCAGGCAAGGTGGTCTCTGTTCTTTTCTAGGTTCAACTTCTTCATTCACTTCAGTCCAGCAAACAAGAACATTAGGGCAGATGCTCTCTCCAGGTCCTCTGACATCATTAGTTTGGACTCCACACCTAGACATATTATTCCTCCTGACCGTTTGATTTCTGCCGCTGAAATTCAGCAAGTTCCTCCTGGAAAATCCTTTATTCCTGCCAGATTGAGAAGCAAGGTACTGAAATGGGGTCATTCTTCCTTGACAGCAGGACATCGTGGAACACGTAAGACTCTACTACTAATCCCTCGGCACTACTGGTGGCCCCATCTTGAATGTAATGTCTCTGATTTTGTCCGTTCCTGTGATACTTGTGCCAAAACTTCTCGGCAGAGACCTGCCTTTACAGCCTTTACCAATTTTTGAGACACCCTGGTCCCATATCGCCATGGATTTCATCACCAATTTGCCACCATCTCGTAATAACACTGTCATTTGGGTCTTGGTAGATTGCATTTCCAAGATGGCTCATTTCATTCCCCCGCCTGGTCTTCCTTCTGCCCCACATCTGGCGAAGTACTTCTTTCTGCATATGTTTCACTTACATGGTCTTCCTCATCATATCGTTTCGGATTGCGGAGTGCAGTTTATCTCTAAGTTCTGGCGAGCCCTATGTACCCGTCTGGACATCAATCTGGACTTCTCCTCAGCTTACCACCCTCAGTCCCTCAGTGGAGAGGGTTAATCAAATTCTCGAGACTTATCTTCGGCATTTTGTTTTAGCTCGCCAAGACAATTGTGTCGACCTTCTCCCCTGGGCCGAATTTTCCTATAATCAGAAGGATTCCGAGTCCACGAGGTCGTCTCCCTTCTTTGTTGTCTACAGACTTCCTCCCCGTTCTTCTCTTCTACTCCCAGGTTCCTCCGGTGTGCCTGCTGATGATGAGCTGGTCCGTGACTTCTCCACCATCTTTCAACAAACTCCTCAGTCATTATCTCAGGCTCCCTCACACATGAAGGCGCAACTTGATAATTGTAGAAGACCTCCTCCGTCCTTCTCTCCTGGTGACATGGTGTGGCTTTCCTCCAAGTACATTCATTTCAAGATTCCCTGCTATAAGCTCGGTCCTCGCTAGCTTGGTCCCTTTCAGGTCCTGCAAAAAATTTATCCTGTCTCCTACAAACTCCGTCTGCCTTCTGCATTACGTATTCCCAATTCCTTGCACGTCTCACTCCTCAAGCCTCCTGTCATAAACCGGTTTTCTCAAAAGAATCTTGTCCCCATACCTGTCTCTGGCTCTTCTGACATTTACAAGGTTAAAGGGATTCTCGCCACAAAGACTGTGAGAGGTAAACAATTTTTTCTGGTTGACTGGGAGGGTTACGGTCCTGAGGAGAGATCTTGGGAGCCAGAGGAGAATAATCTCGACCGTGAACTTCTCAGGAGTTTTCTGAACCGTAAAAAGAGGGGGAGACCAAAGGGGGGGTACTGTCATGCTTAGCGCTCTGGCCGCACGCGCTGGCCGTGAGCGCATGATCCCGTCTCCTGCTGCCGTTGGCGGGGCTGGGATTTGCATCGCGCGACGTGCCCCCATGCAAATCTCCTTGGCTTCTATGCTCCGTGTCCCCATCCCTTAGGGCCCACGTGTGCTGGAGCTCTGATATTTAAAGGGCCCATGTGCCCATTAATTAACACCTGCGCTCACTTAATAAATTCCGCCACCTCCCACAATTCCCTGCTGGATCTTTGTTGCCCTAGTGCCTAAGAGAAAGCGTTCCAGAGTATTACCTTGCCGTGTATCGTACCCTTGTTCTGTGACCTGAGCTTGCTCCTTTGCCGCCTGCCTACTGACCACCCGCTACGTCCCTGACTTTGCTACTGTGCCGCCTGCCCTGGCCTCCTGCTCCCGCTCCTTGGTATGGTCCTTGTCATCTGCCACACAGGTCAGTGTTACAGCCGTGATCTGTACTTTTTATTGATACCACATTTGCATATATAAAACTTTTAATAATTTTTTTTTTAAAGAATGTGGGAATCCAATGTTATAAAAAGCAGCAAATATGGACTTTTTTTTCTTACGTTCACGCCATTTACCGTATGGGATCATGATAGTTCAGATATTTACACATGCGGCAATACCAAATATGTTTATTTATATATATATATATATATATATATATATATATATATATATATATTTTTTTTTTTATTATTATTTTTTTTTTTTTTTTTTACACTTTTTGGAGGTAAAATGGGACAATAAAAAAATTTTGGGGTAAGGGGATTTTTCTAATTTTTTTCACTTTAATAGTCTCCATAGGGGACTATTTATAACAATCATTTGATTGCTAATACTGTTCAGCGCTATGCATAGGGCATAGCACTGATCAGTATTATAGGTCATCTTCTGCTCTGGTCTGCACGATCTCCGAACAGAGCAGAAAACCCATGGAAGGCGGCGCAGGCAATTGAGGGGACCTCTGTCCGCCATTATGGATGATCGGATCGCCGCGGCAGCACTGCGGGTGAAGCGATCATTCATTCTAGTGACCACACTCTCGCAGATGCCGTGATCTGTAATGGTGGACATCTGTTCGATCACGGATGTCGGCCATTACCAGCGGGTCCCTGGCTGCAATCAACAGCCGGGACCTGCCGCGCATGACCCGAGCATCGCTCCAAAGCTCGGGGTCATGTACAGGACGTAAATGTACTTGCTGATGCGTTATGTACCACCCCACCAAGACGTACATTTACGTCCTGCGTCATTAGGGGTTAAAGGGGTACTTTGGCCCTAGATATCTTATCCCCTATCCAAAGGATAGGGGATAAGATGTCTGATCGCAGGGGTCCCACCACTCTGGACCCCGCAATCTCTCCTGCAGCAACCACTTATCATCAGCTTCACGGAGCGAAGATCGCTCCGTGTCTGATGACTCAGCGGTGGGACCCTCCGATCAGACATCTTATCCCCTGTCCTTTGAATAGGATAAGATGCCTAGGGCAAGAGTATCCCTTTAATACTTGAAGGTACCCAATAAAAATTACAACTTATTGAGCAAAAAATAATAAACCTCTGTCAGTGCAAAAATAAAAATGTTATGGGTCATTGAGGGGGAAGAGAAAAAAAACATAAGCTAAAAATCATGATTTGTTGATGACTTATATGTAAGGCTAGGTTTCTACTTTACCTTTAAAAAAAAAAAACTGGAGAAAAAGCACCACAAAAACTACCACTAGATTTTCCTGCATTTTTGCTTTTTTTGTGGCATTTTTCCTGCCATTTTTCCCTCTGTGTGGAAATTGCATTTTTTGCCCCTTTGTCAGGGTTTCCCTGCAGGCATTTTTTAGGAAATTTGTTGGGTACCATTAAAATAAAAATAAAATAATAATAATACAGTAGGGATGCAGGAATTTGTATGGAATTAATTTTATCATTTTTGTAATGATTTTTTATTTTATTTTTTTAAGCAGTGAACAATTACCAGGAGCGGGGCAGGGGATTAATAGCGGTCAATAATATAAAAATAGTGAAAATGTCCGATTTTTTTAATGTGTCATTTAATCATTTATTTTGTGTAATCAATGTATTGTTATGTGTAATGTATGTGTGTTAATTACTTTTTTTAAATTTTTCCTATTAGGTACTTTAAATTTCCCTCAGTGCTGCGCTATTTCCATCATGGAACAGCCTTTGTTCCATGATGGGAGTAGTAGTCCAACTGCTGAGGGATTAATGGCACCGGGTCTCTGCACCGCTCCCACCTACCTACATACAGAACTACAACTCCAAGCAAGTCCTAACACTGAGGACCTGCTGGAAGTTGTAGTCTTGTCTATATTTAGTGGGGAGCTATGTCGAAGCAAGCGGGGCTAAGGGGCTCAATAATAATGTGCTAAAATTGATTTTTAATAAAATTCAGGAAGATCATTTATACATATCAGCAAATGTGTATAATATGGGACCAGTGGGACCCGCGGACAGTTATCAAACAGCACAATGTACTTGTTTTATAACTGTCCACAGGTACTGCCAGTCCCAGATCATGAATAGTTGCAGATATGCATACATTTTTTTAATGAATTTTATTAAAAATTTTATTAAAAATCTGCCGCCTGCTTCCCTGGCTTTCAAGTTATGATTGCAGTGGGTTTTAGGAGTGAGACCCGATGCCATTGATCCCTCAGCAGCTGGACCACTACTCTCATTATGGAACAAAGGCAGTTCAATGATTGAAATACCGCAGCGTGGAGGGAAATTTAAAGTATTATACTACCATCAGCTCTTATTAATCCCCTGCCTTGCTCCCAATAATTGTTCCCTGCTTTAAATAAAAAAAAAATATATAAAATTGTTCCCTAAAATTTCAGCCATCCTTGCTGTATCATGTTTTTTTTTTTTTTATGTTATCCTAAGCCATCCCTTTTTTAGATGGCTAAAGTAAAATAAATGCCATAGACTTCTATAAGAGAAAAACACCAAGTTTTTTGTGAAAAAACTTCTCAACGTGCTGCAATTTTGAAAAACTGCCAAGGAACATAAAAACGCCAAAGAGGAATGAAAAACCACCAAAGAGGAGAGGAAAAATGCCAAATGGATATTGCATTTTGCGTTTTCACATTGACTTAAAGCTACCGTCTGAAAAAACACTACTCAGCAGAATTGGCATTTTTATTGGCATTTTTGCGAAAAAAAAAAAAAAAAAACAAGTGGAAACCTAGCTTAACTCAGCAATTGTTCAATGTTCATTATGGACAATTTCTCCTCAGACTTATGGTATAGCTAAATATTCGGCAAAATTAAGCTTGTGGAAAACTAAAATGCTATGTGTAGAACTGTGAATTATGTAACTTAAAGAGGTACTCCGCTGGAAAAAAAAAATTTTTCTTTTTATATCAACTGGTGCCAGAAAGTTAAACATATTTGTAAATTACTTCTATTAAAAAATCTTAATCCTTCCTGTATTTATTAGCTACTACTGGTGGCCCCATCTTGAATGTAATGTCTCTGATTTTGTCCGTTCCTGTGATACTTGTGCCAAAACTTCTCGGCAGAGACCTGCCTTTACAGCCTTTACCAATTTTTGAGACACCCTGGTCCCATATCGCCATGGATTTCATCACCAATTTGCCACCATCTCGTAATAACACTGTCATTTGGGTCTTGGTAGATTGCATTTCCAAGATGGCTCATTTCATTCCCCCGCCTGGTCTTCCTTCTGCCCCACATCTGGCGAAGTACTTCTTTCTGCATATGTTTCACTTACATGGTCTTCCTCATCATATCGTTTCGGATTGCGGAGTGCAGTTTATCTCTAAGTTCTGGCGAGCCCTATGTACCCGTCTGGACATCAATCTGGACTTCTCCTCAGCTTACCACCCTCAGTCCCTCAGTGGAGAGGGTTAATCAAATTCTCGAGACTTATCTTCGGCATTTTGTTTTAGCTCGCCAAGACAATTGTGTCGACCTTCTCCCCTGGGCCGAATTTTCCTATAATCAGAAGGATTCCGAGTCCACGAGGTCGTCTCCCTTCTTTGTTGTCTACAGACTTCCTCCCCGTTCTTCTCTTCTACTCCCAGGTTCCTCCGGTGTGCCTGCTGATGATGAGCTGGTCCGTGACTTCTCCACCATCTTTCAACAAACTCCTCAGTCATTATCTCAGGCTCCCTCACACATGAAGGCGCAACTTGATAATTGTAGAAGACCTCCTCCGTCCTTCTCTCCTGGTGACATGGTGTGGCTTTCCTCCAAGTACATTCATTTCAAGATTCCCTGCTATAAGCTCGGTCCTCGCTAGCTTGGTCCCTTTCAGGTCCTGCAAAAAATGTATCCTGTCTCCTACAAACTCCGTCTGCCTTCTGCATTACGTATTCCCAATTCCTTGCACGTCTCACTCCTCAAGCCTCCTGTCATAAACCGGTTTTCTCAAAAGAATCTTGTCCCCATACCTGTCTCTGGCTCTTCTGACATTTACAAGGTTAAAGGGACCCGCGGACAGTTATCAAACAGCACAATGTACTTGTTTTATAACTGTCCACAGGTACTGCCAGTCCCAGATCATGAATAGTTGCAGATATGCATACATTTTTTTAATGAATTTTATTAAAAATTTTATTAAAAATCTGCCGCCTGCTTCCCTGGCTTTCAAGTTATGATTGCAGTGGGTTTTAGGAGTGAGACCCGATGCCATTGATCCCTCAGCAGCTGGACCACTACTCTCATTATGGAACAAAGGCAGTTCAATGATTGAAATACCGCAGCGTGGAGGGAAATTTAAAGTATTATACTACCATCAGCTCTTATTAATCCCCTGCCTTGCTCCCAATAATTGTTCCCTGCTTTAAATAAAAAAAAAATATATAAAATTGTTCCCTAAAATTTCAGCCATCCTTGCTGTATCATGTTTTTTTTTTTTTTATGTTATCCTAAGCCATCCCTTTTTTAGATGGCTAAAGTAAAAAAAATGCCATAGACTTCTATAAGAGAAAAACACCAAGTTTTTTGTGAAAAAACTTCTCAACGTGCTGCAATTTTGAAAAACTGCCAAGGAACATAAAAACGCCAAAGAGGAATGAAAAACCACCAAAGAGGAGAGGAAAAATGCCAAATGGATATTGCATTTTGCGTTTTCACATTGACTTAAAGCTACCGTCTGAAAAAACACTACTCAGCAGAATTGGCATTTTTATTGGCATTTTTGCAAAAAAAAAAAAAAAAACAAGTGGAAACCTAGCTTAACTCAGCAATTGTTCAATGTTCATTATGGACAATTTCTCCTCAGACTTATGGTATAGCTAAATATTCGGCAAAATTAAGCTTGTGGAAAACTAAAATGTGTAGAACTGTGAATTATGTAACTTAAAGAGGTACTCCGCTGGAAAAAAATTTTTTTTCTTTTTATATCAACTGGTGCCAGAAAGTTAAACATATTTGTAAATTACTTCTATTAAAAAATCTTAATCCTTCCTGTATTTATTAGCTGCGGAATACTACAGAGGAAATTATTGTCTTTTTGGAATGCTCTCTGATGACATGACATCACGAACACACTGCTCACTGCTGACGTTATTATAATAATAATAAGACTTTATTTATTGTTGTCCTTAGTGGGATTTGAACCCAAGGCCCCAGCACTGCAAGGCAGCAGTGCTAACCACTAAGCCACCATGCTGCCCTTAGCATACATCTGCTATGCACAGTTGCTAAAATGGACAGAGATGTCAGCAGAGAGCACTGTGGTCGTGATGTCATCAGTGTTCCAAAAAGAAAGGAATTTCCTCTGTAGCATTCAGCAGCTAATAAGTACTGGAAGGATTAAGATTTTTTAATAGAAGTAATTTACAAATATGTTTAACTTTCTGGCACCAGTTGATTTAAAAAAGAAAAAAAATGTTTTCCCACAGGAGTACCCCTTTAACACACATCTGTATGTATCTGAAATTCACAGGGCTTTGTGCATTGTACTGAACATGCTTTGTAATATTTTTCTACTCAGATACATAAAAACAAAGGGAAAAGACCTTTGTGACTCATACTGTATGTAGTTCTGTGGATGCTATTAATCACTGTCTGAAAAGTCAACTTCATAAATCTGGATTTTCTGAAAAAAAGACTTTAGAAACATTTCCTCACAGCTTGATGAATCTATGTCCTTGTTTCTTAACTTCAAAAGAGCTGTGATAATAAGAGGGGAGTAATTTATACACTATACTAACTATTGATTAAGATTTCAGTTGAACTGCAGGAACTGTGTGTGCATCACTTTTATATCCTCTAACCTTACTATTTCATTAAAATATGACAGTGATCTCTGTCTCTATATTTCGTACAACCTCCATTGCTCCTTCTTTCATAAAAATAGAGTCTGTACTGTACATATCCATGGCTCGTGTGCTAAACATACCTATGCATATATTGGCAAATAAAAGATGGCTTTTGCCTAAGGTGTAGAAACTCTGTAGCAGAACTTCAATTCTCCAAGGTGAATGTAATATGCTATTAATATCTGTCAATCAGCTGTGCTGTCATTTATAGGACTTCCATTACAATGGGAGAGAAAACCAGGACACAAATGTTTTCTCAGTCTATAAATAAAATTAATTTAGGACTCAATAGATGTAAAATAGTTATAAAAAAAAACACTCATAATAAAATGTTGTAATTGGGTGATACAGTTGTGCTCATAGGTTTACATATCCCAAATGGATATGGGTACCATTTTTAGAAAACATAATTCATCAGATACAACACATCTATTATTTTCAATGTGTCTTAAAGGGAACCTGTCATCATCACATTCAGTAGATATGAAGAGCAAAATTCGACCCATACGTCAGGCACTGTTCCAATTTCCAAGGTAAAATAAATGTAGCCAAAGCAATATGGCGGTTATTTATATGGCAGTATATTTATTTGGTTCTTAAATAAATATAGTGCCTGCTGGCACTTTAACCGCCATATTGCTTTGGCTACATTTATTTTACCTTGGAAATTGGAACAGCGCCTGACGTATGGGTCGAATTTTGCTCTTCATATCTACTTCACTGAACAGGAGTGGGTTCCCCATTCCTGTTACCCAATAGGCTTCGCAGTTCATTCTGACCAAGCTTCTGTCTGCACCCCTATCTAGGGGCGATAAGCGCAATTTATCCACTATAAGGTGAGCGGCCAACCATAAGGCTGGTATCCTACCCTAACCCTCATTCCACTCTGTGTCTAATACACGAGGTAATAAATGAGGTAATAAACGAGGTAATTACACGAGGTAATACACGAGGCGCGGTCCCTCTTCTTTCTCTTTTATCATAGATATATCATCACATTCATGCTGCCTGAACCACGACCAAGGTCATTAATGATATGGGTGGATTAGAGTACTAAGACAGGTAATCAAGCTTGGGTTTTTTAGTCTGGATAAAAGACGTCTTAGGGTAGGATCACACGGAACGGATCTGACCCTACGTTGTGCTTCCAGCTGTGCCTGCTCGAGGCAGCGGATTGCAGACACACAGCGGTCTGTGAGTCACCATGTAGATGCTCAGTGTACTCGCAGACATCGCGACCACTCCCACTGCTCCCTGAGCTAAGCCGAGAGCATCCGCTATGAGTGCGAGTACACTGTGCATGTCACTGAGGAAAGGACCTAAAGTGGTCATGAAAAGCGTCTGACATCATTATTATTCACACTGCATTTGGATTTCGGATAAAGACAGTGCATTTTTTTTTTCCTTTTAAAGCATTTCCCTGATTTTATCCAAACCTGGTTTTCCAGCTTGCTTTTCAAACATTCCAACTTTAGGAGGCCATACCAACAGTACTCCATCCTGTATACTACCATCATTCTGCCAATCTGGTGGATGCTCTCGCTTTTGGACATCCAAAGCATTGACTGAATAGACACGTACCAGCTACCTCTGCACCAGACAAGCGTCATCGGCACAGCGGCAGGATCCTGTTTGCTCACCCCACAGCCAGTGTGCGGATTACACAGACAGCAGCTGTTATTGGAGGCTGGAGCGCTAGCCGTTAGTCCTGTAGCACACCGGTCGGATGAGCTGTTTAGTGCACTATATGCATGCAACACTTTATTACATCAAGGTGATGACAAGTAAGCTCCTGTATACTGTTTTTAAACAGTGAGGAGACTGCTGTGACATTTTATTAAGAGTGTGATACAAGCTTTTCTATGGGATTAAGCTTTATACCATTGGAAGCTCACATTTTGGTTAATATCCAGGACTTTAGTATCATATAAAGATCAGAAATGTTGTAATGGGAGGCATTTATTATTTAATTGTACATTACTGTTTACTGTCTGACTGAGTAAATTAGTCAGGTTCTGCACTCAAGGACCCTGTGGTGACATATTGATTGGATGTTCTTTTTAATTAATATTTTTAATACATTTATATTGCTTTATCTTACTTTTTATGGCCATATCCTTGAGCCCAATTATATTTATTTTTTCCTATGTCTAAATTACACATTTGTTTGAGTTTCTGGAACCAGTTGATTTACACCGGAGTACCCCTTTAAGCCACATGGAAGAGAGAATGATAAAGAATCACATGACCTCCTGGTAGCCCATAGATACTTGAAAACAGCTCTTCTAGCCAATCAAGAGGCCACATTTTTTCCAGACTCGAATTTTAGGTTGAACTTGATGGACTCTTGTCTTTTTCCAAACAGCTATGTAAAATCTGTTTCATTGCAAGTTAAGTAGGACATTTTTTGTATACTAATCAAAAAAATATAGTGAATAGAGAGTTTTATGTCATTTTTGTACACAGTCTGTTTAATTGCAAGTTAAGTGTAGCAGTTTTAAGCCATGGGACACCTATTTTTCTGAAAAGCAGTGCATAGAGAGTTTTTTTGTCAATGTTGTGTACTTTCAAGCCCAATAGGACTCCAGTCCTATTGCCACTCTCCAATACAGGAATTTTTTTTTAACGCTTGTAAAAAGCCATTACTTCTTACAAAGTAGCATAGTTTATAATGTTGAAAAAAGACAACAGTCCATCAATTTCAGCTTAAACCCCTACTGTGATAATCCAGAGGAAGGAACAAAAAAAACAAAATAAAAACAAAACATGAGGCTGATGCCAATTGCCCAAACATCCTTTCCAATTCCAATATGGCAATCAGAATTAATTCCTAGATCAAAATTCTATCCCCATCTAGTATCCAAACCTTGTAAAAGTATATTTTTCCAGAAAAGCATCCAGGCCCCCCTTCACTATGTTTATTTAGTCAGACATTACAACATGATGTGATAGAGAGTGCCATAGTCTCACTGCTCTTACAGAATCTAAGTCTGTGATGATTGTAAAATCTTCTTTCCTCTAGACATAGAGGATTCCCTCTTGTCAAGGCACCTTTTTTAATCTTAAAAATGCATGAAAACTACTAGTACAGTGTGGTTTTTGCCTACAGTCAAGCATGATGGTGGCACTTGAGAGCTACAGTTTATTGAGGGAACCATGAATGCCAATATGTACTATGACATACTGAAGCAGAGCATGATCCCCTCCTTTCGGAAAGTGAGCCACTGGGCAATATTCCAACATGATAATGTCCCCAAACACACCACCTAGACCACCACTGCCTTTATAAAGAAGCTGTGGTAATGGTAATGGACTGGCCAAGCATGTCTCCAGTCTTACACTCTATTGAGCACCTGTGGGGCATCCTCAAATGAAAGTTGGGGAAGTGCAAGGTCTCTCACATTCATCTGCTCTGTGATGTCATCTTGGAGGTGTGGCAACTTGTGAAGCTATGTTGAACTCCATTTCCAAGAGGCTTCAGGCAGTGCTGGAAAATAACTCTGACCACATAAAATATTTAATACTTTGGACACTTCCACTTAGAGATGTGTTGTCACAGTGTAGACATGATGGTTGTGTGTTGAGTTATTTTGAGAAACAGCAACTTTAAACTCTGTAGAAGAGTGACCTTTCTTCAGTGTTGTCACATGAAAAAATATGATAAAATATTTACAAAAATGTGAGGGGTGTACTTACTTATGTGATATATGTATATATATATATATATATATATATATATATATATATATATATATATATTATATATGAGGTCTGAGTCAGAGTACGGCCATTGCTAATAGTCCTGAACAGCGCTTTGGAGGTCACAGTCCCATTAGGAAAAGATTAACATTTTTAATTGCTTAGCTTAAGAGTCCAAAGCTTGTTTTAACCTATAGAAATCTATCACTTACTCAACTACTTGTTTCATCATTAGTACTGAAGGCTCATTGACTTCATTACCTTCAGGCATCATTTAGTCAGGACACTTTCTCTTGTACTGAAGCTTCTGACCAATGTTCGGTACCATTCTATGCTTTTGCAGCTTCCAGCTTTAGTTTCATTAAATAAATATACACTATCATAGTACTGTTTCTGTATATGCACGGGGAGCAAACAATGAATATCTGTTCATAACCACTGACCGACAAATTCCGCCTGAATTGTGCACCAATGCCACACAAAATCTGAACAAGCCAGAAACCACTCAAGGAAGCAGAAGCTGAATTGATGCTGAAATTCTGCCCGTGTGAATAGACCCTTAAATGTCCCGACAAAACCACAATAAGCCAAAGGGGCATAGGTTCAAATTAAGATACAAACTCGACATATGTATTATATTTTCCGATAAAATAATGAGTATTCTGTAGGAAAACTATCAGAAATCGATGGCCAAAAAAGCACACAAATAACAACTTAACCACTCATTGTTAATAAATTACCTATTTGTAATGTGTGTAGAATAATTCATTTTTTAAGAAAATGATATGAATGAAAAAGGAACAAAGTAAAAAAAATCTCATAACTTAATGAAACAATAAACTTTTGGGTTGTCAAATGTTGAATGAGGGGAAAGTTTTTTTTGGTATTTTTTATTGTCATGTGCCAGAATTGTCATATGTGCCAAATCTGGGCCAACATTTTCCAACAAAAGATCCACATTAGTAAATAATGGAAGTAAATATGACACATATAAAAGAAACCACACAAAATCAAAACCCAACCCCATTAGTAAATTAGAACCACTGGGGGTAATTTACTAAGAGTGGAATGTTGTTTTCTTTGTGGGTACATTTCCCAATAGGTATTTTCCATGGTATTTACAAATTTTGCCCTTTTCCCAGAGTTTGGCTGTTTTTCAACTGCTTTGAGATGTTGGTTTTCCAGAGCTAAAATTCATCAATTTTTTTGTGGAAATTGTAATGTTTGTTTTTGTATTTTTCTGTCTTGTATCCTGAGCTGTTTTCCCCCATGTTCTGTAGTTTGGTTTTGTGGTTCCTGTACTCCTTCATGTTATGGAGTTTTGTTTTTTCTTGTATCAGTTTTTATAGAGGTAATGATTGCTGACCATGAGTGTTTTAAGTACATGCACTGATCATAGTGTACAAGATTACTGATCTTTAGTGTCCTCTGTACATTACCATTGATCTATAGTGTCCTCTGTACTTCATCACTGGATTGTGTCCTCTGAACTAGTATCTGTTTATGTTTAGTGTTCTTTGTTCAGAGTCCAGTGTGAACAGTGTTCTATGTTTCCTGACCTGTTTAGTGTTTTACTTTCAGTTCATCCCCTGCATCTCCTGTTTTCTGCTGTATACTTATTTCATATCTAGTTTTGTTCATTTATTCATATCTGCCTCTTATCTTGATTCCGGTTTATGAACTGTATGTTAGTACGCTATATCTTGCCCTGTTTGTATATTTATATCCTGCCTGGTTTATTTGGTTGTTTTCCCATTACGTTTCTGACCTGTCCCCGACTATGTACAGTATTATTTGTGTACCTTTCCGCCCATTGCACTATAACACAGGTAGGGACCTGCACCGTGGTTGTCGATCCACTGTTTAGGGCAGATGGGCAAGTAGGATGGGAGACTGTTTCTAGGGACAGCTTAGGGCTCACTCTCTCTGTCCACCCCCAGTCATGACAGACTAACCAATCCACCTATGTGCTCTGGTGCCACTTTCTGTGTTCCTGGATCTCCATTTTTGAAGTTTACCAGATGCAAAGCTGGCAGAAATATGTTGGTAGTACACCCTGTGGTAAGGTATGTTGTCCTATGTGTCATCTTATGATCAAAACTCAACAAGTGGTGTCGGCAACATATAATTGTGTATTTCCCATTAAAACCTATGTTTCTTGCGAGACAGATCATGTTACATATTGCATATCTTGCCTGGAGTGCAAAAAGCAATATATAGGTTCAATGGTACGCAGATTAAAACAAAAAATCTCAGAGCACCTTGCACGTGCATGTGGTGATGGCAGTGTTCACACACGTGCACTGTCAGGTGCATCTTGGCACTTCAGGGATGTGCATGATGGTAAAGTTTCTCAAATGATGGTTACACTGATAGAATATGTTACTAAATCCCTGAGGGGAGGTGATAGAACACGCAAATTACGTTCTAGAGAAGCATATTGGATTATGAAGATGGCGACGAGAGAACCTGAGGATTTTAACCAGAGGTCAGACATAATGTTATTTTATTAATTGGGAGTTTTCTTATAGTATTTTGCCATTGTATTCTTACAGACGTTATGTATATCTACATTGACATGTATTTTTTATGGCTCCTGCTAATTTTCTGATATCATGTGTTGGCCAGGTGGGAGCTTGAAGTTAATTTCAGGAATGATACAGGAGGTGATATGCACATCAGGGAGGAGTTGTATTTTCACTAGTGTATTTATTCAGCATTTTGCATGTGTTCAAGCAGACCAAGAAGGCTACATAGCCGAAACGCGTCGGTCCTCGTTTTTATCTAATTTTGCACCTTGATGTTTTTAACTATGATGGAATAAAAGTTTGTGTTTTACACATATCCATGTGTCTGGAAGTGCTGGGGGATCATTGCTTCTAGTAAGCACTTTCTTCTTTTACTGATCCAGAGTGTCCTCTATACATTAACATTGGTCTATAGTGTCCTCGGTACTTTATCACTGGTTTGTGTCCTCTGAACTAGTATCTGTTTATGTTTAGCGTTCTTTGTTCAGTGTCCAGTGTGAACAGTGTTCTATGTTTCCTGACCTGTTTAGTGGTTTACATTAAGTTCATCTGTTCATCCCCTGCATCTCCTGGTTTCAGCTGTATACTTATTCCATATCTAGTCTTATTAATTTATTCATATCTTCCGTTTATCTTGATTCCGGTTTCTGAACTGTATGTTAGTACGTTATATCTTGCCCTGTTTGTATATTTATATCCTGCCTGGTTTATCTGGTTGTTTGTTTTTTTTCCTGTTAAGTTTCTGACCTGTCCCAGACTATGTACAGTATTATTTGTGTGAATTCGGGTAGAAAACAGACATGGTGCACATCTACAATCTTGTATAATGATCTGATTGCTTCTCAGCATACTATCAAAAACGAACAGGTTGTTAGTATATATTTTTGATCAAAAAATACAAGCCCACTCGCCACGTCAAGGCCACCTATTTAGAGTGGGTCCCTAACGTCCCTAGCATAAAATGGCGTAGCACTGGGCGGCGACCACCACCGCCGCGACACCAGTGCCCACGGGGGGGAAACGACCCACTGGCAGAGCGGCCCCAATGCCACTCAAAAAAGGAGGGGATAGAAAACACAGTGTGAATTCGGGTAGAAAACAGACATGGTGCACATCTACAATCTTGCATAATGATCTGATTGCTTCTCAGCATAATATCAAAAACTAACAGGTTGTTAGTATACATTTTTGATCAAAAAATACAAGCCCACTCGCCACGTCAAGGCCACCTATTTAGAGTGGGTCCCTAACGTCCCTAGTATTATTTGTGTACCTTTACGCCCATTGCACTTTAGCACAGGTAGGGACCGGCACCGTGGTTGTCAATCTGCCATTTAGGGCGGATGGGCAAGTAGGCAGGTAGGGACAGCTTAGGGCTCACTCTCCCTGTCCACCCCCGGTCATGACAGAAATATTTGTTAGGATTTGTCAAAACTGTCAGTGAGTAGAGAGTAGGTCAGGTTTTCTGGATTTTTTTTGGTTGCAATATCTGATGTTCAAAGCCTGTAACACAGTTTAGGTGCCAGACCAACGAAAAACAGTTGGGATCAAATTAGTAAATATCCCCTATTGTGTTTAATAATTCACTACACACATCTGGCTATGGGGAAAACAAAATGCTTGAAAAACACTGTGGCAGGAATTTGTCAGATCAGCGTATCATATGTTGATTTTAATTTTGCACACCTTTTACACTGTCTGTGTACTAACTTGAAAAGAGCAAAAGATGGAAAGACCGATGGGAAGGCGCCTAGTGTGATACCGTTGATGACAGGTGGGAGGGGTTAGTCGAAGAGTAGATAATGGGCGCTCACCTTAAGCGAGCAGAAAACTCGCATGTAGACCCACAGTGGGGTTAGTGGTATGGATAATAGTCCACCGGATGCAGCTGCTAAGCCCAGGGTACAGGACAGGACTAGCCAGTCCTGGATAGATATGCAGTGGTAAGGAAGAAAAAAAACCTTTTCAAAGGGCGCTGCTGTTGTCCTGGTGAGATGAAGATGAAAAGTCCGAGGCAGAAGTATTTTGCAAGATATAGCTTCTTTATTGGTGTAGAATCATAGCAAGCAGGGATACAGGCTAGATAACGCGTTTCGGGGGACAGCGCCCCCTTCTTCAGATCAGTGATAACAACTGGTGGTGCTTACATGGTATATATACACTTAAAATGGGCGCCAAACATAAGGGGCACATACTGTAAAGGCATGATAAATACATCAAAATAGACATGCAAATCATGAAAATCTATTCTGACACATAGAACAGCCTGATGGAATGGAGCTATTACAAAAACTCAAAATAAAATCATTGGTGAACAGCAGTAGGTAATATGCGCGCATCTGGAGCCGCTGGCCGCAGCTCCGGAGTGTGCGGCGGAAGTGGCCGTTGCTACAGACGAGTATCCAAGCAGTCTGTCGGAAGCGTCCGGCCAGAGAGTGTTGCCCGGGAGACGCGCGACGCGCAGAGGCGCAGCGCGTCACGGGCAGCGCTCAGGAGGCCGGCTCACCCGTGATGACAGGCACTGAAGTCCCTCGCTGGAACCCACAGGAGGGAAAGTGTCAGGATGATAGTATATGATGAATAGGCAGTGGTAGTTAATGTGTATAGACGTCAATAAAAATGTCACTGAATATGGACATCTTGAACTAGAGCCAGTGATGTGGCAATGAGAAAAGTGGGGGGGGGGCTTAAGGGGTGGAGGGAAAGTACTAAGGGGGGGGAACAATGGGCAGAAACAGAAAAACGTTCTATAATAGTAGTAGAAATAATAATGAAAATAAAAATAAATATAAATAAGAATAAAAATAAAAATAGAAATAGAATTAGAAATAAAAATAAATATAAAAATAAAAATAAAGATAAAAATAAAATTAAAATTAAAACTAAAAATAAATATAAAAATAAAAATAAATATAAAAATAAATAAATAAAAATAAATAAATATAAGAATAAAAAAAAAAAAAAAAAGAGGAATGGAAAATGGAAAGTGAGAAATGGAATATGAAAAATGAAAATAAGAACGTGGCAAATGTAACAGCAGGATATGACACTAAAAAAAAGGGGGGGGGGAACCAAACTAATTATGAATGTATATTGTGGGGGGGGGGGCAGCAAAGAGACAGCAAATGAAGTAAGATAAATTAGAAATAGAGATGCAAATGAGAATAAAAATATTATTATTAAGAAAAATGCATAAAAAAATATATATAAGTATAATGTATATAATAGTGATGCCTCACAAATTGCACTCAATCATCTCGTTCAGTCCACGGGGTGAGAGAGTCTGGAGACAATGAATCCAAAAATTCTCCCTGCGTCTCAGGGTGCTGTATCTGTGGGACTGATCACTGCTGATGTGTTCAATTGGAGTTGCAGTGATGGAGTTAAAGTCTTTTGCATGAGCTTCAGTCAGGTGGCGGGATACGCTATGCAACAGGAAACCATTAGCAGTGTTGCTGCGATGCTTGTTGATGCGTTCCCTAAAGCAGCGAATTGTGCGCCCCACATATTGTAGTCCGCATGGGCATTGTAGCAGGTATACAACGTATTTGGTGCTGCAGGTAATGTGGGTTTTGATGGGATATGTAGTCTTGGTAGAAGTGGAGGAGAAAGAGGTACATTTGTGTTTAATAACGGCACAACATTTGCATCTGGGGAGGCCGCACTTGAAACACCCTGTAATGGAAAGAAAACCGGTACTAACACACTTGTTTGTCTGAGGTTTTAACTTGCTGGGAGCTACTATATTCCGAATAGTACGACCTCTTCTGAAGGTAAGGGAAGGTTTGGTAGGTAACAATGGTCCCAAGTGTTGATCCTTTAGAAGGATGGGCCAATGGGAACTCAGAATGTTCCTGATTTTTGTGTGTTCCCGGCTGAAAGTGGTGATGAAATTAAGTGACCTATCGCCTATCTTGGTGTCGGCCTTAGGTTTAGGGAGAAGGCAGTCCTTCTGAGTAAGATTTTGTGCCCGGATGAAGGAGGACTGCACGAGAGAGTGGGGATACCCTTTAGCCCTAAATCTGGATTTGAGTATATTGCTCTGTGACACAAAGTCTCTCTCACTCGTGCAGTTCCTTCTGATTCTCTTAAATTGTCCGAAGGGTACGTTGCACAGCCATTTCTTGAAATGTCTGCTGCCAAAATCTAAATAGCTATTGCTGTCAACTTTTTTGAAAAAAGTTTTGGTGGTTAGTTGGTCACTGTTATTATGGGAGACCAAAACATCCAGGAATTCGGCGTGGTCCTGGAAGATGGTCTGGGTGAACTGAAGTGACCAGCTGTTAACGTTAAGGTCAGAGAGGAATTCCATAAGCAGAGAGACTTCGCCATTCCAGATTAAAAAGATGTCATCTATGTACCGTTGGTAGTACACGCAGTTCTTGAAAAGGGGATGAGTATAGATGTGTTGTTCTTCGAACATCCCAACAAAGAGATTAGCGAAACTGGGGGCCATTTTAGACCCCATAGCGGTGCCTTTGTGTTGCAGGTAAATCTGACCCAGAAATTCGAAGTAATTATGGGTCAGTATATGTCTGAGACCTTCCAGAATAAATTCCTTCTGAGCAGTGGGCATTCCTGAGTCTTTAGCCAGGAAGAAAGATACTGCCTGAATACCAAGTTCATGGTCGATTATGGTGTATAGTGATGTAATGTCCATGGTAACAAGTGTGTAATTCGATGACCATTCAAATTGTAGTATGGACTGGATAAAAGCTGTAGTGTCTTTGAGGTGAGAGGGGAGACTGGTAACATGTTTCTGAAGTAGAAGGTCAATGTAGTGGGAGAAGTTGGAGGATATAGAATTAATACCAGAGATGATCGGATGGCACGGGGGCTGGGTGAGGTGCTTGTGGATTTTGGGGAGATAATAAAAAATGGGTGTAGATGGTTCTGTGATGATGAGGAAATCCTTTTCTGCTTTAGATAGGACACCTTGGGAGTGACCGAGATTGACCAGTTTGGTGAGTTTGTCTTGGAAAGTTTTGGTAGGGTTGCTGGGGATAGGTTTGTAATATGTGGTATCAGTAAGAAGTCTGGTGGCTTCGCTGATATAGTCACTTCTGTTTAGAACAACAATGCCACCTCCCTTGTCTGCTGAACGAATAACGATGGTATTGTTAGAGGACATTGTCTTGAGAGCCGATTGTTCAGATGAGGATAAGTTAGATAAGTAATTAATCCGTTTATCATTCCTACACAGGGCGTCAAAGTCAGATTGCACCATTGTGGAGAAAGTGTCAATATGGCTGCCCTTTGCATGTAAGGGGTAGAATGTGGATTTCGGGCGTAGGTCGGTATTGATGGGGGGAGGTGATAATATGGAGGCGGGGTGAGTCTCGATATTGGCAGTGGTGTGGCCATTGGCTTCTTTGAGAGCAAAGAATGTTTGAATTGTGATTTTACGAATGAATTTGTTGAGATCCAGAAACAATTCAAAACTATTAGTTTTATTGGTAGGACAGTAGGAAAGCCCCTTTTTAAGGACTTGGAGTTCAATTTCTGTGAAAACATAACTGGAAAGGTTGAAAATTTTAACCATATTCAGTTCGTTTTCTTTTTGGTGTCTGATTCTCTTTTCTTCTTTCCTCTCCCTTCTGTTACGGCCTCCTCTGCATCCCCTCTTTCTGGAAGCCCATGCGGACTACAATATGTGGGGCGCACAATTCGCTGCTTTAGGGAACGCATCAACAAGCATCGCAGCAACACTGCTAATGGTTTCCTGTTGCATAGCGTATCCCGCCACCTGACTGAAGCTCATGCAAAAGACTTTAACTCCATCACTGCAACTCCAATTGAACACATCAGCAGTGATCAGTCCCACAGACACAGCACCCTGAGACGCAGGGAGAATTTTTGGATTCATTGTCTCCAGACTCTCTCACCCCGTGGACTGAGCGAGATGATTGAGTGCAATTTGTGAGGCATCACTATTATATACATTATATTTATATATTTTTTTTATGCATTTTTCTTAATAATAATATTTTTATTCTCATTTGCATCTCTATTTCTAACTTATCTTACTTCATTTGCTGTCTCTGCCCATTGCCCCATCTCCCTCTCCCTCCCCCCTTCCCCCCCCCCACAATATACATTCATAATTAGTTTGGTTCCCCCCCCTTTTTTTAGTGTCATACCCCGCTGTTACATTTGCCACGTTCTTATTTTCATTTTTCATATTCCATTTCTCACTTTCCATTTTCCATTTTTTTTTTTTTTTCTTTCTTAATTCTTATATTTATTTATTTTTATTTGTATTTATTTATTTTTATATTTATTTTTATTTTTATATTTATTTTAATTTTTAATTTAATTTTTATTTTTATCTTTATTTTTATATTTATTTCTAATTCTATTTCTATTTTTAATTTTATTCTTATTTATATTTATTTTTATTATTTCTACTACTATTATAGATCGTTTTTCTGTTTCTGCCCATTGTTCCCCCCCCCCTTAGTTCTTTCCCCCCCCCCCCCACACTTTTCTCATTGCCACATCACTGGCTCTAGTTCAAGATGTCCATATTCAGTGACATTTTTATTGACGTCTATACACATTAACTACCACTGCCTATTCATCATATACTATTATCCTGACACTTTCCCTCCTTTTGGTTCCAGTGAGGGACTACAGTGCCTGTCATCACGGGTGAGCCGGCCTCCTGAGCGCTGCCCGTGACGCGCTGCGCCTCTGCGCTTCGCGCGTCTCCCGGGCAACGCTCTCTGGCCGGACGCTTCCGACAGACTGCTTGGATACGCGTCTGTAGCAACGGCCACTTCCGCCGCACACTCCGGAGCTGCGGCCAGCGGCTCCAGATGCGCGCATATTACCTACTGCTGTTCACCAATGATTTTATTTTGAGTTTTTGTAATAGCTCCATTCCATCAGGCTGTTCTATGTGTCAGAATAGGTTTTCATGATTTGCATGTCTATTTTGATGTATTTATCATGCCTTTACAGTATGTGCCCCTGTTTACTGTAGCCCCTCCCCCTTATGTTTGGCGCCCATTTTAAGTGTATATATACCATGTAAGCACCACCAGTTGTTATCACTGATCTGAAGAAGGGGGCGCTGTCCCCCGAAACGCGTTATCTAGCCTGTATCCCTGCTTGCTATGATTCTACACCAATAAAGAAGCTATATCTTGCAAAATACTTCTGCCTCAGACTTTTCATCTTCATCTCACCAGGACAACAGCAGCGCCCTTTGAAAAGGTTTTTTTTTCTTCCTTACCACTGCATGTGTACTAACTTAGAAATCTACTAGTCTTTGTATCTTCCCTCTGGACACTTTCAGTGTCCCATTTGTAAAGTTATTATTAATTAGGATAGTATAAGCACATCCTATATGTAACTTGTAGTAACTTCTAGGTATTCTGAGTGTTCCATTTATAAAAGCTACTATACATGAAGAAAGCTACCTTTATTCTGCCTGCTTACTCTCTTATTATGCCCTTTTGCCTTTTTGGGGCATAATGTATGATCTTATAGTATTCTTGGCTATGTATTAATATATATATATATATATATATATATATATATATATTGCTTTTTATCAATTAACTTTGTGCTTGAAATTCCAAACTGTTTATGCACCTTGGGGGGCATTTATCAATGAATTCCTGGCAAAAGGGGTCAACAAATTACAATCATTTTGTCAAGGAAGGGTTTTGCACAACAATTAGAAGAATTTTTGCTCATCTCAGAACTCCTTGCTGATTGGGCGTGGCCTGTGGTGGAGGGGCATGGAAGGGGGCGTGTTTATCCCTGTTCACCGAATTTAACTCAGTTTATGCTTGCTAACAAGTGTAAACTTTGTTTGAAATCTCTCCCAGCTCAGGACTGTTGTAGATTTCAGGGACAGTGCACAGACAGCCATTATGTACAGAGATTTATGCAGAGATGTCCTACCAACTACCACCAGACCTACACAAACAAAACATATATCTTTTTCACCATTTTGGTTCATCAATCCTATTGATGCTCCCAATAGGAAGAATTTTTGGAACTCTTGGAAAAAGCTATAGTGTATTCTTCACTTGGCAGGCACATTACTTGTTGCAACTTGCAAAAAGTAAGAATTTCTTATATTTTTTTTTTTACTTCTCAATATTTACAAAATCTATTTTTTCACTATTTATTAGTACTTCACTATGTTTCTGATTTGCGGAGAACCTGTTAACCACAAACTAAACTTTATCCAATTTGGCCAGTCCTCCAAGCCAAACTTTTGAAAAGTTCACTCAACCCTACTCCTTAGTATTGATGAGTTATAACAGCAGACAGTCAGTTTAATTGGCATTAATGTCTAAAGGAAACATCAAGGCAATATGGAAGTGGGCTAAAATTAGATAGATTTGTATCTTCCTGATAGGAAGGTCAGAACCCGGGGCAAGTAGTGTGAATTGATAAATGCTTCCTGCCAGATATCAACAGTTCAGGCTTGTGGAGATGGCATAATGATGTGGGGAATTTTTTTCTTGTACATAATGGGTTATCTTAAACCTGTAAATAGACAGTAGGGCTTAGATAAACATTTTAGTAGACCAAATCTATCTCTTCATTGCAACTGCTCATCATATCACAGCAGGACACTGTCATCAGGACACTGTCATCAGCACTTTTCTATATTTTTCTGTATGGGTTCCAAGAACATGGTGAGTTTCCCTTGCTTCACTGACTTTCAGTATCCCTACATTTAAAAGGAGACTTCTAAGATTAGAAAAACATAGCTTATTTCTTCCAGAATCAGTGCCACTGAAGTCAATTGAGTCCAATTGTAATACCATACACAACCTGAGGGCATGTGAGGGCTGTTTTTGGAAGAAAGGAACTATATTTTTCTAATGCTGAATATTCCCATTAATCCTATAGTGCAAATTTGGGAGAGGGAAGAACAGGATGTTCAGCTCCTGTCACTACCTCCATCTAATTTGTAGCAACTGTGAGAAGTTTTATTGTATGCATGGGCTAATACTTCTGTCGAATGGTTTTAAAGGGGTATTCCAGGAAAAAAACTTTTTTTTTTATATATCAACTGAACTAAAAGTTAAATAGATTTGTAAATTACTTCTATTAAAAAATATTAATCCTTCCAGTATCAGCTGCTGAAATTGAGTATTTTTCTTTTCTGTCTGGCAACAGTGCTCTCTGTTGAAATCTCTGCTTGTCTCAGGAACTGCACAGAGTAGAAGAGGTTTACTATGGGGATTTGCTTCTGCTCTGGACAGTTCCCGAGACAGGTGTCATCAGAGATCACTTAGACACAATACTCAACTTCAGCAGCTCATAAGTACTGAAATGATTAAGATTTTTTAATAGAAGTAATTTACAAATCTGTTCAACTTTCTGGAGCCAGTTGATATATATATATATATATATATATATATATATATATATATATATATATATATATATATATAAAAGTTTTTCCCTGGATAACCCCTTTAACACCTCATTGCAGTAATGCAATGAGGGGCAATGTTTGCAATATGTTTTCATTGTGTGGCTGTGTGCAGTCATTCCTCCAGCCTTTTTTTGTTGTGTTTTTTGCTTACTTGCACCAAATTTATCAAAAAGATGCACAGACTAAGTTTTGCCCAAATAAAAAATCACCCCAGAACTTGCTGTAGCAGAAGTAGTATGAATTTGTATGTGTTTTTTTTTTGTTTGCATACTTTTTTTGTGCTTTTTTTTCTAAAAGGCGCACATGGAAAATATCTTCCACTGCAATATCTATAATGATTTACTGCATTTCACAGTCAATTTTGCCAAAAGTGTCTATTTTGAAATTGCACAAATTTTTTAGCAATAACAAACTGTAACAAAATGTCAAGAAGGCAATAGTAATTCTCCTCCTTAGAGTCTAAAAGCAAACCGTATCTTTCCTGCAGCTCATGATGGTTTTTCTATTTATAAAATTGCCTTTATTTTTTTCAGCCAAGTGACCGAGCTGCTCAAATGCCACAGCCTGGCATGGCCTTAACCTCCCAACCCCTCCTTGATTGATGTACAGGGCTCTGTATATCACCCAAAGAGGAGCTGGGAGGTGAGAGTAAACGTGAGGAGGTGTGCCGGGCTACATCTCTTTAGCAGCTCTGCCCTGCCTCCTTAAAGGGGTACTCCACTCCCCAGCATTTGGAACATTTAGTTCCGAACGTTGGTGTGGGCTTATGGGTCACGCCCCCTCCCATAGACTTACATTGAGGGGGAGGAGCAGAGTGTGATGTCACAAGGGGTCATGGCGACCACAAAAACCCTCACCAGCATTGGGAACTAAGTGTTCCAAACACTGGGGAGTGGAGTATCCCTTTAAATCTTGAATCACATATAAAAAGGGAATGTTATACAATTGACAACCACCAACACCAAGAAAGGTACAGTTAGTTGGCTTTTATACCCTAACAACTATCCAGCTGTGTCTGCAGCTCTTAGCAGCAAATACAGCTGACAGGTTCCCTTTAATTTCTTTTTTTTTTTTCTTTAAATATATGTTAATATATGAAATGTTTTTCATGACTTAATTTACAAATAATTGCATTGCTGTACAATAAAAATGACAGAATATAAATGCTTTTTCCAACCTATTTTCAATGTATTTTTTTATTTATTTCTGTTTTATAAAACAGTGTTTATTCATTTCCATAGAGATGATTATATCCTGCAGAGAAAAACAACGAAATAGAACAAGAAAGTATATTCTAGATGTGCAGTGACAGAAGTGCTTTTTGTGACTCACTTGCTGATGACACCTTAATCACACTGTAAATTTAGGCATAGATTGGCGCATATAGACAAGGCCTTTATTGATTTGGACACTCAAAATTCTAGTCATGCTGCACCCTAGGGACATGATTAGCTAAACACGCATACACAAACATCTCAAATGCCACTGAGCACTGTAATCTTGTGTGTTGTCCACTGACCCAGACATCAGCACAAAGACATATCTTATGCAGCCAGTTGGAGCCAACTGACTTCAATTATCCCCATTACAGCATGTCAGGGAAGGAAGGCATCATAAATACAGTGTGTTAAGCAGGCGGTGAGGCCCTGGAGCTTGGGTAATGATGCTCACATGAATATGTGAGAGAGCTTTTGGAAGTAACCTCTTCTCTTCATCATTTCCTGAAACATTAGTGCACAGAAAACAGCATGAGTTATGGGTTTGATATTAGATTTATGTATTCAAGCAAATATTCAAAATGCTCCAATTTTAGAATTATATCTCCTAACTGTATATTGCATTTGATTTGCTTTAGGAAAAACATGATATCACGTTGCCTACATTTGGTAATTGAATTCAGGTTGTTAAACACAATGAGATTCCCTCTATAAAAGTTTAGGACGTTCATATTTTGCCTACTAAATATGGAAATGTTGTTCTATAGCAACAGATTGGCAATTTTCTGTATTAATATAAGGCTCTTGTAGCACCACAACACATTATATGCTATCATAATTCGTTGTAAATCAAATGAGTTAGTGGCTTTACTTTGCTTTCTGTTTCAAACAATGGCAAAAAGAAATTAAGTACGTTGGATATAATGAATATTCTATAATATGTTTGCTGTGTATATTGTACACCATACCTTACGGGCAACTGATTTTTCCTAACACAATGGAGTATACTACGGAGAATATACAGTCGGCAATCTTACATCCATAAAGCATAGGTTCATCCTCTTAAATTCTGGCCCTGTCATCTCTAGCTTCGCTATTGTTGGATGCAGTTATTTTATGCTATTTCTATCAAAGACACCCAGTATAGTCCACTATTAGTGCCAGTAAAAGCATGCCTTAGGACAGTATTGACTAATGTGTGTTTTGCATATTTGTAATGTCATGCACAAATCTCTATATATAAAACTCAATGGGGGAGATTTTTCAAAACCTGTCCAGAGGAAAAATTTGCTGAGTTGCCAATAGCAACCAATCAGATCGCTTCTTAAATTTTTCAGAGACCTTTTCAAAAATTAAAGAAGCGATCTGAATGGTTGCCATGGGCAACTCAGCAACTTTTCCTCTGGATAGGTTTTGATAAATCTCCCCTAATATATGTATATGTGTGTGTATGTGTGTATGTTCTTGCATCACTAGACCGCTAGAGATACTTCAGTGAAACCTGATACACAAGTTACTTATATATCAATTAAAAATATAGTTAAATAAACCCTAACCCACCCCCATTTGCATGGGCCAGAGTTTTTATCTAAAGTCCCATGCAAATCTATGGGACTTTGGTACCTTACTACACCATTTTTTTCCCTTCTGCAGTTAAATAGATCCCCTTCTAAAATATAACTTTTAAAGGGGTACTCTGGAGGAAAACTTTTTTTTTTTAAATCAACTGGTGCCAGAAATAAATTAGTAAATTACTTCTATTTAAAAAAAATCTTAATACTTACAGTACTTATTAGCTTAATACTACAGAGGAAATTCTCTTTTGGAACACTGTGCTCTCTGTTGAAATCATGACCACAGTGCTCTCTGCTAACATCTCTGTCCATTTTAGGAACTGCCCAGAGCAGCATATGTTTTCTATGGGTATCTTCTACTCTGGACAGTTCTTAAAATGGACAGAGGTGTCAGCAGAGAGCATTGTGCTCATGATGTCAGTAGAGAGCTCTGTGTTCCAAAAAGAAAATAATTTTCTCTGTAGTATTCAGCAGCTAATAAGTACTGGAAAGATTAAAAATTTTTAATAGAAGTCATTTAAAATCTGTTTAACTTTCTAGCACCAGTTGATTTAAAAAAAAAAAAAAAGGTTTTCCACTTGAGTACCCCTTTAATGACCACGGACATAAATGTATGTCCTGGCTTGTCAGTATTTCGCGCACCAGGACGTACATTTATGTCCTGTGTATGACCGCGAGCATCGGAGCGGTGCTCGTGTCATACACGGCAGGTTCCGGCTGCTATCAGCAGCTGGGGACCTGCCGGTAAAGGCCGACATCCGCGATCACGTCTGTGGCAATGCGCACGTTAAAATAGATTATCGGATCGCCCGCAGTGCTGCCACGGCGATCCGATCATCTGTAATGGCGGACGGAGGTCCCCTGACCTGCCTCCGTCCGTCTCCCGGCATCTCCTGCTCTGGACTGTGATCGAGCAGACCAGAGCAGGAGATAGCCAATATACTGTTCAGTGCTATGTCCTATGCATAGCACTGAACAGTATTAGCAATCAAATGATTGCTATAGATAGTCCCCTATGGGGACATAAAAAGTGTAAAAAAAGTTGAAAAATTTAAAAATAAAAAAAAATCCCCTCCCCCTTTAAAAATTGTCAGTTTTTCCCATTTTACCTCCAAAAAGCGTAAACATTTTCTTTATAAACATATTTCGTATCGCCGCTTGCGTAAACGTCCGATCTATCAAAATATAATGTTAATGATCCCGTACGATGAACGGCGTAAACGTAAAAAAAAAATCCAAAAATGCTGCTTTTTTGGCACATTGTAATCCAAAAAACATAAAAAATTATATCCCAAAAAAAGTAAAGATGATGGTGCAAAAAATTAGCCCTTATACCGCCCTATATAAGGAAAAATGAAAAAGTTATAGGTGGCCAAAATAGGGCAATATTAGATTACTGATTTTGTACAAAAAGTTTAAGATTTTTTTGATCATTTTACTCATATTGATCCACAGAATAAAGAACACATTTCATTTTTACCGTAAATTGTGCAGTGTGAAAACGAAACCCTCCAAAATGTGCTAAATTGTGGTTTTCATTAAATTTCCTCCCTAAAAAATTTTTTTTGGGGTTCGCCGTACATTTTATGGTAAAATGAAAAGAGTTATGGATTTTACAAGGCGAGGAGAAAAAAACCAAAACACAAAGATAAAATTGGCCTTGTCCTTAAGGTGAAAATGGGCTTGGTCCTTAAGGGGTTAAATACATTGTCAGGATGTCCTCTTTCAGTGAAGTGTTTCCTTTGGTCATTAGATTAATAAATTATCCTGTGCTTGAGCAATTGCACCTAACACACAGATACTGACTCTTTGGAATTCCTTTTCTTAAAGAGAGGATGATGACATTCCCAGCATAATAAATTATTACTCACTGTAGGTTTCTTGAAAATGGTGGTGGCTAAACCCCCCATGCCATCCTTCTTGATTAGTACATCGGAGAAGGGAAAATACTATACATTGCATTCACAGGTAAACCTCAGTCCAATGACATTATGATTTAATGAGATAACAAACTCCTGAACCTTCGGACCTGACCCATTCCAATGGATAAAGACGTCTTTAATGAACTATCCCCAATTTAATCCTCCTACCAAGCCAGGAACAAGTAGTCGTAGCTGGCGTCTAAAAGGATCCCTATAGCTGTGCCCCTGAGTTAGTGGTAGAACTTCTGGTTAAACAAAACGTAGTTATGGTGTAGTACAAACCTGAGTAGTTCAATTACAAAGATTTTGTGTTAAAAAATATTCACCAGCACTAATTCCCTAGTCATTGGGGATGCTGCTGTAGAGGGCTTCCATATTTATAGATGCCAATAAGGTACTGTCCTCCACAGCAACACCCTCAAGCTTCTGCAACAAATCCAAAGCATCCCGTATATATGACGGTCACAAATTCTCTCAGGATTCTATCGACATAAACACCACAGTTTTGGGTAATTAAAGACACCCCAGAAACTATAGGAAGTCCTTTGAGAAGCCTAAGCCCCCTATGGATCTTAGGTAATGTGTAAAATGTTGCAATCTGCAATCTGGAATTCTTGGGTAATAGCAAATGTAACTCATCACATTGAATGAGTTAATAGTCAAGCGCCTCAATCAACAGGGTTTCTAATTTAATAAGATACATAGACAGGGGATCACTGGGAAGGACAGCATAAGCATTTCTATAATTTAGGAGTTCAAGGCACACAATCTTGCAATACTCATGTGAGAGTATCACAAGATTTCCCGCTTTACCTGCTGGTTTCCAAATAATGCTTGTATCAGATTCCATGGATTTAAGGGCACACATGTTGTTGAACAATTATTTTCCTAGATTCTAGGTTTTCCAAGTAATTTTCCACAATTTTTTTATCCATGAGAATACATTAAAATTTCCTATTGGGACTTACTCCACAAACTCTGCTCATCTACTGGTGAGTGTGTTGGTCCTGCTTACGAGCCACAACCCTTCTTTTTTTGTCCCTTTTTTGTTTCAGCTCAAGGCCAAAAACCCCATTTTGGCCCGATACACTCACATTACAGGTCCTTTAACCACAATCCCTTCATTACAACTGTGGTGTCGTGGTACTGTACGTGCACTGTACCTTGTGTAATAAGTCCCCAAAGTCAGAGTTCCTCTGTACCGATAGGATGCTCTTAGTGGGATAACCACTAGTCGCCTCTTCCTTCGTTAATTTTATGTATATATTTTATATATTGTATAGTGTAAATGTTGCTAATACAAAACCTTGAGTTCAATCTAACTCAATCCTAATCCTACGTGACCTAAACAATACCCCTAAATCCAGTGGAACAGCGTAAAGCAATTACTTCAAGCTTATTCCCTTCAAGGTCCCAACCAAACCTGGGAGGAACCTAAAGTCCGGTCCTCAGTAAAGACTGTTACTACGTTTAACCTGCATAAAATCTGCAGTAAAGTTATCTTCAGTTTACTAAAATTCCAGTTGTGGACAATCCTTTATTCCTTTCTATCGTTCCTGGGAAAGGTGGCGGTAGGATATATATACAGAAAGGAACCCGTACCCTGGCGTCACGACAGTTAAGGGTTAATCCAACACCCTTTTATCACTGCACAGCTACAACCTACCTACCCTACTCCCCAAGCTACCACACAACTCAGTCCCATCTTACTCTATAAGCTCTGCATCTTCAGGTCAGTCTGATCTATCAGTCTGGCTTGCAAGTCACACCATTCCCACAAGCCACACCCCTTCTATTTTTGGCCCACAATCTCTTCATCACAGCTTAGCCCCAGCTGGGGAGAGGATATGAGGACAGAATATGAGTTCAGAATATGTGGACAGGATATGAGGTTGGAATATGAGGTTGGGATATGAGCATGGGATATGAGGACAGCAGAGGAGGTCATTATATAAATATAGGATATGAGGTCAGGATATGAGGATGACATATGTGTTCAGGATATGAGGATGGAATAGAGATATGAGAACAGGATATGAGGTCGGTATATGAGGACGAGATATGAGAACAAGATAGGAGGATGAGATATGTGAACGGGATATGAGGACGAGATATGAGTTTGAGATATGAGGTCAGCATATGAGGATGGGATATGAAGTTGAAATATGAGGATGGGATATGAGGTCTGGATATAAGGATGAGATATGAAGAAGGGATATACGTTTGCGATATGAGGACAGAATATGAGGATGGGACATAAGGACGGGATATGAGGATGAGATATGAGGACGAGATATGAGGACAGAATATGAGGTCAGGATGTAAGGATGGGTTATGAGTTGGGGATATGAAGATGGGATATGATATCAGGATATAAAGTCCAGGATATGAGGACAAAAGCATCATTGTTGCTTTTCCTCTACCACAAGAACAGGCAACACCGGATACACTGCTAGTATAACATTAAATATAATTTCAAAAAGATTGATACGCTGCACTCACCAAAGTTCCAACAAAGGTGTCTTCTTTATTCATAAAGGATAAAAGCACGCCAGCAGGTACAGCGGGAGAGCGGGTACACAGACATGCGGGGGGAGTGGCGACGGACCGTTGCGTGCTCACAGCACTTCCTCAGGCCATAAGGAATATTCTGTATTAATTAAAACCTAAAGAAGTCTTACAGGCAAAAGTGACCAATATTCTGGAGCCTATCTTCTGGATGGGTCATGGGTAAAACCTGTAAAAACTAATGAAAATTGTCCCAAAATGCTGGATCCATTTATGGCTCTTGCTCAAAAACTGCAGTGGCAGTGAAAGTCAAAACCCAGCCTTAGACAGAACCCTATACAAAGTTATTGAATCATCCTAAGGCATCTTTTTTCTAAACTCCACAACTCTCAAGTTTAATCATCTTTCTTGGTACTGTAATCCATCCATGCCATAATAACTTTGGCTGTTATCCTTTTCACCTCTTTTGGCTCATTCTCATTCACAAGAGAACATTTTTTGAAGACTGGGTCAGATATATTGATTTTTTTTTCAGACAAAGACAGCATAAACCTAAAGGAGAGATACCGGAAGATGAGAAAAAATATCACAGTGGCACACTATGACACTTTCATTTGTTTGCACCAAAACTTTGCACACCAATAATAAATGTGGAACCATTTTAGGACTCCAGCTACTCATGCTCCATTTTTTAAACACTTTTGGAAAGTGGGTAGCTAGTACAAAAATTATCTAAAAACTAAAGAAATCTGATGCATGGCACAGAAGTTTCGTGTCGGGGGAGGGTAATGTGTAAATGAACCTTATTGTGATGCCAGGGCATTGTTGACATATATACCACCCGAGATAGGTCAGCTTATCCTGTGCCAGGCAAGGTTACGGATAACTGGTTAGCTTCACTGAGGTTGGAAAGATGGTACAATCCGTTACAGCTTAGATTAGCGTGAAGGAGATGCTGGGTGAACTTAGGGAAGCTTATTGCCTTGCTGGGATTTATAGCTGATTGTGCTGGATATGATTAACTTGACTTGTATGCAGCCCATGCTAGACTTTAGCGACATGAGCTTGACTAACTAGCTGGATTTGACTTGTAATAAAGGGGTCCTCCACCATAAGGTGATTTTAGTACGTACCTGCCAGACAGTAATGGATATGCTTAGAAGTTGTGAGATTACCATAACACTGTTGCTAGCTTTTTATGAACTGGCATTTCCTTTTTGAGTTTTCTTCTTTGCATACAAATCCCTTAATTCCACTTTCCTCCCTCCCACACATCAGCCACCCCACCCATTGAAACATAAATGAGCTTCATCCATTCAAAAGACCTATGGTTTTTAATCAGGGTGCCTACAGCCGTTGCAGTAGTTGCAGATTTATTTCTCTCACAACAAGTGATCACTGCACCCATTGAAGCAGACAGGCTCCCTGTCATCATATATAGTTACATAGTTAGTACGGTCGAAAAAAGACATATGTCCATCAAGTTCAACCAATGAATTAAGGGGTAGGAGTGACTAGTGAGTCAGGTCTGGGCCGCATTGCAACCTGGGAAAAATCTGAGACAACATTCATTTTGTATGCTGTTAAAAATAAACCGTCACAAACATTTACAGACACTATATTATGAACTACTCTAACTTTATAGCCCCTGTAGCATAGTCAAATAAAAAAAAATAATAATCCTGGAATACCTCTTTAATCCCCGGACTGTAGTGCTTACCGCAAGGCTTTGACTTTCACCTGGGTACTGGGGTTAACTGGTAGTAGATGCGTGGTTGCTGGACTAGGTCTCAGGCCTCCTTCAGATCACCTCACAGACAGACTACACACTTCACCAAACTGTACCACAGCAAGAGAGAACAATTTAGAGAGAAAAATTTAGAGAGATCCCATTGGCTGGATAAGTCATCTGATTCCCCTTTGCATACTCCCCTAGCAACAAGGTTCATGACTTTGCTGTCGGGCCGACTTCGCTGTCGGTTACCGGCTCTACCGTAGGGACAAGCTTCACCTCAATGGGGAGGGTGCAGCTGTGCTTGGGGAGAAGATGGCTAGAAGGGCGGACTGGGGGGGAGGGTACCTATAACATAGAGGAGGAAGATAGTGTAAATATAGAGGGGGGACTTATCAATGTACCTGGGGTTGGAGCAGAGGGAGGGGTTAGAATAGTTATTAGGGATAGGTTTCATAGAAAAAAAAAACATACACCATTGAAATGCAAGTTGACTTATGCCAGAAGTCTGTCCAATTGAGTTGTTGATGTCTGAGGAGAATTATGACATAGTGGGTATAACACAGACTTGGTTGGACGATAGCTGTGACTGAGCGGTCCAAATACAGGGTTATAGTCTATTCAGGAAGGATCGGACAAAACGGAAAGGGGGAGGAGTTTGTCTGTATGTGAAATCAAGTCTGAAGGCTGCACTGCGGGAGGATATACGGGAGGGAAAAGATAATGCGGAGTCATTATGGGTAGAAATATATGGAGATAAAAAGAAAAAAAATCTGATAAGGGTTAATGGGATATTGTCCTCAGAAACAAGATTACTGACACTAAATGGGAGACCTTTAAAATATCTTAAATTCTCACTGCAAGATGTTTATACCTTAAGGGAATAAAAGGGTCAGAAATAAAAGAAAACCAATATGGATGAATAAAAATATTAAGGGGGCAATAAATCGCAAAATAAAGCATTTAAACTACTAAAACAGGATGACAGTGCAGAAGCATTAAAAAGCTATAGAGAAAAATGTAGAATATGTAAAAAACTGATAAAAGCTGCAAAAATAGAGACAGAAAGACTCATTGCCAAAGAGAGTAAAACTAACCCCAAAATGTTCCTAAAAGGGGTACTCCAGTGGAAAACTTTTTGTTTTTTAACCCCTTCCCGCAGAATGTCATATATAAACGCCGGGTTGTGCAGTGCGTTCGCGCATCCCGGCGTTTATAAATGACATGCAGTTAACCCGGCGATGCGCAGCATTGCACGGGTTAACTGGCAGAAGTCCCGCTGTTTCCAGCAGGGGACAACTTCTGCTTCACCCCCAGGACCATCAATTGATGGTCCTGGTCAGCGATCACTGTGATTGGTCCCTGTGGACCAATCACAGTGATCTGGGGTGAAAGTTCAGATCCCCCGCACTGCCCGCCCCTGGAAGTCGGGCAGAACGGGGGACGAAGGCTGCAGGGGCTCGCGGGGACCTGCGGCATTCGGGGGGAACACGTGGGGACCGGCGGACTTACCTGATCCAGCGGCGGGACCGAGGAGCAGCGCGGGACCGGCCACGTGGACGAGCAGCGACGGGTAAGTATGTGGTCCTCAGAGGCAGCAGTGAAGATCTTCACTGCTGCTTCTAGGAGTCTGAAAACTACAACTCCCAGCATGCCTAGACAGCCTTTGGCTGTCTGGGCATGCTGGGAGTTGTAGTTTTGCAACATCTGGAGGGCCCCAGTTTGGAGACCATTGTATAATGGTCTCCAATCTGTGCTCTTCCAGCTGTTGCAAAACTACAACTCCCAGCATGCACTGACTGTCCAGGCATGCTGGGAGTTTTAGTTAAGCAACATCTGGCCCTTCAGATGTTGCCGAACTACAACTCCCAGCATGCCCTTCAGCTGTCTGGGCATGCTGGGAGTTGTAGTTTTGCAACAGCTGGAGACACACTGGTTGGGAAACATTGTTTCTAACTCAGTGTTTCCTAACCTGTGTGCCTCCAGCTGTTGCAAAACTATAACTCCCAGCATGCACTAAAAGACCATGCATGCTGGGAGTTGTAGTTTTGCAACATCTGGAGGGCCCCAGTTTGGAGACCATTGTATAATGGTCTCCAATCTGTGCTCTTCCAGCTGTTGCAAAACTACAACTCCCAGCATGCACTGACTGTCCAGGCATGCTGGGAGTTTTAGTTCAGCAACATCTGGCCCTTCAGATGTTGCCGAACTACAACTCCCAGCATGCCCTTCAGCTGTCTGGGCATGCTGGGAGTTGTAGTTTTGCAACAACTGGAGACACACTGGTTGGGAAACATTGTCTGTTTCTAACTCAGTGTTTCCTAACCTGTGTGCCTCCAGCTGTTGCAAAACTATAACTCCAAGCATGCACTAACAGACCATGCATGCTGGGAGTTGTGGTTTTGCAACAGCTGGTGCACCCCCCCCCCCCCCCTGTGAATGTACAGGGTACATTCACATGGGCGAGGCTTTTACAGTGGGTTTCTCGCATCTTGAGATGCAGCTAATTTTGCGCTGGGAAACTCGCTGTAATCCCCCGCCCATGTGACTGTACCCTAAAAACACTACACTACACTAACACAAAATAAAATAAAAAGTTAAAAACACTACATATACACATACCCCTACACAGCCCCCGTCCCCCAATAAGAACGTCCGGTACGCCACTGTTTCCAAAGCAGAGCCTCCAGCTGTTGAAAAACAACAACTCCCAGTATTGCCGGACAGCCGTTGACTGTCCACGCATGCTGGGAGTTTTGCAACAGCTGGAGGCACCCTGTTTGGGAATCACTGGCGTAGAATACCCCTATGTCCACCCCTATGCAAATCCCTAATTTAGGCCTCAAATGCGCACGGTGCTCTCACTTTGGAGCCCTGTCGTATTTCAACGCAACAGTTTAGGGCGACATATGGGGTATCGCCGTACTCGGGAGAAATTGCGTTACAAGGTTTGGGGGGCTTTTTCTTCTTTAACCCTTCATGAAAAGGAAATGTTGGGGTCTACACCAGAATGTTAGTGTAAAAAAATTAAATTTTTTACACTAACATGCTGATGTTGCCCTATACTTTACATTTTCACAAGAGGTAAAAGGGAAAAAAGCCCCCCAAAATTTGTAACGCAATTTCTTCCGACTACGGAGATACCCCATATGTGAGCGCAAAGTGCTCTGGGGGCGCACAACAAGGCCCAGAAGGGAGAGTGCGCCATGTACATTTGAGGTGATTTGCACAGGGGTGGCTGATTGTTACAGCGGTTTTGACAAACGCAAAAAGAACAAAACCCCACATGTGACCCCATTTCGGAAACGACACCCCTCACGGAATGTAATGAGAGGTGCAGTGAAAATTTACCCCCCACAGGTGTCTGACGGATCTTTGGAACAGTGGTCCGTGAAAATGAAAACTTGTACAGCCCACTGTTCCAAAGATCTGTCAGACACCAGTGGGGGGCAAATGCTCACTGTATCCCTTGTTACGTTCCTCAAGGGGTCTCGTTTCCAAAATGGTATGCCATGTGTTTTTTTTTGCTGTTCTGGCACCAAAGGGGCTTCCTAAATGCGATATGCCCCCCGAGCAAAATTTGCTCTCAAAAAGCCAAATATGACTCCTTCTCTTCTGAGCATTGTAGTTCGCCCATAGTGCACTTCAGGTCCACTTATGGGGTACCTTCATACTCAGAAGAGAAGGGGTTACAAATATTGGGGAGTATTTCCTGCTATTAACCCTTGCAAAAATGTGAAATTTGGGGGGAAACACACATTTTAGTGGAATTTTTTTTTTTTTTTTACATATGCAAAAGTCGTGAAACACCTGTGCGGTAATAAGGCTCACTTTATTCCTTGTTACATTCCTCAAGGGGTCTAGTTTCCAAAATGGTATGCTATGTGTTTTTTTTTTGCTGTTCTGGCACCAAAGGGGCTTCCTAAATGCGATATGCCCCCCGAGCAAAATTTGCTCTCAAAAAGCCAAATATGACTCCTTCTCTTCTGAGCATTGTAGTTCGCCCATAGTGCACTTCAGGTCAACTTATGGGGTACCTCCATACTCAGAAGAGAAGGGGTTACAAATATTGGGTGGTATTTCCTGCTATTAACCCTTGGAAAAATGTGAAATTTGGGGGGAAACACACATTTTAGTGAAAAAAAAATAATTTTTTTTTTACATATGCCAAAGTCGTGAAACACCTGTGGGGTATTAAGGCTCACTTTATTCCTTGTTATGTTCCTCAAGGGGTCTAGTTTCCAAAATGGTATGCCATGTGAGGGGTTTTTGCTGTTCTGGCACCATAGGGGCTTCCTAAATGCAACATGCCCCCCAAAAACCATTTCAGAAAAACGTACTCTCCAAAATCCCCTTGTCGCTCTTTCCCTTCTGAGCCCTCTACTGCGCCCGCCGAACAATTTACATAGACATATGAGGTATGTGCTTACTCGAGAGAAATTGGGCTACAAATATAAGTATAAATTTTCTCCTTTTACTCCTTGTAAAAATTCAAAAATTGGATCTACAAGAACATGCGAGTGTAAAAAATGAAGATTGTGAATTTTCTCCTTCACTTTGCTTCTATTCCTGTGAAACACCTAAAGGGCTAAAATGATGACTGAATGTTATTTTGAATACTTTGGGGGGTGCAGTTTTTATAATGGGGTCTTTTGTGGGGTATTTCTAATAAGAAGACCCTTCAAATCCACTTCAAACCTGAACTGGTCCCTGAAAAATAGTGAGTTTGAAAATTTTGTGAAAAATTTGAAAATTGCTGCTGAACTTTGAAGCCCTCTGGTGTCTTCCAAAAGTAAAAACTCGTCACTTTTATGATGCAGACATAAAGTAGACATATTGTATATGTGAATAAAAATGTTTTTTATTTGTAATATACATTTTCCTTACAAGCAGAGAGCTTCAAAGTTAGAAAAATGCAAAATTTTCAAATTTTTCATCAAATTTTAGGATTTTTCACAAGGAAAGGATGCAAGTTACCACAAAAATTTACCACCATGTTAAAGTAGAATATGTCACGAAAAAACAATCTCGGAATCAGAATGATAACTAAAAGCATTCCAGAGTTATTAATGTTTAAAGTGACAGTGGTCAGATGTGCAAAAAACGCTCTGGTCCTTAAGGCCAAAATGGGCTTGGTCCTGAAGGGGTTAATCAACTGGTGCCAGAAAGTTCAACAGATTTGTAAATTACTTCTATTAAAAAATCTTAATCCTTCTAGTACTTATTAGCTGCTGAATACTACAGAGGAAATTATTTTTGGAACACAGAGCTCTCTGCTGACCTCATGAACACAGTGCTCTCTGCTGACATCTTCGTCCATTTTAGGAACGGTCAAGAGCAGCATATGTTTTCTATTGGGATTTTCTCCTACTCTGGACAGTTCTTAAAATGGACAGAGATGTCAGCAGAGAGCACTGTGGTCATGATGTCAGCAGAGAGCTCTGTGTTCCAAAAATAAAACCATTTCCTCTGTAGTATTCAGCAGCTAATAAGTACTGGAAGGATTAACATATTTTAATAGAAGTAATTACAAATTACAGTGTAAATAAAAATAAACATATATGGTATCACCGCGTGCGGAAATGTCCGAATTATAAAAATATATCATTAATTAAACCGCTCGGTCAATGACGTGCGCGCAAAAAAATTCCAAAGTCCAAAATAGTGCATTTTTGGTCACTTTTTATATCATTTAAAAATGAATAAAAAGCGATCAATAAGTCCTATCAATGCAAAAATGGTACCATTAACAACTTCAGATCACGGCGCAAAAAATGAGCCCTCATACCGCCCCATACACGTAAAAATAAAAAAGTTATAGGGGTCAGAAGATGACAATTTTATTTTATGATTTTTTCCAGAAGTCCGACAAAATCAAACCTATATAAGTAGGGTATCATTTTAATCGTATGGACCTACAGAATAAAGATAAGGTGTAATTTTTACCGAAAAATGTACTACGTAGAAACGGAAGCCCCCAAAAGTTACAAAACAGCGTTTTTTTTTTCAATTTTGTCGCACAATGATTTTTTTTTCCGTTTCACCGTAGATTTTTGGGCAAAATGACTGACGTCGTTACAAAGTAGAATTGGTTGCGCAAAAAATAAGCCATCATATGGATTTTTAGGTGCAAAATTGAAAGAGTTATGATTTTTTAAAGGCAAGGAGCAAAAAACGAAAATGCAAAAAGGGAAAAACTCCGGTCCTTAAGGGGTTAATTTTCTGGCTTAAATCACCCTGGTTTAACTAGATTTAAAAAAAGTTTTCCACCAGAGTACCCCTTTAACCACTTAAGGACCAAGGGCGTACAGGTACGCCTTTGCTCCCTGGTACTTAAGGACCAAGGGCATACCTGCACGCCCATGGGAATTTCGGTCCCCGCCGCACGCCGGGTGGGGACCGAACCAGGGTGACTGTTGATATAGATAGGATACACCCCCCAATCACCCACTGTATCTATGGGTAGGTTGCGATTTTGTCACCCTTCCAGAATCGCTGCTATTTGCCAGACGATCGTTTGGCCAATAGCAGCCGGCAGGGGAGGGGTTTACGGCCCCTTCTCGAGGCTATGCTAGCCCACTGAGTTCATTCAGTGGGCAGAGCTGCGAGAAAGAACCAGGGACCCTCCCTCTGTGAAGATCGGAGTCCCTCACTGAAGAAGACCCCTTGTTAGAGCAGGGACAGAATACAGTAAGGGACAGGTAGGGTTAACAGAAAAAAAAAAGTGTAAAAAAAGTTAAAAAAATATTTTTTCCCCCCTGACCCCCTTATATGACCTAAAGGGTCCGCCACAATTTTTTTAGCGTGACATGGGCTCTATAGGGGTTCAGGGCGCTGCATTTGCCCCCTCCCCCATATTTTTTTTGGGGCCGCAGCGCTATTTTTCCCCCATGCAGTTACAGTTACACCAAGCACACACACTACTTACTCCCCCCCCATGTACCCCCCCCCCACTTGCCGGGCATTTTCGGCAGCGGAGGCTTACACTTTAATGGCCTCCGACTCTGAATCTGTCAGTGAGGACGAGGAAGATCCTACATTCCTGTGTTCTTCCTCATCCTCCTCATTATCTAGTACTGATGATGAGTCCCCTGTACGGTGGCGGGGACACCACCAGGCGAGGCCCCGCACCCCCCCATGATAGTGGCCCAGTGGCCGGCACTAGTACGAGTGGTCATGTCGCTCATACTAGGAGTCCGACCCCCCCCAGACAAGTGTACAGGAGCCCCCTTCCAGTGAACCTGTCTGGAGATCCCCAGAGGCTTATCAGCCACAGATTCCGGAGTTTGTTGGCAACTCCGGAATCCAGATTGACAATTCTGGATTCACTGAAATTGACTATTTCAGTTATTTTTTCAGTGACAGTTTTGTCAATCATGGTGGAGCAGACAAATCTGTACGCACAGCAGTTCATCGCACACCACCCTGATTCTGTTTTGGCCAGGCCCAATGAATGGTATGCCATAAATGCAGCAGAAATGAGGACATTTGGGGGCCTCGTGCTGCATATGGGCCTGGTCAAAAAGCCTAGTGTCAGACAGTACTGGAGCGGGGACATCCTATACCAGATCCTGCTTTACCGTATGGACATGACATAGAGACGGTTCGAGGCCATTTGGAAATGCCTCCATTATGCAGATAATGCGGCATGTCCACCCCGAAGTGATCTCGCCTATGACCGTCTTTACAAAGTGAGGCCGGTCATCGATCACTTTAGGGCCAAATTTTTGGAGGCCTACGTACCCCTGAGGGAGTTCTCGGTAGATGAGTCTCTTATCAGTTTTAAGGGGAGACTCATCTTCTGCCAGTATATTCCCTCGAAGCGGGCTCGGTATGCGTGAAACTCTACAAACTTTGTGAGAGTACCTCCGGGTATATGAAGGACGAGATTCCCGTATTGAGCCTCCAGATTGTTGTCCCACTCTGGGTGTTATCGGGAAAATCGTTTGGGACCTTGTGCACCCATTGCTGTATAAGGGTTACCACCTTTATGTGGGCAACTTTTATACCAGCATCCCTCTGTTCAAATTCCTTGCCGCCAGATCCACGTCCGCTTGTGGAACCGTGCGGAAGAACCAGAGAGACCTCCCTCTGAATTTGATCCGGACACCTATGCCCAAGGGTGAGTCCTGTGCCCTTACCCATGAAAACCTGTTGCTGGTCAGGTATAAGGATAAGAGGGATGTCGTTATGCTGACCACAATTCATGGTAATGGCAGCTCACCTGTCCCTGTGCGAGGTACCACAACACCGGTCCTCAAGCCCAATTGTATTCTGGACTACAATCGGTATATGGGGGAGTTGATCTTTCTGATCAAGTCCTCAAGCCATACATGGCCATGCGGAAAACACGGGTACGGTACAAAAAAGTTGCGGTCTACTTGGTACAGGTTGCCATGTACAACTCTTTTGTACTATCCAAGTACGCTAGCAACACAGGGACATACCTTCAGTTCCATGAAGAAGTCCTAAAGGTCCTGATTTTTGGCGACTGGGAAAGAGCAGGCCGGACTTCCCAAGGAACTGAAGTTATAGGTGCCAGGATCGTCCCAGGCCAACACTTTCCAGGTGAGGTCCCCCGCACTGGAAAGAAGGGACGATCCCAGAGTGTGTAACAGGAGTGGGAAACGGAAGTATACCACCACATAGTGTGACACTTGCCCCGATCATCTGAGCCTCTGCATTAAAAACTGCTTCAGGGAGTATCACACTTCCATGTAGTACAAAATGTTCCCTTTTCGTTTAAATTTTCCATAATTTGACCCCAATGTACCAAGTCTAGAGTGCATTCCAAATTTTAACACCATAAAACCACTAAATTGCCCAAAAAACTCGTATCTAAAAAAATAAAAAAAAATAAAAAAAATTTATATGACCTCTGGTGGTATTTTTTCCTCTGGGTCCTGGGTCACTGAGTCAATATCATCAGGGACTTTTTATGTTGCCTCAAATGCGCAGCACTCTCTCTCCACCTTAGCGGGATGCGCATTTGAGGCAACAGGTTAGGGACGGCCAAAGACATCACATTCCCAGAACCATGATTCAGAGCATAGGGTTTGGGTTGGGCATATTTTTTAGTTTTAGCTATGCTCTGGGTCATCATTCTGGGAACATAACCTGTAATTTTATGTCCCACTGTACCCCATTTTATTATTTAGGGTACCCCATGTAATGCCCCTTGGGCAGCAATGCAGAAGCTCAGGGCCCCTGAATGCGCTCCTGCTCCTCCGAAACCGGTGTGCACGCTGTTTACGCCCAGATATGAGGTATGTCCTTACTCCAAAGAAATGTATTTACAAATTTACAATGACATTTTCTCCTTTTACCACTTGCGAAAATGAAAAACCCCAGCATTTTAATGTAAAAAAATTACATTTTTCATTTTCACATCCTACTTAATGAACATTTATCAAACACCTTTGGGGTGTTAAGGATCACTGTACCCCTTGTTACGTGCCCTGAGGGGTATAGTTTCCAAAATAGTATGTCATGTTTTTTTTTTTTTTGCTGTCCATAGGGGCTTCCTAAATGCGACATGCCCCCCCACCTCCATTTCAGCAAAATTTGCAAATGTCACTCCTTCTCTTCTGAGCATTGTAGTGTGCCCACAGTGCACTTGACGTCCACACATGGGGTATTTCCATACTCAGAAGAGATAGGGGTTACAAATTTTGGGGGGCATTTTCTCCTATTACCCCTTGTAAAAATGTAAAATTTGGGGGAAAAACAGCATTTTAGTAAAAAAATTAAATTAATTTACAAGTCGTCAAACACCTGTGGGGTGTTAAGGCTCACTATACCCTTTGTTACAGTCCTTGAGAGGTATAGTTTCCAAGATAGTAGGCCATGTGTTTTATTTTTTTTGCTGTTCTGGCACCATAGGGGCTTCCTAAATGGGACATGCCCCCCAAAAAAACCATTTCAGCAAAATTTGCTTTCCAAAAGTCAAATATTACTCCTTCTCTTTTGAGCATTGTAGTGCGCCCGCAGTGCACTTGACATCCACACATGGGGTATTTCCATACACAGAAGAGATGGGAGTTACAAATTTTGGTGGGCATTTTCTCCTATTACCCCTTATAAAAATGTAAAATTTGGGGGAAAACCACCATTTTAGTGAAATTTTTCCACTAATATAAAGTAGAGTATGTCATGAAAAAATGTTCTCGGAATCAGAATGAAAGGTAAAAGCATCCGAGAGATATTAATGCTTAAAATGAAAGTGATCAGATGTGCAAAAAACGCTCTGGTCCTACAGTGAAAATTGGCCTGGTCCTTAAGGGGTTAATTATATAAATAGCAGAAAGGTTAAAAATGAAAGTATATTCACTGAGGTAAATGAAATGCCAAGTGAAATATAGCGAGATAAGGTAAACTCCCCAGTACAGGTCACCTGTCTAACCCAGGAAGAAGTACAGTGCCGCCTACAAAAAGTCAAAATAGACAAATCACCAGGTCCAGATGTCGTTCACCCCTGTGTTCTAAAGGAATTAAGTAATGCAATTGACAGACCCCTATTTTTAATATTCAGGGACTCTATAGTAATAGGGACTGTTCCCCAGTACTGGCGCATGGCAAATGTAGTGCCAATATTTAAAAAGGTGACCCCGGGAATTATAGGCCTGTTAGTTTAAGCTCCGTTGTATGTAAATGTTTAAGGGTTTTCTAAGGGATGCTATTTTGGAATATTTTGATAAAAATAAATGCATGTCTCCATATCAGTATGGCTTTATGAGGGATCGGTCCTGTCAAACTAACCTGATCAGCTTTGATGAGGAGGTGAGCTCCAGACTGGACATGGGGCAATCGCTGGATGTCGTATATCTTGATTTTTTCCAAAGCATTTTATACGGTTCCACATAAAAGATTGGTGCATAAAATGGGAAGGATTGGGCCAGGGAGAATGTGTGTAAATGGGTAAGTAACTGGCTCAATGACAGGAAATAGAGGGTGGTTATTAATGGTACTTATTCTGATTGGGTGACTATTACTAGTGGAGTTCCACAGGGGTCAGTCTTGGGTCCTGTTCTATTTAATATATTCATGAATGGCCTTGTAGAGGGGTTGAATAGTAAAGTAACAATCTTTGCAGATGATACTAAACTCTGTAAAGCTGTAAACTCAGTGCACTGTTACAAATGGATCTGGATAGGTTGGAGGTTTAGGTTGAGAAGTGGCAGATTAGATTGAACACTGATAAATGTAAGGTTATGCACATGGGGAAGAATAATCCGGGCTGGGATTATGCATTAAATGGAGCACACTTGGGACGACTGATGTGGAAAAGGACTTAGGAGTCTTAGTTAACAGTAAATTTAGCTGTAGTTACCAGTGTCGGGCAGCTGCTGCCAAGGCAAATAAAATCATGGGGTGCATCAATAGGGACATAGATGCCCACGACAAGGAAACAATTCTACCACTGTACAAATCACTAGACAGACCACACATTGGCACCAGTGTACAAGAAAGATATAGTGGAGCTGGAGAGGGTTCAAAGACGGGCAACCAGGGTAATACAGGGAATGGGAGGACTACAGTACCCAGAAAGATTATCAGAATTCGAGTTATTTAGTTTAGAAAAAAAGAAGGCTTAGGGGAGACCTAATAACTATGTATAAATATATCAGGGGACCATACAGAGATCTCTCCCATGATCTATTTATACCCAGGACTGTATCTATGACAAGGGGGCATCCTCTTTATCTAAAGGAAAGAAGGTTTCTACACCAGCACAGACAGGGGAGCAGTGGGACTATGGAACTCTCTGACAGAGGAGGTGGTCATGGTGAACTCTGTAAAAGAATTCAAAAGTGGTCTGGATGCATTTTTGGAGAGTAATAACATTGCTGGTTATGTATACTAGATTTATAGGGACAGAACGTTAATCCAGGGATTTATTCTGACTGCCATATTTGGAGTCGTGAAGGAATTTTTACCTCTAGTATGAGGGTTTTTTGCCTTCCTCTGGATCAACTCAGTAGGGACTCATTAGGGTTATAGGTTGAAATTGATGGACTCTGGTCTTTTTTAAACCTTATTAATAGAGATGAGTTAACTTACAGTGATTCGATTCGTCACAAAGTTCTCGGCTCGGCAGTTGCTGACTTTAGCCTGCATGAACTAGTTCAGCTTTCAGGTGCTCCAGTGGGCTGGAAAAGGTGGATACAGTCAGAGGAGACTCTCTCTTAGGACTGTAGCCACCTTTTCCAGCCCACCGGAGCATCTGAAAGCTGAACTAATTTATGCAGGCTAAAGTCAGCAATTGCCAAGCTGAGAAGTTAGTGAGGAATCGAATTACTGGAAGTTTGCTCATTTCTACTTATTAAATATATTAGTGTGTTACTATGACAACAGATTTCGTAAAGTAACAGGTGCACAGAAAATACCAATACATTAACCATTATGTAACATTGCATTATACTGCACATTATAGAGAGTTCTGAGGTGAGCGGGCCCGAGACGGCCATTGAAGCAGCATCTGCCACAAAGGATGGGCAGGAGTACAGAAGACGTTATTCTGTACTGGGTCACCACAGAAGCCTATTTCTTAACTTTATTCTACAGTGTTTTACATTATACCTTTACTCTATTATTCTTCATAGAAATCTATGAATTAATTACTAGCTACAGTATGTTTACCCTTCAGTTTGTCAACGGGGTGGGTACTTAGGGCCATTTATACTACCAAATTCCCATCGCACTGCGCTGCAGTGATTGGGACAGCACTTATGCTCTGTTTTCAGTGTAAAGTGAAAGTAAACATATAGAATAAAATATCATCATTTTAATATACAGTACAGACCAAAAGTTTGGACACACCTTCTCATTCAGAGTTTTCTTTATTTTCATGACTGAAAAACATTAAAACTATGAATTAACACATGTGGAATTATATACATAACAAAAAAGTGTGAAACAACTGAAAATATGTCATATTCTAGGTTCTTCAAAGTAGCCACCTTTTGCTTTGATTACTGCTTTGCACACTCTTGGCATTCTCTTGATGAGATTCAAGAGGTAGTCACCTGAAATGGTTTTCACTTCACAGGTGTGCTGGTGTGGAGGAGGAGGTGTGATGGTGTGGGGGTGCTTTGCTGGTGACACTGTTGGGCATTTATTTAAAATTGAAGGCATACTGAACCAGCATGGTTACCACAGCATCTTGCAGCGGCATGCTCCATCCGGTTTGCGTTTAGTTGGACCATCATTTATTTTTCAACAGGAGAATGACCCCAAACACACCTCCAGGCTGTGTAAGGGCTATTTGACCAAGAAGGAGAGTAATGGGGTGCTGCGCCAGATGCCAGATGACCTGGCCTCCACAGTCACCCGACCTGAACCCAATCGAGATGGTTTGGAGTGAGCTGGACTGCAGAGTGAAGGCAAAAAGGGCCAACAAGTGCTAAGCATCCCTTGGAACTCCTTCAAGACTGTTGGAAGACCATTTCAGGTGACTACCTCTTGAAGCTCATCAAGAGAATGCCAAGAGTGTGCAAAGCAGTAATCCAAGCAAATGGTGGCTAGAACCTAGAATATGACATATTTTCACACTTTTTTGTTATGTATATAATTCCACATGTGTTAATTCATAGTTTTGATGCCTTTAGTGTGAATCTACAATTTTCCTAGCCATGAAAATTAAGAAAACTCTAAATGAGAAGGTGTGTCCAAACTTTTGGTCTGTTCTGTAATCCTTTTCATCTAAGAACATGCACAATGAAAGTCTATGGAAAAGTGTCTGTTAGTGTACACACTGTTTAAATATGTTATTTCAATGAAAATTCCATAGTGTGAGTAGGGCATTACAGTGAGACATTATCAGACATTTTCAACCTCACAAAATATGATTAGACAGTGTAGAGATGTTACCGCTTTTTTATGGATAAACAGAAAAAATACTAAAGAAATGGCACAATACAGAGGTTTAAAAAGACAATGCTCCAAAATTGTTATGGACAGTTTCATTATTTACTGAACCAGGCATGTCAGAGTGTATGACAGTTTATCTATAAAAAATATATCTGTAAATTTTGTTTTCCCTGCATTTCACTGAGCATAAATGTAAAATTATTCACATTAAATTAATCTGTCATGTCTTGGTCCAAACCTCCAGCCTTCTTCAATCCCTTTGTAGAATTATGTTATCCTTCTCAGTGTTGATTACTTTGCAGAATTTAGTATAATCTGCAAATATTGAAATTATATTCTGTAATCCTCCTACAAGGTCATTAATAGTGTTGAGCGGCATAGGCCATATTCGAATTCGTGAATATTCACGAAGATATGGACGAATATTCGTCATATATTTGCAAAATTTGCATATTCGTAATATTCTCGTTTTATTTTCGCATATACAAATTAGCATATCCAAAAATTAGCGTAAGCAAAAATTTGCATATGTGAAAATTTGCATATGCACATTTTCGCATATGTGAAAATTCGCACACCAGTCTCACACAGTAGTATTAGAGCCTTCTTTACACCACACAAGCTGGAAGCAGAGAGGGGTGATCACTGTGATGTGTACTGTGAAAAAAAAATATTTGTAATTACGAATATATAGTGCTATATTCGCAAATATTCGCGAATTCGCGAATATGCGATATTCGCGAGCAACACTAGTCATTAATAAACATATTGAAAAGAAGATGACCAAATACTGACTGCGGCTGTAATTTACCAACCAAGTCTTGATATACAACACCCTCCGCCCAACCCAGGTCTAGAACTTAAAGGGTAGTTCCCACCATCCCTTTTTTTTTCCCTCTCTGTCCCTGCCTATTTCCCATCTATCCCTAACCTCCTCCCTGCCTATTTTTTTTTTTTTTACTATGTAAAAAATGCAGTTTTGTCTGCCTGGTAGTGTGCTCACTACCGGGCAGACTTCCCTAGCAGGCACCACGTCACTGATGCCTGCTGGGGGGGACTTCCGCCATTAGTTCATCTACACAGGGTGCCTCCAGCTGTTTCACCACTACAACTCCCAGCTTGCCCTGACATCTATTGGCGGTCAGGGCATGCTGGGAGTTTTGTGGGGAATAACTGGAGGCACCCTGTGTGAAAAAAAATACATGGCCGCGGCGCAACCAGAACAAGCGCCCCCCCTCCCCTGAACCCCGCTACCCGAACCCCCCCCCCCCTTCCCAGACATACCAGAACAGTGCAGCGACGGGGCCGGTGTAATGAACAATTCTGTGTCTTCACAAGTTCGTTGTCCCGATCAGCTGGTGCAGGACAGCAGCGACGGGATGCCGGGAGGGGGGTCGGCGTGCAAGGCCAGGGAGCAGGGGAGCCAATGCGCGCTTCTTCTGTTCTCAGCGCTCGCTCCCGCCTGTCTGATTGACAGACGGGAGCGAGCACCGCAGTGATTGAATTTCGACTCTTTGCCAGGCTTCAATGAGTCGAAATTCATTAGTGAAGTCACTGCCGAATGCATTCGGCCACTAGGCGGGTGACCCCTAGTGGCCGAATTTAAAAGTGATTCACTTTTTTTAATTAAAATATATTAGAGATATGTTGTAGTACTTAAGTACTACAACATATCAATTTTTTTTATTTCATAACAGTGCCCATTTAACTCCTCATAGAAACTTATACTATTAATTCTACATCCCTCAAAACAAGCTTCCAATATTTTACATTTTATTTGAATTTCTTTTAATTTAGTTCTACATCCTATATGAGCTTAGGGCTGGCACACCTACTAGCGTTCCCTCCCATCCCTGTCCCTGTTTGATTCTGTTTCCAGTCTGTTTCCAGTTTGCTGGAAGCAGAGCCATGTTTCCAAATCAGCTGTAAGATGTATCTAGCACCACCAAATATAGCTTCAAAGCCCAATTTATATTCAATTACACTGAGTTGCTGTAAAAAGGTGTATTGATGGTAATTAAGGGGAATCTTTATAATCTCCATTAGCTCTCCACAGTAAATTTTAGATGCAGGGCACACAACCATTCCCCATTGCTACATTATAGCAAAAAAATTACTTCCCTTGGGATGAGGGCAGGGACATAATTACTACTTATGCTGTGGCTCTACCCCTATGCTTATTTAGCCAGCAGTGGGGAGTGGTGAAAAAGGTAGAAATATTTTTTTTTACATAGTGTGGCATGGAGGAAGATTACTGTCCCTTGCTTCTAACAGGTACTATTAGGTTCCCTTTTAAGTAATAATTCAGTATAAATGTAATATAATATACAGTAATGCTTGAAAGTTTGTGAACCTTTCAGAATTTTCTGTATTTCTGCAAGAATTTGAGATAACACTAAATCAGATTTTCTTAAAAGTAGATTAACCCCTTAAGGACGCAGGACGTTAATGTACGTCCTGGGGCGGTGGTACTTAACGCACCAGGACGTACATTTACGTCCTGTGCATAACCGCGGGCATCGGAGCGATGCCCGTGTCATGCGCGGCTGATCCCGGCTGCTGATCGCAGCCAGGGACCCGCCGGCAATGGCCGTCACCTGCGATCTCGCGGGCGTCCGCCATTAACCCATCAGGTGCCAGGATCAATACAGATCCCGGCATCTGCGGCAGTGCGCGATTTGAATGAACGATCGGATCGCCCGCAGCGCTGCTGCGGGGATACGATCATTCAGAACGCCGCACGTAGGTCCCCTCACCTTCCTCCATCCGGCTCCCGGCGTCTCCTGCTCTGGTCTGAGATCGAGCAGACCAGAGCAGAAGATCGCCGATAACACTGATCTGTTCTATGTCCTATACATAGAACAGAACAGTATTAGCAATCATGGTATTGCTATGAATAGTCCTCTATGGGGACTGTTCAAGTGTAAAAAAAATTTAAAAAAGTATAAACGTAAAAAAAAAGTGAAAAATCCCCTCCCCCAATAAAAAAGTAAAACGTCCGTTTTTTCCTATTTTACCCCCAAAAAGCGTAAAAAACTAATTTTATAGACATATTTGGTATCGTCGCGTGCGTAAATGTCCGAACTATTAAAATAAAATGTTAATGATCCCGTACGGTGAACGGCGTGAACGAAAAAAAAAAGTCAAAAATTGCTACTTTTTTAATACATTTTATTTAAAAAAAATTATAAAAAATGTTAAAAGTTTTTTATATGCAAATGTGGTATATAAAAAAAAGTACAGATCATGGCGCAAAAAATTAGCCCCCATACCGCCGCTTATACGGAAAAATAAAAAAGTTAGAGGTCATCAAAATAAAGGGATTATAAACGTACTAATTTGGTTAAAAAGTTTGTGATTTTTTTTAAGCACAACAATAATAGAAAAGTATGTAATAATGGGAATCATTTTAATCATATTGACCCTCAGAATAAAGAACACACATCATTTTTACTATAAATTGTACGTCGTGAAAACGAAACCTTCCAAAATTAGCAAAAGTGCGTTTTTCGCTTTAATTTCCCCACAAAAATAGTGTTTTTTGGTTGCGCCATACATTTTATAATATAATAAGTTATGTCATTACAAAAGACAACTGGTCGCGCAAAAAACAAGCCCTCATACTAGTCTGTGGATGAAAATATAAAAGAGTTATGATTTTTAGAAGGCGAGGAGGAAAAAATTAAAACGTAAAAATTCAATTGTCTAAGTCCTTAAGGCCAAAATGGGCTGAGTCCTTAAGGGGTTAAAAAACCAAGTCAAACTTTGGAGAAGTCTCACATCAAACCTGCATTGATGTTACTGGGATTGCCGTGACTCTGTTCACGCATGGAAATTTCCATTGTGGATCCAAATTCTGTTGGAAGAATGGACATGTCCATGTCTAAAGAGTTTGAATTTCACCAATCCACAGTCATACAATTTGTGTACAAATGGAGGAAATGATCATACCATGAGTAAGACGAAGAATAGTCTGCAAAGTCACAAAGTATTTTTATACCAAAGAGCAATGAGTCTCTATACGACAATTTAGTAAATACTAAAATCAAGCTTTATTAAATCCATTAAATAACAATCACCAGTTGAACATATAGACAGAACATCTAAAATAAAGCAGACTACCAAATAATAATGATGTCATTGACAAGTACAAGGAGTCTACTAGTAACACAGATATGGGAGCTGGTGATCATACAGCAAAAGCAATGTGTGCTAATGCCCATTTATATCCACTTAGGGACTCAGGGTTTTTCAGTTTTAGCACTTTTGTTTTTTCCTGCTCACCTTTTAAAAATCACAACCCTTTTAATTTTGCACCTACAGACCCAAATGATGGGTTATTTTTTGCGCCACCAGTTCTACTTTGTAATGACATCAGTCATTTTACCCCAAAATCTATCGCGAAACCCAAAACAAAATCATTGTGCGACGAAAATGAAGAAAAAACACCATTTTGTAAATTTTGTGGGCTTCAGTTTCTGCGCAGTACTTTTTTCGGTAAAAATGACACCTTATATTTATTTTGTAGGTCCATATGATTAAAATTATACCCTACTTATATAGCTTTAAACATAAGTTTATATTTATTTTTATTTTCATGGTTTTTTTTTTATGGCAAAAGGGGGGTGATTTGAACTTTTATTAGGGAAGGGGTTAAATCACATTTATTAACTCTTTTTTTAAACTTTTTTTGCAATGTTATAGGTCCCATAGGGGGCTATGACATGTAGTACATTGATTGCCAGCACTGCTCAATGCAAAGCCATAGCATTGCATTGATCAGTGTTTTCAGTGGTCGATTGCTCAGGCCTTAATCTCAGGCTTGGAGCAATAAATCGCTGATTGGACGCCTGGAGGCAGGTAACGGGCCCTCCACTCGCGTTCTAGCTGATCGAATCACCACAGTTTCACTGCGATGGTCCTAATCAGCCTGACTGAGCGGCCGGGAATGCTTTTTTTACAGTTTAGATGTGGCGATCAACTTTGAACGAAGTGTCTAAAGAGTTAGTAGTAAGCGTCACCACGATCGGTGATGCACGCTATTAGCCCCGGGTCAACTTGATATGACGAGGGGTCACCGCGTGACTCCACGTTATATTGCGGGAGCGGTAACAGGACGTACAGGTACGTCCTTATTACCCAAGAGGATATAATTAATATGCTGACCAGCTACACAATATGGAGGTAGCTAAAGCATAATCTTGTTACCTCTATCAATAAAGACAATATTTATGTGTATCTGTTGCTGGATCCCTCCCCAGCCAGGTCACTTACACATGCCACTATTACTGGTAGGTAACGTACTGAACCTCGACGCATGTTTTTGTGTCCTCCTCAGGAGGTATAACCTATCTGTCTCTGCTGCCTATCATGGCCAGGGGGAGGCGCCCAAACTATGGAATTTCTGAGCGTGCGCACAAGGAAGATGTAGAATATTGTAATGAATTGGGGAGTTTCCCTACTCTATACAAAACACTCCATATTAAAGTGACCAGTGCATTACAAATTCATTCGCTTATATATGTGACTGGTAAAAGTGCATGTGGTGTCAAATTCATGAAATAAATAAATACATATATTTATAATTACGTTGTGACGGGCGATAGTAACGGGAGAATTAGTGCATGCACTATTTCTCCCGTTCATTCGCCCGTCGCAAAATAACGGCCGTTATTAATAACGGGCGATAACGGGTTAAAACGGCTATTAGAAAATAGATTATACTGAGATTTTCTAATTGACGTTAGTGATTTTGTACCGGCCGTATAAATGCCGATTTCCCCTCGTTTTATAACGGGCGTTCATAACGGGTGCATTTTTATAGTGTGAAAGCACCCTAACATAGGAAGGTAGAAACTCGACTTAAGGTTTCAAATAGTAGTCTATACATTTACAGACAGGGTCACAAAGACCCCCTATTCTGGACAAAATGGGGGGTCGAGGGGATATTTATGGATTTTAGGTAAAATGTAGAAAGTAGGTACCTGAGGAAGGGAGTCAGAAGTCCATTATAGAAATCTTTTTAGTAATAATACCCTGTTCAAGGGCCCTGTCCAGGATTGCCTTCAACATTTCTGAGAAATAAATCAGGGGATTATAAGTAAATTTTTCATAGAAATATGATAAGTCTTCTTATCACGTATTTGGTGAAACTCCAACAATTGCGTGGCGCTGGTCTTTAGTTAAATTTTCATTGGATATCCTATCAATTTTATCTTCGTCTCAAGCACCTGTCTGAATCTACGTGGTTTGGAGGAGTTTTCACATTATATCTTGATTAATGGAGGGCGCTCAGGTATCTGTGGCTCTATAAAGATTATTGTAGAGGGCGCATGCCGACTCCTGCTTCATACAAGAGGAGAGCCAAAACCCTGTGCAGGAGATTGCAGGGGTCCGACTCCTGGGACCTCTGTGATATGAAACTTATCCTCTATCCAAATTTCCCTACACTGCAGTACACTTTTAAGTCACTGAACATTGAGTTAATAAATATACATGGCATACATATACCATTATTCCATTCACCCCCATCTCTATCTATTGAAAGATGGGCAAAATATTTAACAAAGAATGTTTGAGTCTTTTGTACATGACACTACTCTGACATGGCCTCTTCTCAGTGTCCATCTGTTACCAATAATCTGAAAATGTTAAGTGCCACTAATTCAGATGGAATGAATACTCACAGATGGCAAATCATTCATCTCCTGCACTTCATACAGAGATCAACAATATTTGAATTTTTTTTGCTTACACTATCTGCCAACTTCAAATTTTGTTTGGTGCCATGATATTTCTTTATTTTAACAATTTATACAATTTATAAAAGAGATATAATAAACATAAATCCACATAGGCATAAAAACAAACAAAAAGAGTGGTTATTATCAATCTGTTGTATTAAAACATTGTTCACACAGCACAGCTTTGATGCAGTGTTTATGAATTTTGTTTTACAGAAAACTGGGATTGGCTCAAAAAGAAGAGAAAATAAGTATATGTTTTTTTTCTTTTTGTATATTCATGCTTTAGATAAAAAGCAAATAAAAGCTTTGTCAAAGTTGCACTATGTATGAAAGGTCTGAAGAATATAACATTCTATTTTAATTATTAATATATTAGGATTTTAAATTAGGTAGAAGAAATGTACAAGTGTAGAACACAACAAGGCAAGGGAAAGGGAAATCAATCAATCAATCATTGAAGGGCAATCATTCTATGACTATTGTTATGGCTTGTTTGTTGTACATCTGAAATGTGTTGAACCTTTTGCTCAAGCTTAGTTTTAAAGGATACTCTGGTGGAAAACTTTTTCTTTTTTTTAAATCAACTGGCACCAGAAAGTTAAATAGATTTGTAAATGACTTCTATTAAACAATATTAATCCTTCCAGTACTTATTAGCTGCTGAATACTACGGAGGAAATTATTTTCTTTTTTGAACACAGTGCTCTCTGCTGACATCACGAGCACAGTGCTCTCTGTCCAGAGTAGGAGAAAATCCCCATAGCAAACATATGCTGCTTGGACAGTTCCTAAAATAGACAGAGATGTCAGCAGAGAGCACTGTGCTCATAATTCAGCAGAGAGCACTGTTTTCCAAAAAGAAAATAGTTTCCTCTGTAGTATTCAGCAGCTAATAAGTACTGGAAGGATTAAGATTTTTTTAATAGAAGTAATTTACAAATCTGTTTAACTTTCTGACACCTGTTGATTTAAAAAAAAAAGTTTTTCACCGGAGTACCCCTTTAATAACAGGTTAAAATAAAGTTGGAAGTACTTTGTCTACTAAAGTGCACTAGGCTATTACTTTGTTTGGATATCTTCCAATACCTAGGCCCAGCTGAAGTTTGTGCATTGCCTTGTGGATGAAAGACAGTGCGGGAAAACCACTCTTCATGAGTCTTTCTGCACAGAGGAATTGTTACGTTATGCGCTCCGGCCACACATGCTGGCCGTGAGCACATGGTCCCGTTACCTGCTGCCGGTGGGGCTGGGACTCGTATTGCGGGACACCCGCATGCGAGCCCCAGTCCGTCACTCACCTGGTGCTTCTCCTGCCCCAGTCTCTGCCTCTCTGCTCCAGCGCGCGTGTCCCTGTCCCCTAGGGCGCGCATGTGCCGGAGCTTTAAGATTTAAAGGGCCAGTGCGCTCATTAGTGTAATTCACTTGTGGCTCATTGATAAATCCCTCCACCCTCCTCATTTCCCTGCTGGATCTTTGTTGCCTTGTGCCTGAGAGAAAGCATTCCTGAGAGTTGCCTTATTGTGTATCCAATCCTTTGCTCTGTGACTTGACCTTGCTCATCTGCCGCCTGCCTACTGACCTCCTGCCACGTCCTAACTGCGCTACTTTGCCGCCTGCCTTGACCTTCTGCTATCCCGACCATGAGCTGCCTTATCCCTCCTGTGCCCCGCATCTCCTCAGCCGCCTGTGTGGTCGAGCCATGCCAGGGGTAGCGACCTGGGTGCCAGCTGCCGCATCAAGTCCGTCCCGCTTTGCGGCAGGCTCTTAGACTCAGCTCCCTGGTCCGGTCCGAGTCATCTGCCACACAGGTCCAGCGGATCCACATCCACCGGAGTTCCTGTCTTCTGAAACGTGAATGTTACAGTAAGATCCGGCCATGGATCCCGCTGAGGTACCCCTGCTTGAAGTTGCGGATTTTCCCTCCGTTGTGGTACATCAGTCACAACAGTTGGCCCAACAGGTGCAGCAACTTTCAACTATGATGCAACAGCTTTTGGCCTTGCAACAGCAGCAGGTACCACAACCTGGCCCACTCCCACCACCAGCTCCTGCAGTGTCTTCTGGCTCCCAGCTACATCTGCCTTTACCTTGCAAGTATTATGGGGATTCCAAGTCATGCAGAGGCTTTGTTACACAGTACTCCATGCACTTGGAGCTCATGTCTGAACTGTTTCCGATGGAACGTGCAAAGGTGGCCTTTGTCATTAGTCTACTGACTTGTCTTAGTCTACCACAGGGATCCAGTACCTTCCAACTTGAATGCTTTTCTGGCAGAATGTGGCTGTGTCTTTGAGGAAACCGCACGTGCCTCTTCTGCTGAGACGGCTTTGCTGAACCTATGTCAAAGGAATTCTTCCGTTGGTGACTATGCGGTTAAATTTCGCACTCTAGCCTTAGAAATAGCATCAATGATGAGGCCTTGTGTGCCACATTCAGAAAAGGACTGTCTAGCAGGATTAAAGATGCCCTTGCTGCACTTGATCCTCCATCTTCTTTGACTGAACTTATCCACTTTGCCACATGTATTGATGTGCGTTTTGCTGAAACGCAGGAAGAACTGCGCTTAGAGAGTGAACCTCCCCAAACACGGAGATATTCTCACCTGGCACCTGTGTTTCAACATCCACCTTTACAGTTTCCTGCGCCTCTTGCCGAAGAGGCTATGCAAGTGGACCGTTCTCGTCTTACGCAGCAGGGGAGATCACAACGACGCAGTGAGAATTTGTGCTTGTATTGTGCTAGTCCGAACACTTTCTCAAAGATTGGTTTGTTCGTCCACAGTATCCGGGAAATTGCTTGCACCTAGGGCACGTAGGAGAGGCGTCCCTAGGTATGAATACCACCTCTCCTTGCTTAACTATTTCTGTACAAGTCTTTGCTTCTACCAAGTCTTCCTTCAGTGCTAAAGAATGACTTTAAAGAATGCCACCTCTCCTTGCTTAACTATTTCTGTACAAGTCTTTGCTTCTACCAAGTCTTCCTTCAGTGCTAAAGAATGACTTTAAAGAATGACTGCAGGTGACTTTATTGATGCTTCTTTGGTCCACAAGTATCATCTTCCTGTCACTCGGCTTGCCAAGCCCTTGTTCATCTCCTCTGTTAATGGACAAAATCTGGACTGTTTGGTTTACTTCTGGACTGAATCTCTTGTCATGCAAGTGGGTGTATTGCATAAAGAAAAGATTGAATTCCATGTAATGCCACACTGTACTTCAGAGATTCTTCTTGGCCTTCCTTGGCTGCAACGCAATTCTCCGCACCTGGATTGGAGAACTGGAGAAATTATTCACTGGGGACAATCCTGTCAAAATCTTTGCTTGCAATCAGTTGAGTCCACAATATAGTTACTTTTGACTTAAAATGTAGAAAACAAAGACAGGCGGGGAAGGCAAAAACATATAACTTTAAAAAGGCAAACTTCCCTGGGCTGAGGGCTGCACTACAGGACATAGACTGGGGGGAGGTGTTCTCAAATACTGATACAAAAGGTAAATGGGACATCTTTAAATCAACTCTAAATAACTATACAGCTAAATATATACCAAAGGGGAACAAATATAAACGATTAAATCTAAATCCTACATGGCTGACAAATGATGTTAAAAGAGCAATAAACAACAAAAAAATAGCCTTCAAAAAATTCAAATCTGATGGGTCTGCTATAACATTTAAACAGTACAAGGAGCTTAATAAAATCTGTAAAAATTTTATAAAAACAGCAAAAATTCAAAACGAGAGACAGGTGGCCAAAGAAAGCAAAACTAATCCTAAATATTTTTTTTAGATATATAAATGCAAAAAACCAAGGACAGAGCATGTAGGACCCCTAAATAATGATAATGGGGAGGTTGTCACGGGCGATCAAGAGAAGGCGGAGCTACTGAATGGGTTCTTTAGTTCTGTATACACTATGGAAAAAGGAGCTGACATTGGCCAGATCAGTGCTGGTAACACATCGTGTAATGTACTGAACTGGCTTAATGTAGAGATGGTACAAGGTAAGTTAAGTAATATAAATGTAAGCAAATCTCTAGGGCCGGATGGATTGCACCCAAGAGTTTTTAGAGAGGTAAGTTCAGTAGTATCTGTACCCCTGTTCATGATATTTAGAGATTCTCTGGTGTCTGGTATTGTGCCAAGGGACTGGCGCAAGGCGAATGTGGTGCCAATCTTCAAAAAGGGCTCTAGGTCTTCCCCAGGAAACTATAGACCGGTATGTTTAACCCCTTAAGGACTCAGGGTTTTTCCGTTTTTGCACTTTCGTTTTTTCCTCCTTACCTTTTAAAAATCATAACCCTTTCAATTTTCCACCTAAAAATCCATATTATGGCTTATTTTTTGCGTCGCCAATTCTACTTTGCAGTGACATTAGTCATTTTACCCAAAAATGCACGGCGAAACGGAAAAAAAAATAATTGTCCGACAAAATCGAAAAAAAGCCCGCCATTTTGTAACTTTTGGGGGCTTCCGTTTCTACGCAGTGCATATTTCGGTAAAAATTACACCTTATCATTATTCTGTAGGTCCATACGGTTAAAATGATAACCTACTTATATAGGTTTGATTTTGTCGCACTTCTGGAAAAAATCATAACTACATGCAGGAAAATTTATACGTTTAAAAATGTCATCTTCTGACCCCTATAACTTTTTTATTTTTCCACGTATGGGGTGGTATGAGGACTCATTTTTTGAGCAGTGATCTGATGTTTTTATAGGTATGATTTTTGTTTTTGATCACTTTTTATTCATTTTTTTTTTTTTTTTTTTAATCAAAGCAATGCTTTATTAAGAAAAACATAGATAGACAAGTCACGGTAATTAAGACAATAATAGCGGTATAAAAGCGTGGAGTTCAAGTCAACACCTTCGCTCCTACAACAATTTGTCATCGGAATAGGGATGTCGCGGCTAATTAGGTGAATCTGAGCAGTGAGACACAACATTGCATCAATAATAGTGAAACCAGGTAATAACTGGAGGAAGAACACGTAAGTATAAAAGTAGGGGGAGGGGGAGAAAAAGGTGGGGAATATTAGAAATAGGAGTAAAAGAGAAAAGAAAAAGAAAGAACAGGGTCAGCTTCAGCATAGCTGTGGTCGGTGTGAGGAGGACACCTCAAGGTTGCAAACGTAGCACTTACTTGAGGTCGGAGTCACAGTCACCGCCGGGGTCCCCAATCTCGGAATATCCCCATAGCTCTGCGACACGACAGACAACACCAGGGGAGAGGTCACTCCAAGTAAGAGGGGATGGGGGGGGGGAGGGGTGTAGTCTAGTTCACTAGTCCTCTCTATAGAGTCGGGAATTAAGGAAGTGCAACCATGGGCCCCATATCGCTGTGTACCTAGCGGAGCGGTCCCTCGAGTCGGCTAGGAGTTCCTCCATGCGGCTCACAAATAGAATCTCTGTGTACCAGTCAGTTATCGTTGGGGGGGCACAGTTTTTCCATTTCTTGGGTATCACTGACCTGGCAGCCATGAGCATCATGTTGGCTAAGAGTCTAGCAGGCGATTTCCTGGAGGTGGGTATAATAGATAGGAGGAGTCCCTTCGGGTCGTTGGGGTATGTCACCCCTGTCACTAGGGCGATTCGGTCGATTACTGTAGACCAAAAGGTCGTGAGGGAGGGGCAGGACCACCAGATATGGGACATGGTCCCCGTCTCTGTGCCGCAGCGCCAACACAGGTCAGACACTGTAGGGTAGAATTTGTGTAGCAAGACCGGAACCCTATACCACCTGGCTAAAATCTTGTAGTTAGTTTCTTGCGCCCTACATGAGATAGACATCTTGTGGCACATTACATAGGCTGTCAGCCAGTCAGAACGAGCGATGGTGGTGTGTAGTTCCTCCTCCCAGGCCGTTTCGAATTTGGGGGGTTCACAAGCCGCTTCTTCCATGAGAAGGCTGTACATTTGGGAAACTGCTTTATAAACCGGGGAGGCAGAAACACACAGCTCTTCAAAGGGTAGGAGGGGTCGGGCAAGCCTAAGGGAGCGTCCCGTAGTGGTAACAAAGTGGCTCAGCTGAAAGTACTGCATCTGACTTAGAGGCGTCCTGAGGTGTGGCGGTACCAGTTCCATGTATGGTTTCAGTTGAGTACCGCTGAGGAAACATCTGATGGGTAGAGGTGAGTGATGACCTAGGAAGGATTCAGTCATCATACCCGGTGGGAAGCTAGGGTTGCCTAGGATCGGGGTCAGAGGGCCATCGGCCGCCATGATCTGGGACCTCTTCAAGTATCTGTCCAGGGAAACGATCAGTTCCCTGGACACCCGGGGGAGGGACTCTAGCACCCGAGGAGAGAATGTGTTCGATGGTAGCCAAGGGTACAGGGCTATATCTGTAGCAGTCCCGTATTCTTCCAGCGCCACCCATTGTTTAGAACCCCGACCGTGTATGAAATCCAGGAGTCGGGTCAAGGTAGCTGCTACATAATAAGCCTGACAGTCCGGTACCGCCAGGCCACCTGCCCGCTTCCTCCTGACCAGAACCCTGCTAGATATCCTAGACGGTCGTCCCGCCCATATGAAAGAGCGTATCATTTGGTCTAGCTTTTTGAAGTAGGAGCGCGGGAGCGCCAGTGGGATCGCTTGGAATAGGTATAGCAGTCGGGGTAGGAAGTTCATTTTAATTATATTAGCTCGCCCCAGCCATGAGAAGGTACCAGTTGTCCATTTACGCAGATCCCTGTCTAGTGTCGCTGACAGAGTCTGGAAGTTAAGGGCAAAGGTAGCTCCCGGGTTTAAGGGAATGTGTACGCCCAAGTACTTGAAGGACTCAGTAGTCCAATGAAAAGGGTGTTCCCTCTTAAGACCCTCTATGGTGGCTATCGGGAGTGCTATTGGAAGGGCCACACTTTTGGACATGTTGATCCTATGGTTGCTATAGTGGGAGTATTGCCGTATGACCGACAATGCTGCCGGTAGGGAGGTGCATGGAGAGGCTAGGTAGAGTAGGAGGTCATCCGCGAAAGCAGAGCAGAGGTGCCCGCTCCCCCCCAGGGTGAATCCCTGAACGCCCGGATCAGATCTCAGGGCAGTCAGTAAATGCTCCATGCATAAGATGTAGAGGAGGGGGGAAAGCGGGCACCCCTGGCGCGTTCCGTTTCGGATGGGAAATGGGGAAGACAGGGACCCGTTGACTCTCACCCGTGCCTGGGGGTCTCGATACAGGGCCATTACGCGTCCCATCATAGCAGGACCCAGGCCTATCTGTTCCAGCGTTGCTCTAAGGAATCCCCAGTCCACCCTGTCGAACGCCTTCTCGGCGTCAAGAGAGAGGAGCAGTAATGGCTTTTTGAGTGTAGTAGCTCTATTAATTACCGAGAAGGCTCGAACAGTGTTATCTCTCGCCTCTCGGGAGCGCATGAACCCGGACTGGTCAGGGTGGACTAGGGGGCCGAGGACCAACGCCAGACGGTCCGCCAGCAATTTGGCGAACAGTTTAAGGTCTACATTCAGAAGAGATATGGGTCGGTAGCTGGAGCAAAGACCCGGGTCGCGGCCCTCTTTGGGAATTACTGTAATATAGGCACTGAGCGATGCCGTGGGAAAACCCAGGTTCGGGGCGATGCTATTGAACGTCTTGCAAAGAATGGGAAGTAGGCTATCCTTTAGGGTTTTGAAGAACCTGGCCGTGTACCCGTCTGGTCCCGGGCTTTTACCAGTAGGTAGGTGTGATATTGCCTGGGCGATCTCCTCTTCCGAGAACGGGGACTCAAGGGCCTCTATATCCTCCTCAGTTTTATTCATTTTTTAATGGTATAAAAAGTGACCAAAATACGCTTTTTTAGACTTTGGAATTTTTTTGCGCGTACGCCATTGACCGTACGGCTTAATTAATGATATATTTTTATAGTTCGGACATTTACGCATTTATAGTTCGGACATTTTTTATTTTTTTTACACTGTTTTATTTTTTTTATGGGAAAAGGGGGGTGATTCAAACTTTTATTAGGGAAGGGGTTAAATGAAACTTTTATTAGGGAAGGGGTTAAATTAACACTTTTTTTAAAAAATTTTTTTGCAGTGTTATAGGTCCCATAGGGACCTATAACACTGCACACACTGATCTCCTATGCTGATCACTGGCGTGATCAGCATTAACACGCCTGTGATCAGCATAATCGGCGCTTGACTGCTCCTGCCTGGATCTCAGGCACGGAGCAGTCATTCGTCGATCGGACACCGGGGAGGCAGGTAAGGGCCCTCCCGGTGTCCAATCAGCTGTTCTGGATGCCGCGGCGGTCCTGAACAGCCCGACTGAGCAGCCGGGTCACTTTCACTTTCACTTTAGAAGCGGCGGTCAGTTTTGACCGCCGCTTCTAAAGGGTTAATACCGCACATCGCCGCGATCGGCGATGTGTGGTATTAGCCGCGATCCCGCTTCATATCGCGGGAGCCGGCGCAGGACGTAAATATACGTCCTGCGTCGTTAAGGGGTTACCGTGCATTGTGGGTAAATTGTTTGAAGGACTTATAAGGGATTACATACAGGAATACATAGGGGATAATAGTATTATAAGTGATAACCAGCATGTGTTTACTAAGGATAGAAGTTGTGAAACCAATCTAATTAGCTTTAATGAAGAGGTGAGTAGAAGCCTTGACAGAGGAATGGCTGTGGATATAGTGTTTCTGGATTTTGCTAAAACATTTGATACTGTCCCTCATGGACGTCTGACAGGTAAATTAAGGTCTTCGGGTTTGGAAATTTTAGTTTGCAACTGGATTGAACACTGGCTCATGGATCTTACCCAGAGAGTGGTGGTCAATGATTCGTACTCTGATTGGTCCCCGGTAATTAGTGGTGTACCCCAAGGTTCAGTACTGGGCCCGCTGTTGTTTAATTTATTTATCAATGATATAGAGGATGGTATTAACAGCTCTGTTTCTATCTTTGCAGATGACACCAAGCTTTGTAGCACGGTACAGTCTATAGAGGATGTGCATAAGTTACAAGATGACTTGGATAGACTAAGTGTCTGGGCATCCACTTGGCAAATGAGGTTCAATGTGGATAAATGTAAAGTTATGCATCTGGGTACTAATAACCTGCATGCGTCGTATGTCTTAGAGGGGATTAAACTGGCAGAGTCACTGGTAGAGAAGGATCTGGGTGTACATGTAGATCACAGACTACAGAATAGCATGCAATGTCAGGTTGCTGCTTCCAAAGCCAGCAGGATATTGTCATGTATCAATGGAGGCATGGACTCAAGGGACAGGGACATAATACTCCCCCTTTATAAAGCATTGGTACGGCCTCACCTGGAATATGCTGTTCAGTTTTGGTCGACTGTACATAAAAGGGACACTGCGGAGCTGGAAAGGGTGCAGAGACTAAACTAATATGGGGCATGGAACCTCTTAGCTATGAGGAGCGATTAAAGGAGTTACAATTGTTTAGTCTTGAGAAGAGACGTTTAAGGGGGGATATGATAAACGTATATAAGTATGGCCCATACAAAAAATATGGAGAAAAACTGTTCCAGGTTAAAACCCCCCCCCCAAAGGACGAGGGGGCACTCCCTCCGTCTGGAAAAGAAAAAGTTTAGTCTCAAGGGGCGACACGCCTTCTTTACCATGAGAACTGTGAACTTATGGAACAGTCTACCTCAGGAACTGGTCACAGCAGGAAAAATTAACAGCTTTAAAACAGGATTAGATACATTCCTGGAACAAAATAACATTAATGCTTATGAAGAAATATAAAATCCCATCCCTTCCCCAATATCGCGCCACACCCCTACCCCTTAATTCCCTGGTTGAACTTGATGGACATATGTCTTTTTTCGACCGTACTAACTATGAGTCTAAAATTGTTTTTTGTCCTCATCCTTTACCTGGCCTGCCGCGACCTTACAAAGATTTCCCTGACATTTTCTGCAAGAAACAGGCTGAGTCTATGCCTCCACATCGTCCTTATGATTGCCCTATTGATCTTCTGCCTGGTACCACTCCTCCTTGTGGAAGGATATACCCTCTATCGGTTTCTGAGACCAAAGCCATGGCTGAGTATATCCAGGAGAATCTCAAAAAGGGATTTATCCGTAAGTCCTCTTCTCCTGCTGGAGCAGTTTTCTTCTTTGCAGGGAAGAAGGATTGCTCACTACGTCCATGCATTGACTACAGGAGACTGAAAAAAATAACGGTCAAGAACCGTTACCCTCTACCTCTTATCTCAGAACTATTTGACCAAGGTCTTCTCCAAATTGGACTTACGTGAAGTGTATAACCTCATTCGTATCTGCAAGGGAGATGAATGGAAAACGGCCTTCAATACTCGTGATGGACATTTTGAGTATCTCGTAATGCCATTTGGTCTCTGCAATGCTCCAGCCGTTTTTCAAGAGTTTGTCAATGAAATCTTCCGTGATCTTCTCTACACCTGTGTTTTTGTATACCTAGATGGCATCCTGATCTTCTCTTCCAACTTAAAGGAGCATCGTACTAATTTTTGTCTGGTTCTTCAGTGATTGCGGAAGAATCATCTCTATGCCAAACTGGAGTAATGCCTGTTCGAGAAATCTAGTCTTTCGTTTCTTGGCTACATTGTCTCTCACCAGGGCTTTCTGGGATTTGCAAACTATTATCGTCAATTTATCCCACATTTTTCATCCTTGGTTGCTCCAATTGTGCCTCTCACTAAGAAGGCATCTAATCCTAAGTCTTGGCCACAAGAGGCTGAAGAGGCCTTCTCCCATTTAAAGTCTGCATTTGCCTCTGCTCCCGTGCTTACAAGACCTGATCCTGAGAGGCCCTTTGCTTTGGAGGTTGATGCCTCATCTATTGGAGGGTGCCGTTCTTACTCAGAAAAATGCAAAGGGCAAGACTGTTACTTGTGGATTCTTCCTCTCCTGCTGAGAGAAATTACTCCATTGGAGGTCATGAACTCCTCGCTATCAAGCTAGCTTTGGAGGAATGGCGACATTTATTGGAAGGTTCTTCTCTTCCGGTCAGCATCTACTCCAACCATAAGAATCTTCTATATCTTCCGTCTGCTCAGCGTTTGAACCCCCGCAAGGCAAGGTGGTGACTGTTCTTTTCCACGTTCAACTTCTTCATTCACTTCCGTCCAGCAGACAAGAACATCAGGGCTGATGCTCTCTCCAGGTCCTCTGACATCATTGGTTTGGACTCCTAGGCATATTATTCCTCCTAACCATTTGATTCCTGCAGCTCCTGCCGAGATTCAGCAAGTCCCTCCCGGAAAATCCTTTGTGCCTGCCAGATTGAGACGCAAGGTCCTGAAATGGGGTCATTCTTCCTTGACAGCAGGACATCCTGGAATAAGCAAGATTCTACTTCTTTTCTTCCGGTACTACTGGTGGCCCCATCTTGAACATGATGTTTCTGATTTTGTTCGTTCCTGTGAAACTTGTGCCCGTGACAAAGCTCCTCGACAGAGACCTGCAGGACTCTTACAGTCTTTACCCGTTCCAGAGACTCCCTGGTCCCATATTGCCATGGATTTCATCACCGATTTGCCACCATCTCATAATAACACTGTCATCTGGGTCGTTGTAGATCGGTTTTCCAAGATGGCTCAATTAATTCCTCTACCAGGTCTTCCTTCTGCCCCGCAGCTGGCAAAGTACTTTTTGCTGCATTTCTTTCGTTTACATGGTCTTCCTCAGCATATCGTTTCAGATAGAGGTATGCAGTTTGCCTCTATGTTCTGGGAAGCCCTTTGTAACTGTTTAGACATCAATCTGGACTTCTCCTCGGCCTACAATTCTCAGTCCAACAGTCAGGTGGAGAAGGTTAATCAAATCCTAGAGACTTATCTTTGGCATTTTGTTTCAGCTCGCCAAGATGATTGGGTCGAACTTCTTCCCTGGGCTGAATTCTCATATAATCATAAGGATTCTGAGTCCACGAAGTCGTCTCCCTTTTTTGTTGTCTACGGACTCCATCTCCGTCCTCCTCTTCCTCTCCCAGTCTCCTCCAGTGTACCTGCTGTTGATGAACTGGTCCATGACTTCTCCACCATCTGGCAACAGACCCGAGAGTCGTTATCTCAGGCTTCCTCAAGTATGAAGGCGCAAGCAGATAAAAGTAGAACACCTCCTCCGTCCTTCTCTCCTGGTGACATGGTGTGGCTTTTATTCAAATACATCTGCTTCAAGATCCCCTGATACAAGCTTGGTCCTCGCTACCTAGGTCCCTTCCAGATTTTACATAAAATCAACCCTGTCTTCTACAAACTCTGTCTACCTGCTATGGTCTCTCTCCTCAAGCCTCTTGTCAGAAACCGGTTTTATCAGAAGAATCTTGTCCCCACACCTGTCTCCGGCTCTTCTGACATCTTCAAGGTTAAAGAGATTCTTGCTACAAAAACTGTGAGAGCTAAACAATTTTTTTTTGGTCGACCCGGAGGGTTATGGTCCTGAGGAGAGATCTTGGGAGCCTGAGGAGAATATCCTGGACCGTGACCTTCTCAGGAGTTTTCTGACTCGTAAAAGGAGGGGGAGAACAAAGGGGGGGGGGGGTACTATTACATTGTACGCTCCGGCCTCACACGCTGGCCATGAGTGCATGGTCCCATTACCTGCTGCTGCCGGCGAGGGCTGGGACTCAAATCGCAGGACGCGCCAGCATGCAAGCCCCAGTCCGTCACTCACCTGGTGCTTCTCCTGCCCCAGCATCTGCCTCTCTGCTCTGGCGCGGGTGACCCCATGGGCGCGCATGCGCCGGAGCTTTAAGATTTAACCCCTTAACGATGCCGGACGTAAATGTACATCCTGGTGCATTGAGTTCCAGCTCACCAGGATGGTACATTTACATCCTATGCATAACCGCGAGCATCAGAGCGATGCTCGGGTCATACACTGCAGGTAATGGCAGACATCCGCGATCGCACGGATGTCCACCATTAACCCATCAGATGCCGTGATCAATACAGATCACGGCATCTGCAGCATCGTGGTCACTAAAATGGATGATCGAATTGCCCGCAGCGCTGCCGTGGCGATCCTCCAGTACAGCAGACGGAGGTCCCCTCACCTGCCTCCGCTGCCTTCTACGGGTCTTCTGCTCTGGTCTGCGATCGAGCAGACCAGAGCAGAAGATGACCAATAATACTGATCACTGCTGTGTCCTGTGCATAGCACTGAACAATGTTAGCAATCGAATGATTGCTAGAAATAGTCCCCTATGGGGACTATTAAAGTGTAAAAATTAAAGTAAAAAAAAGTAATGAAAAAAAGTTCTAAAAAAAAATGTGAAAACCCTATTCCCCAATAAAAACGTAAATTGTCCCATTTTCCCTATTTCACCCCCAAAAAGTGTAAAAAAATATTTTATATACATATTTGGAATGGTCGCGTGCGTAAATATCTGAAATATTAAAATAAAATGTTAATGATACCTTATGGTGAACGGCGGGAATAGAAAAAAAATCCAAAATAGCTGCTTTGTTATAACATTTTATTCCAATTTTTTTATAAAAAATGTATTAAAAGTTTTATATAAGCAAATATGGTATCAATAAAAAGTACAGATCACGGCATGAAAAATGAGCCCTCATACCGCCGCTTATAGGGAAAAATGAAAAAGTTATAGGTCTTCAAAATAGGGGTATTTTAAACGTACTAATTTGGTTAAAAAGTTTGCAATTTGTTTTTTAAGCACAACAAAGAGTAAAGAACATATGTCATATTTCCGTAAATTGAACGTTGCGAAAACGAAACCTTCCAAAGTTTGCTAAATTGCAATTTTCTTTTTAATTTCCCCACACAAATAGTTTTTTTGGTTGTGCCATACATTTTATGGTAAAGTGAGTGATGGCATTACAACAGACAACTGGTCACGCAAAAAACAAGCCCTCATACTAGTCTATGGATGAGTTATGATAAAAGAGTTATGATTTTTTGAAGGCGAGGAGGAAAAAACAAAAACATTAAAAAAAAATGTGTCTGAGTCCCAAATGGGCTGAGTCCTTAATGGGTTAAAGCACCAGTGCGCTCATTAGTGTAATTCACCTGTGGCTCATTGATAAATTCCTCCACCCTCGTCACTTCCCTGCAGGATCTTTGTTGCCTTGTGCCTGAAAGGAAGCATTCCTGAGAGTTGCCTTACCGTGTATCTAATCCTTTGCTCTGTGACTTTACCTTGCTCTGTGACTTGACCTTGCTCCTCTGCCGCCTGCCTCCTGTCCTCCTGCTATGTCCTGACTATGCTACTTTGCCACCTGCATTGACCTTCTGCTATCCTGACTACGTGCTGCCTTATCCTTCCTGTGCCTCGCATCTCCTCAGCCACCTGTGAGCCATGCCAGGGGTAGTGACCTGGGTGCCGCCTGCCGCAGCAAGTCCGTCCCGCTTTGCGGTGGGCTCTGGTGAAAACCACCTTAGACTCCGCTCCCTGGTACGGTCCATTGGAGGAATACCCTCTAGTATATTTTTTTGACAAAAAAAAACTACTTGGTTAACAGAGGAATAAAAACCAAATTTTATACTTAAATGGGTATTCCAGGAATAAAACTTTTTTTTTATATATCAACTGGCTCCAGAAAGTTAAACAGATTTGTAAATTACTTCTATTAAAAAATCTTAATTCTTCCAATAAATATCAGCTGCTGAAGTTGCGTTGTTCTTTTCTGTCTGGCAACAGTGTTCTCTGTTGACATCTCTGCTTGTCTCGGGAACTGCACAGAATAGAAGAGGTTTGCCATGGGGATTTGCTTCTACTCTGGACAGTTCCCGAAACTGGTGTCATCAGAGAGCACTTAGACAGAAAAGAACAACTCAACTTCAGCAGCGCATAAGTACTGAAAGGATTACAATTTAAAAATCTTTCCTGGATAACCCCTTTAGCCACTGCTGTGTTGCGGTAACATTAAAGTCATACCTAAATTGTCAATTATGAAACATGAAAATAAAAATATTACAATGTGCCTTTATCCACCAAGAAAACCGCTCACCCCTTCCTGCTATCGAATGCCAGTGCACGGAAGCTGCCGGTGTTTTCGCCGCCCAAACTCAGGATACAGCAGGGAAAGAAATCCAGCACTGCTTGCTTGCGATTTAAAAAGCCTTGTCTTTATTAAACGTGTTCACACAGGATACAAAACAGGAGATAAACACTCTTCTGGCACGTTTTGCGCAGTCAGCACTTAGTCATAGAATAGTCATACAGATACATAGTTGCTCTAAATACTCTAAAAGGCACATCCTACTTCCTGTGGTGTGGATTATTTCACAATCAAGCTAGCACCCCCTGAACAGGTAAGAATTCCAACTGTTAACCCCTGCATCTCCAAACAGTCTATTATACACCAGTGACTTTTATTTTATGACCAAAACTAGTTATTAATTATTAATGTATCGCTGGCAGCCTGTATTGGTTGGCAGAGTAACAGTAGGTTGACATCAATGTGATAGATTTATTCATAAACAAACGATTATGTTCCAATTTTTCAACCAAAAAAAAAACAAAAAACAGACATAATTTGCATTAAAAAAAAAAGCATTGTCTGAATAGAGTCCAATTTTGATCAATATGTAGTAATGAGATCTAATCTGTGATTCAGGCCCAACGGTTGTCTGGTTCCTAGAATGAACATCCAGTACGTTTCCTGATTATATAACCGTTTTCTAAGATCTCCTCCTCTTATACTGGCAACTAAATTTTTCTATGCCACACATCCTTAAGTTCCTAGTGTCACCCTGATGTGCCTCCCTGAAGTGGTGAGACAATGCAGATATATTAACATTGTCATTCCTCGCATCAGATGTATGTTTTATAGTTCTCACTTTTAGGGCATTACTTGTGCACCCCACGTATTGTACATGACAGGACATGCACGATGCCAGATACACTACCGAGGACTTATTGCAATTAAAGTAGCTCTTAGCATTGTAAACTTTACCTGTAAAGAACGATTCGAAAGAATCGCCAACAGCAATATAATTGCATGTCAGGCATTGTGTATGTCCACATCTCCAGTTACCCTTGTGTGCCAACCACATAGGGCCGGGTTTCCCTGCCATTTTGCTGGCAAACAAGCTCGGGCATATCGTAGAGCCTAGAGATGGTCCTTACCTAGACACTATATTTACACCTCCTCCTACTATGTTTCTCAACATGGGGTCCACCTCTAACACTGGGATGTACTTCTGTATGATTTTCCTGATCGAATTGAACTGTGCACTATACGCAGTGACAAAGGTATTTGTGGCAATTGTTCTTAATTATCTTTTTGTGCTTGCTGCTCATAGGTTTCGTTAGTTCCTCCCTCTTCACGTTATCTATTTGGGATTTAGCCTTATCGACAATCCCTTCTTTGTACTCTCTTTCCTTTAGTCGTTTTTTCAACTTATTAGCTTCCACCTCAAAAGTACTGGCTTTAGAGTAATTTCTTTTTAAACGGCACATCTCCCCATAAGGAATATTGTTAACTATGTGTCTGGGATGAAATGAAGATGCTTTTAGAATAGAATTAGTAGCTGTTTCATTTCTATATGGGGAGATGATGACTTAGTTTTTGACTATCGAAATATTGATATCAAGGAAGTTTATGCTGTTCCTGTGGTAATGTGATGTAAATTTAAGGTTGAGGTCATTTGAGTCAATGTATTTGGTAAATGCCTTAAACTCCTGCTCTGTACCCCTTCATACAATTAAAAGATTGTCTATGAAACGTCCCTTCCATTGTATATTTTTATGAAAACATTTTTTGTTTGCCAGAAAGGGCGAGTATTTAGTGCCCATGGGGGCTCCCCTGGTCTGACGGTAATATTCCCCATCAAACATAAAAAAAGTTATGATGTAACAAAAAATCAATTGACAGGATGAGGAATTCCTTTTAGACCAGGGGAGTAATTTCTGTATTGATCTTGCATTTGCGAGAGAGCAAACAAACCTTGCTCCCACGGAATGGAGGGGTACAGAGCTGTGAGATCACATGTTGTCCACAGAAAATCCTTATGCCACTTCATGTTTTCCAATGTGCCAATAATGTGTCTTGTGTCTCAAATATAAATGGGGGTGACCCGAGTGAGTGGTTGCAAAGAATAATCTACCCACTCCCCCAATTTTTCCACAAGGGAGTCTATTCCTGCCACTATCCTTGTGGATTTTCGGGAGCAGTGGAAGATTGGTATTACCGGGTTCCTGACATACAAATAATATTCCTCCATTTTTTTTATCGAGCACTCCCAATGCTCCACCTTCACTGATTACTTTTTTCAATTTCATTTGGCATGCTGTTGTGAGGTTACAAGCAAGTTTACGATATGTGTCACTGTCCGGTAATATTTCTTTATTTAATTTGCAATAGAACCCCACATCAAGCGCTACTATATCTCCCCCCCCCACCTCTTGTTCGCATTGCGGTCTACATCATGGCAATTGGACTTCAATTCATGCAATCCTTTGCTCTGTGCTTTATTAAGATTAACACACTTCATGTTAATAGGTAACCGTTTGTGCAATTCCATCAAATCTCGCTCGACCAATTCCTGGAATCTGTCCAGAGCCCCCAAACGGGAGGCCACAGGATAGAACCCAGGATTGGTGGAGCGGAATCTTTCCCCCACCTGGTCACAAGTATCCACATTACTGTTCTGCAAACTTCGCAAAGTAAATAAATTGTTCTGGTCCACAAAATCCACACACATTATGGAAACATCTTCTCCGGGAACCAAATATTCACTCAGATTGTCCTCTTTATCTAACTAAAAATTATTGTAAGCAATTGTAAAAAAAATATTGTAAGCAAATCTGCTTATGTCAGATATTTGAACTGCATTGTATATCTTTCAGCAATTCATAAGGTGACATATTTTACATTTTTGGTGACCATAGGTCAATGGTCATCATGGTGTTATCACCTTTCACTAAAACAAAATACTGAAACTTTGTATAATTATTTTAATATACTTACATACTATCTTTTTTCTCTTTCTTTTTTTTTTCTTTTCCTTGCCATGCATTCATTGGTTTCTTCATAAATGTTGAGATACTGAAAATCTGCCACCTGTCATTGGTGATATCTCACAAGTGTCAGGTAATGTCAAGAGAAAGTGTATCATGTATGCCAAATCACAGCATGTCACTTATCACACATGTCCTGTGGCATTAGCTTTCCAGCTTGCATCAAATCTCTCAGAAGCATTCCTTGTTATCAAGCTTCATTTAATCCGTGTTCATACAGATGGAAGAATAAGGAACATTAATCTGCTATCCACATTAGTTGCTGTGTGTGGTTGTATATATATATATATATATATATATATATTTCTCAATCATTGTTTTCTCACATTTTGTATCTAAAGATTAGTTATTAATAATGTTTAATCTAATGAGCTGAAGCTTTTGGTAATAACACATGGTAACTTTACATACAGTTGACAATAATCCAGGAAGAACCTTCTCCAAATACTTTTCCTAATCACAGTTTTCCTGAGTACTGATTTTAACCCCTTAAGGACGCAGCCCATTTGGGCCTTAAGGACGCAGACAATTTTATTTTTACGTTTTTGATTTTTCCTCATAACTCTTTTATATTTTCATCCATAAACTACTATGAGAGCTTGTTTTTTGCGCGACCAGTTGTCCGTTGTAATGCCATCACTCACTTTACCATAAAATGTATGGCGCAACCAAAAAAATACTATTTGTGTGGGGAAATGAAAAAGAAAACCGCAATTTTGTTAATTTTGGAAGGTTTAGTTTTCACGCCGTACAATTTACGGTAAAAATGACAGGTGTTCCTTATTCTTTGGGTCAATACACTTAAAATTATATCCATGATAACATACTTTTCTATTATTGTTGCGCTTAAAAAAATCACAAACTTTTTAACCAAATTAGTACGTTTAAAATCCCCCTATTTTGAAGACCCATAACTTTTTCATTTTTCCGTATAAGCGGCAATATGAGGGCTCATTTTTTGCGCCGTGATCTGTACTTTTTATTTATACCATATTTGCTTATATAAAACTTTTAATACATTTTTATTAATTTTTTGGGGAATAAAATGTTATAAAAAAGCAACTATTTTGGACTTTTTTTTTTACGTTCACACCGTTCACCGTACGGTATCATTAACATTTTATTTTAATAATTAAGATATTTACGCATGCGGTGATACCAAATATGTATATTAAATATTTTTAATATTTTAACACTTTTTGGGGGTGAAATAGGGAAAATGGGACAATTTACGTTTTTATTGGGGGAGGGGGTTTTTCACATTTTTTTTTACTTCTTTTTACTTTTATTTTTACACTTTAATAGTCCCCATAGGGGACTATTTATAGCAATCATTCGATTGCTAATCCTGTTCAGTGCTCTGTATAGGACATAGCACTGATCAGGGTTATCGGTCATCTTCTGCTCTGGTCTGCAGTAAGGCAGATCAGAGCAGAAGACTCCTGGAAGGCAGCGGAGCCAGGTGAGGGGATCTCTGTCTGCCGTTCTGGATGATCGGATCGCCGAGGCAGCGCTGTGGGCGATGCGATCATCCATTTAAGTGACCGCAATGCTGCAGATGCCATGATCTGTATTGATCAAGGCATCTGAGGGGTTAATGGTGGATATCCGCGGGATCGCGGGTGTCCACCATTACCGGCGGGTCCCTGGCTGCGATCAACAGCCGGGACCTGCCGCGCATGATCCGGGCATCGCTCCAATGCCCGCGGTTATGCTTAGGACGTAAATTTACGTCCTGGTGTGTTAAGTACCCCCTCACCAGGACGTACATTTACGTCCTTCGTCGTTAAGGGGTTAAACCTTACAAAAACATTTCCTGTTAATTAAAACTCTTAAGACTAGTATTTTGGACCAAGCTATTTTTTCAGTATCACATTGAAAGAGCCTTATTATATTTTTATATTTCCATTAATGTAGGTGTTTCCATCTATGGCTTGTTTTAGCTGGACAAGATGTATTTTTCAGTGGCACCATTTTGGTAGTTTTTTTGTTAATATTTGTTGGTGGGTTGACATGAAAAACAACCAAGACAACATTGTTTTTTTTTTGGGTTCTTTTTCATTGTTATTTGTATAGTTTGGAGTATATTATAAATAACTATTAGCGTAACATCAGACATGATGAATTTGCAGTTCCTGTAAAATGCCAAATCCACAAAATAAATACTTTGGGTTTGTGACGGATTTGCCTTCCACAAGAAAGTTGTCTCATCACCATGTAACAATCTTATTTGCCCTTACCTTGAAATGACAAGCATGACAGTAATTTAAATAATGTACAAGGGGCATGGCTTTATCCTTGCAAAGTAACCAAAAACACTCAGGGGAATGTACAGTATCTCCCAAAAGTGAGTACACCCTTCACATTTTTGTAAATGATTTATTAAATGTAACAACACAATCTGCTACAATGTAAAGTAGTGAGTGCACAGCCTGTATAACAATGTTAAATGTTGCTGTCCTTTCACAATAAAACACAGCCAATAATGTCTAAACCTTAGCAACAAATGTGAGTACATCTCTAAGTGGAAATTGTCCATATTAATATTTTGTGTGGCCATCATTATTTTCTAGCACTGTCTGGACCCTTTTGGGCATGGAGTTCACCAGAGCTTCACAGGTTGTCATTATAGTCCTCTTCCGCTCTTCCTTTTCAATGACATTTTATTGGTATTTTAAACAATACAAGAAACAGTAACAAGAAAAACATCTTGCCATGATGCAACATATAAATCGTTACAGAGGAAGCAAGATGAATACAAAACATGTTCAAGGTCTCGACATTAAATGATAGTGATACTAGATAACATACTTCTTGACATGTCGCCTTGTAAGGTTTGGTCAATGCGACTATAATTGGAATCATCCCTACGTCGGGATGAGTCAACGCTGAGCTTATCTCTACATGCTAGACTGTCACTAAAGTACGGGAGGTTAGTCAAGATAATATCTCAAATTTTTTAACTTAGACAAAAAACAACATATAATGAACATCATTATAAAAAACTTGTGTGGCGTATGCCCATATTAAGATATAACACTGAATTGCGTTTAATATCAGAGTGGATTTATCAGACCTCCTCCATAGCCTCCTCAAATTAGAGTGTGGTCATAGTACGGTTAATGGGGGAAGGATGGAGATGATTATTAATTAATGAGTCTGATCTGTGTAAATTGAGTTGTCACGATGCCGGCTGGCAGGTAGTGGATCCTCTGTGCCAGAGAGGGATTGGCGTGGACCGTGCTAGTGGACCGGTTCTAAGCCACTACTGGTTTTCACCAGAGCCCGCCGCAAAGCGGGATGGTCTTGCTGCGGCGGTAGTGACCAGGTCGTATCCACTAGCAACGGCTCACCTCTCTGGCTGCTGAAGATAGGCGCGGTACAAGGGAGTAGGCAAGAGCAAGGTCGGACGTAGCAGAAGGTCGGGGCAGGCAGCAAGGATCGTAGTCAGGGGCAACGGCAGAAGGTCTGGAAACACAGGCAAGGAACACACAAGGAACGCTTTCACTGGCACTAAGGCAACAAGATCCGGCAAGGGAGTGCAGGGGAAGTGAGGTGATATAGGGAAGTGCACAGGTGAACACACTAATTGGGACCACTGCGCCAATCAGCGGCGCAGTGGCCCTTTAAATCGCAGAGACCCGGCGCGCGCGCGCCCTAGGGAGCGGGGCCGCGCGCGCCGGGACAGAACAGACGGAGAGCGAGTCAGGTAGGGGAGCCGGGGTGCGCATCGCGAGCGGGCGCTACCCGCATCGCGGATCGCATCCCGGCTGGCAGCGGAATCGCAGCGCCCCGGGTCAGAGGACGTGACCGGAGCGCTGCCGCGGGGAGAGTGAAGCGAGCGCTCCGGGGAGGAGCGGGGACCCGGAGCGCTCGGCGTAACAGTACCCCCCCCCCCCTTGGGTCTCCCCCTCTTCTTAGAGCCTGAGAACCTGAGGAGCAGACTTTTGTCTAGGATGTTGTCCTCAGGTTCCCAGGATCTCTCTTCAGGACCACAACCCTCCCAGTCCACTAAAAAAAAATTTTTCCCTCTGACCTTTTTGGCAGCTAAAATTTCTTTGACCGAGAAGATGTCCGAGGAGCCGGAAACAGGAGTGGGAGGAACAGATTTGGGAGAAAAACGGTTGAGGATGAGTGGTTTGAGAAGAGAGACGTGAAAGGCATTAGGGATACGAAGAGAGGGAGGAAGAAGAAGTTTATAAGAGACAGGATTAATTTGACACAAAATTTTGAAAGGACCAAGATAGCGTGGTCCCAACTTGTAGCTAGGGACACGGAAGCGGACATATTTAGCGGAGAGCCATACCTTGTCTCCAGGGGAAAAAACGGGGGGAGCTCTTCTTTTCTTATCTGCGAACTTCTTCATGCGTGATGAAGCCTGTAAGAGAGAATTTTGGGTCTCTCTCCATATGATGGAAAGGTCACGAGAAATTTCATCCACAGCGGGCAGACCAGAGGGCAAGGGAGTAGGGAGGGGGGGAAGAGGGTGACGGCCGTACACCACGAAAAATGGGGATTTGGAGGAAGACTCAGAGACCCTGAAGTTATACGAGAATTCGGCCCATGGGAGGAGATCTGCCCAGTCATCCTGGCGGGAGGAAACAAAATGTCGCAAATAATCACCCAAGATCTGGTTAATCCTTTCTACTTGTCCATTGGACTGGGGATGATATGCAGAAGAAAAATTTAATTTAATCTTGAGTTGTTTACAGAGAGCCCTCCAGAATTTAGACACGAATTGGACGCCTCTATCCGAGACAATCTGCGTAGGCAACCCGTGAAGACGAAAAATGTGTACAAAAAATTGTTTAGCCAACTGAGGCGCAGAAGGAAGACCAGGAAGAGGGATGAAATGTGCCATTTTGGAGAATCGATCAACGACCACCCAAATAACAGTGTTGCCACGGGAAGGGGGTAAATCAGTAATAAAATCCATACCAATCAGAGACCAAGGCTGTTCGGGGACAGGCAGAGGATGAAGAAAACCAGCGGGCTTCTGGCGAGGAGTCTTATCCCGGGCACAGATAGTGCAGGCTCGCACAAAGTCCACAACATCCGTCTCCAGAGTCGGCCACCAATAGAAGCGGGAGATGAGTTGCACAGATTTCTTGATACCCGCATGACCTGCGAGATGGGAGGAGTGACCCCATTTGAGGATTCCGAGGCGTTGGCGAGGAGAAACAAAAGTCTTTCCTGGAGGAGTCTGCCTGATGGAGGCAGGAGAAGTGGAGATCAGGCAGTCAGGTGGAATGATGTGTTGCGGAGAGAGTTCAACTTCTGAGGCATCCGAGGAACGAGAGAGAGCATCGGCCCTAATGTTCTTATCGGCAGGACGAAAGTGAATCTCAAAATTAAATCGGGCAAAGAACAGAGACCACCGGGCCTGGCGAGGATTCAGCCGTTGGGCAGACTGGAGGTAGGAGAGGTTCTTGTGGTCGGTGTAGATAATAACAGGAGAACTTGATCCCTCCAGCAGATGCCTCCATTCCTCAAGTGCTAATTTAATGGCTAGAAGCTCTCGATCCCCGATGGAGTAGTTCCTCTCCGCTGGAGAGAAGGTCCTAGAGAAAAAACCACAAGTGACAGCATGCCCGGAAGAATTTTTTTGTAGAAGAACAGCTCCAGCTCCCACTGAGGAGGCATCAACCTCCAATAGGAAGGGTTTGGAAGGGTCAGGTCTGGAGAGGACGGGAGCCGAAGAAAAGGCCGACTTGAGTCGTTTAAAGGCGTCTTCTGCTTGAGGAGGCCAGGACTTGGGATCAGCATTTTTTTTGGTTAAAGCCACGATAGGAGCCACAATGGTAGAAAAATGTGGAATAAATTGCCTGTAATAATTGGCGAACCCCAAAAAGCGTTGGATAGCACGGAGTCCGGAGGGGCGTGGCCAATCTAAGACGGCAGAGAGTTTGTCTGGATCCATCTGTAGTCCCTGGCCAGAGACCAAATATCCTAGAAAAGGAAGAGATTGGCATTCAAACAGACATTTCTCAATTTTGGCATAGAGTTGGTTGTCACGAAGTCTCTGAAGAACCATACGGACATGCTGGCGGTGTTCTTCTAGATTGGCAGAAAAAATTAGGATATCGTCCAGATATACAACAACACAGGAGTATAACAGATCACGAAAAATTTCATTGACAAAGTCTTGGAAGACGGCAGGGGCGTTGCACAGTCCAAAGGGCATGACCAGATACTCAAAGTGTCCATCTCTGGTGTTAAATGCCGTTTTCCACTCGTCCCCCTCTCTGATGCGGATGAGGTTATAGGCGCCTCTTAAGTCCAATTTAGTGAAGATGTGGGCACCTTGGAGGCGATCAAAGAGTTCAGAGATGAGGGGTAAGGGGTAGCGGTTCTTAACCGTGATTTTATTAAGACCGCGGTAGTCAATGCAAGGACGTAGGGAGCCATCTTTTTTGGACACAAAGAAAAATCCGGCTCCGGCAGGAGAGGAGGATTTACGGATAAAGCCCTTTTTTAGATTCTCCTGGACGTATTCGGACATGGCAAGAGTCTCTGGGGCAGAGAGAGGATAAATTCTGCCCCGGGGTGGAGTAGTGCCCGGGAGGAGGTCGATAGGGCAATCATAAGGCCTGTGAGGAGGTAGAGTCTCAGCTTGTTTTTTGCAGAAAACATCCGCGAAGTCCATATAGGCCTTAGGGAGACCGGTTACTGGAGGAACCACAGAGTTACGGCAAGGGTTACTGGGAACCGGTTTTAGACAGTTCTTGGAACAAGAGGACCCCCAACTCTTGATCTCCCCAGTGGACCAATCCAGGGTAGGGGAATGAAGTTGAAGCCAGGGAAGTCCAAGGAGAATTTCCGAGGTGCAATTGGGGAGGACCAAAAGTTCAATCCTCTCATGATGAGATCCGATGCTCATAAGAAGGGGCTCCGTGCGGAAACGTATGGTACAGTCCAATCTTTCATTATTTACACAATTGATGTAGAGGGGTCTGGCGAGACTGGTCACCGGGATGTTGAACCTGTTGACGAGAGAGGCCAAAATAAAATTTCCTGCAGATCCAGAGTCCAAGAAGGCCACTGTAGAGAAGGAGAAGGCAGAGGCAGACATCCGCACAGGCACAGTAAGACGTGGAGAAGCAGAGTAGACATCAAGGACTGTCTCACTTTTGTGCGGAGTCAGCGTACGTCTTTCCAGGCGGGGAGGACGGATAGGACAATCTCTCAGGAAGTGTTCGGTACTAGCACAGTACATGCAGAGGTTCTCCATACGGCGTCGTGTCCTCTCTTGAGGTGTCAGGCGAGACCGGTCGACCTGCATAGCCTCCACGGCGGGAGGCACAGGAACAGATTGCAGGGGACCAGAGGAGAGAGGAGCCGAGGAGAAGAAACGCCTCGTGCGAACAGAGTCCATATCTTGGCGGAGTTCCTGACGCCTTTCGGAAAAACGCATGTCAATGCGAGTGGCTAGGTGAATAAGTTCATGTAGATTAGCAGGAATTTCTCGTGCGGCCAGAACATCTTTAATGTTGCTGGATAGGCCTTTTTTGAAGGTCGCGCAGAGGGCCTCATTATTCCAGGACAATTCTGAAGCAAGAGTACGGAATTGTACGGCATACTCGCCAACGGAAGAATTACCCTGGACCAGGTTCAACAGGGCAGTCTCAGCAGAAGAGGCTCGGGCAGGTTCCTCAAAGACACTTCGGATTTCCGAGAAGAAGGAGTGTACAGAGGCAGTGACGGGGTCATTGCGGTCCCAGAGCGGTGTGGCCCATGACAGGGCTTTTCCGGACAGAAGGCTGACTACGAAAGCCACCTTAGACCTTTCAGTGGGAAACAGGTCCGACATCATCTCCAGATGCAGGGAACATTGGGAAAGAAAGCCACGGCAAAACTTAGAGTCCCCATCAAATTTATCCGGCAAGGATAAGCGTATCCCAGGAGCGGCCACTCGCTGCGGAGGAGGTGCAGGAGCTGGCGGAGGAGATGACTGCTGAAGCTGTGGTAGTAACTGTTGTAGCATAACGGTCAGTTGAGACAGCTGTTGGCCTTGTTGCGCTATCTGTTGTGACTGCTGGGCGACCACCGTGGTGAGGTCAGCGACAACTGGCAGAGGAACTTCAGCGGGATCCATGGCCGGATCTACTGTCACGATGCCGGCTGGCAGGTAGTGGATCCTCTGTGCCAGAGAGGGATTGGCGTGGACCGTGCTAGTGGACCGGTTCTAAGCCACTACTGGTTTTCACCAGAGCCCGCCGCAAAGCGGGATGGTCTTGCTGCGGCGGTAGTGACCAGGTCGTATCCACTAGCAACGGCTCACCTCTCTGGCTGCTGAAGATAGGCGCGGTACAAGGGAGTAGGCAAGAGCAAGGTCGGACGTAGCAGAAGGTCGGGGCAGGCAGCAAGGATCGTAGTCAGGGGCAACGGCAGAAGGTCTGGAAACACAGGCAAGGAACACACAAGGAACGCTTTCACTGGCACTAAGGCAACAAGATCCGGCAAGGGAGTGCAGGGGAAGTGAGGTGATATAGGGAAGTGCACAGGTGAACACACTAATTGGGACCACTGCGCCAATCAGCGGCGCAGTGGCCCTTTAAATCGCAGAGACCCGGCGCGCGCGCGCCCTAGGGAGCGGGGCCGCGCGCGCCGGGACAGAACAGACGGAGAGCGAGTCAGGTAGGGGAGCCGGGGTGCGCATCGCGAGCGGGCGCTACCCGCATCGCGGATCGCATCCCGGCTGGCAGCGGAATCGCAGCGCCCCGGGTCAGAGGACGTGACCGGAGCGCTGCCGCGGGGAGAGTGAAGCGAGCGCTCCGGGGAGGAGCGGGGACCCGGAGCGCTCGGCGTAACATGAGTACAGTTTAAGTGGGATTAAAAAAATTTTATCCATATGTCCCAAAATTTTAAAAATTGTGCATGCTTATTTTCTTGCCTGGCTATAACTTCTTCAAAAATAAAGTTGTAGTTAACCATATGTATGATTTCTGACAAAGATGGGACCTTAGTTGTTTTCCATTTTCTAGTGATTGATAATCTAAAGCTATGCAAAACATGGCATATAGGGGTACGTACATTGGGAGGTAAGTCTTCCATGCCTACGAGTAGAAGAGCTAATTCTATTGGAATGTTTCCTATACTAGGTGAAAGAGTTTGTAACAAGAGTAATAAATCTCTTCTAATCTTATTCAGTTTTGGGCACTTCCAGAATATATGAGAGAGAGAGCCTATCATACCGCATTGTCTCCAGCATGACGGATCTTAATCCTGATACATAGTGGCCAGTTGCTTAGGTGTATAGTACCATCTGTAGTATATCTTTACTAGTTGTTCCCTATGGTTAGAGCAATGTGAGAAGTGAGTACCTGTATAAAATGCTTTTTGCCAAGTAGAGATAGAGAATTGTTTGCCCAATTCCTCCTCCCATTTAAGCATGTATTTAGTTTTCCTCATGCATATATCATGGTTGAAGAATGAGTAAAGCACTCTCAGTTTTAGATCGTGTTTGGGTGTCATTAGAGATTAAATCTGAAAGACTGAATTTTGTTATATGTATCCTGTTCAGAGTTCGGTAGGTTAAAAGTATGTTGGAGATTTGTAAAAGATCTAGGCTCATTGTCATGTAAAATTTCTTTAATATAATTGATTCCATAGTCAGCCCATAGCTTCGGGGGAATGTGTACCGTCAAGACTAAAACACCAAAAATGATGCTCTTGGACTGAACAAGAGCAGGCTGACATTATTTAGGCAAGGAAGGGCCAAAATAAATCAATTGCCACCCTGTAAATGCCAGGCTGCTGCTTCCTGGTTTTGTACCTAGCTAGTTATAATAGATAAGGGGACCCACACACATTATTCATTTACATATTTTGGGATCATGTTTCCCCAAAATTGTGCAGATGATAAATGACCCTCAAAGTTCTCACCCTAAAATATGATGCTGGCAGTGTCATGACATAAAATTGCACCTCTGCAGTAGGCTGTAAAGCTGAAGTTACAATATGTACAGGAAATTATTCGGAAATCATAAAGGAAAAAAGTTGCAAAAAAACAGTGATTAGAGAGGAAAATTGTTTTTCAGTAGTACAATATCTTCCACATTCCCTCTTAGGGCCTTTATGTGACTGTCCGAAAAAACTAAGACCTTAAGTATTTTACACTGGCTACGTCCTTGCCTCTGCAGCTCACATGTCAGTTTTTCCAATTAGATTGGGAAAGTATGAGCAGAATAATCTCATTATTATAAGAGAGGAGAATAGCTTATGTGTCAGAGTCCTAGAAGAGACAGAAAAGTGACTTATATATACTAAACACTGAAAACACGTTGTATGCATCTGCCAAGTAAATACCTGCTCTCTGTATTTCCTGTGGACTGTTCTTATCTATTAAATTTTTTTTGTCAATTGTTTAGTTGCCATTAAACACGCAAACTCTTCAGTACTGTCTATTAACATTATGTGAAGGAAGTACTGACCTTCAGAGTATGCAACTTCAAAACTGCATCTTGGTAAGGTTCCATTCACATATGCAAATATTTGACAGAAAGAAAAGTGCAACATGATGAACAAGTCCTAATGGACATAATGGACTGAAAGTTTTTGTTGCATTTTAGGCATGGATTTCTAATCAGTGAACTCTAGAGTTGAGCAAACCTTTCAAAAGTTTAGCTCAGTGGGCTCGCCAAATTGTTTAGAAAAAGTTTGGTTTATGGCGAACAGATTTTATTCAAACTGGCAAAGAAATAAGCTCACAAAATGTGTACAATATTGCTTAAGAGGTCTAAATCCCTGACAGTGCTTGGGTCACCTAGGAATAAATTCAAGTGGCTTGATGGCTAAGTTAATGTCAAAGTTAGGGCTACATGGGGTAACCTATGGTAACTAACAGCTTGTTTAAAAATACACTGTACTAGCAGACATTGCATGATTTTTAATCCCTGTCTGTGCAGATTCATGCAAGTGTTAAAATGCACACAGTGGTATCAGATGTTTTCTACCTTTATGGAAGTTGCAACTGGATTAGGGACAATGTCTAAACATATTGAAGAAAGAGTAAACTGTGAAGAAATAGCTTTTAAAAACATTAAAATGTTGAAAAAATATATTTAAAAAAATCTCCCTTTTTTGGTATTTGCAACAGGTTTTGAATCTGACAAGTGAAGACACAATGGATTTTTACAAGTGTTCCAAAAATTCTCCCTTCTTGGAGTTGCAACAGAATTGGTTTTCCAAAATTAGTGAAGAAGAAATAACTTTTGCATGAAAAGTTGAAAACATTGTCTCTTTATTGGGGATCATGGGTTGTATAAGTGTAGGCTTGGCTGGTAGTGGCAGCAAGTGGTAGTAGTTATAGTAAACGAACAGCAGGCTGCGGTGGACTGGTGGGAATTGTAGTAACCAGCAGACAGGAGAGCAGGCAGACACCTGCTGGGCTAAACACTCTCTCTAATGCTACACTGGGAAGAGGACAAGATAGAACACCCATGTCAAACTGGTTAAGTTCTGGCCAATGGTCTAATTTGTTGACCCAGAATTCAAGGAGTGTCTCATGGTGTCTGTCAGAGAAAGGGCACAGTTTAGGTATGCATTAACCTGGTTGTTCAACTGATGCTGTACATCTCTTTGGTAACGATTCATATTAGGGTGGAAAGTAGATGTAAAAACTATGTTATCATGTACTCCAACTGAAAGATGCTTGTGCAACTCGTGGACAGCTTTTTAGCAAAACAATGGTGAATATGAAAGCATCGTCTGGGCAAACCTATTAGTTGCCTAAAGGACATGGAGTCAGCAAGATGGAACGGGGGCACCTGCACCACCAATAACTTGGCCATGTGCGAATTAAAGCACACTACAAGGACACAATAAGGATAAGGACTGTCACGATGCCGGCTGGCAGGTAGTGGACCCTCTGTGCCAGAGAGGGATTGGCGTGGACCGTGCTAGTGGACCGGTTCTAAGCCACTACTGGTTTTCACCAGAGCCCGCCGCAAAGCGGGATGGTCTTGCTGCGGCGGTAGTGACCAGGTCGTATCCACTAGCAACGGCTCACCTCTCTGGCTGCTGAAGATAGGCGCGGTACAAGGGAGTAGGCAGAAGCAAGGTCGGACGTAGCAGAAGGTCGGGGCAGGCAGCAAGGATCGTAGTCAGGGGCAACGGCAGAAGGTCTGGAAACACTGGCAAGGGACACACAAGGAACGCTTTCACTGGCACTAAGGCAACAAGATCCGGCAAGGGAGTGCAAGGGAAGTGAGGTAATATAGGGAGTGCACAGGTGATAACCCTAATTGGAACCACTGCGCCAATCAGCGGCGCAGTGGCCCTTTAAATCGCAGAGACCCGGCGCGCGCGCGCCCTAGGGAGCGGGGCCGCGCGCGCCGGGACAGAACAGACGGGGAGCGAGTCAGGTAGGGGAGCCGGGGTGCGCATCGCGAGCGGGCGCTACCCGCATCGCGAATCGCATCCCGGCTAGCAGCAGGATCGCAGCGCCCCGGGTCAGAGGACGTGACCGGAGCGCTGCAGCGGAGGAGGTGAAGCGAGCGCTCCGGGGAGGAGCGGGAACCCGGAGCGCTCGGCGTAACAGTACCCCCCCCCTTGGGTCTCCCCCTCTTCTTGGAGCCTGAGAACCTGAGGAGCAGACTTTTGTCAAGGATGTTGTCCTCAGGTTCCCAGGATCTCTCTTCAGGACCACAACCCTCCCAGTCTACTAAAAAAAAATTTTTCCCTCTGACCTTTTTGGCAGCCAAAATCTCCTTGACCGAGAAGACGTCCGAGGAGCCGGAAACAGGAGTGGGAGGAACAGATTTGGGAGAAAAACGGTTGAGGATGAGTGGTTTGAGAAGAGAGACGTGAAAGGCATTAGGGATACGAAGAGAAGGAGGAAGAAGAAGTTTATAAGAGACAGGATTAATTTGACACAAAATTTTGAAAGGACCAAGATAGCGTGGTCCCAACTTGTAGCTAGGGACACGGAAGCGGACATATTTAGCGGAGAGCCATACCTTGTCTCCAGGGGAAAAAACGGGGGGAGCTCTTCTTTTCTTATCCGCGAACCTCTTCATGCGTGAAGAAGCCTGTAAGAGAGAATTTTGGGTCTCTCTCCATATAATGGAAAGGTCACGAGAAATTTCATCCACAGCGGGCAGACCAGAGGGCAAGGGGGTAGGGAGGGGGGGAAGAGGGTGACGGCCGTACACCACGAAAAATGGGGATTTGGAGGAAGATTCAGAGACCCTGAAGTTATACGAGAATTCGGCCCATGGAAGGAGATCTGCCCAGTCATCCTGGCGGGAGGAAACAAAATGTCGCAAATAATCACCCAGGATCTGGTTAATTCTTTCTACTTGTCCATTGGACTGGGGATGATATGCAGAGGAAAAATTTAATTTAATCTTGAGTTGTTTACAGAGAGCTCTCCAGAATTTAGACACGAATTGGACCCCTCTATCCGAGACAATCTGCGTAGGCAACCCGTGAAGACGAAAAATGTGTACAAAAAATTGTTTAGCCAACTGAGGCGCAGAAGGAAGACCAGGAAGAGGAATGAAATGTGCCATTTTGGAGAATCGATCAACGACCACCCAAATAACAGTGTTGCCACGGGAAGGGGGTAAATCAGTAATAAAATCCATACCAATCAGCGACCAAGGCTGTTCGGGGACAGGCAGAGGATGAAGAAAACCAGCGGGCTTCTGGCGAGGAGTCTTATCCCGGGCACAGATAGTGCAGGCTCGCACAAAGTCCCCAACATCCGTCTCCAGAGTCGGCCACCAATAGAAGCGGGAGATGAGTTGCACAGATTTCTTGATGCCCGCATGACCTGCGAGATGGGAGGAGTGACCCCATTTGAGGATTCCGAGGCGTTGGCGTGGAGAAACAAAGGTCTTTCCTGGAGGAGTCTGCCTGATGGAGGCAGGAGAAGTGGAGATCAGGCAGTCAGGTGGAATGATGTGTTGCGGAGGGAGATCAACTTCTGAGGCATCCGAGGAACGAGAGAGAGCATCGGCTCTAATGTTCTTATCGGCAGGACGAAAGTGAATCTCAAAATTAAATCGGGCAAAGAACAGAGACCACCGGGCCTGGCGAGGATTCAGCCGTTGGGCCGACTGGAGGTAGGAGAGGTTCTTGTGGTCGGTGTAGATAATAACAGGAAATCTTGATCCCTCCAGCAGATGCCTCCATTCCTCAAGTGCTAATTTAATGGCTAGAAGCTCTCGATCCCCGATGGAGTAGTTCCTCTCCGCTGGAGAGAAGGTCCTAGAGAAAAAACCACAAGTGACAGCATGCCCGGAAGGATTTTTTTGTAGAAGAACAGCTCCAGCTCCTACTGAGGAGGCATCAACCTCCAATAGGAAGGGTTTGGAAGGGTCAGGTCTGGAGAGCACGGGAGCCGAAGAAAAGGCAGACTTGAGTTGTTTAAAGGAGTCTTCTGCTTGAGGAGGCCAGGACTTGGGATCAGCATTTTTTTTGGTTAAGGCCACGATAGGAGCCACAATGGTAGAAAAATGTGGAATAAATTGCCTGTAATAATTGGCGAACCCCAAAAAGCGTTGGATAGCACGGAGTCCGGAGGGGCGTGGCCAATTTAAGACGGCAGAGAGTTTGTCTGGATCCATCTGTAGTCCCTGGCCAGAGACCAAATATCCTAGAAAAGGAAGAGATTGGCATTCAAACAGACATTTCTCAATTTTGGCATAGAGTTGGTTGTCACGAAGTCTCTGAAGAACCATACGGACATGCTGGCGGTGTTCTTCTAGATTGGCAGAAAAAATTAGGATATCGTCCAGATATACCACAACACAGGAGTATAATAGATCACGAAAAATTTCATTGACAAAGTCTTGGAAGACGGCAGGGGCATTGCACAGTCCAAAGGGCATGACCAGATACTCAAAGTGTCCATCTCTGGTGTTAAATGCCGTTTTCCACTCGTCCCCCTCTCTGATGCGGATGAGGTTATAGGCGCCTCTTAAGTCCAATTTAGTGAAGATGTGGGCACCTTGGAGGCGATCAAAGAGTTCAGAGATGAGGGGTAAGGGGTAGCGGTTCTTAACCGTGATTTTATTAAGACCGCGGTAGTCAATGCAAGGACGTAGGGAGCCATCTTTTTTGGAGACAAAGAAAAATCCGGCTCCGGCAGGAGAGGAGGATTTACGGATAAAGCCCTTTTTTAGATTCTCCTGGACGTATTCGGACATGGCAAGAGTCTCTGGGGCAGAGAGAGGATAAATTCTGCCCCGGGGTGGAGTAGTACCCGGGAGGAGGTCGATAGGGCAATCATAAGGCCTGTGAGGAGGTAGAGTCTCAGCTTGTTTTTTGCAGAAAACATCCGCGAAGTCCATATAGGCCTTAGGGAGACCGGTTACTGGAGGAACCACAGAGTTACGGCAAGGGTTACTGGGAACCGGTTTTAGACAGTTCTTGGAACAAGAGGACCCCCAACTCTTGATCTCCCCAGTGGACCAATCCAGGGTTGGGGAATGAAGTTGAAGCCAGGGAAGTCCAAGGAGAATCTCCGAGGTGCAATTGGGGAGGACCAAAAGTTCAATCCTCTCATGATGAGATCCGATGCTCATAAGAAGGGGCTCCGTGCGGAAACGTATGGTACAGTCCAATCTTTCATTATTTATACAATTGATGTAGAGGGGTCTGGCGAGACTGGTCACTGGGATGCTGAACCTGTTGACGAGAGAGGCCAAAATAAAATTTCCTGCAGAACCAGAGTCCAAGAAGGCCACTGTAGAGAAGGAGAAGGCAGAAGCAGACATCCGCACAGGCACAGTAAGACGTGGAGAAGCAGAGTAGACATCAAGGACTGTCTCACCTTTGTGCGGAGTCAGCGTACGTCTTTCCAGGCGGGGAGGACGGATAGGACAATCCCTCAGGAAGTGTTCGGTACTAGCACAGTACAGGCAGAGGTTCTCCATACGGCGTCGTGTCCTCTCTTGAGGTGTCAGGCGAGACCGGTCGACCTGCATAGCCTCCACGGCGGGAGGCACAGGAACAGATTGCAGGGGACCAGAGGAGAGAGGAGCCGAGGAGACGAAACGCCTCGTGCGAACAGAGTCCATATCTTGGCGGAGTTCCTGACGCCTTTCAGAAAAACGCATGTCAATGCGAGTGGCTAGGTGAATAAGTTCATGTAGATTAGCAGGAATTTCTCGTGCGGCCAGAACATCTTTAATGTTGCTGGATAGGCCTTTTTTGAAGGTCGCGCAGAGGGCCTCATTATTCCAGGACAATTCTGAAGCAAGTGTACGGAATTGTACGGCATACTCGCCAACGGAAGAATTACCCTGGACCAGGTTCAACAGGGCAGTCTCAGCAGAAGAGGCTCGGGCAGGTTCCTCAAAGACACTTCGGATTTCCGAGAAGAAGGAGTGTACAGAGGCAGTGACGGGGTCATTGCGGTCCCAGAGCGGTGTGGCCCATGACAGGGCTTTTCCGGACAGAAGACTGACTACGAAAGCCACCTTAGACCTTTCAGTGGGAAACAGGTCCGACATCATCTCCAGATGCAGGGAACATTGGGAAAGGAAGCCACGGCAAAACTTAGAGTCCCCATCAAATTTATCCGGCAAGGATAAGCGTATCCCAGGAGCGGCCACTCGCTGCGGAGGAGGTGCAGGAGCTGGCGGAGGAGATGACTGCTGAAGCTGTGGTAGCAACTGTTGTAGCATAACGGTCAGTTGAGACAGCTGTTGGCCTTGTTGCGCAATCTGTTGTGACTGCTGGGCGACCACCGTGGTGAGGTCAGCGACAACTGGCAGAGGAACTTCAGCGGGATCCATGGCCGGATCTACTGTCACGATGCCGGCTGGCAGGTAGTGGACCCTCTGTGCCAGAGAGGGATTGGCGTGGACCGTGCTAGTGGACCGGTTCTAAGCCACTACTGGTTTTCACCAGAGCCCGCCGCAAAGCGGGATGGTCTTGCTGCGGCGGTAGTGACCAGGTCGTATCCACTAGCAACGGCTCACCTCTCTGGCTGCTGAAGATAGGCGCGGTACAAGGGAGTAGGCAGAAGCAAGGTCGGACGTAGCAGAAGGTCGGGGCAGGCAGCAAGGATCGTAGTCAGGGGCAACGGCAGAAGGTCTGGAAACACTGGCAAGGGACACACAAGGAACGCTTTCACTGGCACTAAGGCAACAAGATCCGGCAAGGGAGTGCAAGGGAAGTGAGGTAATATAGGGAGTGCACAGGTGATAACCCTAATTGGAACCACTGCGCCAATCAGCGGCGCAGTGGCCCTTTAAATCGCAGAGACCCGGCGCGCGCGCGCCCTAGGGAGCGGGGCCGCGCGCGCCGGGACAGAACAGACGGGGAGCGAGTCAGGTAGGGGAGCCGGGGTGCGCATCGCGAGCGGGCGCTACCCGCATCGCGAATCGCATCCCGGCTAGCAGCAGGATCGCAGCGCCCCGGGTCAGAGGACGTGACCGGAGCGCTGCAGCGGAGGAGGTGAAGCGAGCGCTCCGGGGAGGAGCGGGAACCCGGAGCGCTCGGCGTAACAAGGACAAAACACTAATAGACAAGGATAAGGACACAACACTAATGAAAAGACAGATAATGCACTGCATGTGGACTAGGCCTGGCTGCTACACATCTGATAGGGATATGGAAGAGCAGCAGCAGTAGGGTCAAGGTTTTCCTCGCATTGTGGGTTGTCTCAACTGTGATGCCACAGATTTAGCAATGTCGCTGTTTCCTTAGCTGAACATGTTACCTCCTCCTTACCTGGTTTTCACGTCCTATCCAAAACTACAGTGTCATTATCAAACTCCTGTTCATCGTCCCCGCCACTCCTTTCTGCATGAATTTCTGAAGTCTGATCACAGGCTACTTGCTTCCCCTCAGCATATTCACCATGAGGGCTTACAGACTCCCCATCACGCCTACAACCACCAATTCCATTATTGTTACAGTTTGCCTGGCCACTACTTCCACCTCCTTTGCAACACACTACAAAGGTTGACAGTACTCATACAACTCTCCTCATGCCTTCTGCCATCCTTCTGTTTAGCAAAAGTGGGAAAGCAAAGATAGAGATGATAGAATAGACCATCTACAACAGACATTGCCACAGTGTCATGTAACTGTAGAGGAAGAGGAATCCACTGATAGCTGGCTCACTGTCATATCTTCTTCTTCCTGCTCCCAAGAAGACCTCAAATGAGTCAACAACTCCATAAGGGCCATACTATCCTTCAAAACTACACAACACTTGGAAGACAATGAGAACTTTTTCTTGCTGACGTGGCTTCTACTACTTGTAAAGAAAACTTGGCACTCCAATGTATAATGCAAAGAGTTTCATTTTCACAGTCCTTAAATCAATTTACCTTTTGGCCCTACCAGGACCTTCATCAGAATTATACTACAACATAATAGAGACAAAACAATAATGAGGATGATGTCAGAACAAACAAAAATGCAGACATAAAATTGGATATAGGTAATATAAAATAAGTACACTGGTGTAACAGTTGTATTACAAATATTGTGAAGAAGATCATATCTCTATAAAGTAATATAGGGATTTAGTAATAAGAATCATATGAATCCCTGACAATGTGAAGTAGGAACAAATGAGGTACAAAACACATTCTCTACATCATATTTATCATATATTTATGTACAGCTACATACATACAGCTACATACAGCTACATACTGAAACAGAACCATCTGGAATGTATATGAATTGGAGGTATGATCACTTTAATTATTACAAGGCAGTCTAAGGAAGATTAGTTAAGTACAAACGAACAGCCAGAGTCCCAATTGTAATATAATAAAAACATCTAAATAGTAGAACAATAGAGCATGTAACATAGAATATGTAATATACTGAATCACTTGATATGGCTATACTTACCAGGACTGGTCCACCAGTAATGGCGGACATCCGCAATCGCGAGGATGTCCGCCATTAACCCCTTATATGCCGTGATCAATATAGATCATGGCATCTGCGGCAGTGCGGTACTTTGAAGGGATGATCGGATCGCCCACAGCGCTGCCGCGGGTTCCGATCATCCAGCATGGCAGACAGAGGTCCCCTCACCTGGCACCGGCTGTCTCCCGGGGTCTTCTGCTCTGGTCTGAGATCGAGCAGACCAGAGCAGAAGATCACCGATAATACTAATCAGTGTTATGTCCTATGCATAGCACTGAACGGTATTAGCAATCAACTGATTGCTATAAATAGTCCCCTATGGGCACTATTAACCCCTTAACGACGCAGGACATATATTTACATCCTGCGCCGGCTCCCGCGATATGAAGCGGGATCGCACCGCGATCCCGCATCATATCGCGTCGGTCCCGGCGCTCATCAACGGCCGGGACCCGCGACTAATACCACACATCGCCAATCGCGGCGATGTGCGGTATTAACCCTTTAGAAGCGGCGGTCAAAGCTGACCACCGCTTCTAAAGAGAAAGTGAAAGTGATCCGGCTGCTCAGTCGGGCTGTTCGGGACCGCAGCGGTGAAATCGCGGTGTCCCGAACAGCTTGCAGGACACCGGGATGGCCCTTACCTGCCTCCTTGGTGTCCGATCGGCGAATACCTGAGATCCAGGCAGGAGCAGTCAAGCTCCGATAACACTGATCACAGGCGTGTTAATACACGCCTGTGATCTGTGTAAAAGATCAGTGTGTGCAGTGTTATAGGTCCCTATGGGACCTATAACAGTGCAAACAAAAAGTTAAAAAAAAGTGTTAATAAAGGTAATTTAACCTCTTCCCTAATAAAAGTTTGAATCACCCCCCTTTTCCCATAAAAAAAATAACAGTGTAAAAAAATAAATAAATAAACATATGTGGTATCGCCGGGTGCGTAAATGTTCGAACTATAAAAATATATCATTAATTAAACCACACGGTCAATGGCGTACGCGCATTTTTGGTCACTTTTTATACCATTATAAAATGAATAAAAAGTGATCAAAAAGTCCCCTCAAAACAAAAATCATACCGATAAAAACTTCAGATCACGGCGCAGATCATACCGCCCTGAACGTGGAGAAAAAAAAAGTTATAGGGGTCAGAAGATTACATTTTTAAACGTATAAATTTTCCTGCATGTAGTTATGATTTTTTCCAGAAGTGCGACAAAATCAAACCTATATAAGTAGGGTATCATTTTAACCGTATGGACCTACAGAATAATGATAAGGTGTAATTTTTACCGAAATAGGCACTGCGTAGTAACGGAAGCCCCTAAAAGTTACAAAATGGCGCTTTTTCTTCGATTTTGTCGCACAATTATTTTTTTTTCCGTTTTGCCGTGCATTTTTGGGTAAAATGACTAATTTCACTGCAAAGTAGAATTGTCGACGCAAAAAATAAGCCATAATATGGATTTTTAGGTGGAAAATTGAAAGGGTTATGATTTTTAAAAGGTAAGGAGGAAAAAACAAAAGTTCAAAAACTGAAAAACCCTGAGTCTTTAAGGGGTTAAAGTGTAAAAAAAAAAAAAGTAAAATAAAAAAATGGAAAAATCCCCTCCCCCAATAAAAAAGTTCAACGTCAGTTTTTCCCATTTTACTCCCCAAAAAGCGTTAAAAAAAATAAGGAATACACTTATTTGGTATCGCCGCATGTGTAAAAGTCTGAACTATTATAATATATTGTTAATTATCCCTTACGGTGAATGACGTAAATGTAAAAAAATAACAAAAAGTTAAAAATTGCTGCTTTTTTTTGTCACATTTTAAACCAAAAAAAATTATAGAATATTTATAAAAAGTAAAACCTAAGCAAAAGTGGTACTGGTAAAAACTGCAGATAATGGTACAGAAAAGCATATATCATGGGTATCATTTTAATTGTATTGACCCACAGAATAAAGAAAACCTGCAATTTTTACCAGAAAGAGAACAGCGTGAAAACAAAACCTTCCAAAATTTGCTAAATTGCAGTTTTCTTTTCAATTTTCCTACATAAATAATATTTGTTTGGTTGTGCCGTACATTTTATGGTAAAATAAGTGATGTAATTACAAAGTACAATTGGTGATGCAAAAAACAAGCCCTCATATGGGTCTGTGGATGGAAATATAAAAGAGTTATGATTTTTAGAAGGCGAGGAGGAAAAAATGAAAATGCTAAAATAAAATTGGTTTGGTCCTTAAGGGGTTAATGTTATAAAATCCTTTGAAAGTACAGGTACACTTTACTGTTTCATAATATGTAAAAATAACATATATTAATGTATTAAGCCTTACAAAGAAAAAGTTAGACAGTGACATTTGTATTAATAATTGTATTACCGTAATTAACCTCTTCCCTTCTATTTTATTTTTATCTAGTTCATGACTAATTTTTCAGAAGTTATGATCACAAGAAATAAGTACACATATGACAGTCTAGGTAAATATAACTCACAAATTGTGTTTCAAAAATGTAATTGTTTACTTTTATAGGCATTTGTTGTAAAACTGTGGTGTAACCTTATTTTACACTTTTTTTACTCCTACATTGCCGGATACAGTATAAGACTCTGCAGTGAATTCAGTATAAAATCTAACAGGAGGTGCCAATGAGAAAGGTGAAGAGAAAAAATCTATTTCTTTTTCTAAGGAATCTATAAGTTCTGTAGCTGTTACAATGCCTGCTGTGTATTACTAGTTACTAGACTGCACTACAAGGGAAAAAAAAAAAAAAAGGAGTCAATGCTATAACAGGCCAATGCCAATGTATGTCTCTAAAGGTCCTTCTTTTTTAAATGGGTACTCCAATTAATCTCATTTGCACACCAAGAAAACAGACTTCAGAAACCACCTCATTGATTCAAACAGTATATTTTATTACTTACATTAAAAGTACAAATAGTTAAGTCATACTATTGCCAATGCTATAGTGATCATACCCATAGTGAACTAGCAGGCCACACTCTTCCAACCCCTACATATGTTTTGGTACATGCTGATCACTGGCACCAATGCAGTTTCCCACCTGATCTGCATGCCTCTCTTCCAGCATCACGTTAGTGTGCAGAATTGCGGAAGATCCTTCCGAGCAGGCACACAATGCTTGCAGTCGTCATCAGGAGCTGTGCTACCGGGGCACATGACAGGCAAACATCGCTGACACAGTCGTTATGCACTGCAATACTAATGGAAGATAGATAGGATCTACCAATCTGTGGATGGGGAAGGGGAAATATTCTGGGCCACTATAAGCTATTCCTCCATTAATGCATTGATGCAACTCATGTGCAAAGGACCACTATAATGGCCAGATGAGCCATTATGATGCACTTCTGTGACAATGAGATTATAGTTTACCAATAAATATGCTATTATTATAATTAACCCTACATTGTTTGTTAAAAAAATATTAAATAAAAACAACTTTGTTCATTTCATATAACATATTGAATACATCTTCATATAATCAATATCCAAACTTGTGTAGTAAATAGGGATGAGCAAATCGAATCTGACAAATTTAAATTAGTTATGAATTTCAGGAACAATTTGATTCACAATTATTGCGAATATCGCCACAATTCGATTGCGCAAATTGCTTCATTAAACTCCATTTAAGTCAGTTCAGCCTTTTATTGCAGAGAGATAGAGAGGGACAGACAGCAGTGTGTAGCACAGAAAAGCTTTTTAACAGCAGTGATTCACCTCAAGCCCAAATCCTGCCTAGAAGCACTAATAGGGAAGGGAGTGAGATTGAGCGAGAAAGTGCAATTTTGGGTGTAGTACACAGCGACTGTGTGCTGCAGCACTGGTGTGTACTGCTTTTTTTAGTGCACTGGAGCGCATTGTCCTCCCCTCATAAGTGCATACCACATACGTACATCTAAGTGGTGTACTATTTTGTTCCTGTTAAAATCTTAAGGGCCTAGATACTGTGAAAGGCCAGCCAAAAGTACACACCAGCTGGTGTTATACACAAATACTTTTTTAAGTGTCCTGGAGTGCATTGTCCTCCCCTCATAAGTGCATACCACATACGTACATCTAAGTGGTGTACTATTTTGTTCCTGTTAAAGTGTTAAGGGCCTAGATACTATGAAACTGTGAATAGAAAAAGAAAACAAAGGTGTGCTCCTAGTGTAGAGGATTTAGGTAAGCAAGTGCCCCAGTTGGTATGTAGTATGCTTACCAGAGCTTGTTGTGCTGCGGGCACAACACCGTGATGTGCAAGTAGAATCGTGGTGAAAGTGAAGGTCAGCTAGCCGCTTCGTCCTTCTTAAGTGGCCCAAGGTCACTTCAGTACTTGATAGACATCAGGTGGATAGGATCCAGAAAAACAGGACTTTTCCAGGCGCTTCTCCTCGACACAATGACAGTCCAGACAACGCTTGATGGATTCAGGAACAGTCAAATTTTTGAGGTGCAACAACAAGTTTCAAGCCCAAATAGGACTCTTCATCAGGCATAGTGAATTAAGAAATGAACAGTGTATATAAAGGGCTCGGGGCAATCATTCCTGGGTCAAAAGGTCATGACATTACATAATTGTTAAAATGAAAAGGATAAAAAAAAACTCATATTAATCCAATAAAAATTGTAATCAGAAAAGTTACACATGTTACACAGTTACACATATGTGACAAGTACCATATATTGCAACAAAGTAGCGATATGTGTGTTCAACTAGAATGTAAACAATGCAGTAAGTTTATGAATGAATACCGGAACGAGGCCGGTGAGTAGCTGTCACAGCATCATCAGTAAACATCAGCGCTGCGCAAAGCCGATAACGGGACTGTGCAGACCAGCACACCCGTACATCAGCAGCGCACAGAACTGATTGCAGAAGGTGGAGGCTGAAAAACGTAGCCACTCTCTGAGGTGCTGAGAACGGGGAAGCGCTGTTGCGATCGGCACACCCGTTGACAGCACCGCACAGAACATAATGCTGAGGGATTCAGATGTCAGCAGTGCACAGCACCGCTGCGAGCGATGCAAGCAGGACAGTGCTGGTGTAATCAGCCCACTCATGTGTCTCCAGCGCTGCAAAATACCATAACTCATGATAGGGGGTAGGTGGTAAGCCCAGACATAGGTGCTTGATTGTAATATTGAAAAGGTGATGCAGAGATGATACAGGCTATATTGGGGTCTATACAAAAACGAACAAGGGTATCAGGGACCATAATTGTACCATGGCCACAGCAATAATAGGAGCTGATGGTAAATATAGGAGTATCGTAGGTAGGAGGGTTATCTCCCTATATTATGCCATTAAAAGGGAATTAAAACATTTTATGCCTAAAATGTCATAAAATATAATTGCATAGATAACAATACTCATAAAATTAATAAAATACACATGATGGTGAAATGATAAGAACCCATTGGGGGCAAGACATCCTTATAGAACCATTTGGACCATCTCATTGAGACCCCTTGGTGAGACTGTGGAAAGTTTGAAATTTAAAAAACTTCTTTTTTCTTAAATGACTCAAACCTATTAGACATATGCTCTGGAATGTTGACAGAAATCAGGCTTTTTCCATCCGGGTGGCTGGTAGTGCAGTGTCCGGAGACCCCATGTAGAAGAAATTTGTTTCTTATATTCTGTCTATGCTTGTTCAAGCGATTTTGTAGTGGTTGTATGGTTTGTCCAACATATTGGAATCCGCAGATACATTCCAATAAATAAATAACATAAGAGGACTGGCAGGTGAGTCTAAATTTTATGTTGAATTTTTCACCAGTACTATTGGAGCAATATTCCGTTACCCCATTTTTTATTTCATTGCAGCATAGGCATCGTTTGTTCCTGCATCTACATGAACCCGCTGGTAAGCCAGGATTTTTTCTGTGTTGTTTGATAATGCTATGGGCCAAAATGTTCTTTAGAGAGGGAGCCCAGCGTAAGTAGCCTTCGGTTGGTTCGGCAATTCTTCTTTCAGGAGGTCATCATTCTGAAGTATATGTCAGTGTACGTAAGATTTGTTTAATTTCTTTTGAGTGGTCATAGAAAGTAGTAATGATGTTTATATTCTGAGTGCCAACTGTTTCCGTGTCTGATGAAACCCCTGTTTTAGTTGTGTCTGGATACAGACATTCCTGTTGAGTTCTTGTTTTCACTTTATTGTAGGCATCCTGATAGACTCTGGGTATTTCTTCTCTCTGAGCCTGTTGGCCAAGATTCCAGCTTGTATTTTAAAAGTGACATAATTCGTGCAGTTTTTGCGTAGACACTTGTATTGCCCATAGGGCACATTTCTTAACCAAGGTTTATAGTGAGTGCTATGGTATTCTAAATAACTGTTAATGTCTACTGTTTTAAAATAGGTTGATGTGATGAAATTAAAACCATCATGTGTGATGCTAAGATCAAGGATGTTAACCTGTTCTTCACTCATCTCTAAAATTAATTTAATTCCCCAATTATTCATGTTTATCCTCTCATTAAATTGGATTATGGATTCCTTCGACCCCCTCCAAAGTAAGAACAGGTCATCAATATATTCTGGGTCGTTCTCTATGTATTCACGTTCAAAAAATCCCCATGAACAGAGTTGCATAGGATGGGGCCACTTAGGACCCCATAGCTGTTCCTTTTTGTTGATGGTAAATATTTTTATGGTATATAAAATAATTATTTTCTAAGATGAATTTAAGGCCTTTTAATAAAAAATCTCTTTGAGATTCTGCAAGGTTATCATAATTTGTGAGAAAATTCTTGACACATTCAATCCCAATTTTGTGTTTGATGTTCGTATATGATGCGGTCACGTCACATGTGATTAGATACAGACCTTGTTCCCATTTGCATGTTAGTATCTGTTCAATCAGTTGTGTGGAATCTCTAAGATAACTGGGTAGGCCTATGATGTATTCCTATAGGTATAGATCGATGTAATGGGACAAGTTACTAGTAAAACAGTTAGTATCGGAGATAATGGGGCGACCTGGTGGGTGACTAATGGATTTATGGATTTTAGGGAGAAATTAAAAGTACGGGTTATTGCTGTTATTGGAGAATAGAAACTTCTGTTCATTTTTATCCAGTATTCCATCTTCTATTCCTGTTGCAATCAGTGCTTGGGAATCATCATGAATCTTCCTAAACAGATCTTCCAGAATCCGTTTGTAGAATTGCTTGTCAGACAGGATATTGTCTGCTTCCTTTTCGTGGTATTCATGATCAAGGACCACGACTCCCCCACCTTTATCTGCGGATCGAATGACAATGTTCTGGTTGTTCTTCAAACACTTCAGGGTGGATTTCTCTTTTTGGGGGAGGTTATTCACATGGTAACCTCATTTAGTTGTATTTAATTGCTTGAATTCCTCATTGACTAATTCATAAAAAAATATGTATATGTGGTTCTTGGGTATGAATAGGATAGAATTTAGATGCTGGTTTGACAGGTTGATGCTTCACACTATCTTACCCTGCTCAGTATTTCCTGTACCATTACTACCAGTTGTTCTGGTATGAAAGAACCTTTTGAGAGTTAATTTCCGTATAAATTTATTAAAATCGAGGAATAATTGGGACTCATCTCCTTTGTGAGATGGTCAGAAGAATAATCCTTTTTGAAGTAGTGATATTTCATAGGGGTTTAGTTTTTGTTTAGAGAGGTTAAAAATTTTCATACCTGGTTCACTATTCATTCCAGATTTGTTGTCCATCTGTGGAGGTATCACATCTGGTCCATGTGTAGGCATAGTAACTTGTCCCTTTTTCTTCTTTCCTCCTCTTCTCCCTCAACCTCTCCTATTTTTCTTTTGCTCCTTTGGGGGAGAAACATTCCCGAGATCCTGGAGGTTTTCCTGGACTTGATCTCTAAAAAATCCACCTGCAATGGGCTGGCTGTAGTATCATTCAGAGTAGTTCCCACAGGGTCCTGAATAGAATTTTCATTGAGTTGACGCATATGATTTTCAAAAGGGCCAGAAGGGATTTCCCCACTCTGTATGGTCCGTATTTCCTCGTGGCCCTGGGTACCATGTCCGCTGTGATTTAGGAAGGGGACTAGGCAGCCTGTGTTTTTGGTGTTATCAATGATAATCAAGTCTTCCCGGTTTGTGTTGCAGGTGTGAAGTTCCCTGTGAGGTGTTTTAGCTTCATGGATTAAAAAATACAAGTCAATTAGTTGAGTCAGAGGTCCTTTTTCTGGTGTAGACAAGGTCGCATCGGGTGGTGCTTTTACTCCCTCGAGTCCTTCCTTAAATCCTCTGTTTAAAGACCTGTATTTTTCAGTGAGACCCCGACTCGCCTGGATGAATTGGGAGTTGGGGGTATTCCTAACCATTGTGTTATCCAGTCCTTTTGTTGTTTTCTCTGGAGTTTTGGGGTTTACATCAATGGGGTTAACTTTTTTCGTGTTGGGCATGTCCACATTCTTCCTCAGTACAGACGATTTTCGCTGGGACCTATATTTAGTATTCAGATAGAATTTAGTCTGGAATACTGGTTCCTCCTCGGTGTTCTGTTGCATCGCATGTGGTGCAATGTCTTTTGTTTGATAATTTTGTCTCCGTACATTATTTTCATGATGGTTTTGTGTCCTTGAGCTTTTCCAGGCCCAGGCGTTCCCTTGCAGGTAGTCCAACCTGTCCCTTTGTAATAAATTAGCCTTTTTTCAAATTAGTTCCTTTTCAATTTTATTTAAACAATTATTGACATTACTGTTGACCCTATGATACTTTAGATAACCCTTAAATTCTTCCAGGCACGTTTAAATAAACCCAATATCAGTATTCAGGTTGTCACATAAAGCATTATGTTTTTTTACATAGGAAAGATAACATTTTAAATGAACATGAGTCAATGAGCATGAACTATTCTTTTGTATGCACTTAATCATTTCTAAAAGTGGAACCAAAAGTTATTCTAAGACCCCTAGGGGTAAAGTTTTCCCTCTGATATATGTTGAGGAATTAAATGTCTACTTGATGTTGTAGTTCATCTCTAAGTTTATTCTCTAAGAAATGTGGTGTCTCTCTTTACATCATGTATGGTACCTCTTTCAATAGTGGGGACATCAGCTGTCAGTTTATTAATCAGATCATCCCTTTGTGATAGCCGCTTGTTATAATTTTCCATACTTCCAACTTAATGAGCTCAGCTCAGCTCCGAGTGTACGTACAGCCGGAGAAGACAACTGTAAATAGAAAAAGAAAACAAAGGTTTTAGGTAAGCAAGTGCCCCCAGTGGGTATGTAGTCTGCTTACCAGAGCTTGTTGTGCTGCGGGCACAACACTGTGATGTGCAAGTATAATCGTGGTGAAAGTGGAGGTCAGCTGGCCGCAGCGTCCTTCTCAAGTGGCCCAAGGTCACTTCAGTACTTGATAGACATCAGGTGGATAGATCCAGAAAAACAGGACTTTTCCAGGTGCTTCTCCTCGACACAATGACAGTCCAGACCACACTTGATGGATTCAGGAACAGTCAAATTTATTATGTGCAACAAGTTTCGAGCCCGAGCAGGACTCTTCATCAGGCATAGTGGATTAAGACATGAACAGTGTATATATAAGACTCGGGGCAATAATTATCGGGTCAAAAGGTCATGACATTACATAATAGTTAAAATGAAAAGGATAAAAAAATCTCTGACTAATCCAGTAAAAGCTGTAATCATATTACATAAAAGTTACACATGTGTGACAAGTACCATATATTGCAACAGAGTAGCGATATGTGTGTTCAACTAGAATGTAAATAATGCAGTCAGTTTATGAATGAATACTGGAACGAGGCCGGTGAGTAGCTTTAACGGCATCATCAGACAACATCAGCGCTGCGTGATGCCGATAACGGGACTGTGCAGACCAACACACACGTACATCAGCAGCGCACAGAACTGATTGCAGGAGGTGGAGGGGTGCCGGACTCTGCATCACCTTTTCAATATTACAATCGAGCACATATGTCTGGGCTTAACACCCACCCCCTATCAAAAGTTATGGTATTTTGCAGCAGTGGAAACACGTGTGGGCTGATTACACCAGCACTGTCCTGCTTGCATCGCACGCAGCGGTGCTATGCACTGCTGACATCTGAATCCCTCAGCATTATGTTCTGTGCGGTGCTGTCAACAGGTGTGCCGATCGCAACAGCGCTTCCCAGTACTCGGCGCCTCAGAGAGTAGCTAAGTTTGGCACCCCTCCACCTTCTGCAATCAGCTGTACTCTTGTCCAAGTTGCTGGTGCTGCAGTCCCTCCCTATTCCTATTCGAGGTGGGGAGTCCCAAGCCATCATTTCTTTGCGAAGAAGGCAGTACCAGCCCTGCACAATTTTGTGCAACAGAAGGAAGGTCAGTCCTTGACCCTGTCGGTGTGTACCAAAGTGCACGAGATCGCCAATATGTGGAGATGTAACTATGGTCAGGGACAATACATGTCCTTTATGGCCCACTGGGTGAATGTGGTTCCTGTACAGCCACAACAGCAACTTGGACAGGTCACGATGCTTCCGCCTCAATGCTCTCAGGCCCTTGGTTCTGTGACAATGTGTGAATCCTCCTCCTCATCCTCCACGTGTCCTCAGCCTCCACTGCACGCCCCTCCAGCATACAATATGTGCAGGGCACAGTGGTGTCACGCTGTTCTTCACATGGTTTGCAGGGGAGGAACTGCTAAAATGAAGAAGTTCCTTAATGAAGAAATCAAATCATGGCTTACTCCACTAAAATTGGAAATGGAAACCATGGTGACTGACAACGGGAAGTACATCTTGTCTGCGCTGCGACAAGGAAGCCTGAGCCATGCGCCCTGCATGGCACACGTGTTCAATCGTTCAATCTGGTTGTCAAGCGGTTCCTGAAGTGTCCCCCCCCCCCATCTGCAAGACATCCTAACAATGGGAAGGAAACTTTGCATGCACTTCAGCCACTCGTTCACCGTAAAGTACACCCTCCTTGAGCTGCAGCGTCAGAATGGCATCCCCCAGCATAGTCTGATTTGCGACGTTTCCACAATTTGGAATTTGACCCTCCATATGTTGGACTGACTATACAAAAAGATTTAGTCGCTTGTGATTGACTGCCGCTTTAAATAGGCTTAGAAGGCAAAGCAGGTTAGGATTTTTCTTTGCCACAAGTTTGCAGGCTTATAAAAACTATTTTTTTTCTCTATTCCTTGAGCTGTAAATTCCTTTATCTGAGAAGCAGACAAGGTGTGCTGTAACAAGGTCAGATCCGTTTTTTAATGTAAACAGGAGAATTATTTAACTGTGAGAAAGATTCATTGGGATTTTTGAGTCTGAAAAATCCAGTTTTTTTTTCTCTTTCTTTCCTTATAGTCCGGATTTAATTACATTTTTGACTTTTTTAATTTTGTGGATTTGGGCTAAGGCAGATAAGATGTTGTAGATTTTGCTAGGTTCTCTAGTAACTTTTGTGGGTATGTGGGCACAATAACTTTTCTGAATGTCACACAAGTTTATAGCTTCAGATAGTATTGGCCAATAACTTTTAACGTATTGGAGGACGGCATTACTAATAGCTTCAGACAGTATTGGAGAAAGGGTTAGCTGCTCCCGTTACTTTTAAATGATATTAGTAATGCACCAGAGTAGCAGATATTAGTAGCATCATGCACACTGTGGTTGTCACGTTGACACCCTTCTTTTGTTTGGTGTTTTAGTATAAATTTTTTGGCCAATCCACAGAGGTTTTTTTTTGGGGGGTGACCGTGTGAAGGGAAGGTTGTATGGCTGTGTGAGAAGTGTGTCAGTGTTATAAATTAAGTTGTTGAGTAGGATTAATTGCCTTATTGTCCCCTAAAGAATGTTCCTTGGTGGTTTTGTTATATGGTGGTTTGAGTGGTCAAATGGCTGTGTACATTGTGTTGAGGAAATTGGTGTTTTTGGTCCGGTGTGTGCAAGTGGTAGGAGTAGATTGTTGTAAATAGTTTGATAGGATTAGAGAGATTCTTGTCAGAAATAGAGATTCAATGTGTTGGTGGAAAAGGAGGTGATTTGTGAAGGGAAAAGCATGTGAAAATTAAGTTAGTTAAAAGTTTGGAATATACTGATGGTTAATGGTATGGATATAAAGCTGTGTTATATACAATATTTGTATACAGTCATGTGCTGAAAAAGCAAAGGGAAATGGGAAAGGTGACTGCTGCTGTTTAGGAGGATGATTCTGCAGAAGGTGCAGGCTGGTTGAGCAGAGCTGAAAGTGTTTGCGTACGTGAGATCATGGTACAGGAATGTAGAAAGTCCAATAAAGTTGTTGAAGTGATGAAACAGTGTTAATCCTTTAGTCCTTTGTTCAAGAAACTACTAAAGGTGTTAGGGGTGAAACTTGGGGGTTCCCTGGATCAATGAGGGAGATGAGTGAATGGAATGCAGATAAGGTGTTAGGTCTCTGGGAAAGTTGGGTGAATGTAGTCATGTGATGATGTTCATAAAGGGTCCTTGTGATAGAAAGTATGTTGTACATGTGTGATGTGTATTGATGAATCGGGAATGTATGGGAAATGACTAGTGAAGGTTTCCGCTATGAAGTTGTTTGTGTTGTAACGAATTTTGGTGTTGAAAGTAGAGGATATCCGCGTGGTATTGATTGAACCGTTTGATGATGTTTAATTAATTTCCTTGTCTTCACAGTTACACGGATGGATGCCATGCCAAAAAATGAAATGTATCAGGAAAAGTGATTAATTGTCTGATTATATTACAGGAGTAACAAAAGAAGAAGTTTGGGCAAGAAAATAAAATGAGACAAAGGAAAAGTGATCACTATTCAATTGATAAATGTTTAAAATCAGCTAATTTTTTCCTTCTTCCCCCAAAAGAGCTCTACATAATTTTTACTTTTGCATTTTTTGTGTGAATGTAGGCCATGTGTGTTATGTGGGCCCTGTGTGTTTTGTATGTCGGCATTGTTACATGATACATGTGTCCTGCATGTCTCTTGTTGTAAAGTAGCGCTGAAATCCAGTGAGATGCTGGACACTAAAAGGTTTTTGACAAATGAGCTAGTTTTAGGGAAAGCAGAGGGCCAGGCTCAAAGGGGCGGTGACTGGTGACATAGAGGTTTGGGAGGAGTAAGGTGAGGTTTACAGGGAGGATGACAGCTCCATCTTCTGAAAAAAACAAAAATCACACTGAAGATAATGTTTATATATATATATATATATATATATATATATATAAACTGAATATGTTTATAGGACCTGCATATACAATGTGATATACTTTCTATGTTGCATTTATTTGAATACTACCGATTTTGAATGGATAACTTTATAATGATTGAGATATATACATATTGACAAAGGCTGCATTGGCAGCAGAAACTTTGCTAACTTGTATTATCATGGAATAAACCACTGTTTACACTTTTGAACCTTCCGTGTGCTGCGGCATCCTTCCTAGCCTTGTTGTAAGGCCAAAACACGTCACTGTACCTTGTGGGATGAAATAAATATCATCCTCTGAGTTATCGGACGCTGGACTCCTCATTCTTCTTGCTGTTCATTTTAGGCGAGGTCCACGCCCTGTCCGCGCGCACCTGGGGTGAGCTGAAGCATTGTTGTTTCTCTCATATATATATAATGTTAATTTTTTTCTCTTTTTCCTTCCTCTTTTGTCAGTTTTGCTACTCTCAGATTATGATTAACATTTTTTAAACTTATGGGGTTAAGCATTCAAGAGCTATAGAAAAAAAAATCAGGGAATCCATGGTTAATGCTGAGTTGTAAATGCAAGTTTGTTCCAAGTAATGTAAAGATATAATACATCAGACAGGATATATGGTGACCACACGCAGGATGAAGTTCTACTACAATAAACCACTCAATCTGAGCTGGTGGTTCAGAGAAGTAGAGTTGAAGATATTCACTGATATATGTAAGATATTTGAAGGTGAGACCATGAGTATGGGTATACTTTTATTACCGCCCACAAGTATGGGCCTATTGAAGTTAGAAGGTTTTTTTTTTTTTTTTATCCTGGGGCAAACCAATCTGTAGTTGGCAATTCAAGTGTTCAAATCCAAGAGCGGTCTGAAGAAGTGGCCATTGTAAAGATAAAACCAACATGAAGCAAGCCCGAAAAGCCAAGGGGACTGAATGGTAATGAAGGCTGCCATCTCCCCACAACTCCCCACAACTATGGTACAAAGTTTACAGGTGGATGGGGAGTGTGGATTTTTCTAGTTAGGTCTCTTGCAGGAACCGAGAGAGACCCATGGAAGAAGAAGAAGAAGAAGAAGAAGAGAGGTGGTACAGGACAAAGGCGGTATCTAAAAGTTGGTAAGAAACTGTGTATGCCAGCAGTCTTGTACCCCATGTTAACATACGCGGCCTCACACGCTAAACAGAAAGAAGGTGTGTAGTAATGTCCGTATATTGGGTGGCCTCAGGATTCAATAAGGCAAAAAAGAGAGTTTATACAGACTTCATTTATTTGCATCTGTTATAACTTAGGTAAAAATAAAGTTACCCTACTAACACACTCCAGAACCTCTTGCCTGTCTCAGAGAATATATGAGTAGACTTCAGCTGACTGTCTATGGTGGACCACTGTAAGTATATTCTTTGTCTGACTGTACTAAACTGTGCCGTTGACAATGGAAATAAGTGTGTGAGGAAAATAGAGGTACATTGTAACATATATATTTTCCCTAAATAATTTCTAATATTGGAAGCAGAGCTGTGTATGTTAACACTTAGAAAAAGAAAAAAGGGGGGAACTTGCTTGTCACATACTTGCAGGCTTATGTAAATATTTTCCTTTTCAGCTCACTGTGAAAATTTATTATCAAAATCTCATAAGCAGTTTGTACCAATCCAAGGTCAAAATGTAATTCTAAGTAATAATAACAGAATAATAACTAAAGTAAAAATTGCATAATTATGTTTGCACATTGGTTATGTGTCGTAAAAGTACACACAATTTGTAGTCTATTTATTTTAAATTAAAGGTATGTTCTCCAAAATGTGATAGTGGAGAGCATTTTACCTCTTCTTCATTTCGGGTGAGTCAGTTTCCTGGTGACTCACGGAAATGAAGGGGTGTTTTAAATATGTTGCATATTTTTGATTGGATCAGAATGAAGTGGGGAGGCATGAGTCTCCATTTTGATCCTGGCAGCCATGCTTAACCCCTTAACGACGCAGGACGTATATTTACGTCCTGCGCCGGCTCCCGCGATATGAAGCGGGATCGCGCCGCGATCCTGCATCATATCGCGTCGGTCCCGGTGCTAATCAACGGCCGGGATCTGCGGCTAATACCACACATCGCCGATCGCGGCGATGTGCGGTAGTAACCCTTTAGAAGCGGCGGTCAAAGCTGACCGCCGCTTCTAGAGTGAAACTGAAAGTATCCCGGCTGCTCAGTCGGGCTGTTCGGGACCGCCGCGGTGAAATCGCGGCGTCCCGAACAGCTGATCGGACACCGGGAGGGCTCTTACCTGCCTCCTCTGTGTCCGATCGACAAATGACTGCTCCGTGCCTGAGATCCAGGCAGGAGCAGTCAAGCGCCGATAATGCTGATCACAGGCGTGTTAATACACGCCTGTGTTCAGGATGAGCGATCAGTGTGTGCAGTGTTATAGGTCCCTATGGTACCTATAACACTGCAAAAAAAAAAAAGTAAAAAAAAAGTGTTAATAAAGGTCATTTAACCCCTTCCCTAATAAAAGTTTGAATCACCCCCCTTTTCCCATAAAAAAAATAAAACAGTGTAAAAAAATAAATAAATAAACATATGTGGTATCGCCGCGTGCGTAAATGTCCGAACTATAAAAATATATAATTAATTAAGCCATACGGTCAATGGCGTACGCGCAAAAAAATTCCAAAGTCCAAAAAAGCGTATTTTGGTCACTTTTTATAACATTAAAAAATGAATAAAAAGTGATCAAAAAGTCCGATCAAAACAAAAATCATACCGATAAAAACTTCAGATCACGGCGCAAAAAATGAGTCCTCATACCGCCCCGTACGTGGAAAAATAAAAAAGTTATAGGGGTCAGAAGATGACATTTTTAAACGTATAAATTTTCCTGCATGTAGTTATGATTTTTTCCAGAAGTGAGACAAAATCAAACCTATATAAGTAGGGTATCATTTTAACCGTATGGACCTACAGAATAATGATAAGGTGTAATTTTTACCGAAATATGCACTGCGTAGAAACGGAAGCCCCCAAAAGTTACAAAATGGCGTTTTTTTTTCGATTTTGTCGCACAATGATTTTTTTTTCCGTTTCGCCATGCATTTTTGGGTAAAATGACTAATGTCACTGCAAAGTAGAATTGGCGATGCAAAAAATAAGCCATAATATGGATTTTTAGGTGGAAAATTGAAAGGGTTATGATTTTTAAAAGGTAAGGAGGAAAAAACAAAAGTGCAAAAACGGAAAAACGCTGAGTCCTTAAGGGGTTAAAGGAAACCCTAAAATACCAAATGATTGAAATGAAATAGCATGAATTACCCTCAGCAGCTTAGTGCAGGAGATGATAGTTTAGTAAAATTTGTTATTACCAGGTGCAATGAACTGAAAGTAACGCATGTTGTAGTTTTATTCTTCCATTCCAGATCCAGACACTGAACCAGGAAGTCACAATCTGCAGCCCAGAGAATTTGTCCTCGTGGAAAAATATGTGAGCAGGCCACTGGAGCCTAGATTTGAAGGTCCTTTTCAGGTTCTACTGACAACTCTGACTTCGATGAAACTGGAAGGAGAATCAACATGGATACGCCTTGCATTGCAAGAGGGTTCCTACACCATGCTCCTGATACATATCTTTTCCTGTATAAGTGGAGTGCAAACTCAGCAACCCAATCCAACTTCACCACACTACTGGACTGACTTGACAATGACCCAAGAGTTGTATCCCACGTTTTGATAACTCTCCAGTACCCAAGTGACTACTTTTAAATTTGACTACTGTGACACAGTGAATTGTCCTGGGTGCCAAAACAATGTCTTATGTATAGGGATGACAATTCAGTATACACATGTGTGACTGATGACTACTGGGGGAACAACTGTTGATATTGAACCTTCTATTTCAGCTTATCTGAACCTAATTGATACATTCAGACCCAAAAATGACCAAGAGAATTTCCCCCATGAGAATAACCATCCTGTATGCCAATGGTGCAAGTGTATACCCAACAGAGTAGGGTAAACATAGAAGTCCCAGGTACAGGACTAGTCTGACTACAAAGGGGGCGGTCCCAATTCAGTGAAGCATACCATACCCGTTTTTTTTTTTCCGCCTGAACTTGGGACTATTAGGCAGAATGTACCATAGGGAAAGATGGAGGAAAACAAAGGTTCTTAGGGGGGAATTGTTGGGTCTATAATATTCTGATATATTGATCGCTACATCTATACTCATATGCCTTTGCTAAATGCTGTATGCTAATGCAATATTGTAGAAGAATTTTTGTTTTCCTTAATACAAAACATTTCATAAACCTTGGGATATAGACACTGAAGACAGAACGTCTAAACATTGGACTTCGTGGAAAGATGAAGAAATCTCAAGCTAGAACTCTCACAAGATAAAAGACCTATGTCACGCCACAAATGACTTATCAGCATATAGGATGACACATATTTTATCCTTCAACCCTATATACTTAAAATATTATCTGTTTGTGTCTCTGGACTGAAACCTTGTAATGCCGTCACTCAGGAGTATTAAGACAAAACACATGATGAGCAGAGAACTTTTCCAAGAAATTAATGGACACTAGATATGCAAAAATTTTACGGACGCAATATTTGAACAACCAATCAGAATGTAATATGATAATTGTGATGTCATAATTTACCCGCCTACTTTGTACAATGTTAAAACCAACTGTTTCTTCCTGAATAAAGTAGTACTCTTTTGGGAGCACCAGAGCTTCCAGCCAAGAAAGAGTGTATACCAACATATCCTGTGTGGTGTATATCTTTTTGTGTCACAGTTGGCAAAGTGTATAGCAGCCAGGTCAATCACATTTGGAAAGCCCCCACTCGATCCATCCTTAACAACATCACCTCCCCATCTTGGAAGCCCGGAGGTTTCCGAAACTTCAGACACAGCTACGCATAGAATGCGGGTTGCTGCAGGGAGATCATGGGGGTCCCAGCGGCGGGCCCCCCACGATCAGACATCTTATCACCTATCCTTTCGATAGGGGATAAGATGTTTTTGCCCGGAATACCCCTTTAAGACTAAATGCTGTGGTTTCATCAAGGCCAACTCTTCAATAAAAACATATGACTCTACTGGATTCTGTTCTGGCAATTATGCTTTGCACTGTAGGGTTGCTGAAACCGCCCCTGCTAGTAAGTAAATTCATACATGTCTGTAACATAGTTCATGAGGTTGAAAAAAGACCATAGTCCATCAAGTTCAACCAATAACCCTAATGAGTCCCTACTGAGTTGATCCAGAGGAAGGCAAAAAACCCTCATACTAGAGGTAAAAATTCCTTCCCGACTCCAAATATGGCAGTCAGAATAAATCCCTGGATCTGTCCCTATAAATATAATATACATAACCAGCGATGTTATTACTCTCCAAGAATGCATCCAGACCCGTTTTGAACTCTTTTACAGAGTTCACCATGACCACCTCCTCAGGCAGAGAATTCCACAGTCTCACTGCTCTTACAGTAAAGAATCCCCGTCTGTGCTGGTGTAGAAACCTTCTTTCCTCTAAACTTAGAGGATGCCCTCTTGTTATAGATACAGTCCTGGGTATAAATAGATCATGGGAGAGATCTCCGTACTGTTCCATTGAAATATCTATACATAGTTATTAGGTCTCCCCTAAGCCTTCTTTTTTCTAAACTTAATAACCCAAATTCTGATAATCTTTCTGGGTACTGTAGTCCTCCCATTCCCCGTATTACTCTGGTTGCCCGTCTTTGAACCCTCTCCAGCTCCACTACATCTTTCTTGTACACTGTTGCCCAGTACTGTACACAGTATTCCATGTGTGGTCTGACTAGTGATTTCTATAGCGGTAGAATTATTTCCTTGTCATGGGCATCTATGCCCCTATTGATGCACCCTATGATTTTATTAGCCTTGGCAGCAGCTGCCCGACACTGGTCACTACAGCTAAATTTACTGTTAACTAAGACTCCTAAGTCCTAAGTCCTTTTCCATGTCAGTCGTCCCAAGTGTTCTCCCATTTAATACATAACCCCAGCCCGGATTTTTCCTCCCCATGTACATTACCGTACATTTATCAGTGTTGAACCTCATTTGCCACTTCCCAGCCCAAACCTCCAACCTATCTAGAACCATTTGTAACAGTGCACTGTCCTCTATAGTGTTTACCGCTTTACAGAGTTTATCATCTGCAAAGATTGTTACTTTACTATTCAACCCCTCTACAAGGTCATTAATAAATATATTAAACAGAACAGGACCCAAGACTGACCCCTGTGGTACCCCACTAGTAACAGTCACCCAATCAGAATAAGTACCAATAATAACCACCCTCTGTTTCCTATCACTGAGCCAGTTTCTTACCCACTTACATTCTCCCCTAGCCCCATCTTTCTCATTTTATGCACCATCCTTTTATGAGGCACTGTATCAAATGCTTTGGAAAAATCCAGATATACAACATCCAGCGATTGCCCCTGGTCCAGTCTGGAGCTCACCTCCTCATAGAAGCTGATCAGGTTAGTTTGACAGGATTGATCCTTCATAAAGCCATGCTGATATGGGGTTATATGTTTATTTTTATTAAGCTACTCCAAAATAGCATCTCTTAGAAAACCCTCAAACAATTTACATACAACGGAGGGTAAACTAACAGGCCTATAATTCCCTGGGTCATTTTTTGTTCCCTTTTAAAATATTGGTACCACATTTGCTATGCGCCAGTCGTGGGTAACAGTCCCTGTTACTATAGTGTCCTGGAATATTAAAAATAGGGGTCTGTCTATAACATTACTTAATTCCTTTAGAACACAGGGGTGAATGCCATCTGGACCTGGTGATTTATTTTTTTTTTTGTAGGCGGCAATGTACTTCTTCCTGGATTAGACAGGTGACCTGTACTGGGGAGTTTTCCTTATCACACCATATTTCACCTGGTATTTTAAATGCTTTATTTTTGTCCTTTATTGCCCCTTTAATGTTTTCATTCATCCATATTGGTTTTCTTTTATTTCTGACCCTTTTTTTCCCATAAGGTATATATTTATTACAGTGATAATTTAAGATATCTCCCATTTAGTGTCAGTATTCTTGTTTTTGAGGACAATATCCCATTTTATATTGGCTTCCCTGAGCTGATCAAACTTTGCCTTCCTAAAGTTCATTGTTTTTGTGGCCCCTCGAGAGACTCCCTTATTGAAGAATAAGTTATAATGTATTATATTATGATCACTATTTCCCAGGTGTCCTTTTACCTGCACAATAGTTACTCTGTCAGGTCTGTTGGTAAATATTAAGTCTAGTAGGGCGCCCCCTCTGGTCGTGCTCTGCACCATTTGGGACAGATAATTGTCTTTAGTTATAGTCAGAAACCTGTTTCATTTATGAGATTCACAGGTCTCAGTCTCCCAGTTTATATCAGAATAGTTAAAGTCCCCCATTATTATCACATCATTTTGATTTGCTGCTTTGTTTAATGTATTATGTATATATTTTATATTATGTATGTATTATGTGCCCAATCCGCACAGCACCCATAGCACCCCTCAAACACACACACACAGCACCCCCCACACTCCCACACAGCACCTCACACACACACACACAGCACCCCCCCACACACACACACACACAGCACCCCCCCACACTCACACACAGCACCCCCTCCACACACACACACACAGCACCCCCCCACACTCACACACACACACACACACAGCACCCCCAGTGCAACATAATGGGAGTTGTAGTTTTGGTCACCATATATTGTATCAGGGCATGCTGGGAATTGTAGTTGGTAACTGAAAATCCCAGCATTGCATTCCTTGAAGGTATGCAATGCTGGGAGGTGCAGTTACCAACTACAATTCCCATCATGCCCTGATACAATCTATGATGACCAAAACTACAACTCCACATATCTATATAGGAGTACAATTTAGATTATGGTCCTAGTTTTGGGTCAGCTGCAGACCCAAAACTACAACATGCGTGCTGCTCCAAGCTTGCTGGGTGCCGCATCACTTTTTCAACCAATCTGGTGCAAAAAAAAATTCTATTTGGAATATTCCCCCCTCTGTGCCCCCATCTTATAGTAAAAGCGTTCTTCTGTTTGCCAAGTAAAGAAAAACATGAGTTTTACCATTCAACTTACAATTTTTTTTTCAAATCCACATCAAATGCCTCCCTATAAACACCAGCAAACATACACACAAGTGGGAGGTCTAGTCAGGGCTGGTGCATGGATTTTTGACACTCTAGGCAAAACCTAATTTTGACAACCCTTTGGCTCCGCCCATTGAACCCCTTGGCAAATATAAGATCAGGGGTAGAATTAGTCCCGTAAGCCTCATGGTAAATTCTAGACTTGTCCTCCTCCCTACAATTATAACTATACTGCACCTAATGTGGGGGAACTGTACTGCACCTAATGTGGGGGAACTGTACTGCACCTAATGTGGGGGAACTATATTGCACCTAATGTGGGGGAACTGTATTGCACCTAATGTGGGGAACTATATTGCACCTAATGTGGGGGAACTATATTGCACCTAATGTGGGGGAACTGTACTGCACCTAATGTGGGGGAACTGTACTGCACCTAATGTGGAGGAACTGTGCTACTAACCTAATGTGGGGGAACTATACTACCACCTAATGTGGTGGAACTATACTGCCAACCTAATGTGGGGAAACTGTACTACTAACCTAATGTGGGGGAACTATACTGCCAACCTAATGTGGGGGAAATATATTTCCATCCTAATGTGGAGGAGCTATACTGCCAACCTAATGTGGGGGAACTATGCTGCCAACCTAATGTGGGGGAACTATACAAAAATATAAAATTTAGCACTTTTATTTTTCTGTATATGGGGATGTATGAGGGTCATTTTTAGCGCTGTGATTTGTAGTTTTTATCGGTACCATTTTTTTTATTTTTTTTTGCTTTTTAGATATTTTTTATGGTATTTGAAGTGACCAAAAATGTGCTAATCTGATTAGTGCACTATTACAACTTTTGGGACCCCACTTCTGATTTTGCCCAGGGCCATGCTAAGCCTAAAACCGGCCCTGGATCCAATCCTCCTATACTATGCATGCAGGAGTGTGTGTGTGTGTGTATATGTATGTATGTGTATATATATATATATATATATATATATATATATATATATACACACGCGTGCGCGGAGTGAGTTTGTGCTTTAGGGTGCACACCCTAATGCAGTAGGCTGCGCACGCCTATGCTGCAGCACCATGTTACCGACCATTACATTTTCTATTACAAAGATAATTTGAATCATAGAAGATAAGGAGGGCTGAAATAAGAATCTGCATTTCAGCCTTCCTGTTTCATATGGTGAAACTATGGCTCAATAGTAAGACATTTTTAGTCTTAGCTGTAATAATGGTATTTTTTAGGAAATATATCACCTATATATGTTGTCCTAATTAGCACCGGAGACATGCCCATTTTTACTAATCTTTTCTGTTTTCTGACTACATTTTTTTGTACTTTATTATTGAGGCTACCATCTTCCCTGAGCTGTTGTTTTTTTTTTGTTTTTTTTTTAACAAGATTTAGAAATATATAGACCATAAGCAGTAGACAGGACCTGTACCAATTAGATGAATTGAAGATGCTACTAGTCATTTTCTGTGAACTTTTTAGAGGCCATTCTAGGAGGGAGATGTTGAGTTCTGCTGTGAATGGTGGTGGATCCAGAGTTATCTCTCTATTGATATTACCTTTCACTGTACTCGTGTCTGTGCTTAGAAGAATGGTAAAAAAAAAAGTTTCAGCTTAGTTTAGGCTTAGTAGCAGTAGCCAGAATGCAAACTGCATGATCACCAAAAAATATAAAAAAATATAACTATAATAAAGACCTGATTAAAACAATAGGTCATGTTCTGATGATGCATTCCCTTTACTGCATCACATTCCCAGGCACCTGACTTTTTTGTTAAGCACAAGTAATTGAGAGAAAAGTTTCATGTATGCAAGACATCATTGTTCAATGCCCTTCTGGAACACTAAGAACTCTTTGTTACAATTGGGTGAACCTATATTGGTTTGAATAGCCTAAAGCAAATTACTATCAAATCTGCTGCTCTGAATATGTTAATAGTAATCTCAGAATTCAGGTGATTGTAATTTTAAATCTATGCTTTTGGACTTAATTTAGGACTTCACAATTCAAAGAAATTTTACATGTATATTACATCTGCCTGAAACTTTTTAGCAGCAAAGGTTATGGAAATGACAACTGTATAATAAGTATCCTACTCTGTCTCACAAGAAAGTGATCTCTATTTACATATACCTCATCACTGTATGATATTATTACAGCTCGTAAAAAAAAGCAGTATCACTTCTCTAAGTTCATTCTCATATGCTTAGTACAGCAATGTTGGGTTTTAACTGGGTGTTCCTGTAAGGATAACTCATTATCTATCCAGAGAATAGGGGATAAGTATCTAATCAGCGGAGTTCCAACCTCTGGATCTTGAGTGCTCCTTTTTGAATGGAGCTATTATTGGCTTTGATCGATTGTGCACACTGGGGCCCCTTTAGGGAGATAGTCAAGCGCTGTACTTAACTATCTCCTGTAGTCTCATAAACTTTGAATGGGGCAGGAGTGCACAGTTTTGGCTGATGCTAAATTTTAATAGAAGCCTTCAGGACCCTTGATTTCATCATCGGTGTGGTCTCAGCAAACTTTATCCTGTGGAAAAGTAATAAGTTATCATTATGGGAAAAACTAATGATGCAAAGTGCTGTTTTTATGTAGATGAGGTTGGCAAATGCAATAGTTTTCTTCTTTAAATGGGTACTCCAGTGGAAATTTTTTTTTTTTCAGATTAGTAAATTACTTTGTAATTTAAATCGTAATCCTTCCGGTACTTATCAGCTGCTGTATGCTCCACAGGAAGTTTTTTCTTTTTTAATTTATTTTCTGTCTGACCACAGTGCTCTCTGCTGACACCTCTGTCCATGTCAGGAACTGTCCAGAGCAGGAGCAAATCCCCATAACAAACCTATCCTCCTTTACAGTTCCTGACATGGAAAGGGGTGACAAGAAAGAGCACAGTGGTCAGACAGAAAATAAATTAAAAAAGAAAAGAACTTCTTCTGGAGTATACAGCAGCTGATAAGGACTAGAAAGATTAAGATTTTTAAATAGAATTCATTTACTAATCTGTTTAACTTTCTGGCACCAGTTGTTAAAAAAATGTTTTGCACCAGAGTACCCCTTTAAAGACCATATTACACAGGTCATTACAATCATTACAATTTGTTTTCAATCAATCATATAATTAATTGTCTATTGTAAGGGTCATCAGATGAGCAGATCTGTACCTGAAAGAGTGCTGATCTAGTGGATCGGCTCTTATTCAAGGAGCCTTAACACATTTAAGTTATTGTGCAACATGGGATCTCTGGGTGGCTTGTGCAGCCCTTTCCTTCCATCATTGGCCATATGTCCTCTGTTTACACAGAACAATGTACAGCCAATTATTAGGAACAAATGTTCCTATGAACCTTAAAGGAGTACTATGACACTTTTTTTTAAATTAACCCTCCCTGCCCGGGCTGCAAACAAAAACAAACTTTAACTCACCTGCCTACGTTCCCCCGTTGCTCCAATTACAGTGTCCCGTTCTCCAGTCCCTCTGGTTCCTGTGGGTCAGAGATTCACACTGCTCTCTGCATATCATCAGCCGCAGCGGGACATTGCTGCGGCCGGTGATACGCTGAGAGCAGCGTGACACACCAACCTTTCTTTGGTGGTATGATTAGTAAATGGAAACACATCTCAGAGGAACATTCACATTTACAAAGGGCACAAAACTATCTCAAGATTAATCTCTTGATAGCAAGAACTTTTCTCACACACCATGGATGATTTTCACTAGATCTTTTACACCAGCAGAGAGAATCATCACAAGTAACCACTAGACCTTAGCTGTATGAGCAACCATTAATTGCATCTTTAGGCAGCCTCTTATTAAACAATTGAATTGTGCGATATAAATGTTGGAAAATGTTGTTCCTTAAATCAATACAGTAATAACTCAAAGAACTGTGCTAATAAACAAAAAAACAATATGTTATATATTTAATAAATGTTTTATGCTTAAAGTAAGTTGTTGTTTATTAGTGAAACAGCAGGGAAGATTCTGTGAAGAAAGCACAATTAGACGAAGAAAATAACACTGACTAGATTGATGATTGGTAGATGTTGGCTGCGGAATGTGACTTATCTCTCTGAGGGATGGTGAACAAAATGAAACAAATGCAAACACCCACACCTTACTATAACAAGAACATAAAAAAATATGTATACATACATAGAGAGAGAAAAAAAAAAAGAGTAGAACATTTATACTTAAATAAGAATAAGAACTTTAAACCCAATTTTTCAGATTCTGTTATCAAAATAGAAACATAGAAACATGTGTAGCCAGATAAGAACCATTTAGCCCATCTAGTCTGCTCAATAAACTGAATCCTATCAATAGTCCCTGGCCCTATCTTATATGAAGGATAGCCTTATGCTTATCCCATGCATGTTTAAACTCCTTCACTGTATTTGCAGCCATCATTGCCCCTCTAATTTAAAACGATGTCCCCTTGTGGTAGTTTTTCTTCTTTTAAATATGCTCTCCTCCTTTACTGTGTTGATTCCCTTTATGTACCGTATTTATCGGCGTATAACACGCACTTTTTAGGCTAAAATTTTTAGCCTAAAGTCTGTGTGCGTGTTATACGCCGATACACCCCCAGGAAAGGCAGGGGAGAGAGGCCGTCGCTGCCCGCTTCTCTCCCCCTGCCTTTCCTGGGGTCTAGAGCGCTGCTGTCGGCCCTTTTCACCCCCTGGTTATCGGCGCTGCTGCCCGTTCTGTCCCCCTGACTATCGGTGCCGGCGCCGATAGCCAGGGGGAGAGAAGCGGCGCCGACAGCCAGGGGGAGAGAAGGGGCAGCGGCACCCATTGCCGGCGCCGCTGCCCCGTTGCCTCCCCCCATCCCCGGTGGCATAATTTCCTGAGTCGGGTCCGCGCTGCTCCAGGCCTCCGTCGTGCGTCCCCGGCGTCATTGCTATGCGCTGAACGGCGCGGCGCATGACGTCAGAGCGCCGCGCCGTGCATAGCAACGACGCTGGGGACGCACGACGGAGGCCTGGAGCAGCGCGGACCCGACTCAGGTAATTATGCCACCGGGGATGGGGGGAGGCAACGGGGCAGCGGCGCCGGCAATGGGTGCCGCTGCCCCTTCTCTCCCCCTGGCTGTCGGCGCCGCTTCTCTCCCCCTGGCTATCGGCGCCGGCACCGATAATCAGGGGGACAGAACGGGCAGCGGCGCCGATAACCAGGGGGTGAAAAGGGCCGACAGCAGCGCTCTAGACCCCAGGAAAGGCAGGGGGAGAGAAGCGGGCAGCGACGGCCTCTCTCCCCCTGCCTTTCCTGGGGGTATATCAGGGTATACACGCGCACACACGCACCCTCATTTTATCATGGATATTTGTGTAAAAAACTTTTTTTACCCAAATATCCTTGGTAAAATGAGGGTGCGTGTTATAGGCCGGTGCGTGGTATACCCCGATAAATACGGTAATTAAAAGTTTCCATCATATCCCCTCTGTCTCTTCTTTCTTCCAAGCTATACATGTTAAGGTCCTTTAACCTTTCCTGGTAAGTTTTAGATAATCAAACATATTTCAGCTTTGGTTCATAATCACTTTCAGAGTTTATTTAAGAGTCCGGTTGGGTTTACAGATTTAACACCTTATGGGCATTATTTTTTTGTCTATGTCACTTCCTGTTACATCATATTTGTGTAAATTACATATACCTTTCACATGTTTATTTGTATCGTACCTGGGGAAGAAGCTGATTGACCTGGAAACGCATGAAATGTCATATTAGGATAATCCAATTCACCTTTTTTTTGCCTGACTTGTGAGACTGTATGCAAGTGTTGTGTATTCTAATATATAATAGTAACTAAACGTACAGGATATTGATACAGTAGTCTGTTCTCTAATATTATGCACAGATTGAAGACCCATAAATGCCACAATAACTTACAAGGATTATCATCAATAAAGAAACTAGGAGCAATAATGAGATGAAGCAGGTGACAACCAATCAACCAATATTGCTACACCTCCTGTTTTTCCTTTTTATTTATTTATTTTTATTATTATTATTATTATTATTATTTTACAAAATTTAGTAACTTACTGCCTCAAAACAATATTATGCCATCTCTATAGGTCAAAGTATTATGAATTATGATCATGCAATTTTACATTTAAGTAAATAGTAATCTGAACAAATAATGAGGACACATTAAGCTCTCATTATGAAGGTGTGCCTTTACATTTAAGTTTAATATACTGATCTGCTTATACCGATTATTGAATAACCTAGCATTTATCAAGCCTAATGAATTAATTTGGTTTTCATTGACAGTGATCAACACAAAAAGATAAATGAATGTGATAATACAAACAAATCTCTACTAAGTAATTCACATTCATTGCAATTATAATACTCTGAATATTTAACCCCCCTTCCCTGTAACTATAACACACCAGAATATAGAACTCATTATAACCTCGTAGCTTCTACATCACAACTGAAAAGCATTGAATTGAAGCCCTCAGCATATTTCCTAAGGGTCTTTGTGTTGCCATCTGCCAGTAACTGTGGCTATAATTAGATGATTAAACTGATTATTTAATCACAGGTTACACATCACAGTCTATGTTATGCCGAGTCTTTGTACATTTTATTTGTTATAGTTCAATAAAAATGAAACTATGAGTAATCCTTCCCTAGACTAAATAAAGCTATTTAACCTTTGCACCTTTTATAAACACTAGATTTCATTAGACTTCAACAAAATATTCACATATTACATGCATATTAGGCTATAACGATTTAAATGGAGGTAGGAGAAACGGCCAATGTAAAACTGTCAGTCATAATTGATTCAACATGGGTTGAACCAGCATAACCATGAAAAATGTATTCATCTTAAGATTACCCATGTTTCATCATTACCTTTGTTATAGTATACTGCAGAGGGTAACCATTATTGTAAAATTATATGATGCTGTTTGTATCTGTTGCCTTTACTGACTCTCTAGTGGCTTGTTATAGCTAACACAGTAACTCTGACACCCTGCTGAATCCAACTATTAGGTATAAGAGTATCTCAGTAACTGAAACATACAGGTAAACAACAGTGTTGGGTCACTGACTATCTCTCTCATATTTATTTTTTTTCTGGGAAAAATACAGCACTGGAATGCACTAAGGGAAGAAAGGATGCACCATGGGAGTAGTGTGATGCTCTGGTTGTAATTTGACACACATTGGGCCTCATTTACTAAGAGTGTTGGGTTTTTACTAGTGGGAAAAGTTATTTCAGACTTGCAGGATTCCTCTCTATTTACCATTGGGAAAAGTCGGGAACATTTTCTGACCAACCTTTTCTAGGTGGATATTTCCAGCCATTTATCCACAGGATTTTCTGTGAATTCAATAGTAAATCGGTCGGGTTGTGAAACCATGCCCCTTTTTGGTCTGATCACGCCCCCTTCTCGACAGACCACACCCCTTTCAGCTTTTCAAAGTGCAATGTCGGGTTTGTAGGATTTTCCAGGCGCACACTGGCGCAGACTGGCGCAGACATGTCTCAGACACTCTGCGCCAAAATAACCAGACAAAAACTGGTCGGTTTCAGCTTAGTAAATGAGGCCCATTATCTACATTAATACAATTGCAGAGTTGCAGACAAAATGAATACATTTATGGTAAAAATATCACCTAATGGTAATGGCCTCTTTCAACAGGATAATAGGGGGAATGTATCATTGGTTTTACCCTGGTTATGTGGTGTACATTTGTCTCACAGTTTGTCTCAGATGCTGTTTTAAGACTTTTCATTGCAATTTTTGCTTTAGAAGGTTTTTCTAAAGGAACATACCAAGTCATGTTTTCAGTTGAAATCATGCAGTGGTCAGGTATTCATGAAATGCGACTTTTCAGTTTGTCACATATTTTGTCGCAACTGCGCTCAGTTAGGCGCAAATCTACACCAGCCCTGACTTGGCTTACAAAACTGACTGTTGACAGCATTATTAAAAAGTCACACATTTTGTAGCACCGGATAAAAAGTTGCACAAAAAGTCGCAGAGTACTGAAGTAAGAAATTAGATCAGCACAAGATTTATCACATGCCCTGCACCATGTAGTACATTTGGTGCAGGTACACAGTTTCCTCCACATGAATTAATGGGGTAAAAAGACATTCGCCTACACCCCTCTTGATGAATAGTCCCCAATGAGCTTGGTCGGACTGCAAAAAATGTTTGGGAATGGTTTGAGGAACATGACAAATGATTCAAAATGTTGACTTGACCTTCAAATTCAAATATCTCAATTTGTTTGGAAAAACAATAGAGGTGAGCTTCTTATTGTTGGGCCCTATCGAATGAGGTAATCTTCTTGGGTAAATGTGAACTGTATATGTATAATAAATATAGCAATAATGCAAAAAAAAATAAACAATTTAATATTAATGCATAGGTTTCATATCTGTCTGCTGTACTTATGAATCTAATATTTTATGGTCACTAATTTTCCCAATAGACTTTTAAAAAATATATATTTTATTATCTTTAACAAGCATTACATACTTATAAAATGTACATTCCCTTGAGACTTTTGTCTAGATATAGTGATGGTCTTGGATATACATTCCCATGTGCCTTGTGATGCAATTTAAGTCATTAGTTTACAAAACATTTAGGTGGAAAGTCATATTTCTCCCCTTCTCATGAAAAAAAATAAATAAATATATATATAGTTTTAGCAAGTTTAACTGATAATGTGCAACTGTAAACAACATGGGACCATGTATCCATTATACCGTTCAGAAGGAGAGGCATTTTGTCTCCTCAAAATTATGATATTTATGTGTAAAAAGTACAAATCAATTTAAGAGCAACAGCAAATTATCTTGTGAAGATGGTGGCGAAACAGGTGTTAAGGATAGTCCGAGGGTGAGGCTTTCAAATGTGATTGACTGTGCTTTTAAATACTGCCAAGTGTCGACATAAGAAAATATACACCACACAGGATGTTCGTATAACTCTCTCTTAGCAGGAAACTCAGCTGTTCCCCAAAAGAGTTCTGTTTAATCCAGGAAGTACATTTAGTTTTTACATTTGACAAAGAAGGAGGTTTAGTTATGATGTCAGAATCAGCATGTTACATTTTGATTGGTTGTTTGATTATTGTGTCCGTACATATTAGCATATCTAGTGTCCATTAATTTCTTGGCAGAAGTTTCTCTACTGGAAAATTCCAGAGTTCTCTGTTCGTCAGATATTTCATCTTTCTACTCCTTATTTCAGTTGTATCGGCATCATGGGAAGGCCTCAATCGTAGTCATGAGCATATTGCAAGCTGATGTGATGGGTTAAGGGGTAGGTAACAGATATATTTTTACAGCAGCAATGGCATATTAGTATTAGTATATTGATCAGTCATTAGAAACATAAGGGTCATCCCTATCAATTCCCCCCTAAAAGATATCTGTTACCGTACACGACATCTCTCCCTAGAATATCTTGCACCTAATAGTCTCAGGTTCAGGTGGGATAAAGAAAAAATGGGTATGGGATGCTTCACTGGTTTGAAGCATCCCATACCCTATATTAGCCTATATTAGCCCTACTCTGTTGGGTTTGCACTTGCACCATTGGCATACAGGATGGTTGTTCTCCTGGGGGGAATTCTCTCGGTCATGCTTGGGTCTGATAAATCAATTAGGTTTAGATAAGCTGAAATAGTAGGTCCAATATCCACATACATTGTCCCTGTTTGAAATGTGGCCTCTACAGTGGAGATTATTGTTTTCTTTACACAGGGGACTATGCAACATCCAATTATTATTCTCTGTAGCAGAGACTTGTCGGTATTGTCTTTTCTTCTATTGGCACTCTGTGGTCTATAGTCCCAGTCAGTCCCTGTGTTCCATCCCACAGCTTGCCAATGGTCACAGTTGTTCCTCCCAGTAGTCATCCGTCACACATGTGTATCTTGAATTGTCATCCCCATACATAAGCCATTGTTTTGGCACCTCGGGACAACTCACAATTTCACAGCAGTCAAATTTAAAGGTAGTCACTTGGGCACTGGAAGAGTTATATCAAAATGTGGTATACAACTCTTGGGTCATTGTCAAATCAGCCCAGTAGTGTGGTGGAGTCGGATTAGGTTGCTGGGTTTGCAGTCCACTTATACGGAAAAGGATATGTATCAGGAGCATGGTGTAGGAACCCTCTTGCAGTGTGAGGCGTATCCATGTTGATTTTCCTTCCAGTTTCACCGAAGTCAGAGTTGTCAGTAGAACCTGATAAGGACCTTCAAATGTAGGTTCCAGTGGCCCCCTAATTGTGACTTCCTGGTTCAGTGTCTGGATCTTGAATGGAAGAGTAAAACTGCAACATGTGTTACTTTCAGCTCATTACACAGTGTGATAACAAACTTTACCAAACTATAATTTCCTGCACTGAGGGTACTGAGGGTTGTAACATCCTAGCTTAGGGACCCTGTTGGCTGTCAGGGTGTGTACAAAGCTATGGACAGCACTTCTGGCCATGGAAGGGACAGTTCTCTGCTGGCTTTTAGGATTTTGTTCTTTAGGGTGCCTTTCAGTCTTTCAACTTTCTCACTGCTCCGGGATGATATGGGATATGGAGTCCGAGGTCTGCTCTCACCATTTTTCAAAGTTTCTCTTGTAATATCCGCAATGACAGCCGGTCCTTGGTCGCTTTCAATTACTTCAGGCACTCCAAATATGCATGCCAGCTCTGTTAGTAGTTTATTTAGGCTTCTGTCCATCCTGAGAACATGTCCACTGCTACTAGCATGTACTCAACTTTCCACTTTTGGGCCATTGCATGTGGTTAATCTGGATCCTCTGAAATGGATAGCAAGGTTTGGCCAAGTGTTTCTTTGGAGTAACTTCTGTTCTTCCAGGGTTACAGGTGTTGCCAATGTCACATCTCTTGACATACTGTTCAACTGGTGTTGTTATTCCTGGTGCAAGGTAGATTTTATTAATAGAAGAGTTGGGGAAAAAATGGGGGGCGCTCCCAGAGTGAAATGCAATGCAAAGTCTGTTGCCAGATCTTGCTGTTAGCTCACCAATTATGGTTGTGAGCTGTTGGACGAAAGCTGCTGCACTCTGATCGGGTCTGGGCTCTTATGCAAGAGCCAGTGGAGAAACGGGATAGGTAGCTAGAAGCTACAGAAAAGGCCGGTTATTTGGTGAGGCGCTGCTATTTGTATATGAAAGGACGGAGAGACCCAAGCCAGCACAGGTAAAATATGTTTATTTAGCAAAAAGGTGGACAACGCGTTTCGGCACTCTCAAGGTGCCTTCCTCAGGTCCAAAAAGTACAATGGGCAGAGTAACTGCTGGAGATCCTGTGTGCAGCGATGCTGGCGTGGTCCCCGCCAGCGTCACTGCACACAGGATCTCCAGCAGTTACTCTGCTCACTAATATAGAAGTTGGTATTGTACTCTTTGGACCTGAGGAAGGCACCTTGAGAGTGCCGAAACGAATTGTCCACCTTTTTGCAAATTTTCTGTAGATTCTAGCTACCTATCCTGTTTATTAATAGAAGTGATTATTTGTTTTTTTCCTCTGTGGGTGACTCCATGAGCCCATTTAGTCCCCCCCGGGTAAAGGGCTTGGGGAAGACAAATCTTGTTTACTTTTCTCCATAGGCCGTCTGATTCACTGAGTTCAGCTCCCATTTTCTCCCATATACAATACAATACAATGTCCTAGGAAGAGTACTTTTTGTAGTCTTCAAGGGACATCTTGCAGTTGATTGAAGCAAGGAAAGATATTAGATCAACTGAAGTGGTGGCCCACTCATCTTGCGATGTGGCACAGAGTAGAAGGTTATCCACGTGTTGAAGGGAAGTCACATTATGATGGACTCCTACCCATGGATCCAGACAGGTGGATAAGGCTTGAGAAAAGTGACTGGGAATAATGGGAGTATCTAGAATTGTGGCAGCATTAATGGCACGAAGATCATGTACCATGCAGAACTTCTTAGGTTGTCCTTTGGAGGTCTTCTCCTTTACCCAAAACAAAGGGGTGTTTGCTGGTGAAACACATTTGATTAATGCTCCATTCTTGAGAAGAGTTGTAATTTGTTCAGATAGAGAAGCGTCTTGATTGGCTCTTAGAGAATATTGGGGTACTTTTGGAATCTTGGCACCAGGTTTCAAAAAGACCTTAACAAATGGAACAGGTAAGAGTCCAATATCATCTGAGCCTTTGGACCAGACAATGTCAGGAATTTGTTGCAGGTAGACATTGGGTATAGTCTTTGTTACATAGTTACATAGTTACATAGTTACATAGTTAGTACGGTCGAAAAAAGTCCATCAAGTTCAACCAGGGAATTAAGGGGTAGGGGTGTGGCGCGATATTGGGGAAGGGATGAGATTTTATATTTCTTCATAAGCATTAATCTTATTTTGTTCCAATGTTTTGTTGGGATGTTCATGACCATCAATGGAGAGGCTTGCAGAACACAAAGTTCTTAAGGTGTGAGTTATTGGGCTAATTCAAGGTGCATCCCATCATCCTCATATTTATTGGTGGCTTTGAGTTCAAGGAGTAAAGCTCAGATCCAGATTTTTGATAATTTCTATATGATGAGCTGATTAGCTGGATTCTCTTGAGTTATTCTGTTGTCGGGTCTTCATTGCTGATTCACCCTGGAGTGGCTTGGGTGTTAAGAGCGAGGTCCAGATTGTTGTTGATCCATATTATGACGGTTTTGTGAAATCATTGGCCTTGCAGTAGCTGAATCCATTCAGTAGTTGACAGGAGGAAGTCTTGTTCTGCAGTTTCGCTTGACATATCTGAGTTTACCACATCTGTAGCAGATGAACGTTCTCACGGAACGGAACATATTTGTAAAGAGTTTCTGAAAGAGGTTTTTCAGACCCTTTATTTGCACCACTATAGGTAAGTGGTATTGGCATAGCTTGCGGTGGACTGGATTCACCAAACCTATGCAGGAGATCTCTGGAACCATCAGGCTGTTTGGGCAAGAGTTTAGATGGCGTGGATCACCCCCCCCTCCCCACCACCGTTGTTTCCCTACCTGAGTCGGGATCTTCACAGTCTCCAGGATGATCTTCAGTCCCATGCCATCTTCAGGTAAGGTATCCGGCCTCCATCTTCTCCCCCCCCAATCTGCCCAACATCCAGGGCCCGACATACGGGGGGTTTCCATGGCAACCCACTGTCCTGCGCTGCCATTGGGCAGAATAATTTCTGACCAATGGCAGGGCAATGGCAGGGAATAGGAGGAGATCGCAGCACTGCGACCTCACTCCTATCCTTCAAGATGATCTGGTCTGTCACTGACAGCTCCGATCATCGCTATTTTCAGGGTGATCGGGTCACCAGAGACCGGATTAGCCCGGAATAGGAGAAAATCGCATGTCTGAATTGACATGTGATTTTCTCCGATCGCCGACATGGGGGGATCTCAGGACCCCCCTCGGTGATGTGTCGGGATGCCTGCTGCTAGCGGCGGGGGGACCGGAATTCCCACAGGCATATCCATACGCCCTCAGTCTTTAAAGACTTTAAAACGGGGGCGTATGGATACGCCCGCCGTCCTTAACAGGTTAAAGGAAATATCCAGTGGAAAAAAAATGTATTCCCTATCTGCGGTCTCCCATACATGGCCCTGGCTCGGCCCCAGCACTGCTTTACTAAAGGGCATCTCATACCCAACATGTAAGCTGGTTGAAACCCCCCCCCCTCCCCCATTGATTGAGGCAGAGACACAGTGTTTGTGTGTCTCCGCTTCTCCCATAGAAATAAATGTAAGGGGCGTGTTTCGTCTAGCTTACGTGCTGGGTGCAAAACATCATTTCAGCAGCAGATCCAGGGCCGAGATGGGGCCCAGTACTGGAGATTGTGGGGGGTCCTCTACATAGCAAGCTTAGGGTGATACACATAAACCTACTGTACACAGTTTTTGCAGTTAGTGAGTGTCTGAATCCAAGTATGTTCGGTCGGCACTTGGGTCGGTGCGGGTGCCAGGGATAAGAGATCCAGTAAGAGTACAAAAGAATCCCGGCACACCAGTCTTTGATGCAAATAATTTTCCTTTTATTAAGGCATAAGTTTAACGCAGCACGCGTTCCTGCCTATACAGCCTTTTTCAACTGCACCTTTGAAGTTAAAAAAGGCTGTATAGGCCGGAACGCGTGCTGCGTTAAACTTATGCCTTAATAAAAGGAAAATTATTTGCATCAAAGACTGGTGTGCCGGGATTCTTTTGTACTCTTAGTGAGTGTCTGAAGACTGTGTTACTCTAAAATGTTGGTAATCTTACACAATTCATTATTATACATTAAGAGAGGAATTTATCACGACTATATGCCAGTTTTTTTGGCATGCAAAAGTGAATAGGACTTAGCAAGAATGGACATGGCCTCCAACAGCCAGGCAGATTTATTGCAATTTATACCAGAAATTGACATAAATATTGCAGCCTATGTTGTTCCTACAGGATGTTCAACAGAGCAGTGAGCACTTATAGTGCCATGTTATAGTTCTTGTGTATTGCACTATACTTTATTGCATAAGATATTACAATATATTTTTGCCTAGAAGCTTAGCTATAAAGTAGCTCTCTAATATTTGTCTATCAATACATTATTACATATAGAGCTTAAAAAAAAAATCTCTGTATGTCTTTGTTAGAAATCACAGGCTTGTGTGAAAGAGACCGTGACTGCTGCAAAAGTGAGAATTTGTAATTTACCACATCTTCACAATGTGGCTACGAAGGCAGTGGTTCAAATAATGACCATTTTACATTTAGTATTGCTTACTATTGCTGTATATTGTAGTATGTATATTGTAGTATGTATATTGTAGTATGTATTCCACTGCTTAAAGCTCAGTGTGTACAGTATACTATAGAATGCATAGTCCTCTAAATTAAAGTGCATGTACAAGCATTATAATGTATACATACTTCTACCTAATTGACAAATCATTCAGCTATTAGGTTGTAGATAAATAAACACAACTTCCTTTGGAGTAGAAAGTCATACATTTTATACAGAAGTTGGATTGGGTACTTCAGATGTAATATTGCAAAAGTGTTGAAAAACCAGATATGGGTTATCTAAGGAGACCAAGTAATTAGTTGTGCACTTTCCTTTGGATGCCTATTAGCCGGACTCATAATTAGATTATGACACTCAAATCTGCAGTCTACTAGCTGGGCTCAAATTCTGCATTAAACAATACTGTAGGATAATTATTTTACTTGATGCTTTGTGAAAGATTTAAAGAATCAAACAATTAAGCCTTGACAGTGTTTTATCTCATGGTTAAGCAATGACTGGCAGAACTAGGACCGATGCATCCCATCCGTGTGAAATCAGAGAAGATGAAAATTGAGGATGAAAAGGTGTGATCACACAAATTACTCCATGTCACCTCATATTTTTAATTTTAAGCACTGTAGTGTGACTTTTTCTGCCCTTTTAAAAATGTACAGTAACACATCAGAGAGCTGAAAAAATGAAGCAGGCCTGACTGTTCATGTGCAGTATGTTTAACAAAATGCTTCTTTTGAAATCAACATATAAATATGAAGGATATTCATGTGCAAACATAGTGATCTACGTCAGATCTTGGACATCATTGGACACTTTACAATAGAGGTATGCACCCGTAGAAGCATTTCTTTTTTTTTTTTCTTTCCAAAGTATATTTTTATTCAAGTTTTTATAACAGGAAACAATAAACAGGGGCCACATAAGTGCATCGAGATGGGACACAACTAAGTCTCGAAAGGCTTGAGACCTAGAGAGCACTAAATGTTCCACACATAGTACGAGAATAGAGAAAACGTAGTGGAAGGTAACATACAAGCCACTATACAAATGGTCAACAGGTGTATATTCAAGAACGTTAGGTGGTATCACAGCGAGTGAATAAGTAAGTGTTGTCTATAGCGGTTATATAAGTGAGTAGAGTATGGCATTTAAGTGGCGGCTGTCTTGACATGTTGCGCCAGTCTGGGGTAGAACAATCGGCAGTAGAGCCTCTGTCAATGTTGAACAAAGAGAGGTAAAAGAATAGAGGGGGAGGAAAGGTGTAGCAAAAAGAGGTGAGAAACAGACAGGGATAGATGGGAGAAAGAAAGGAGGAGAAGAGGTCAATAAGCAAGAAGTATCTTACCTTGCGTCACAGCACATCCTTCGGAAACCCTAGGCACCCGAGCATGGGTATCGGTCATATAGTAACACTGAGGGCTTTATGTGGTCGGGCCATGGATGGACGAGAATTCATCAGAGGCCATAAAGGCAGTCCACGGTCTCCATATGGAGGTGAATTTGTCAAGTTGGCCACGCGAGTCTGCCACTAGCTCCTCCATTCTATGTAAGCAGGAGGTCTCCTGAAGCCAGGACGAAACAGATGGGGGAGTGGATGACTTCCATAGGCGTGGAATGACCGTTCTAGCGGCTAAAAGTAAAAAATGGAGTAGTCGGGCCGAAGCCTTGGGTATGTCATTTGGGAGGATTGACAAGAGAAGAATCTTGGGCTCCATGGGAAGCGACAAGTTCAATACTCTGCCTATAATGTCCGTCACCCGCGACCAAAACGAAGCAAGTGCCGGACACTTCAACCAAATATGATACATGGTGCCTCCCGGTTCTCCACACCGCCAACAAATGTCCGAAATATTCGGGTACATGTGGGCGAGGAGCGATGGGACACGATACCATCGTGTCATTACCTTATAGTTAGTTTCGTGTGCTTTAGACGAAGTGGCAGACCGGTGGCACCAAGAGAAGGCTTTCCTCCACTCCTCCTCTGATATGGAACAATTGGTCTCTCGTTCCCATGCAGAGCAGAATGTCATCTGTCCCTTTGTGAGACTATCTAAGAGTTGAGAATATAAGACACTCACAGTTCTGCCGGTAAGGGGTGAAGAGGTACAGAAACGCTCAAAAGGTGTGAGGGTTCGGTGTAGGTCCAGCTTACTTTTATTTTTCTCGTAGAAATGTTTGAATTGTAAATATTGAAACCTATGAGAAGCAGTGGGCGGCACATCACCCATAATGATCTCAAGGGGCTTCACGCCCGATGAGTGTAGGAGATCCCTTATTACTGGTGCTGAAGACCTAATCAGGGAAAGGTATGATGTGGAGGTCAAGGCCGGGGGGAACAGCGGATTTCCAAAGAGTGGTGACAGTGGGCTAGAGTTCGGGAACATAGACAGGCGGGAGGAGTATGTCTTATGGGCCCAGATAACTGAGGCCGTTATGGGTGGGAGACTCGAAGAGATATCATTGGTCCAAGGAATCTTAGGCAGCCATAGCACTGATCGCATGTCTATACCCGAAGTCCGATGTTCAAGTGCTACCCACTGCTTCTCCTCTCTATGGTGGAACCCATCTAATACCCTCGTGAGGGTTGATGCCATATAGTAAGCAGAGAAGTCTGGAAGTGCCAGGCCTCCCTCGGTCTTTCTCCCAATGAGGACGTTTCTGGCTAGGCGGGGGTGACGGTGCGCCCACACAAATCCAGTCTGGATCGCAGCGACCTCTCTAAAGAAAGAGCGAGGCAGGTGTACAGGAATACCCGAAAACAGGTATAGGAGGCGGGGGAGGATATTCATCTTGAATGCATTGATCCTGCCAAGCCAGGAGAGGTCGCCACGATTCCACCTGGCTAAGTCTGAGCGCAGCGTTTGTAGAAGGGGCGGAAAGTTAAGTCGGTATGTGTCAGTCAGAACAGCCGGGACTTGAACACCTAGATATTGCAAGGATCGTGTTTGCCACTTAAACGGATAGGAGGCTCTCAGTGTTTGGAGGGTATGGACGGGAATGTTGATATTTAGGGCTTCACATTTGCATGTGTTCAATTTATAGTTGCTATAGCTGGCAAAACGGCGGATAGTGGCCAACAATGAGGGTAGTGATAAGTGTGGGGAGGTGAGGAAGAGGAGCAAGTCGTCGGCAAATGCCGAGCATTTGTAATGGCAAGGCGGCACTGATATCCCCCTAATGTCAGCGTTTTGTCTGATGTCCACAAGGAGATGCTCCATGCAGAGGACATACAGGAGCGGCGAAAGAGGGCAACCCTGCCGCGTGCCATTACAAATGGGAAGAGGGGCAGAAAGTTGTCCGTTTACACGTATCTGAGCTAGGGGATTAGTGTACAGCGCCATAATTCGGGCCATCATTGAGTCGCCAACACCAATGTGTGAGAGTGTCATCTGCAGGAAATCCCAGTCCACCCGGTCAAAGGCCTTCTCCGCGTCCAGAGACAGGAGCATGGTTGGGATATTATGTCGACGTGCATAATGTATTGTAGAGAAAGCTCTCAGAGTGTTGTCTCTTGCCTCGCGTCCGCGGACAAAGCCCACTTGATCAGGGTGGATGAGGGAGCCCAGGTGGTCTGCCAGCCTATTCGCCAGTAATTTGGCAAACAGTTTGGCGTCCGTGTTAATAAGTGATATCGGCCTGTAGCTAGGGCAGAGAAGGGGATCCTTACCCTCCTTCGGGATAACGGTGATGTATGCCCGGAGGAAGGAAGGGGGCAGTGGGGAATTTTGAGAGACCGAGTTGAACGTCTTAAGGAGGGGGGCAATTAAGTCTACCTTGAGAGTTTTATAGAATTTACTAGTGTATCCATCGGGGCCAGGGCTTTTACCCGAGGGCATGGCCGATATGGCGTCATCTAGTTCTTCCGCAGAAAATGGAGATTCTAAGGATTGGATCACATCGTGGGGGAGTTTAGGCAGAGCCGTTGAGTCTAGATAGTGCCTCAGTGAGGGTAAAGCGGGGGGAGGTGTGGTCAGGGCCGGTGGTTTAGGAAGATTATAAAGTTCAGAGTAGTACTTGTGGAACGCAGATAGTATGTCTGGGGTGAGGTGAGAGATGGAGTTAGGGGAGGTCCGAATCGCCGGAATATACGTGGATGTGCGCTTTTTTCTAAGAGCTGAAGCAAGGAGGCGACCAGACTTATTGCTCCATTCATAGAAGACCCTCCCGGTAAGCTGTTTAAAATAACGGTGTTTGGCATTCATCACCTCCAGCAATTCATGTCTAACTTTAATTAACTCTCTATAAACATTGTCCAGTTGGGAGCGTTTATGTTGGGCCTCTAGGGTGTGGAGCGATTGCATTAAGGTCTTGAACCTGTGCGCCGCCTCTCGCTTCAACCTCGCCCCATGCCCCATCAGGACCCCTCTAAGCACGCACTTTAGGGCGTCCCACTTCATCGCCAGTGAGGTAGAGTCCTCTGCGTGATGAGCTTCAAATTGGGCTATAGTGTCTTTCAGTTCCTGAAGGCAAAGTGCATCAAGCAACAATGATTCGTTTAGTTTCCATGAGGCATGGGGCTTGGCAAACGAGGGCAGGGCAAAGGAACAGAACACCGGGGCATGATCCGAATGTGTGACTGTACCAATAGAGGTGAGTGAGATGGATGGCAAGAGATGGTGCGAAAGAAAGATGTAATCAATTCTGCTGTAAGAGTTTCTAGGATGGGAATAGAACGTGTAATCTTTCTCTTGTGGGTGTTGGGTCCGCCAAGTATCATTGAGTTGGAGGGAGTGAAGTTTTAGGCGTAGTGCTCTCAGCTTGTTGTGGGACAGTGTAGAGTGTCCTGAAGATGTGTCGCAGGAGGGAAAGAGGGGGACATTAAAATCTCCACTTAAGATAATATTACCTGTGGCAAAGTTGGCTAGCCTATCTATGGTTCGGATTAGGAAAGGGATCTGTGAGTGGTTTGGTGCGTAGACTGATGCCACAGTGAAGTTGTGTCCTGTCACAGTAAAATTTACAAAGATAAACCTAGCATCAGGGTCTACTAGTGTAGAGGTGATTTCGACTGGCAGAGATTTGTGAAAAGCGATCGACACCCCTTTCGTCCTGGCTTCCGGGTTTGTGCTATGGTACCACTTGGGATAGTATCTGGCACTGATGGCAGGGAGGCAGCCCTCTTTGAAATGAGTCTCTTGGAGCGTGAGAATATGCACCTTCTGTTTATGAAAGGCATATAAAATCTGGGCTCTCTTTTCGGGCGTGTGGAAGCCCCTCACATTTAGTGAGGCTACTTTGATATCATTTGCCATAGGGAATAAGACTTATAATGTTAAACTCACTCAGGTGCCCCGGGTTCTTCCAGATGGCTGATCCGCAAGGAGTGGAGGAATAAGAAAGTGTTGCTGACCTAGAAAAGGAAAAGAGAAGAGAGGACGAGATGAGAACACAAAAGAAAAAAACAGGCATACGCATAGACACATAAGCAAGGGAGCTAAAGAAGGTGGCCATAAGGGCCAAAATATAGGCCAGAGCCAGCCTGGCCACAGACCTAGTGGGGGTGACGTAGAAGAGGCGAGGGCCGGGGACCGCAAGCAGCCTAACACATAATGTCGCTAGATAGAGAGACATTAGGAGGTGCGTGGACCAGGGCCCAATGACAGTACAAAGTGGGCCTCGACTCAACATGTGAGGGAGGGTAATCCTATATGAGGGCTATATATCTTGTGGGTGCATAACCCTATGAAGGCTGATGGCGGGGAGGCAAGGTGGAAAACTATGACAAACTATGGGGGTATGTAGTGATGGGAGGTTGGGCAGTCAGCAATATTTATAGCTGTCACGGTATAGTATATTACGAGCATCAGGTATCATAATCAAACCAACAAACAAAATCAGAAAACATAATGACTAAGGAGTCCTTCACCGAGGAGAAAGAAAAGATTCTGACGAAGTCCTTAGCGAAGTCCAGTAGCCTTGGGCTCATAGGTCGGACTCAAGGAAGTTCTTAAAGAAACAATACGAGGAGATAAGAGAATCTTCCAGTAAGGAAAGAGTGGAGTCAAGTCTTTCTCTTCTGGCGTTGAGGTAACGGGTCAGCAGGAGAAGAGGGACCACGTCTGGTAGATTGCATCATGCGTGGGTTCAAGGGGACTGCTGGGCTGAGTTGGAACAGCGCATCCCACTCTGGCATCAGAACAGGCGGCAACCTGAAGGTGCGCAGAAATTGAGGCAGGTCGTCCGGGTGTCGGAGAGTGGCAGTAGTGGAGCCATGTCTGGCCACTAAGGAGAAAGGGAATCCCCATCTGTATAGGATCTTTGCATTCTGTAGAAGTGACAGCAAGGGTTTCAGGGCAGATCTCAGACGTAGAGTGCGGAGTGAAAGGTCCGGGAATATCTGAATGGCTGCACCATTATAGGAGAGGTTCTTAAGGGTCCTGGCCCTGCGCATTATTTCGTCCTTTACAGTAAAGTGATGAACACGGCAGATGACATCTCTCGGTTTACTGGGGTCTGGACTCTTGGCTTTGAGTGCAGGATGTGCTCTATCCAGTTCAATTGGGTGATCAGGAGGCTTGTGAAGTATCTCATTAAAAAGTCTCTGCAACGTGTTTGCCAGCTCTTGGGGTGGTACCGACTCCGGCAGCCCCTTCAGACGTATGTTGTTGCGCCTGTTTCTATTGTCAATATCGTCAAGGTGTTCGACTGTCGCCATTTGATGTAAGGAGAGATTTTTTGTAGACTCTTGCAATGACCTCATTTGCGCAGCCATGGACGAGTGAGAGTCCTCAAGGGATTGTACCCTCGTCTGTAGGGTAGAGATGTCCTCTCTGACAGGTTGTAGGTCTTGTTGCCACGCCGACTTCAGGTCTGCCGCCAATGAGAACATGTCAGCTTTAGTCGGCAGTAAGGCCAGGAGTGCCTGAAGTTCAGGGTGTCCCTTCAGGGTGTTGGCTGCCATCTCAGGAGTGGGCAGTGAGGGGACCGAAGGATACGAGGTAGAGTGCAGCGTAGGGGTATTCTCTTGGCTTTGTATTGGGGTTTTAGCTTGTTTGGGCCTGCTTGACACATCACCTCGAGAGTCATCAGAAGACGAGCAGTCAGTTCCACAGGACCTAGCAGCCGAAAGTTTCGATGGTGTCTTGAACAGCTTTTTCTTAGCAGGGGGGCTTGCCCCCCAGTAATCAGGAGTGTCTGAGTCGTCTGAAGACACACATGAATCCGCATCAGAGCATGGGGGATTAGTCTCCATTTCAGAGGCCCAGTCTAGAACGTCCCGTGGTGCGGGGCCTGGGACAGGTCGGGTATGAGGAAGTTCAGAGGGGGACCTGCTAGTAGGACCAGTGGGGGAATTCAAAGGAGATGCAGTTACAGGTAGTGTAGTTACATTTGGGACACTAGCTGTTTGAGATGCGGCAGGTAGAAGAGCAGGGGCAGGGGTTGCCGCGTGGTCCACCTGTGTGTTCGCTGGGACCTCCGGGCGGGGAGGCAATGTGGCGGACAGCCCAGGAGACCGTGCATGGGAGGGCAAGCCGGGGGAGCCATTTGGGTTTCTGTCATCGGGCACCCCAGGAGGTGTTGTGGGAGGTGCAGCTTTCACCTTTGGGGCACTTAGTTTAATAGGAGCAGGCCCGGAGCAAGTCCCAGTCGTCTCCTTAGTGAGGGGGCAGAGGACAGGCGTCTGCTGTCTGGGGGCCCGAGGGCACAGGGAATGCGGGTCCGGAAGAGGCTCTGTGCCCCTATGTACTTGCGCTTCCAGGCTGTCTGTGTCTGCTCTCGGCGTCCCTCTGTCCTCAGCGATCAGCTGTGGTGGCCGGGGTGTTGGAAGTCGGGCGCTGTCCTCCATAGTTGCGGACTCCGGTGTGAGTGCAGCGCTGCTGCGAGGTGGAGGTTCACTTCCGGTCCGGGGCCCAGTGAGGACAGCAGGCACAGGCGCTGTCTTCTCCCGCATCGCGGTCGGCCCCTGAGGCTGAAAAAAGTCCGGGATCAGGTGGGTCGTGGTCTTGGAGGGTTCAGCAGGCTTTCTGGGTTTTCTGTGTTTGCGATTGCCTCCCATAACATATGGATGTAGCCCAGAATCAGGTGGCCCGGTCAGGAGCGCTTAGAGAACACGTCCTCCCGCCAGCGCGTCAAGCCACGCCCCCCGTAGAAGCATTTCTTATTGACAATATTATCTGCAACTTAAGGCACAATGCAGAGAACTACATGGCATAATACAGAACTGAATTAGGGTGAAGTTATACGGGAATGGTGAAGTTATACCGGTTGCTGATCCAGGACTGTTGGGCATTATTAGTGAGCACTGTGGGTAAAGTAATTTTTGTATCTTCGAAAAAGTGAGATTTCTCCTTTTTTGTACTAAGAAGTTTAATTACTAAAGCAGCAAGAAAAGTGAACCTAGTTGTCAAGTGTGATTTACTTCCTCTGCTGGTTACTATTGGAGACGGAGTGGAGCCTCCATTCACTTACACAGATACCCCAGTGCTAGAAACAAGGTTTATATTCTATCTTACAATACAGAACTGCTGGGTACTCCATGTACTGTTGTTCAGCTTTCTGAACGGTCTCTACTGTGATTTGTGAGTTTGTAACATAACACGTACAAAAAAAAAGGTTTTAAAACATGGTACAGCTGATGTGGTGAGCTGTAGCAGTGTCATAAGGAAGAAATGAAATTTTGTTGATCCACAATTGAAAATTCTTTAGTGCCTTATTTATTTATCTTCTGTAACTTAAAAAGACATAGGTCATGTAGCATTGTGCAGGTACAACAAGCTACATTAGAAGCGAGATACATATATTTTTGTGATGTTAAGTACATTAGTTTAACCCCTTAAGGACTCTGGGTTTTACCATTTTTGCACTTTCGATTTTTCCTCCTCACCTTTTAAAAATCATAACCCTTTCAATTTTGCACCTACAGACTCATTTAATGGCTTTTTTTTTTTGCGCCACCAATTCTACTTTGTAATGACATCAGTCATTTTGCCGTAAAATCTACGGCGAATGAAAAAAAAATTATCATTGTGTAACAAAATTGAAATAAAAAAATAAATTTCATTTTGTTACTTTTGGGGGCTTCTGTTTCTACGCAGTGCATTCTTCGGTAAAAATTACACCTTTTCTTTATTATGTAGGTCCATACGATTAAAATGATACCCTAATTATATAGGTTTGATTTTGTCTTACATCTGGAAAAAATCATAACTACATGCACGAAAATTAATACCTTAAAAAATGTCCTCTTCTGACCCCTATAACTTTTTTATTTTCCTGCATATGGGGATGTGTGAGGGCTCAATTTCTGCACCGCGATCTAAAGTTTTTATATGTACCATTATGTTTTGATCAGACGTTTTGATTGCTTTTTATTCATTTTTTTATAGTATAAAAAGTGACCAAAAGGTATCTGGCCATTTTGAGGTACGGGCACTCCTAATTGTGGATCTCAGGCACGGAGCAGTCATTCAGCATCGAGCAACAAGGAGGCAGATAGGGACCCTCCTCGTGCCTGTACAGCTGAACTGGACACTGCGGTTTCACCGCGGTGGTCTCGATCAGCCCGACTGAGCTTTTACCCAGAAACGCTTTTACTTTCACTTTAGATGCAGCGATTAAATTTGATTGCTGTGTCTAAGGGGTTAATACCAGACATTACCGCAATCGGTGATGTCCGGCATTAGCCATGGGTCCCAGCTACCGTTAGCTGCCGGGACCGACCCGATAGGACGCAGGGTCACCACGTGACCCCGCGTTATATCACGGTAACCGACGCAGGACGTAAATATAAATTTGTAACAAAAATGACATACGACTTAGTAGTTGCCCAGTCTATAAAAACTGTACGGAATAGGGACCTTTCCCTAACATGATGTACAGTACGCTTGAGAGCTATTTATCATCTATCCATCTATATAATGTGCTGTTCATATGTTATCCCTCTACGCACTAGATAGGGAATGTTGAATGGATTGGTGGGGATACGACTAGAGATGAGCAAACTTTTGAAAAATGTAATTCGGCCGATTCACCGAATTTTTGGAAAAAATGTGGTTCGATACGAATTTATTTGCTGCAAATCTATATTAAAAATGGCTATTTCTGCCCTACAAAAAGCCTCAATAGGGGTATAGAACACTTTGCTATGTTCCAACACACATATGGAGTGTTCTGGGGTAGTGAAATAATACTGTTATTCAGAATAACATGCAGTTTACTGGCATCACTTTTAGAATCACTGCCGCAGAGCTGCACAATGGCAGAGCCTGGGGGTGGCATTAGTATGAGGAGACCATATAGTGGCTGAATGACACAGCGTGGAGGTTTTGGCAGTATGAGGAGACCATATAGTGGCTGAATGGCATAGCATGGAGGTGTTGACAGCATGAGGAGACCATATAGTGGCTGAATGACACAGTTTGGATGAGGCTGATGCATGAGGAGATCATATAGTGGCTGAATGACACAGCGTGGAGGTGTTCGCAGCATGAGGAAACCATAGAGTGGCTGAATGACACAGCGTGGAAGTGTTGGCAGCATGAGGAGACCATATAGTGGCTGAATGACACAGCGTGGAGGTGTTGGCAGCATGATGAGATCATATAGTGGCTGAATGACAAGGCGTGGAGGTGGCGGCAGCATGAAGAGACCATATAGTGGCTGAATGACACAGCATGGAAGTGTTGGCAGCATGAGGATACCATATAGTGGCTGAATGACACAGCGTGGAGGTGTTCACCGCATGAGGAGACCATATAGTGGCTGAATGACACAGCATGGAGGTGTTCGCAGCATGAGGAGACCATATAGTGGCCGAATGACACAGTGTGGAGGTGTTGGCAGCATGAAGAGACCATATAGTGGCTGAATGACACAGTGTGGAGGTGGCGGCAGCATGAGGAGACCATATAGTGGCTGGATGACACAGCTTGGATGAGGCTGAAGCATGAGGAGACCATATAGTGGCTGAATGACACAGCGTGGCGGTGTGGCAGCATGAGGAGACCATACAGTGGCTGAATGACACAGTGTGGAGGTGTTTGCAGCATGAGGAGACCATATAGTGGCTGAATGACACAGTGTGGAGGTGTTGGCCGCATGAGGAGACCATATAGTGGCTGATTGACACAGCTTGAATGAGGCTGAAGCGTGAGGAGACCATATAGTGGCTGGATGACACAGCTTGGATGAGGCTGAAGCATGAGGAGACCATACAGTGGCTGAATGACACAGTGTGGAGGTGTTGGCAGCATGAAGAGACCATGTAGTGGCTGAATGACACAGCATTGAGGTGTTGGCAGCATGAGAAGACCAAATAGTGGTTGAAAGACACAGCGTGGAGGTGTTGGAAGGATGAGGAGACTATATAGTGGCTGAATGACACAGTGTGGAGGTATTGACTGAAGCAGGAGGATACCATATAGTGTCTGAATGGCACAGCCAGGAGTTGGCAGCAGCATGAGTAGACATTAGGCCTTCACAATCCCTAAGATTATAAAATGAATTATGAATTTTAAACCAAAGATTTGGGGTAGCTAGTGCTACCATAACAAATTTTTTATTCCCAAACTTAGGCCCAGCAGCATCAGTAAACCATATATTTCCTGAATGACACAGCCTGGAGTTGGCAAAAGCATGAGGAGACCACTGAAATATTAGAATTGTAAATAGAAATCTATGATTTTGAAATTGAAATTGAGGATTTTGAAATGGAACTTTTAGTTTCCCGGGCCCGGGCATGTGGATACAAAGGACCTAATTTAACAAGGAGTCACATGACACATGGCAGCACAATGACAGTGCCTGGAGGTGGCATCAGTAGGAGGAGACCATACAGTGTCAGAATGGCACAGCCTGGAGTTAGCTGAAGCATGAGGAGACCCCAGGGCTTCACAATCCCTAAGAAAAAAAGACGACGTCACGGCGTAAAAAATGAGCCCTCATACTGCCCCATACACGGTAAAATAGTTATAGGGGTCAGAAGATGACAATTTTAAACGTATACATTTTCCTGCATGTAGTTATGATTTTTTCCAGAAGTACGACAAAATCAAACCTATATAAGTAGGGTATCATTTTAATCGTATGGACCTACAGAATAAAGATGAGGTGTTAACAATAAATGTACTGCATAGAAACGGAAGCCCCAAAAATTTACAAAATGGCGTTTTTTCTTCAATTTCGTCGTGCAATGATTTTTTCCCCGTTTTGTCGTAGATTTTTGGGTAAAATGACTGATGTCACTGCAAAATGTAGAATTGGTGGCGCAAAAAATAAGCCATCATATGGATTTTTAGTTGCAAAATTTAAAAGATTATGATTTTTAAAATGTGAGGAGGAAAAAACGAAAGTGCAAAAAAGGAAAAACCGTGGTCCTTAAGAGGTTAAGCATGTATATAGCTAATGCTAAACATCCAAAAACGTAAGGCCCAAGCCCAGAAGCATCAGTAAGCCAAGTAGTTCCTGAAACACACAGTCAGGAGCACGCATAAGCAGTATACCCGAGGGTTTCATAACCCCTTACATTGAAAGATGAATGTTGAAATTTCTATTAAGCATGTATTTATCTAGTGCTAAACATCCAAAAATTTAAGGCCCATGCCCAGAAGCCTCAGTAAGCCAATTAGTTCCTGAAACACACAGGAGCAGCCAGGAGCAGGCATCAGCAGTACAACCGAGCGTTTCATAACCTCTTACATTGAAAGATCAATGTTGAAATTTCTATTAAGCATGTATTTAGCTAGTGCTAAACATTCAAAAATTTAAGGCCCATGCCCAGAAGCCTCAGTAAGCCAATTAGTTCCTAAAACACACAGTCAGGAGCACGCATCAGCAGTATACCTGAGGGTTTTATAACCTCTTACATTGAAAGATCAATGTTGAAATTTCTATTAAGCATGTATTTAGCTAGTGCTAAACATCCAAAAATTTGAGGCCCAAGCCCAGAAGCATCAGTAAGTCAATTAGTTCGTGAAGCACACAGGAGCAGTCAGGAGCAGGCATCAGCAGTACACCCGAGGGTTTCATAACCCCTTACATTGAAAGATCAATGTTGAAATTTCTATTAAGCATGTATTTATCTAGTGCTAAACATTCAAAAATTTAAGGCCCAAGCCCAGAAGCATCAGTAAGCCATGTAGTTCCTAAACCACTTAAGGACCAGGCCAATTTTCACTGTAGGATCAGAGTGTTTTTTTGCACATCTGACCACTTTCACTTTAAGCATTGATAACTCTTGGATGCTTCTACCTTTCATTCTGATTCCGAGATTGTTTTTTCGAGACATATTCTACTTTATGTTAGTAGTAAAATTTTGTCGATACTTTCATAGTTTCTTGGTGAAAAATTCCAAAGTTTGCTGAAAAAATTGAAAATTTTCCATTTTTCTAATTTGAAGCTCTCTTCTTGTAAGGAAAATATACATTCCAAATATATTATATTTTGATTCACAAATACAATATGTCTACTGTATGTCTGCATCATAAAGTTGACGAGTTCTTAGTTTTGGAAGACATCAGAGGGCTTCAAAGTTCAGCAGCAATATTCTCATTTTTCACAACATTTTCAAAATCAGAATTTTTCATGGACCAGTTCAGGTTTGAAGTGGATTTGAAGGGTCTTCATATAAGAAATACCCCACAAATGACACCATTATAAAAATTGCACCCCTCAAAGTTTTCAAAATGACATTCAGTAAGTGTTTTAACCCTTTAGGTGTTCCATAGGAATAACAGCAAAATAAAGGAGAACATTCAAAATCTTCATTTTTTACACTTGCATGTTCTTGTAGACCCAGTTTTTGCATTTTTACAAGAAGTAAAAGGAGACAAATCCTCTCAAAATTTGTAACCCAATTTCTCAAGTGTTCGGCGGGCGCAGTAGAGGGCTCAGAAGGGAAGAAGCGACAATGGGATTTTGGAGAGTGAGTTTTTCTAAAATAGTTTTTGGGGGGCATGTCACATTTAGGAAGCCCCTATGGTGCCAGAACAGCAGAAAAACCCCATACTTGGCATACCATTTTGGATACTACACCCCTCAAGGCACGTAACAAGGGGTTCAGTGAGCCTTAACACCCCACAGGTGTTTGATGACTTTTCGTTAAAGTCGGATGTGTAATTGAAAAACAATTTTTTTTCACAAAAGTGCATTTTTTTCCCAATGTGTAACTCTGAGTATGGAAATACCCCATGCTAGGACGTAAAATGCTCTGCAGGCAAACCACAATGCTCAGAAGAGAAGGAGCCACATTTGGCCTTTGAAAGCAAATTTTGCTGAAATGGTTTTTGGGGGGCATGTCGCATTTAGGAAGCCCCTATGGTGCTAGAACAGCAAAAAACAAACAAAAAAAAACCACATGGCATACAGTGTTGACCGGCATAAGCCATATTTGAATTTGCGATATTTCGCGAATATATGGATGAATATTTGTCAAATATTCGCTAAATTTGCATTTTCGTAATATTCGCGTTTTATTTTCGCATAAGCCAATTTTCGCATATGCGAAAATTTGCACGCAGTCTCATACAGTAGTATTAGAGGCTTCTTTACACCACACAAGCTGGAAGCAGAGAGGGATGATCACTGTGATGTGTACTGTGAAAAAAATAAAAATAAAAAAAATGCATATTCATAATTGCGAATATATAGTGCTATATTCACGAATATTCGCAAATTCGCGAATAAGCGATAGTCGCGAATAAAATTTGCATTGCGAATATTCGTGAGCAACACTAATGGCATACTATTTTGGAAACTACACCCCTCAAGGAACGTAACAATGGGTACAGTGAGCCTTAACAGCTCACAGGTATTTCACGACTTTTTGTTAAAGTTGGATGTGTAAATGAAAAAAAAAAAAAAATCACAAAAATGCTGGTTTTTCCCCAAATGTTACATTTTTACAAGGGGTTATAGGAGAAAAAGGCCCCCAAAATTTGCAACCCCATTTCTTCTGAGTATGGAAATACCCCATGTGTGGACGTCAAGTGCTCTGCTGGCGAAATGCAATGCTCAGAAGAGGAGGGCCATTGGTCCTTAAGTACCAGGGAGCAAAGGCGTACCTGTATGCCTTTGGTCCTTAAGGGGTTAAACATACTGTCAGGAGCAGGCATCAGGAGTACACCAGAGGGTTTCATAACCCCTTACATTGAAAGATCAATGTTGAAATTTCTATTAAGCATGTATTTAGCTAGTGCTAAACATCCAAAAAATTTAGGCCCCAGCCCAGAAGCATCAGTAAGCCAAGTAATTCCTGAAAGACACAGGAGCAGTCAGGAGCAGGCATCAGCAGTACCCGAGAGGGTTTCACAACCACTTACATTGAAAGATCAAGCTTGAAATCTCAATTAAGCATTTATGTTAGCTAGTTATACCATAACATATTTGGAGTTAATATCCCAGTCCCTGTAGCATCAGAAAATTATATATTGGCTGAATGACAGCCTGGAGGTGGGGAAAGCATAAGGAGCCCATATAGTGTCTGAATGGTACAGCCTGAAGGTGGCTGAAGCATGAGGAGACCATTGAAATACAAGAATTTTAAATAGAAATCTAAGATTTTGAAATCGAACTTTTAACTCCCAAGTTTTAGTGTTCCGGGCCCCGGCTTGTGGGTACAAAGGACCTAATCTAATAAGGAGTCACATGTCACAAGGCAGCACAATAACAGACCCTGGAGCGGGCATCAATAGGAGGAGACCATATAGTATCTGAATGGAAGAATCTGGAGTTGGCTGAAGCATGAGGAGACCCCAGGGCTTCACAATCCCTAACAAAAAAAGACAAAGTTAAAGACAAAGAAATCTAAACTGAAGATTTTGGGTAGCTAGTTCCACTATAACAACATTTTTTATGCCCAGGCCCAGCAGCATCAGTAAACTATATATTGGCTGAATGACACAGCCTGGAGTTGGCTGAAGCATGAGGAGACCATATAGTGTCTGAATAGCACAGCCTGGAGTTGGCAGCAGCATGACGAGCCATTGAAATCTATGATTTTTAAATTTAAGATTTTGAAATTGATATCAAGGATTTAGTAGTTGAAATTTCACTACTCTGACATACTTATTGCGTATATGAGGGGAATACTTCACTTCGCTTAAACAGTATTTGTCTAGAACAGCAGCAGGTGTGTACTATTGGCTGTCCTTTCACAGTATATAGACCCTTGACAGATTAACAGGTACAAAATAGTACACTACTTAGATGTAGGTATGTGGTATGCACTAATGAGGGCAGAAAAATTTGCTACATTACACTTATAAATACTTATTTTTACCTGTGTCCCAGATAACAAAATTCCTTTACAATCAGAAATTGCCAGAATACCACCTGACATTCAAAATAATAAAATGATAGGATCCAGAGGCGGCTCTTTAATTAGGCACTTAGGCGGCCGCCTAAGGCCTCGTGCTAAAAGGGGCCTCGCGGCCGCCTAAATCGTGTAGTTAGAGGAGTGGTTTTGGTGACAATTTTTGTTTTTTTTTCAAATGTCCCGCCCCGGCCTGCGCGCAGGGGGGAAGGGAAGCCTGCGCGCAGGGGGGAAGGGAAGCCTGCGTGCGCACTGCGCACACAGCGTCCTCCTGCGTCCCCTGCGTGACCCTCCCCCTCCCTTCCCCCTCCCCCTTGCGGCACAGTGAGCCGAAAATGTTGCCCGATGGTGGAGCGAGCTGCACTTGCGCCGGACTGCCGTGGAACTGCAAGCTGCGCGGGCCGGTGTGAGGTGAGATTTCCGAAGGTACCGTACCCTTTCCACCCCCCTGTTACCCCTTCTCAACCCTGTCCAACCCCCCCCCCCCCACCATCACCCAGGTCCACACTCTGAACCCCCCCCCCCCCGTCACACATGTCCACCCCCCTGTCATCCATGTCCGCTTTGTCTACCTCCCTGTCCATCCCTGTCACCCATGTCCTACTCCCCCTGTCACCCATGTCTACCCCCACCCCATGTCTAGCCCTCCTCAAACCCCCACCAGTCCAGTGTGTTTCCCAACCAGGGTGCCTCCAGCTGTTGCAAAACTACAACTTCCAGCATGCCCGGACAGCCTAAGTTTGTCTAGGCATGCTGGAAGTTATAGGTTTGCAACAGCTGGAGGCACCCTGGTTGGGAAACACCGATCCAGTCCATACTCATCCCACACCATGGCCAGTTAGGATGTCAGGTGTGTACACTGTCCGTAATAATGTTATAATAACATGTCCACCCCCCTGTCACCCCTGTTCACCCTCCTGTCACCCCTGTTCACCCTCCTGTCACCCCTGTTCACCCCCCTGTCACCCCTGTTCACCCTCCTGTCACCCATGTCCACCCTCCTGTCACCCATGTCCACCCCCCTGTCACCCCTGTCCACCCTCCTGTCACCCCTCTCCACCCTCCTGTCACCCCTGTCCACCCCCCTGTCACCAATGTTCACCCTCCTGTCACCCCTGTTCACCCTCCTGTCACCCCTGTTCACCCTCCTGTCCCCCCTGTTCACCCCCTGTCACCCATGTCCACCCCCCTGTCACCCCTGTCCACCCTCCTGTCACCCCTGTCCACCCTCCTGTCACCCGTTCACCCTCCTGTCACCCATGTCCACCCCCTGTCACCCATGTCCACCCCCTGTCACTCCTGTCCACCCCCTGTCACCCCTGTTCACCCTCCTGTGGCCCATGTCCACCCCCTGTCACCTATGTCCACCTCCTGTCACTCATGTCCACCCCCCTCTCACCTATGTCCAACCCCCCTCTCATCTATGTCCACCCTCCTATCATCCCGTCACTCATGTCTACCCTCCATGTCCGCTTTGTCCACTCCTCTGTCCATCCCTGTCACCCATGTTTACCCCCCGTCTACCCCCGTAGTCTACCCTGTCACCCATGTCCACCCTCCTGTCCACCCATCTGTCCCTTTGTTACCACAGGCCACCCCTCTGTCACTCCTGTCCCTCTTTTACCCCCTTGTCACCCTTGTCCACCCCTCTGGCCCCCTGTCTCCCATGTCCACCCCCCCATCCAACCCTCTGTCACCCCTGTCCACCCTCCATTGTCCACCCCCCTGACCACATCCTTGTCACCCATGTCCACCCCTATTCACCCCTCTGTCACTCCTGTCCACCCCTCTGTTACCACCTTGTCATCCCTGTCTACCCTCCTGTCACCCCTGTCCACCCTCCTGTCACCCCTGTTCACCCCCTGTCACCCCTGTTCACCCTCCTGTCACCCCTGATCACCCCCTGTCACCCCTGTTCCCCCTCCTGTCACCCATGTCCACCCCCATGTCACCCATGTCCACCCCCTGTCACCCCTGTTCACCATCCTGTCGCCCATGTCCACCCCCTGTCACCCATGTCCACCTCCTGTCACCCATGTCCACCCCCTGTAAGCCATGTCCACCCCCCTGTCACCCATGTCCACCCCCCTGTCACCCATGTCTACCCCCCTGTCACCCCTGTTCACCCTCCTGTTGCCCATGTCCACCCCCTGTCACCCATGTCCACCCCCTGTCACCCATGTCCACCCCCCCTCTCACCCATGTCCAGCCCCCCTCTCACCTATGTCCACCCTCCTATCATCCCGTCACTCATGTCCACCCTCCTGTCATCCATGTCCGCCTTGTCCACTGCGCTGTCCATCCCTGTCACCCATGTTTACCCCCCCGTCTACCCCCGTAGTCTACCCTGTCACCCATGTCCATCCTCCTGTTCACCCATCTGTCCCTTTGTTACCCCAGTCCACCCCTCTGTCACTCCTGTCCCTCTTTTACCCCCTTGTCACCCTTGTCCCCCCCTCTGACCCCCTGTCTCCCATGTCCACCCCCCCATCTAACCCTCTGTCACCCCTGTCCACCCTCCATTGTCCACCCCCCCGACCACATCCTTGTCACCCATGTCCACCCCCTATTCACCCCTCTGTCACTCCTGTACACACATCTGTTACCACCTTGTTACTCCTGTCCCCCCCTCTGTCACCACCCATGTTCACTCTTCTACACCCATCTGTCACCCTTGTACACCTCCCTACACCCCTCTGTACACTCCTCTACACCCATCTGTCACCCATGTACACTCCTCTACACCCCTCTGCCACCCATGTACACTCCTCTACACCCCTCTGCCACCCATGTACACTCCTCTTCACCCCTCTGTACACTCCTCTGTCACCCATGTGCACTCCTCTACACCTCTCTGTCACCCATGTATACTCCTCTACACCTCTCTGTACACTCCTCTACACCCCTCTGTCACCCATGTACGCTCCTCTACACCTCTCTGTCACCCATGTACACTCATCTACACCCCTCTTTCACCCATGTACACTCCTCTACACCCCTCTTTCATCCATGTACACTTCTCTACACCCTTCTGTCACCCATGTACACTCCTCCACACCCCTCTGTCACCCATGTACACTCCTCTACACCCCTCTGTCACTCATGTACACTCTTCTACACCCCTCTGACACTCATGTACACTCCACTACAACCCTCTGTCACCCATCTACACTCCTCTACACCCCTCTGTCACCCATGTACACTCCTCTACACCCTCTTTCCTCCATGTACACTCCTCTACACCCCTGTACACCCCTCTGTCACCCATGTACACTCCTCTACACCCCTCTTTCATCCATGTACACGTCTCTACACCCCTCTGTCACCCATGTACACTCTTCTACACCCCTCTGTCACCCATGGAAAAAAAAAGTTCAGCGCCTAATAGGTTTGTTTTGCAGGTTTAACGGTGAAGAATTGTGGGTGGAAGAAATTGTCATGATGGCCCAGACCAAATGGAGAAGAGAAGGCAACAAAGCAAATTAGAGATGTCATTGGTGAGTTGCTGTATAAAGCAGCACTTTAAACTACATACCCACTGATAAATAGATATAGTGCGTTGCATTTTTTTTTATCACTCTTGGGGGGCCTCAGATATATTTTTGCCTAAGGCCTCAAAAAGTCTAGAGCTGCCTCTGATAGGATCCTTCATTAAATGACAATATGAGTATTGTGTGTTTCAGTGACATTAGCTCATCAGAAGAAAAGGAAAACATGATACAACTTAATTCTTCAACCGAAGAACCACAACAAAGAATGAATAACTTAAAGCCTACTGGAACTGAGGAACTTCAAAATGGTAAATCAACCACCTGGGATAGTCATTAAATTCCAACAGCCGTTGGTCAGTATCCACAGTTCCCTATTTCTGCTAGTCCTTGGCAATATTCCTTTTATTACTGGTCTGCTATCAACATGTCAATAATGCTGGGAGAGTAACTCAAGGATAGCCACATGTTTCCTACAATAAACAGTCAATATATGGAGACCATATAGTGGCTGAATGACACAGGGTGGAGGTGACTGAAGCATGAGGAGACTATATAGTGTCTAAATGGCACAGCCTGGAGTTAGTGGCAGATGAGGAGACAATAGGGCCTCACAATCTCTAAGAATAAAAGATGAATTTTGAAATGTTCATTAAAGATGTATGGTACCTAGTGCATAAACATATATAAATATTACCTGTACCATGAGCCACACCAGATAGGCAGCGGGAGATTAGGGAGGTAAACAAGTGGCTCAGAAGCTGGTGTAGGAAGGAGGGGTTTGGGTTCATGGAGAACTGGGCTGACTTCGCTGTCGGTTACCGGCTCTATCGGAGTGTTTAAACTAGAAATTGGGGGGAGGGAACCTACAACATAGAGGGGGGAGATAGTGTAGATAGAGAGGTGGGAATTATAAATGTACCTGGGGGTGGAGCGGAGGGAGGGGTTAGAATAGTTAATAGTAATAGGCTTCATAGGAAAATAAAACTTACACCCTTGAATCCCATTAACCCCAATAACATAAAGGATGGAAAAGTAAAGTGTATGTTCACAAATGCCAGAAGCCTAGCAAATAAAATTGGGGAGCTTGAGGCCTTGATACTGGAGGAACATATTGATATACTTGGGGTCACTGAGACATGGCTGGACTCCTCGCATGACTGGACTGTCAATCTGCAGGGGTTTACATTGTTTCGCAAAGATAGAATGAACAGAAAAGGTGGTGGAGTTTGTCTGTATATAAGAAGTGGTATGAAAGTCAGTGTGAATGATGCCATAGTGTGTGATGACTCTGAGGATGTGGAATCACTGTGGGTAGAATTACAAAAGGAGGCAAAGGGTGCAGAGATGCGCGACTAAACTAATATGGGGCATGGGACATCTTAGCTATGAAGAGCGATTAAAGGAGTTACAATTGCTTAGTCTTGAGAAGAGACGTTTAAGGGGGGATATGATAAATGTATATAAGTTTATTAATGGCCCATACAAAAAATATGGAGAAAAACTGTTCCAGGTCAAACCCCCCCCCCCCCCCCAAAAGAACGAGGGGGCACTCCCTCCGTCTGGAGAAGAAAAGGTTTAGTCTCAAGGGGCGACACGCCTTCTTTACCATAAGAACTGTGAACTTATGGAACAGTCTACCTCAGGAACTGGTCACAGCAGGAAAAATTAACAGCTTTAAAACAGGGTTAGATACATTCCTGGAACAAAATAACATTAATGCTTATGAAGAAATATAAAATCCCATCCCTTCCACAATATCGCGCCACACCCCTACCCTTCAATTCCCTGGTTGAACTTGATGGAAGTATGTCTTTTTTTAACCGTACTAACTATGTTACTATATATAGGTAATGTCCTAGGCCCAGCAGCATCACTAAACCATGTAGTTTCTGAATGAGACAGACAGGAGCAGTCAGCAGCAGGAGTGCACAAGAGGGTTTGAAAGATCGAAAGATTGAAAGATCAATGTTGAAATCCCAATTAAGCATGTATGTAAGCTAGTGCTAACATCCAAAAGTTTAAGGCCCAAACCCAGCAGCATCACTAAGCCAAGTAGTTCCTGAAACACACAGCCTGGAGCAGGCATCAACATGAGTTTACAAGAGGGCTTCACAACCCCATTATGTTAATGTTGAAATCTGTATAGAAGATGTATGTTAGCTAGTGCTAGCATCAACATTTTTTAGTCACAGGCCCAGCAGCATCACTAAACCATATAGTTGCCGAAACACACAGCCTGGATCAGGCAGAAGAAGAAGTACACAAGAGGGCTTAACAACCCCTAACATTTAAAGGTGAATACTGAAATCTGATTAGAACATGTATGTTAGCTAGTGCTGTGCCTGGAGGTGGCAGCATTAGCATGAGGAGACCATAGAGCAGCAGATTGAGAGTGCCTGGAGGTGGCAGCATCAGCATGAGGAGACCATATTGCGGCACAATGACAGAGCCTGGAGGTGGTAGTAATAGCATGAGGAGACCATAGAGAAGCACAATGACAGAGCCTGGAGGTGGCAGCATCAGCATGAGGAGACCATATTGCGGCACAATGACAGAGCCTGGAGGTGGTAGTAATAGCATGAGGAGACCATAGAGAAGCACAATGACAGAGCCTGGAGGTGGCAGTAGCAGCATGAGGGCCATGCCAACTGAGGGTTGAGTGTGAGGAACTCACCGACTGTTGACTGGGGGTGTGGGATGTCACTTGAGATGAAGTGGATGACCCAGTGGACGATCAATCACAGCTGCTGGGTTGCTGGTTGCGACACAACTGCTAACTAACACCAGGATCTCAGACCTCTCGCTGAGTCTCCGGCTGCCACACACCACTACTCCGCTGCGACCTCTGCCTGTGTCTGATGAATGTAGGCCTCTACCACTCCTCTGTGCACATCCTGGCAATACTCTTCCTGACATACTTATTTCGTATATGAGGACAGTACAATACACTTCACTACACTGAAAACTATATTTGTCTAGAACAGCAGCAGGTGTGTACTATTGGCTGTCCTTTCACAGTATCTAGGCCCTTGACAGATTAACAAGTACAAAATAGTACACTACTTAGATGTAGGTATGCGGTATGCATTGCTTGGACTTTCACAGTATGTAGTCTCTTGACAGAGTAACAGGTACAAAATGGTACACTACTTAGATGTACGTATACGGTATGCACTGATGAGGGCAGAAGAATGCGCTACAATGCGCCTAAAAACTCTGTATTGTTTTTTAAAACACCAGCTGGTGATTACTTTTGTCTGTCCTTTCACAGTATGTAGGCCCTTGACTGATTAACAGGTACAAAATGGTACATTCCTTAGATGTAGGTATGTGGTATGCACTTATGAGGGCAAAAAAATGCGCTAAAGTACAATTGGAAAATGTATTTTCATAAAACAGCCTCCAGTGATTACTTTTCCCTGGCCTTTTACTGTATGTAAGCTTGTTACAGATTAACAGGTACAAAAAAGTGCACTACTTTGATGTAGGTCTGTGGTAGGCACGTATGAGGGCAAATATATGTGCTACAGTACACATGGAAAACGTATTTTCATAAAACAATAGCCCGTGATTACTTTTCCCTGGCCTTTCACTGTATGTAAGCTTGTTACAGATTAACAGGTACAAAAAAGTGCACTACGTTGATGTAGGTATGTGGTAGGCACATATGAGGGCAAAAAAATTTGCTATGGTACACTTGGAAAACGTATTTTCATCAAGCAACAGCCAGTGATTACTTTTCCCTAGCCTTTCACCGTACGTAGGCTTGTTACAGATTAACAGGTACAAAAAAGTGCACTACTTAGAAGTAGGCATGTGGTATGCACGTATGAGGGCAGAAAAATGCACTACAGTCTGCTAGAAAAATGTATTTTTGCACAACAGCAGCAGTACACAACAGTGCAGCACCACAAAAAAAATGTGGATTAAACCCAAAATTGCACTCTGTCACAGAGTATTAAGAACGGAGTGAACTGCTGTTTATTATACCGTCTACAGACTAGTATAAGCAGCAGATGATTTCTTATGGAAAAAATACACAGAATTGCGCAAAAAAATCCTTCATGCCTCCTCTGCTAAGGTTGATGAAGTTGAGGCAGCTTTTTAATGTATGAGGCAACAAAAAGCTATCTGCCCCTCTCTGATAAAATGCTGAATAAAGTGACGGGCAGGTTAAAGGAGTAGTCAAGTGGTGATTCAGTGGTGAGCAACTTATCCCCTATCCTAAGGATAGGGGATAAGTTGCAGATCGCGGGGGGTCCGACCGCTGGGGCCCCCCGCGATCTCCTGTACGGAGCCCCGACAGCCCGCTGGAAGGGGGCGTGTCGACCTCCGCACGAGGCGGCGGCCGACACGCCCCCCTCAATACAACTCTATGGCAGAGCCGAAGCGCTGCCTTCGGCAATCTCCGGCTCTGCCATAGAGATGTATTGAGGGGGCGTGTCGGCCGCCGCCTCGTGCGGGGGTCGACACCCGCTATCTCGGCGGAGAGCCGGGGCCCCGTACAGAGAGATCGCAGGGGGCCCCAGCGGTCGGACCCCCCGCGATCTCAAACTTATCCCCTATCCTTAGGATAGGGGATAAGTTTTTCACCACTGGACTACCCCTTTAATGGCTGGCATAAGTATTAAGCCTATTAGGCTGTATTTGTGCGAGGGGCCGGAGTATCCTTCGACCCCTGCACTTCTAGGTGGGGTGTTTGGAGTTGTGTAATAGGGGGCGATAAATAACACCTTGACCCCTACTGGCTGGGCATATGTGACGTTTGCTGAAGGGCGTGACGTTTGTCAGTTGGCGGGAGATTCGCTTCAGCATCAGGGTATGGAGGGGGTAAGCGCCGATCTCTATGGGATAGGCTAATGTTGAACCTGAGGACACGTGAAGGAGGTTGGCGTCTATGCTCCAGTTTATGGCCTCACTGATTGTGTTTGACGGGGCAGCGAGGCTCCGGCACGGCAGTGGAGGTAAGCGCTGCCTTGAACCTTGAAATACAGCACAGAACTGGGCTCCCAGCTGATTCACTTGGGCTGGAGGACTGCATGATGTGGCCGTGGTGCTTGCAGAGCGGACGGGGTCAGCACTACAGGGTGAGGGAGTTTTCTGCTAGTTCAGTGCAGTAGCTGGCATCTGTAGCGGGCTGCACGGCGAATCTATATTAAAAAAAGGCTCTTTCTAACCTACATACAGCCTCTATAGAACACTTTACTGTGTTCTAAAATGCATATGGAGTGTGCTGTGTTAGTGAAATAATACTATTATTCACAATAGCATGCAGATTACCGGCATCGCTTTTAGAATCACTGCCGCACAGCAGCACAATTACAGAGCCTGGTGGTGGCATCAGTGTCAGGAGACCATATAGTGACTGAATGACAGCGTGGAGGTGTTGGCAGCATGAGGAGACCATTTAGTGGCTGAATGGCACAGCATGGAGGTGTTGGCAGCATGAGGACACCATATAGTGGTTGAATGACGCAGCTTGGATGAGGCTGAAGCATGAGGACAACATATAGTGGCTGAATGAAACAGAATGGAGGTGTTGGCAGCATGAGGACACCATGTAGTGGCTGAATGGCACAGTGTGGAGGTGTTGGCAGCATGAGGACACCATATAGTGGCTGAATGACACAGCATAGACATGTTGTCAGCATGAGAAGACCATATAGTGGCTGAATGACACAGCATGGAGGTGTTGGCAGCATGAGGAGACCATATAGTGGATGAATGGCACAGCGTGGAGGTGTTGGCAGCATGAGGACACCATATAGTGGCTGAATGACAAAGCTTGGATGAGGCTGAAGCATGAGGACACCATATAGTGGCTGAATGACACAGAATGGAGGTGTTGGCAGCATGAGGACACCATATAGTGGCTGAATAGCACAGTGTGGAGGTGTTGGCAGCATGAGGACACCATATAGTGGCTGAATGACACAGTTTGGATGAAGCTGAAGCATGAGGACACCATATAGTGGCTGAATGAAACAGCGTGGAGGTGTTGGCAGCATGAGGAGACCATATAGTGGCTGAATGGCACAGCGTGGAGGTGTTGGCAGCATGAGGACACAATATGGTGGCTGAATGACACAGCATGGACATGTCAGCATGAGGAGACCATATAGTGGCTGGATGACACAGCATGGAGGTGTTGGCAGCATGAGGAGACCATATAGTGGATGAATGGCACAGCCCGGAGTTGTCAGCAGCATGAGTAGGCACTAGGCCTTCACAATCCCTAAGATTAAAAGATGAATTAAGAAATTTAAACCGAAGATTTTGGATAGCGGGTGTTACCTATGAAAACATTTGAAATTACCAGACCCAGGCCCAGCAGCGCCATCATTTTTTTATTGGAAAATGTAAACAAACTTTAAGTGTCCCGGACCCCATCGTTTGGGTACGAAGGACCAAATCCAACAAGCCCCCACAGCAACACCAATAAAGCATATATTGCCTGAATGACACAGCCTGGAGTTGGCTGATGCATGAGTACACACTAGGGCTTAACAATCCCTCCAAAAAAACACAACAATTGTAGAAATTTATGAAGAAGACTTATGGATAGCGGATGCTACCTATTAGTGTTGCTCGCGAATATTCGCAATTCGAATATTATTCGCGAATATCGCATATTCGCGAATTCGCAAATTTCGCGAATATAGCGCTATATATTCGTAATTACGAATATTCGTTTTTTTTTTGTTTTTTTTCTTCACAGTACACATCACAGTGATCACCCCTCTCTGCTTCCAGCTTGTGTGGTGTAAAAAAGGCTGTAATACTACTGTGTGAGACTGGCGTGCGAACATTCGCATATGCGAAAATTAGTATATGCTAATTTTCGCATATGCGAATTTTCACATATGTTAATTTTCGCATACGCGTATTTTCGCATGCGCGAAAATAAAACGAGAATATAACAAATATGCGAATATTCGCGAATATATGACGAATATTCGGCCATATATTCACGAATATTCGCGAATTCGAATATGGCCTATGCCGCTCAACACTACTACCTATGAGAAAATTTGAAATTCCCAGACCCAGGCCTGGCAGCACCATCAGTAAACCATATATTGCCTGAATGACACAGGCTGGAGTTGGCTTATGCATGAGTACGCACCAAAGCTTCACAATCCCTAATAAAAAAGACAAACATTTTTGACAAAAAATTTTAACGAAAATTTAGGACAGGGAGTACTCTCTATATATTACCAGAATGATGCAGCCTGGAGTTGGCTGCAGCATGAGGAGACCATTGAAATGTGTGATTTTTTTACTTGAAATTGAAATCAAAATTTGTGTCCCGGACCCCGCCGTGTGGGTACAAAGGACCTAATCTCACAAGCACCCACAGGGCTCATGTGGACGTAAGATGTAGGTGCAACGTCTCCATAGCCCTTACCGGCCATTTTTTGTTTTTGTACCTTTGTTTAAGAACAAGCGCATATCCGAGAGTCCAGAAGACTCTATAATGCAGGATGGTGGACCACCAAAAGACATTCTTCTATAAAAGAATTTTTAATGAAATAAAGAAGCAGAGTTCATCCCTCTGCAATTTTTTTTTGAAAATTTTTATTCACACGAAACAATCGTTCAATGGTGTAATGGTTATTATTGTGGAAAAATTAAGTTTACTACTGTGATAATTATCAGAAAATTTGAAAAAAACACTACCCAAGAGTGTTTAATAAGCCCATACATTGCACCATAAATGTTGAAATTTAAATTAAGCATGTATGTATGTATTTCAAAAATCCTAAAATTAAAAACCCAAGCCCAGAAGCATCATGAAGTCAAGTAGTTCCTGAAAGACACAGGAGCATTCAGGAGTAGGCATCAGCAGTACCCAAGAGGCTTTAATAACCCCTAACATTGCACGATCACTCGCGAGATCGAACAATAACAGGTGTGTTATGTCCTCAGATGTCCGGGGCTGCACTCGCGCTACACTGAACGGACCAGCGCGTGTCTATCTTTCACCAACAGATGCGGGTAACCCGCTGAACCCCGTTCGCGATAGGGATCAGGGATTGCAATTATTGGGCAGGGAAGAAGAATAACAACTAAGCACCGGTCATAAGCTCGGGTTCATTAAGTTCCTGCCCTTTGTACACACCGCATGTCTCTACTACCGATTTGATGGTTTAGTGAGGTCCTCGGATCAGCCCCGGCAGGGTAGGAGAAGGCCCTAGCAGAGCACCGAGACTTTAAAGATCATTGTTGAAATTTGCATTAAGCATGTATTAGCTACTGCTAAACTTCCAAAAATTGAAGGCCCAAGGCCTGAGGCATCAGGGAGGTAATTATTTCCTGAAAGACACAGAATGAGTCAGGAGCAGTCATTCGCAGTACTCAAGAGGGTTTCATAACCAACCCCTTACATTTAAAGATCAATGTTGAAATTTGCATTAAGCATGTATTTAGCTACTGCAAAACATCCAAAAACTGAAGGCCCAAGGCCTGAGGCATCAGGGAGGCAAGTAGTTCGCGAAAGACACAGAAAGAGTCAGGAGCAGTCATTCGCAGTACCCAAGAGGGTTTCATAACCATCCCCTTACATTTAAAGATCAATGTTGAAATTTGCATTGAGCATGTATTTAGCTACTGCTAAACATCCAAAAATTAAAGGCCCAAGGCCAGAAGCATCAGTGAGGCAAGTAGTTCCTGAAAGACACAGGATGAGCCAGGAGCAGGCATTCACATTCCCCAAGAGGGTTTCATAACCAACCCCTTACATTTAAAGATGAATGTTGAAATTTGCATTAAGCATGCATTTAGCTACTGCTAAACATCCAAAAATTGAAGGCCTGAGGTCTGAGGGCAGGGAGGCAAGACACAGGATGAGCCAGGAGCAGGCAATCGCAGTACCAAAGAGGGTTTCATAACCCTAATTGATAACCCAAGAGGGTTTCATAACCAACCATAATTGGGAAATGTTGGTGTAGCAGCATGGTCAATCTACTCTGGGGCATCTGGCATTGGTGGCTGGAAATCCTGACGGATCCATCCCTGATTCATCTTGACAAACGTCAGTCTCTCCACATTTTTGGTGGACAGACGAGTTCGCCTTAAGGTGACTATGGCCCCGGCCGCACTAAACATCCGCTCTGATGGCACACTACTGGCTGGGCAGGACAGCTTTTCCAGGGCAAACTCTGCTAGTTGTGGCCATAAATCAAGTTTGGCTGCCCAGAAGTCCAGTGGATCTTCAATGGTTGTTGGCATGGCCATGTCAAGGTATGTCACCACCTACTGGTTCAGGTCCTGCTCCATGTCTACCTGCTGCTGATGAGTTGCTTCACTATGCGGGTGAAGAAAGCTACTCATCAGCGACTGTAGACTCAGGCTGCTGCTGATTGAGCTGGTACTGCTCCTCCCACCCCTCCCCTCCCCAGCAGCCATGGCAGTGGAAGGTGAGCGCAGAGGGCCACCCGAGTCAGATCTGCGAGTGGATGGACCATGTGGCCGATAGGCATCATCCAACTGACTACGTAGAATCTCTCTGTAGTAGGTCAGTTTGTCCTCCCTCTCAGTGGGTGTAAAAAAGGCACCCATTGTGAGACAGTAGCGAGGGTCTAATAAGGTGGAGATCCAGAAGTCATCCCGCTGACGAATTTTGACAATTCGGGAGTCACTACGCAAGCAACTAAGCATGCATCGTGCCATCTGCGCCAGTGACTCGGAGGGACTACCTGCCTCCATCTCCACTGCATACTGCAAAGGTGTGTCTGGGTCCTCTGTCTCAACTTCCTCATAACCCTCCAGCTCCTCTGGCTGCTCCTGCTCCTCCTCTCCTGTCCGAAGACTAGAAACGCCGGCCATCTCATCCAACCTAAACTGTGCTCCGCTCTGCCCCTCATCATCCTCCTCCTCCAGTTCAGCCCCACAGGGCTCATGTAGCCTTGAGATGTAGGCGCAATGTCTACATTGAGCTGCCACTGGTTAACATTGAAGTTTCACAGGGGAGTACTCCTATCTGCTTGAATCATCAAGAAATCGGTGATGGCTTTTCTTTGTTCGTATAGTCTGTCCAACATATGGAGGGTGGAATTCCAACGCGTGGCAACGTCACAAATAAGACTGTGTTGTGGGATACCGTTCTGACTCTGCAGCTCAAGGAAGGTGTGCTTGGCGGTGTACAAGTGGCTGAAGTGCATGCACAGTTTCCTTGCCATTTTCAGGATGTTTTGCAAATGGGGTGAAGACTTGAGGAAGTGCTTGACAACCAGATTAAACACGTGTGCCATGCAGGGCGCATGTTTCACACTTCCTTGTCGCAGCGGACATGATGTTCTTCCCATTGTCGGTCACCATGGTTCCCATTTCCAGATTTCGTGGAGTAAGCCATACTCGGATTTCTTTACGAATGAACTTTAGCAGTTCCTCCCCTGTGTGACTCCGTTACATAGTTACATAGTTACATAGGTAGTACGGTCGAAAAAAGACATATGTCCATCAAGTTCAACCAGGGAATTGAAGGGTAGGGGTGTGGCGTGATATTGGGGAAGCGATGGGATTTTATATTTCTTCTTAAGCATTAATGTTATTTTGTTCCAGGAATGTATCTAATCCTGTTTTAAAGCTGTACATTTTTCCTGCTGTGACCAGTTCCTGAGGTAGACTGTTCCATAAGTTCACAGTTCTCATGGTAAAGAAGGCATGTCGCCCCTTGAGACTAAACTTTTTCTTCTCCAGATGGAGGGAGTGCCCCCTCTTCCTTTGGGGGGGTTTAACCTGGAATAGTTTTTCTCCATATTTTTTGTATGGGCCATTAATATACTTATATACGTTTATCATATCCCCCCTTAAACGTCTCTTCTCAAGACTAAACAATTGTAACTCCTTTAATCGCTCCTCATAGCTAAGCTGTTCCATGCCCCATATTAGTTTAGTTGCGCGTCTCTGCACCCTTTCCAGCTTCACAGTGTCCCTTTTATGGACAGGTGACCAAAACTGAACAGCATATTCCAGGTGAGGCCGTACCAATGCTTTATAAAGGGGGAGTATTATGTCCCTGTCCCTTGAGTCTATGCCTCTTTTGATACATGACAATATCCTGCTGGCTTTGGAAGCAGCAGCCTGACATTGCATGCTATTCTGTAGTCTGTGATCTACAAGTACACCCAGATCCTTCTCTACCAGTGACTCTACCAGTTTAATCCCCCCTAAGACATACAACGCATGCAGGTTATTAGTACCAAGATGCATAACTTTACATTTATCCACATTGAACCTCATTTGCCAAGTGGATGCCCAGACACTTAGTCTATCCAAGTCATCTTGTAACCTATACACCTCCTCTATAGACTGTACCGTGCTACAAAGCTTGGTGTCATCTGCAAAGATAGAAGCAGAGCTGTTAATGCCATCCTCTATATAATTGATAAATAAATTAAACAATAGCAGTCCCAGTACAGAACCTTGGGGTACACCACTAATTACCGGGGACCAATCAGAGTACGAATCATTGACCACCACTCTCTGGGTACGATCCATGAGCCAGTGTTCAATCCAGTTACAAACTAAAATTTCCAAACCCGAAGACCTTAACTTACCTGTCAGACGTCTATGAGGGACAGTATCAAATGCTTTAGCAAAATCCAGAAACACTATATCCATAGCCATTCCTCTGTCAAGGCTTCTACTCACCTCTTCATAAAAGCAAATTAGATTGGTTTGACAACTTCTATCCATAGTAAACCCATGCTGATAATCACTTATAATACAATTATCCCCTATGTATTCCTGTATGTAATCCCTTATAAGTCCTTCAAACAATTTACCCACAATGCATGTTAAACTTACCGGTCTATAGTTTCCTGGGGAAGACCTAGAGCCCTTTTTGGAGATTGGCACCACATTCGCCTTGCGCCAGTCCCTTGGCACAATACCAGACACCAGTGAATCTCTAAATATCATGAACAGGGGTACAGATATTACTGAACTTACCTCTCTAAGAACTCTTGGGTGCAATCCATCTGGCCCTGGAGATTTGCTTACATTTATATTACTTAACTTACCTTGTACCATCTCTACATTAAGCCAGCTCAGTACATTACATGATGTGTTACCAGCACTGACCTGTCCAGTGTCAGCTCCTCCTTCTTCCCTAGTATATACAGAACTAAAGAACCCATTCAGTAGCTCCGCTTTCTCTTTTTCGCCTGTGACAACCTCCCCATTATCATTATTAAGGGGTCCTACATGCTCTGTCCTTGTTTTTTTTTTTGCATTTATATATCTAAAAAAATATTTAGGATTAGTTTTGCTTTCTTTGGCCGCCTGTCTCTCATTTTGAATGTTTGCTGTTTTTATTACATTTTTACAGATTTGTTTTTAACTTGAAGTTTATTAAACATTTTTCAAGTTAATACAAACAAAAGGAATCAAAATAAGTATGAATCAGCTTCACAGTATTTAAAACAAATCAATAAGCCAAATTGCTTTCCATTTGGTTTAGCTGTATGGCCATTTTAGTAAAGAGTATCAAAACAAAAAGAAAAATCAACCACAAAATAAAAGGTAAAAGGTGAAAGCTCCACGGGTGTGAATCGAAATAAAGTTGGAGGCTAAATTGGGGAGTGATAATAGTATTCAAGATGACTAAATCTGGACTGTATTTTGAGAGCTATGTAGCCAAATGTCCCATCTGTATAAAAAGGAAGACAGTCTGTCCTGAGAGTCAGCAATCTTGTATTCATGCCAACAGTTGTTTTTAATTCCGGCAATTACCTCTTTCAAAGATGGTATAGTAGAGGAATATGTTCTATCTTCAACCTAGTGACTAGAATGGTATGTAAAATAATCGTTCTGTGTATATGAGAGAAGGAGTCCAGGTTTATATTAAGGATAGTTAATGAGTCGCTCAATATAACTGGAAATCCACAAATCTGAGACAAAAACCTGCCTATCTTTCTCCAAAAAATCAGTAAAGGTGGGCATGACCACCAAATATGAGATAGAGTGCCTTCTCCATTACATCTCCAGCAAGTGTTTGGCGTATTAGTGAATTGAGCCATTCTCTGGGGGGTTAAATACCATCTGTAGAGTAATTTTTTAGCATTTTCTAGGTGATTAATGCATTTAGATAGTGAGGGTATAATTGAGTGGGCTTGAGACCATTGGCGATTGGAAAATTGAGCACCAATTTCCTCCTCCCATTTCAATTTATGTCAGGTATTGAAATATAAGAATCTAAGAGAAGAGAGTAGCAATAGGAGATCCCCTTTATAACAGTGTTCGGGGAATTCAACCATTTGGTTAGTGCTGAAGGCGGGGTCTGGGTTTCAATGTTAAGTGAAGATAACAGGTGCCTTATTTGTAAATATTTATAAAATTCTTTGTTAGTAAGATGAAACTTAAGTTTAATGTCTTCAAAAGAAGCAAAAACATTTTCTGACCAAAAATCAGCGAGTGAGTCTAATCCTCCAGCTATCCAAGAGGCAATGCATAAATTTGGAATAGCAGCCTCAAGGATTGAGCATGAGGCTGTAGAAGCTGACATGTGGAATATTTGTTTAGGAAGTATATATGAGGTCCATAAATGAATAATTGCTCCCAATGTAGGGTGTTTATTAAGTGGTCGCAGATTAAACAAGTATGATGCCGTTAAGAGATCGCGTAGTGTGCGTCTTCCTATAATAGCAGATTCTATATGTACCCAGTTTTTTGATATGTCATTAGACCAAATGCATTTAAGTTCATCTAGAAGAACCGCCCTGTAGTATTGTAACGCTGAGGGGCAACCTACCCCTCCCTTGTTGAGGCGTTTGTACAATATGTCCGCTTTAACTCTAGGTGCTCTATTTCCCCATATATAGTTCATCAGAACAGATTGTAACTTTCTCATATAAAATAGTGGTAACAAGATAGGGACATTACGGAATGTGTACAGTATTCTAGAGAGGATCATCATTTTTATTGCTGCCAATCTCCCCAGCCAGGAAATACCAGCTGTGGACAAGTGCGATACTGATTGTTTAGTTTCTTTTAACAAGGTAATGTAGTTATCACTAAAGCGTCGTGATGAAGGATAGGATAGTTTAATGCCCAAATATTGCAGGGACGAGGTCGACCAGCTAAAAGGGAACTTAGCTTTAAGAAATGTAACTCTTTTGTCGGGGGTACCTAGATTCAGTATTTGAGACTTGGATTCGTTGACCTTATAGTACGAGGCATCTCTGAACTCAGAAAGGATTTTAACAATAGAAGGCAGAGATGACTCAGGACTGGACCAGAAAATAATGTCATCTGCAAACAATCCTATTCGGTGATCCCTGCCTCCAACATTTAGTCCGCTCATGTTTGGGTCAGATCAAATTTTTTCTGCTAGAGGCTCCATCAGCATAGCGAAAATTAAGGGAGAAAGGGGGCACCCCAGTCTAGTTCTATTTGTAATAGGGAATTTGCAAGAGAGAAAGCCAGATTAAAAAACTGAAGCTTTCGGATTAGAGGATAGGGCGCCTATAGCTTTTTGGATATGGCCCACGAACCCAAATTTAGCTAGTACAGAATTAAGGAAACCCCAGTGGACTCTATCGAAAGCCTTCTTTGCGTCTAGAGACAACAGCAGAGAAGGCAACTTCTGGGTTTCAGCCTCATGAATAAGGTCAATGAACCAGCGTGTTCCGACTTGATCGCAATTTATTAAATTGGGAAGGATGTTATTGAGTCTGTTGGCAATGATTTTCGCATAAAGTTTTAGGTCGTTATTTAAGAGGGAGATGGGGTGAAAGTTTTCAGGTCTATCTGGGACTTTGCCGGGCTCTGGAAGGGTCACCACCAAGTCCTCAAGCATTTCAGGAAGAATTCTTCCTGAGTGGAAAATATGATTAAAAACTAATTGTAATTGGGGTGCTAGAATCCTTGAAAATTTCTGAAAATATTCACTGGTGAATCCATCTGGGCCAGGGGATTTACAAAGTTTTAGTGATGATATTGCTGACAGAATTTCCGTAAGGGAAATGGGTTCATTTATGGAACCAAGCAACTCCTCATCAACCACCGGTAATTTAATGGAGGACAGGAAGTTGTTAATGAACTCACTAGTGGGTTGTGGGGTATTAGGGTCCATTCTTAGATTATATAGTTTAGTGTAGTAATCTGAAAATGTGTCAGAGATCTTTTGAGGGTTAATAATTTTTTCATTATGGGCATTAAGTATAAATGGGATTTTTATTTTTGCCACCATAATTTTGAATTTTTTGGCTAAAAGTTTACTTGCCCTGTTCCCATGCCAATAAAATTGGGTTTTGGTTTTCTTTAACATGTAATCAAATTTATACTGAAGGGATTGATACAATTAAAAGTGGAGGGATGTAAGTTCTTTTAGTATCTGGGAGTCCTGATTCTGTTTGTGTAAATCTTCTAAATCTCTAATTTTTTGGAGTAATTCTTGTGTTTTGGCTATCCTATTTATTTTGTTAGCTGCAGCTATTTTTATAAATACTCCTCTTAAAACTGCTTTGTGAGCACACCAATTATTGAGTATACTCGTATCCTCTGGAGTATTATTTAGAAAAAAGGATTCTAGCTCGCTCTCAACAGTGGATCTAGTCATTAGATCATTAAGCAGGGAATTATTGTACAGATTTTATTAAGCTCTTTGTACTGTTTAAATGTTATAGCTGACCCATCAGATTTGTATTTTTTGAAGACTATTTTTTTGTTGTTTATTGCTCTTTCAACATAATTTGTCAGCCATGTAGGATTTAGTTTTAATCGTTTATATTTGTTCCCCTTTGGTATATATTTAGCTGTATAGTTATTTAGAGTTGATTTAAAGATGTCCCATTTACCTTCTGTATCAGTATTTGAGAACACCTCCCCCCAGTCTATGTCCTGTAGTGCAGCCCTCAGCCCAGGAAAGTTTGCCTTTTTAAAGTTATATGTTTTTGCCTTCCCCGCCTGTCTTTGTTTTCTACATTTTAAGTCAAAAGTAACTATATTATGGTCGCTATTACCATGGTTTTCCCTCACAGTTACATTACCAACCAGCTCTGCGTTGTTGGAAATGATCAGATCCAACAAGGCATCACTTCTTGTTGGGTCCTCCACAAACTGGTCCATAAAATTATCCCGCAATAAATTTAGGAATTGTCGCCCCTTTGTAGTTTTAGCCAACCCCGGACCCCAATCAATATCTGGATAGTTAAAATCTCCCATTATTACCACTGTACCTGCCCGGGCGACCCTCTCTATTTGTTTATGCAGCCGACCTTCTATCTCTTCAGTGATATTAGGGGGTCTGTAGATTACACCAAGTATTATTTTTTTCAGTATTTCCCTCCTTTTGTAATTCTACCCACAGTGATTCCACATCCTCAGAATCATCACACACTATGGCATCGTTCACACTGACTTTCATACCACTTCTAACATACAGACAGACTCCACCACCTTTTCTGTTCATTCTATCATTGCAAAACAATTTTATTTGCTAGGTTTCTGGCATTTGTGAACATACACTTTACATTTCCATCCTATTGGGGTTAATGGGATTCAAGGGTGTAAGTTTTATTTTCCTATGAAGCCTATTCCTATTAACTATTCTAACCCCTCCCTCCGCTCCACCCCCAGGTACATTTATAATTCCCACCTCTCTATCTACACTATCTTCCCCCTGTTTGCTGTAGGTTCCCTCCCCCAAGTCCCTAGTTTAAACACTCCTCCACCCTTCTAGCCATCTTCTCCCCAAGCACAGCTGCACCCTCCCCATTGAGGTGCAGCCCGTCCCTACGGTAGAGCCGGTAACCGACAGTGAAGTCAGCCCAGTTCTCCATGAACCCAAACCATTCCTTCCTACACCAGCTTCTGAGCCACTTGTTTACCTCCCTGATCTCCCGCTACCTCTCTGGTGCGGCTCGTGGTACTGGTAGTATTTCAGAAAATACTACCTTGGAGGTCCTTGCCTTAAGCTTGCAGCCTAAGTCCCTGAAATCATTTTTAAGGACACTCCACCTACCTCTTACTTTGTCATTGGTGCCAATATGTACCATGACTGCTGGGTCCTCTCCAGCCCCGCCCAGCAACCTGTCAACCCGATCCGCGATGTGCCGAACTCGTGCGCCAGGCAGACAACACACTGTTCGGCGATCCCGGTCTTTGTGACAGATCGCCCTGTCTGTCCCCCTAATAATTGAGTCCCCCACCACTAGTACCTGTCTTGCCTGCCCTGTACTCCTCCCTCCCTCCTTACTGGAGCAGACACCCCCCTGGTGGTGAGAGGCAGTATCCTGCTGCAGTTCTGCTAGCTCTGTAATGGCATACCCCTCATCTGCCAAGCGGATGAAGGAGGGAGCGGATGGCCACTGGGTGATGCAGCAGGCTGGACCACTACATCGGAGCCACAGTTCTCCCAGGCCGCTTTATGGTGGTGAAGCATGTGTTGACGCAGGGCTGTGGTGCTGACATTGGGACCCTGGCCACGCTTCACCTTCTGCCGACAGATCTTGCATGTGGCTACATGAACCTCCTCTGGATGCCTTATGAAAAACTTCCACACCACCGAGTAGCTGATTTTCCCAACCGCAGTCCGCACTAATTGATTGCTACTGGCGCCGTCTCCAGGAACCCCTGTTCCACTACCTCCCGGAAAGGTAGGCTGCCGCGAAGCAGGTGGTCTCCCCCGGGCACGTTTGGCTCCTTAATTTCCACTCCTGCCACCACGCTGACTGCCACCGCCTTGCTGCCTCAAGGGCAACCTGCAACTCTCTTCTCCTGCTGATGATGAAACCCCTTCTGCACCCGGCTCACAATTGCGATCGGCTTCATCATCATCAATAGTTGTGTGCACGTCACTGATGTCCTCCTCAGGTTCCCCAACAGTGTCTGCTTCAGGACCCTGAACACTTGCAACACCGCCTCCCACGTCACCCTCCGCATCACTACTTGGCCGCCTAGCGAAGCAGGCGGCGCATGTTTCCTCTCCTTCTTGGCTGTCCAGTAGCTGCTGACTATCCTCTATTATATTGTCCTCAGTAAATAGTGGAGCTGAACCCACAGCATAAGATACTTCTTTAGGAGAGGGGACAGCATAGGACAAAGGCAATGGGAGCACAGGTAGTGATCCCAGGCCATGCCAACTGAGGGTTGTGTCTGAGGAACCCACCAACTGTTGACTGGGGGTGTCAGATGTCACTTGTGATGATGTGGATGAGTGTGTTAACCAATCGGCGATGGCAGATGGGTTGCTGGTGGAGACACGACCGCTGGCTGATAACGGGAGCTCAGGCCTCTCGCTGCGACTCCTGCTGCCACTAGCCCCAAGTCTGCTGCCAACTCTGCATTATTTAGGCCTCTGCCACTCCTCTGTGCACGTCCTGGCAATTCTCTGCCTGAAACACTTAGTGTGTTTATGAGGGTATTACAATACGCTACACTACTCTTTAAACAGTATTTATCTAGAGCAGCAGCAGGTGATTACTTACGGCTGTCCTTTCACAGTATGTAGGCCCTTGACAGATTAACAAGTACTAAATGGTACAATACTTCGATGTTCCTATGCGGCATGCACTGATGAGGGCAGTAATATGCGTAACTATACGCAGAAAAAACTCTGTATTTTTGTAAAACACCAGCCGGTAGATACTATTGTTTGGACTTTGACGGTATGGAGCACCTTGACAGCTTAACAGGTACTAAATGGTACAATACTTGCATGTACCTATGCGGTATGCACTGATAAGGGCAGTAATATGCCTAACTATTAGCAGAAAAAAATCTGTATTTTCGTAAAACACCAGCCGGTGGATACTATTGTTTAGACGTTGACGGTATGGAGCACCTTGACAACTTAACAGGTACTAAATGGTACAATACTTGGATGTACCTATGCGGTCTGCCCTGATGAGGCCAGTAATATGCGTAACTATATGGAGAAAAAACTCTATTTTTGTAAAACACCAGCAGGTAGATACCATTGTTTGGACTTTGACGGTATGGATCACGTTGACAGATTAACAGGTACTAAATGGTAAAATACTTGCATGTACCTATGCGGTATGCACTGATGAGGGCAGTAATATGCCTAACTATTAGCAGAAAAAAATCTGTATTTTTGTAAAACACCAGCCGGTGGATACTATTGTTTGGACTTTGAGGGTTTGTGCACCTTGACAGATTAACAGGTACTAAATGGTACAATACTTGGATGTACCTATGCTGTATGCACTGATGAGGGCAGTAATATGATAGCGCTTCATAGTGTGTATGTGATATCATTTGTTTCTAAGCATTTTACTGTATTATGTCATAGCATTTATGTCCATGCGCCCATGACATTTATACTGTTCACACTCTCATGACATTTATACTGTTACATGCTTATGGCAATGATACTGTTTATACGCCCATGGCATTCTTATTGTGCATACGCACATGGCAGTTATACTGTTTATACACTCATGACATTTATACTGTTACATGCACGTGGCAACGATACTGTTTATATGCCCATGGCATTCATATTGTGCATACGCTAATGGCAGTTATACTGTTTATACACTCATGGCATTTATACTGTTACTCGCTGACAATATTATACTGTTCATATACTTATGGATTTTTTTTACAGTTTATACGCTCATAGTATTTATACTGTTCATATGCTCATGGCATTGATTATTCATACACACACAGCATTATAATATTCACATGTCCATGGCATTTATAATATTCATATGCTTATAGCCTTTATACTGTTCACATGCTTGTGGTGTGTTATACTTTCACACGCTCATGGCTCTTTTTTCAAAGTAAAATTTTTATTAAAGTTTCACAAGAACATACAGAACAATTCTGTTCCACACCAAGAGAGTGAACAACAGCGTTAACCTGATATAGTCTCTGACCAATGGTGTCAGAGTACACATGGAGAACAATCTAAACATGAGAAAATACAATGGGTCCCTAGGGATCTATACTATACAATAAGTGGTGGATGTCATTCTTGTGGTTATATCTAACACATGGTCAGCCACTTATATCATTTTCTCGCTTCGCAGTATAAGAGTATCGAACAGGCATAGTTAAGGGGCAGGTGTGGAATGCCATATTAGTCATGAGGACAGTGGTGGTAAGCAGAAAGGAGAAGAAGGTGATATAGAAAAATATGAGATAGGAGATAAGAGAGGTTCAGGGGTTAAAGGTAAGTAAGGGGAAGAGAAAAAGAGGAAGGAAAAGGTCTTGAAATTAGGAGTACGTTACCTGTCAACGCGTACGGATTCGGGGGCGGCAACCGGGCACCAGGATGGCAGTTTTCTGTAAGAGTAAGTCAGTGAGGGTGTAGAGCAGTGTCCTGAGCGTGTAAGTGTAGGGTTTCAAAGTCGGGTGAGGACATAAACTCTGTCCAGGGCCTCCAGATACTAAAGAACCTATCTAAATGGTTACGGGAGTCCGCAAGGAGTTCCTCCATGCGATTTAGGTGGGAAACCTCACGAAGCCAGGACGAAAGCGTAGGCGGTGTATCAGATTTCCATAGCCTAGGGATCACTGTTCTGGCTGCTAATAGGAGAAAGTGTATGAGTCTCGAAGACATTTTAGGCCAGGACAGTGGCTGCATAGAGAGTAATATCAGCTTCGGATCTTTACGTATTGGGATAGAGGTTAGTTTAGATATTATCTCGATGACCTGAGACCAGAAGGAGTCGAGGGCCGGACAGTCTAGCCAAATATGAGTCATGGTGCCCCCCGGACCACCACACCGCCAACACGTGTCCGAGACCGTTGGGAAGATACGAGAAAGCAGGGAGGGAACCCTGTACCACCTCGTTAATATTTTGTAGTTGGTTTCATGAGCTTTACACGAGGTGGAGGACCGGTGGCACCATGTGAATGCTTGGGTCCAGTCGTCTGTGGAGAGGGGACAGTTTAGTTCCCTTTCCCAGGCCGAGTGAAAGGGTAGAGGATCAGTGGTGGAGGTTGCCAGAAGGAGGGTGTAAAGGGTACTGACTGACTTATGTGGAGGAGGGTGGGATATGCACAGTTCCTCAAAGGCTGTGAGATCTCTGTGGAGAGTCAGACAGGCCTTATGGAAATGGTAATAGTGAGTCAGTTGGGAGTATTGGAAAGAATGGTGTATAGACGGTGGGGAGCCCTGAAGGAGGTCAGTGAGAGTTCGTAGTCCCCCTGGTGACATGAGATCCCGGAGCGTGGGTGCATCTGCTCTGCGAAGGGATAAAAACGAAGTGACGTGTTGAGCTGGTGGAAAAGTCGGGTTACCAAACAAGGGAGTGAGTGGGCCAGATGGGGACAATAGGGGGGTGCGCCTCAGGTATGTCTTGTATGCGGTGAGTAGGGAGGCTACAATCGGGGGAATATCTGTGGGGCCCTGTTTGTGAATTCCGTGGGTCGGTTGCCATAATATGGATTTGATATCAATCCCCGATGCTTCACGTTCAAAGGAGATCCATTGTTTAGATGTCCTGTGATGGAAACTGTCTAGTAGTCTGGTGAGGATGGCGGCTAGGTAATAAGAAGTGAAGTCAGGCAGTGCTAGTCCCCCCTTCTGCTTACGCCTGATTAGGACATGTCTAGCTAAGCGAGGATGACGTCCAGCCCAAACAAATTTAGTTTGTAGCGCAGAGACTTCCCGGAAGAAAGAGCGAGGTAAGTGAACAGGGATACAGGAGAATAAGTACAATAGTCTAGGTAGAACATTCATTTTGAACACGTTAACTCTGCCCAACCACGAGAAGTCTCTGCGCTCCCATCTGGATAAATCAGAGCGAAGTGTGTGGAGAAGAGGAGGGAAGTTAAGGCGGTACGAGTCCGCCAAGTCCTTAGGTATGTGTATTCCCAGATATTTGAGGGAGTTTTCCTGCCACTTAAAGGGATAGGACAATTTCAGGGCCGTCCACGTCTGAGCGGACAGGGATATATTGAGAGCCTCACACTTGGTAGGGTTGAGTTTATAATTGCTGAAACGAGAGAATGTGCGTATGGTATTAAGGAGTGATGGTAAGGAAATCAGTGGGGAGGTCAGAAATAAGAGGAGGTCGTCGGCAAATGCTGAGCATTTGTATTGGGAGGAGGCCAGCGACAAGCCACGTATGTTTGGGTTCTGTCTAATATCTGTGAGAAGGTGTTCCATACAGACAACATATATGAGAGGGGATAGGGGACAGCCTTGTCTTGTTCCATTTCTGATGTGGAAAGGGGCAGAAAGTTGACCGTTTATACGAAGTTGGGCGGAGGGGTTCGCGTATAGAGCTAGGATCCTATCTAGCATCAGCTTTCCCAATCCCAGTTGAGAGAGCGCTGCTTTCAGAAAGTCCCAATCCACCCGATCAAAGGCCTTCTCCGCGTCAAGGGATAGGAGGAGGAGAGGGGTTCCACTACGCCGTGCGTGGTGGATCGATGAGAAGACTCTCAGGGTGTTGTCACGCGCCTCCCGGCCGCGTACAAAGCCCACTTGATCAGGGTGGATAAGGGAGCCCAAATGTTCTGCCAATCTGTTGGCCAGCAATTTTGCGAACAGCTTGGCGTCTACATTAATCAGGGATATTGGTCGGTAGCTCGGGCAAAGGAGAGGATCCTTACCCTCTTTGGGTATGACTGTAATGTACGCTTTTAGGAAGGAGGGGGGGAGGGGAGAGTCCATGGAGACGTTATTAAACACCCGGAGGAGTGGGGGCAGCAAATCCGCCTGGAGGGTCTTGTAGAATTTAGAGGTATACCCATCCGGACCTGGGCTCTTACCCGTCGGGAGTGCGGAGATTGCAGAGCCCAACTCCTCAGGGGTGAAGGGGGATTCAAGCGCTTGGAGAACGGGCTGGGGTAGGCACGGTAGACCGGTAGAGGCTATGTACTGCTGTAGGGATGGAGGCGTCGATGTTGTAGAGGAGTGGGTGGGGGGTTTGGGTAGGTTGTACAGGTCATTATAGTAAGTACGAAAGGTATCAAGTATTTCAGGTGTAAGGTGTGAGATGGAGCCAGATTCAGTCCGGATGGCCGGTAGGAATGTGGATGAGCGTTTGGATCTAAGGGCAGATGCCAATAGGCGACCAGATTTGTTGCTCCATTCATAAAAGGTTTTGCCTGTAAGTTGTTTATAATGGCGGTGCGAGGCATTTAACAGGTCTAAGAGCTCATGTCGAACTCGAGTCAGCTCCCTGTATGTCTGGTCTTGTTGGGTGCTTTTGTGTAAAGTTTCTAGGGCCATGAGTTTCTGTGTCAACGAAAGAAATTTGGCAGACTTGTCCCTCTTTAACCGAGCCCCATGCTTCATAAGCACTCCTCTAAGGACACATTTCAGAGTGTCCCATTTAATCGCCGGGGATGTGGGGTCGACGGCATGGTCGAGGTCGAAATGCCGAATAGCGTCTCTAAGATCCTGCAGGCATAAAGCGTCCAGGAGCAGAGACTCATTAAGTCTCCAAGAAGCATGGGGCTTGGCAAGGGAGGACAAGGAAAAGGTACAAAAGACAGGGGCATGATCAGACAGGGTCATTACGCCTATGGAGGCTGAAGAGACAGTGGTGAGAAGGTGGTGGGGAAAGAATATGTAGTCTATTCTGCTATATGAATGTCGGGGGTGGGAATAAAATGTATAGTCTCTCTCTTGGGGGTGTAAGGTACGCCAAACATCACTCAATTGTAATTCATGTAACCTACGCCTCAGGGCTCTCAGTTTAGTGTGGGAGATGGAGGAGGACCCAGTAGAGGTATCATATGTTGGGAAGAGGGGTAGATTGAAGTCTCCACATAGTATAATAGGACCCGTAGCAAACTCAGTCAATGCATCAAGAGTGCGGAGGAGGAAAGGTAATTGGGAGGTATTAGGAGAGTATATGGAGGCTATAGTGAGGGATGTACCAGCCAATGAGCAGTTAAGGAAGACATACCTAGCATTAGGGTCCAATAGAGAGGAGGACACTTGGATGGGTAGAGATTTATGAAAGGCAATAGAGACGCCTTTCGTCCTGGCTTCGGGGTTCGTACTGTGGAACCACTGTGAGTAGTATCTGGCGCTAAAGGGCGGAAGGTGATTAGATTTAAAGTGTGTCTCTTGCAATGCGATAATATGCACTTTTTGCTTGTGGAGGGAGTAAAGGGTCTGTGCCCTCTTCTCAGGGGTGTTGAAACCCTTGATGTTGAGGGAGGCAATTTTGATATCAACTGCCATGGTGGGTGTATGTAACGTGGTAACACTTACCCGAGTGCCCGGTGAGCGCCCCGTCGTCCGCAGCGTGTCAGGTAGGTATGAGCGAGTGAGTAGACCTAGGAGAGGGAAGGGGAGAAATAGGAGGAGTGAGTACAGAGACATAACAGAGTAGCAAACGTATAGACACGAAAGCAAGGGTACTACCAATGGTTGCCATAGTGGCAAAATAAGAGGACAGGACCAGCCTGATCTCTAGCCTAGTGGGGGATGCGCGGAAGGCGCACAAGCATAGGGTCAATAGCCTCAACCTAGGAGTCATTAACTAGGGAAGTGGCCAGGGCTCTAAGACTACATAATGGTCACTCTCATAGATAAAGAGAGAGAGTGTGTTCGGGATATGAAGGGCTTTCAAGGACGGGCAACTAAGTAGCCCTTGAGTAACAAATGGATGGGAGGCAGTAGAAGACAATGAGTCTAACAAATTAAGAAATGTAGGGAAACCAGCAAATTAGTTATATAGAACAGTATACTAAACCATTAAATAAGAGATGTCCCGTGGGAGGTCCAGCAGCAGGATGCTCACAGGGAGGGCCTCTTGGGACAAGCATGTTACAGGTAGATTCAGGAGTACAGAAAACACTATATAATCAGGTCTTCCTCTTTGGGCGCTGAGGGAGTGGGGCCGAAGAAGTGTTCTCAGGAATCAATTGAGGTGTACGGGATCTCAGGGGAGGAGAGGGCGCCGACTTGTCTCGTCTCAGGGCAGGGGTTCTTTGTACCGGAGGGGGGGGGGGGTCCAAAAGAAAACATCGCGACCCATTCCGGGAGAGGAATTGGAGAGAGTTTGAAAGTCTGCCAGAAGTGATGGAGGTCAGCCGGACATCTCAGGGTGGCCGAGGTGGTGCCATGTTTAGCGGTCAGGGAGAATGGATAGCCCCATCTATAAACGATTTTAGCGTTTTGGAGAGTCTCAAGTAGTGGTTTCAAAGTTGCTCTCAGACGGAGCGTACGGAGTGAGAGGTCTGGGAAAAGCTGAATCTGGGTGCCGTTGTAGGTGAGGCACTTAAGGTCTCGGGCTTTGCGCATTATTTCGTCTTTCTGGAGGAAATGATGAACTCGGCACACAACATCTCTTGGTTTTTTTGGATCCGGGTTTTTAGCTTTGAGCGCACGATGGGCTCTGTCCAGTTCTATCTGGTTGTCAGGGGGTTTTTGTAGAACCTCATTGAACAGTCTCTGGAGAGTCGTTGGTAAGTCTTGCGGGTGCACTGATTCCGGCAGACCCTTGACTCTAATATTGTTTCTACGATTTCTATTATCAATGTCGTCCAGATGTGCAATAGTGGTCGCCTGTTGCAAGGATAAGGACGTTGTAGATTCCTGGAGAGAGCGTATTTGAGATGAAATAGATGTTTTAAATTCTTCCAGTTCAATCACCTTAGCTTGCAGGTGAGAAATCTCTTTCTTGACTGGCTGTAAGTCGTTTTGCCATGCGGACCTCAGGTCCTTCGCCATAGATAGCATGTCTGCCTTAGTCGGCAGCAGGGCCAAAAGTGCTTGAAGTTCGGGGTGTCCTCTGAGAGTATTAACCGCCACTTCCGTTGTTGGCAATATAGAGCCCACCTTGTCCAGGTTCGCTGGGGTAGATCCTCCACTGGCGGAGGGTGGGTGACGATGCCTGGGGGACTTAAGTGAGCGGCGTATTTCACATTGAGAGTCTTCAGAGGAGGAGCACGTGGAATTATAGGGCCTGTTAGCCGACAGCTTGGAGGGAGTCTTAAAAAGTTTCTTTTTCGCTGGAGGGCTAGCGCCCCAATACTCCGGAGTGTCCGTATCATCTGAGGAATTGCTGGGATCTTTATCAGAGGTGGCGGCAACCACCTCCATCTCAGTCGCCCAATCCAGTACATTTCTTGGAGGAGGGCCAGGTACTTGTGGAGGGGTAGATTGCACACTGCAGGTGAGTGGCGAGTCGTCTCCGTCAGTGTGAGTCCCATTATGTTCAATACTCTGGTTAGGCGGCTGGGGAGGATGCATGGGGGGTGCAGGTGAGGTTTCAGTGTCACCCAGTTGAAGAGAGGGGGTGGGAGAGGCCCCTTGTGGACAGGGTGAGTCTTCCTTTGGGGTGCAGGAAAGCACTGGGGTCAGTGAGGGGGGCTGCATTTGCAGGCCCAGAGGAGACAAGGGGGGTTCAAGCGGCTCCTGGTGGTGCAGAGGGTGAGGGAAAGGAGGGTCCCGGGGAGAGTGCGACTCAGGGGGCTCTGGGTATGTCGAGCTGGCGCTCTGAGTGTGTGGCAGAGGGGACCGGGAGGATATCGGCCTGCTCTCCAAATCGCGTGGGCCGCCTCCAGTAATGGCCGGGAAAGCGCTTGTGCAGGCCAGCGGCGGGACTGTACCTTTACGCAGCGCCTCGATGGTGGAGGGTGCTGCACCTTGGATCCGTCCTCTCTGCGGTTGAAGGAGCTGTGTAGGAGTGGGGCCCGATACGGGTAGGCGAGTCGGTGATTGCGCCGCGAATCCAGTGGGCGCTCCGGGGGGAGCGCGCGCATGCACAGGGCTGTCTGTCATGGCGGCTCCGGCAGGCAGATCCTCTGGGCGCACGGCGTAGTTGTGCTTTGCAGGCTGGAAAAACGCTGCGATCGTGCGAGGGGGATCCTCGGAGGCTTTAGAGAGTTGCTGGTTCTTTTTCTGTCGTCTTCTGCCTCCCATAATATGGTGAATTAGCCCTTAATCAGTCGGCCCGGGCAGGAGCAGTCAGAGAGCACGTCCGTCCGCCAGCGCGCCAAGCCACGCCCCCCTCGCTCATGGCTCTTATACTATTCATATGCTTGTAGTATTTATACTGTTTATACGCTCATAGTATTTATGCTGTTCATATGCTCTTGACATATATGATGTTCATACGCTCATGGCATTTATACTATTCATACGCTTGTGGTATTTATACTATTCATATGCCCATAGTATGTATACTGTTCATACGCTCATAGCATTTATACTATTCATACACTCATGGCCTCTATACTGGTCACACGCTCGTGGAATTTTTTACTTTCATGGCATTTATACTCTTTTCACACTCATGGCATTTATATTGTCATAGGCTCATGGCAATTTTTTGTTCATACGCTCATGGCATTCATACTGTCATCTGCTCATGGCATTTATATGGTTCTTCATTCATAGCATTCATACTGGTTATATGCTCATGGCATGTATATTGGTCATATGCTCATGCAATTTATATTGTTCATACGCTCCTGGCACTCATGGTAGTCATACTGTCATACGTCCATGACATTCATTCTGTTCTTACACTCATAGCATTCATACTGTTCATACTGGTTTCACACTGACCATACGCTCCCGTTGTTCATGCATTCATAGCATGCATGCGGTACGGGCACTCATGGTGTTTTGTGCTGCACATGCACTTGTGCTTTAACCCCTTTGGGACAGAGCTCATTATGACCCTAAGGATGGGAGCATTTTTTGCAAATTTGACCACTGTCACTTTAAGCATTAATAACTCTGGGATGCTTTTACTTATAAATTTGATTCCGAGAATGTTTTTTCGTGACATATTCTACTTTATGTTAGTGGTAAATTTTTGTCGATACTTGCTTGGTGAAAAATTAAAAAATGTCATGAAAAATTTGAAAATTTTGCATTTTTCTAACTTTGAAGCTCTCTGCTTATAAGGAATATGGATATTCCAAATAAATTATATATTGATTCACATATACAATATGTCTACTTTATGTTTGCATCATAAAATTGATGAGTTTTTACTTTTGGAAAACATCAGAGGGCTTCAAAGTTCAGCAGCAATTTTCCAATTTTTCGCAAAATTTTCAAAATCTGAATTTTTCAGGGACCAGTTCAGGTTTGAAGTGGATTTGAAGGGTATTCTGGTTAGAAATACCCCATAAATGACCCCATTATAAAAACTGTACCCCTCAAAGTATTCAAAATGACATTCAATAAGTGTGTTAAGCCTTTAGGTGTTTCACAGGAATAGCAGCAAAGTGAAGGAGAAAATTCAAAATCTTCATTTTTTATACTGGCATGTTCTTGTAGACCCAGTTTTTGAATTTTTAAAGGGGTAAAAGGAAAAAAATCCTCTCAAAATTTTTAACCCAATTTCTCTCGAGTAAGAAAATATCTCATATGTGTATGTCAAGTGTTCGGCGGGTGCACTAGAGGGCTCAGAAGCGAAGGAGCAACCATGGGATTTAGGAGAGTGAGTTTTTCTGAAGTGGTTTTTGGGGGGCATGTCCCATTTAGGAAGCCCCTATGGTGCCAGGACAGCAAAAAACCCCACATCACACACTATTATGGAAACGACACCCCTCAAGGAACGTAACAAGGGGTACGGTGAGCCTTAATACCCCACAGGTGTTTGACAACTTTTTGTTAAAGTCGGATGTGTAAAGGAAAAAAAAAATTCCACTAAAATGCTGGTTTTTCCCCAAATTTTACTTTTTTACAAAGGGTAATAGGAGAAAATATCCCATGTTTGGACGTCAAGTGCACTGCGAGCGAACTACAATGCTCAGAAGAGAAGGAGCGCCATTGAGCTTTTAGAGAGATAATTTGTTTGGAATGGAAGTCGGGGGCCATGTGCATTTACAAAGCCCCCCGTGGTGCCAGAACAGTGGACCCCCCACATGTGACCCCATTTTGGAAACTACACCCCTCATGGAATGTAATAAGGGGTACAGTGAGCATTTACACCCTACTGGCGTTTGACAGATCTTTGGAACAGTGGGCTCTGCAAAAAAAAAATTAAATTTTTCACTTTCACGAACCACTGTTCCAAAAATCTGTCAGACACTTGTGGGGCGTAAATGCTCACTGTACCCCTTATTACATTATGTGAGGGGTGCAGTTTCCAAAATGGGATCACATGTGGGTATTAATTTTTTTGCGTTTATATCAGGACCGCTGTAAAATCAGCCACCCCTGTGCAAATCACCAATTTAGGCCTCAAATGTACATAGTGCGCTCTCACTCCTGAGCCTTGTTGTGCGCCCGCAGAGCATTTTACGCCCACATATGGGGTATTTCCGTACTCAGGAGAAATTGCGTTACTAATTTTGGGGGTCTTTTTTTCCTTTTACCTCTTGTGAAAATAAAAAGTAAAGGGCAACACCAGCATGTTAGTGTAAACATTTTTTTTTTTTTACACTAACAGGCTGATGTAGACCCCAACTTTTCCTTTTCATAAGGGGTAAAAGGAGAACAAGCCCCCCAAAATTTGTAGTGTAATTTCTCCCGAGTACGGAAATACCCCATATGTGGCCCTAAACTGTTTCCTTGAAATACGACAGGGCTCCGAAGTGAGAGAGCACCATGCGCATTTGAGGACTAAATTAGGGATTGCATAGGGGTGGACATAGGGGTATTCTACGCCAGTGATTCCCAAACAGGGTGCCTCCAGCTGTTGCTAAACTCCCAGCATGCCTGGACAGTCAGTGGCTGTCCGGAAATGCTGGGAGTTATTGTTTTGCAAAAGCTGGAAACACTGCCGTACAATACGTTTTTCCTTTTTATTGGGGGGGGGGGGGGGTGACAGTGGAAGGGGGTGTATATGTAGTATTTTACTCTTTATTAGGTGTTAGTATAGTGTAGTGTTTTTAGGTTACATTCGCACTGGCGTGTTATGGTGAGTTTACCGCTAGTAATTTGTGCTGCGGCGAAAAATTTGAGGCAGGTCATACTTGAAGCAGGAAACTTGCTGTAAACCCGCCCGTGTGAATGTACCCTGTGCGTTCACATGGGGAGGGGGAACCTCCAGCTGTTTCAAAACTACAACTCCCAGCATGCCCGGTCTGTCAGTACATGCTGGGAGTTGTAGTTTTGCAGCAGCTGGATGCACACTGGTTGGAAAACCTTCAGTTAGGTTCTGTTACCTAACTCAGTATTTTCCAACCAGTGTGCCTCCAGCTGTTGCAAAACTACAATTCCCAGCATGTACTGATCACAGAAGGGCATGCTGGGAGATGTAGTTATACAACAGCTGGAGGTACGCAACTACAACTCCCAGCATGCCGAGACAGCTGTTTTCTGTGTGGGCATGCTGGAATTTGTAGTTTTGCAACATCTGGAGTGCTACAATTTAGAGACCACTGAACAGTGATCTCCAAACTGTGGACCTCCAGATGTGGCAAAACTACAACTCCCAGCATGCCCAGACAGAAAACAGCTGTGTGGGCATGCTAGGAGTTGTAGTTTTGCAAGATCTAGAGGGCAGTCTAGAGATCACTGTGCAGTGGTCTCTAAACTGTAGACCTCCAGCTGGTGCAAAACTACAAATTCCAGCATGCCCACACAGCAAACAGCTGTCTGGGCATGCTGGGAGTTGTAGTTTTGCAACATCTGGAGGGCTACAGTCTAGAGACCACTATAATGGTCTCAGACTGCAGCCCTCTAGATGTTGCTAGGCAACTCACCGGCTTCCGTCGCATCCAGGGAGCCGTCCTATTCTGATGCACGCCGCCGCAGATCTCCGTCGCCGCCCGCCGATCCCCGTCGCTCCGCTGCCTCCGGAGGGGTAAGTGGACTCCGGCGCCGCTCCTCTTCATTTTCCCCGTTCTGCCCTGCCTAATGTGGGTGGGCAGGATGGGAAAAACGAAAATAAACCCCTCCACCCCTGATCTGCTATTGGTGGTCGCATCTAGACCCCCAATAGCAGGGATAGGAGGGGTGGCACCCGTGCCACCTCACTCCTATCGCTTTAGGGGGATCGTGGGTGTCTTAGACACCCGCGATCCCCCTTCTATTCCGGGTCACCGGGTCACCATAGACCCGGAATAGGCGCAAATCGCAAGTGTGAATTCACTTGCGATTTGCGCCGATCGCCGACATGGGGGGGTCTAATGACCCCCCTGGGCATTTGCACGGGGTGCCTGCTAATAGATATCAGCAGTCACCCTGGCCCGGTCCCCGCCCGGCGCGCGGTGGGGACCGAAATTCCCACGGGCGTATGGATACGCCCTTCGTCCTTAAGTACCAGGACGCAAGGGCGTATGCATATGCCCTTCGTCCCCAATAGGTTAATTGCAGGCACTCAGGGCATTTATATTGCGCATGGCATTAAACAGGTTTATATGCTTATAGTATTGCGGTTGTTTTCCCATCATATCTTCCACATCTGCAAGGGGATATATTGCATAGATGTTGTTACTGACGCGGCGTCAGAACAACAACATCACGACACATAGGCGGTTGTATACCCATTATGCCTACCAGGTCTGCAGGGGAATACTTTGCATATTTGTTGTAACTGACACGTTTTCAGGGTCAACTTCATGACATATAGGCAGTTTTATATCCATTATACCTGCCAAGTTGCAGGGGGATACATTGCATAGTTGTTGTTACTGACATGTTTTCAGAGCAACAATATCAAGACACATAGGCGATCGTATACCTACTATACCCGCCAGGTCTGCAAGGGTATACACTGCGCAGTTGTGGTCACGACACATCTTCAGAGCAACAACATCACGACATATAGTTGGCTGTATACCCTTTATACCTAACACGGCTGTAGGGGGATGCTCTGAGGAGTTATTACTGACACGCTTTCAGAGCAACAACATCATGGCATTAGGGAGACCTAATAACTATGTATAAATATACCAGAGGACAGTACAGAGATCTCTCCCATGATCTATTTATACCCAGGACTGTATCAATAACAAGGGGGCATCCTCTACGTTCTAGAGGAAAGAAGGTTTCTACACCAGCACAGATGGGGGTTCTTCACTGTAAGAGCAGTGAGACTGTGGAATTCTCTCCCGGAGGAGGTGGTCATGGTGAACTCTGTAATAGAGTTCAAAAAGGGGCTGGATGCATTTTGGAGAGTAATAACATTACTGGTTATGTATACTAGATTTATAGGGACAGAAGGTTGATCCAGGGATTTATTCTGACTGCCATATTTGGCGTCGGAAAGGAATTTTTACCTCTAGTATGAGGGTTTTTTTGCCTTCCTCTGGATCAACTCAATAGGGACTTATTAGGGTTATAGGTTGAACTTGATGGACTCGGGTCTTTTTTCAAACTTATGAACTATGTTACTATATAGGGGTCGTATTCTCTTCATACCTGCCACACCTGAAGTGGGATGCACGGCGTAGTTATTGTTACTGACACACTTTCGGAGTTATATTTTCATGACACATAGTTGGTTATAAAAAAAATGGAAAACGGTTATGCAAGACCTGTCACGTGTACAGGCACAAGGGTTACGCAAGACCTGTCATGTCTACAGGCACGATGGTTACAAAAAGACCTGATGAATCTTCAGGCACGGTGGTTCTCGACTAGACCTACAGGTAAGAGGGTCACGAAAGGATGTGTCATGTCTACAGGCACAACGGCAGTGAAGGTATCTGTCACTCGCGGCTGGACCTCACCCCAGAGACCACTTTTTGAGTCTGAAGTTCTGCAGTTTAAGGCTGCGTTTAGTGTCCAGGAAAGGGTTTATTCAAGTGTAGTCGATGGTACTTAAGACCTGTCAGGTTGATCACTTTGATCTGAGTACTTATTGTTATTGACACGTTATCACAATGATAATATCATCACACATAAGTAGTTGTATACCCGTCATACCTGCCACGTCTGCAGGGGATGCGCTGTGTAGTTGTTGTTACTGACATGTCTTCAGAGCAACATCATCATGACATTTATGTGGTTGTACCTGCTTGCCACCTCTGCAGGCACGATGGTTATCCAAAGACCTGTCACGTCTACAGGCTCGATTGGTTACACAAAGACCTGTCACGTCTACAGGCTCAATTGGTTACGCAAAGACCTGTCACATCCACAAGCATGATGATTACACCAAGACCTGTCATGTCTACAAGCATAATGGCGATGAAGAGTTCGGTCACTCGCAGTGGGACGTCACAACGGGGATCAGGGTTGAGTCGGAACTTGGCAGTTTAAGGTATGGTTAGTCCTCAAGTATGGTGCTTAGCTGAGTGTAGCTTGATTTACAGGCAATATGGCGCCACAAGTTTATCACCAAAGGCTTGTCATGTAGTTTGTTATTGTGTGTAATGTTGCTAACAGTTTATTTTTGCCTCTTAATAGCAGGGGCTTGGATGTCTTCACGTTATCTGACAGGTATCTATAGGTTCACTCTTGCCATGACATCACCACTAATTATGTTAAGATGCATATTCGGCCAGTATGTCAGCCTAGTCCTGTTTCAATGCCGGCTTGTTTCTTTCAGAATAGGCGGGGCCATCATGGCTCCTCGCTTTCAGGCATCGACTACTAAGACAGGTAGCTTGCAGATCCTACTTTCTGTCTTTCGAGTTAAAGTCAAATATGGGTTTTGTGTTAGTTATTGGGGTATTGGTTTATGATTAAGAATGCTGCTATTTATCCTACCAGGTTTACTTTTTGCCCTCTAAATGGCGTGCCCTCCATCGTGGTTATGGGCACAAATCTGGCCGCTTTGTTAAGTCTATATTTTGCATACAGGTAGGTATGCATGCATCGTTGTAGTCACAAGCACGAGAGTGAAGCCCCGAGCACAAGTGTTCAGCCTATTAGGCTATATTTGTGCGATGGAAGGGAGTATTCTAGGCGGGGTGTTGGGAGTTGTGTAATAGGGGGGGGGGCGGGGGTATATAGGTTTGTCTGCATCGATTCGCTCATCTCTAGATAAGACGACTGGAATGAAAGAAATCTTTTCCCCCTAATTCAGAATGTCCAGCCAGTGATCCATTTATTCCCTACATGGTTTTTGAACATTGACAAGGGCTGAGCTCAACAATGTTCAGAAGTCCCAGGATAATGACTGGAGCATTGATTGTGCACACTGCTGCTTCATTCATTTGGGGAGCCCACACTGATTTGTTAGCAGTCCCCTATCCTGAAAAGACTGACTGCAGCTGCTCTGCTTCAGAAATCCCAAAGGCGGAGCACAGAGCTTCCCAATACAATAAAGGAATGCAACTCACCCAGGCCAACCTTCCACTATCTGCCTTCATCTTGTTGTTGTTGCAAATCACAAGTGATTGATTACACGCCTCCCTATTCTTGATGAATGGGAAGAGGGACACAATTCTTCTTCAGTCTTTGCTACATGGCCCTCGGCACTAGTGAGTAGTGGTAAATACAGGTCTATACACTTTTGTTATTACACACCAGATTGTGTGAAGAACAGAGGTCTTAACCTCAAACATGTTTGATTCATATTTATTACTAAATGAAGATGAATATGTGACTAAAGTATCTAAACTCCCAACTAAAACAGTGTTAAATCATTAGATAATCCCCCTTTTGACTTCTAAAACAGGATATACAGGTGCATATACTATGCCACCTGGAGCCATCCCAGAATGTTTCTTAGAGTGATAAGGGGTAAGCATAGAAAAATAAGGGAGATGTTAAGAAATCTGCAAAATCCTGATTATGTCTACAGCAGAATAAAGGATCAAATTAGCATAGGCTAATATTTTTTGTTTGTTTGTTAAACTACAGAATAATAAACACATTACACCTGATAATACTTGTGATCATGGCTGCCATCAGGGCAATATAGGTGGGCATGCTCATGGGGGTCCAACCAAATACTGCATCAGTGGTACCAATTACCATAGAAGTAAAATATTCAAATTTTATGTTCCCACAACTGTTATGACGAGCGCTCCGGTCTCTGCCTCTGGACCGGAGCGTCCGCCTCCCGTTGCAGCCCTGCGTGCCCCGGTCCTTCACCCTGACCGGGGGCGCAATGTTCTTGGCTCCTGCGGCGGGGATGCGGGTCGCGTGGCGGCTCGTCCCCGCACGCGATCCGCATCCCAGTCTCACTCACCTCTCCCCACTCCGGTGTACGCCGGCCATGTATCCCGGCACGCGCGCCCCTGCTCTCTAGGGTGCGCACGCCGGCTGCATTAAGTTTAAAGGGCCAGCGCACAAATGATTGGTGCCTGGCCCAAATGGTTAATTAAGGGCCCTATTATAAAAGTATCTTGCCCCTTCCTGCCTTTGCCGGATCTTTGTGCCCTAGTGCCTTTGAGAAAGCGTTCCATATTGTGTATATTGCCCTGCCTGTTGCCGAACCCGTTGCTACCGCCTACTCGCCTTTGAACCCTTGCCGCCTGCCCTGACCTCTGCTACATCCGACTACGCTCCTGCCTGCTCCCTGTGTACCACGCCATATCAGCTGCCAGAGAGGTCGAGTTGCTACTGGAGGATACGACCTGGTGTTTACCGCCGCAGCACCTGCCGGTTCGTGACAATAAGATCCGGCCATGGATCCCGCTGATGTACCCCTGCCAAGCCTAGCGGACCTGACCTCCATTGTGGCCCAGCAAGGTCAACAGCTGGCTCAGCTGACAGCAATGATACAGCAGCTTCTGCCTGCTCAGCAACAGCCAGTTACTCCGTCTGCATTGCTGCATCTCCTCCTCCTGCAGTTGCCACCGGTTCCAGAGTCCGTTTGTCCCTGCCTGACAAATATGACGGAGATCCGAAGCAGTGCCGTGGGTTCCTGTTGCAGTGCTCCCTCCACCTCGAGTTAAAGTCCGACCAGTTCCCGTCTGAGCGAGCCAAGGTAGGCTTCATCCTCAGCCTGCTGTCCGGGAAGGCCCTGGCCTGGGTTACACCTCTATGGGACCATGCTGATCCAGCCACCTCTTCCGTCCAGAACTTCTGCCAGGAGTTCCGGAGTGTTTTTGAGGAACCTGCCCGTGTTTCCTCCGCAGAGACTGCTTTATTGAACTTGACCCAAGGAAGTTCTACCGTGGGGGACTATGCCATTCAGTTCCACACCCTAGCTTCTGAACTGAACTGGAACAATGAAGCCATTTGTGCCTCTTTCAAGAAGGGACTTAACAGCGAGATTAAGGACGTTCTGGCTGCACGTGAGCTACCTTCCACCCTTAGTGACCTCATCTTGCTGGCCCTTAGGATAGACAAGCATTTCTCCGAGAGACATGAGGTTCTCCTCCTGGAAAAGGCTCGTCCTAGATGCCACCCTCGTCTGGCTCCTGTTTCTCTGCATCCACCTCAACCCATTACTGGTGGTGGAGGCCATACAGGTGGATTGGTCACGCCTGACTCCGCAAGAACGAAGCCATCACAGAGACGAGAACCTGTGTCTTTACTGTGCCAGTACCGAGCACTTCCTTAGAGACTGTCCTCTACGTCCACCGCATTCGGGAAACGCTCGCACCTAGTAAACGTGGGAGAGGCGTTGCTAGGTGTGGACTCTTCCTCTCCACGCCTCATCATGCCCGTGCAGTTGTCCCTCTCTTCCAAGTCCTCTTTCTCCGCTGCCGCCTTCTTGGATTCCGGTTCAGCCGGCAACTTCATCCACGCCTCCTTGGTAGACAAGTACCGTATTCCTATAGTCCGTTTATCCAAGCCGCTCTTCATCTCTACTGTTAACGGTGAGAGACTCTCTGCCACGGTGCAGTATCGCACCCAATCTCTGCAGATGGGCATTGGGATATTTCATACTGAGACTTTGGAGTTCCTTGTCCTTCAGTTCTGCTCTTCCGAACTCCTCCTGGGCCTGCCGTGGCTTCAACGTCATTCTCCAGTCCTGAATTGGTCCACCGGGGAGATCTTGCGTTGGGGTTCCTCCTGTTCTGATCGTTTTCTCAAGCCTATACTTGTCAAACGAAACCCACAAGTTTCTCCGCCTCATGGCCTGCCCGAGCCATACCACTCCTTTGCGGATGTCTTCTGCAAGAAACAAGCCGAGGTCCTTCCTCCTCACAGACCCTATGACTGTCCTATCGACCTCATACCCGGGTCTACTCCACCCCGGGGCAGAATTTATCCTCTCTCACCTCCCGAGACTCTTGCCATGTCCTACTATATACGAGAGAACCTACAGAGAGGTTTTAAGAGAAAGTCTTCTTCCCCTGCCGGAGCAGGATTCTTCTTTGTTACTAAAAAAGACAGTACCCTTTGGCCATGTATAGACTATCGGGGACTCAATAACATCACTATCAAGAACCTTTACCCTCATCCCCTGATTGCAGAACTCTTTGACCGTTTGCAAGGAGCCAAGGTTGGATCTCAGAGGGGCCTAAAACCTCATTCGGATACAAGAGTGTGATGAATGGAAGACTGCTTTCAAAACCCGAGACGGTCATTTTGAATATCTAGTCATGCCTTTTGGACTCTGTAATACACCAGCCGTCTTCCAGGAGTTCGTTAATGACATCTTCCTGGACCTTCTCTACACTTGTGTTGTTGTATATCTGGATGATATCCTTATTTTTTCATCTAATCTGGATCAACATCGAGTCCATGTCCGACAAGTTCTCACCCGACTCAGAAGTAACCGCCTCTACGCCAAAATTGAGAAATGTCTGTTTGAGCGTACCTCCTTGCCATTCCTGGGGTATGTCAATTCTGCCAAGGGTCTACAGATGGATTCTACCAAGCTTTCCGCAGTCCTGGACTGGCCTCGTCCTTCTGGCCTAAGGGCCATACAGCGATTTCTTGGATTCGCAAACTACTACAGACAGTTCATACCACATTTATCTACCCTTGTGACACCTATCGTGGCTTTGACCAAAAAGGGAGCTAACCCTAAGACTTGGCCCCCACAGGCTGAAGAGGCCTTTTGTGCTCTTAAATCAGTCTTTGCCTCTGCTCCAGTCCTGTCCAAGCCCGACCCCTCCAAACCTTTCTACATGGAGGTAGATGCCTCCACCGTGGGCGCCGGGGCTGTGCTCACGCAGAAGACTGAGAAGGGCAAGTCGGTTTCCTGTGTTTTTTTCTCTAAAACTTTCTCTCCCGCCGAGAGAAATTATTCCATAGGAGACAGAGAACTACTGGCCATTAAGTTGGCTTTGGAGGAATGGAGACACTTACTTAAAGGATCTCTACACCCCGTGAACATCTTTACGGACCATAAAAACCTTTCCTACCTCCAGTCGGCTCAGAGACTGAACCCCCGTCAAGCCCAATGGTCTCTATTTTTTGCCAGGTTTGATTTCCGGATCCATTTTCTACCCGCGAGCAAGAACATCAGAGCTGATGCACTTTCTCGCTCCTCAGATATTTCTGGAGAAGAGGTCAAGCCTCAGTACATCGTACCTCTTGAGCGGTTCGTCACCGTGGCTCCAGTGGACTTGTGAAGTCTCCCTCCAGGAAAGATCTTTGTTGCCCCTCGTCTCCATTTGAAAATACTTAAATGGGGACATTCATCCTTGGTTGCTGGCCATCCTGAAATCCGTAAGTCTACGCAGTTGATCTCCAGAAGATACTGGTGGCCTTCTATGGAAAAAGATGTGGCTGATTTCGTCCAGGCTTGCTCTGTATGTGCCCGAGACAAGACCCCCTCGACAAAAACCGGCAGGGTTGCTTCAACCCCTTCCAGTCCCTGAATCTCCCTGGTCCCATATCGCTATGGACTTTGTGACGGATCTGCCTCCATCCCACGATAGAACTGTTATCTGGGTGGTCGTGGACCGTTTTTCCAAAATGGCCCACTTCACTCCATTGCGCTCTCTACCTTCTGCACCATTGCTGGCTAAACTATTTCTACGCCACATTTTCCGTCTGCATGGACTGCCTTCTCACATAGTGTCCGACAGGGTGGTACAATTTGTTTCTAAATTTTGGAGGGCCCTCTGTGGACAACTAAGGATCAAGTTGGACTTTTCATCCTCCTATCATCCCCAGTCCAACGGCCAAGTAGAGAGGATTAACCAAATCCTGGGAGATTACCTCCATGGGGGAGGCCAAAGGGGGGGGGGGGTACTGTTATGACGAGCGCTCCGGTCTCTGCCTCTGGACCGGAGCGTCCGCCTCCCACTGCAGCCCTGTGCGCTCCGGTCCTTCACCCTGACCGGGGGCGCAATGTTCCTGGCTCCCGCGGTGGGGATGCGGGTCGCGTGGCGGCTCTTCCCCGCACGCGATCCGCATCCCAGTCTCACTCACCTCTCCCCACTCCGGTGTACGCCGGCCATGTATCCCGGCGTGCGCGCCCCTGCTCTCTAGGGCGCGCGTGCACCAGCTACATTAGTTTAATGGGCCAGCGCACCAATGATTGGTGCCTGGCCCAAATGGTTAATTAAGGGCCTTATTATAAAAGTATCCTGCCCCTTCCTGCCTTTCCGGATCTTTGTGCCCTAGTGCCTTTGAGAAAGCGTTCCATATTGTGTATATTGCCCTGCCTGTTGCCAAACCCGTTGCTACCACCTACTCGCCTTTGAACCCTTGCCGCCTGCCCTGACCTCTGCTACATCCGACTACGCTCCTGCCTTCTCCCTGTGTACCACGCCATATCAGCTGCCAGAGAGGTCGAGTTGCTACTGGAGGATACGACCTGGTGGTTACCGCCGCAGCAAGTCCATCCCGCTTTGCGGCGGGCTATGGTGAAAACCAGTAACCACTTAGAACTGGTCCTCTGGTACAACCCGCGTCATCGCCTCTCTGGTCCAGATGATCCACTACCAGTCCTGCAGGTTCGTTACAACAACCACCACTAAATCTAGGTCTATGCAAGGGATTCTGTCATAGACTATATTACATATACTATACATAGCCAGCTTTGATGTCCGTCATTGCCAGCAGGTGTCAACTGCTGATAGCAGTGGGTATCTGCTGGTTCTGATGCGGACTCGATACACGAGCCTGCGCCATATTTCCCTTACCCAACCAATGACGTACCAGTACGTCATAGGTCAGGAAGGGGTTTATGCACTGAGTATTTAACTCTGTGAATTTCATGCTGTAGATTTTATGCTGGGAATTTTATGCTGCATGTATCAGCTATTTTTTTTATATTGTTAACCCCTTAAGGACTCTGTTTTTGCACTTTCGTTTTTCATTTTTCCTCCTTACCATAATTCTTTAAATTTTGCACCTAAAAATCCATATGATGGCTTATTTTTTGCACCACCAATTCTACTTTGAAATGGCATCAGTAATTCTATCCAAAAATCTACAGAGAAATGGGAAAAAAATAATTGTGTGACAAAATTGAAGAAAAAACACCATTTTGTAATTTCGGGGCTTCTATTTCTACGCAGTACATTTTTCGGTAAAAATGACACCTTATCTTTAGTCTGTAGGTCCATACGATTAAAATGATACCCTACTTATATAGGTTTGATTTGTCGTACTTCTTAAAAAAAATCATAACTACATGCACGAAAATGAATACGTTTAAAATTGTCATCTTCTGACCCCTATAACTTTTTATTTATCCGCGTATGGGGCAGTATGAGGGCTAATTTTCTGTGCCATGATCTGAAGTTTTTGGTAGAACCATTTTTGTATTGATTTGAGTTCTTTGTCGCTTTTTATTCATTTTTTCATGATATAAAAAGTGAACACAAATATGCTATTTTGGACTTTGGAATATTTTTACGCAAATGTCCATGGGGTTTAATTAACAATATATTTTTATAATTTGGACATTTCTGCACGTGGTGATTTTTTAAATGGGAAAAGGGGGTGATTCAAACTTTTATTAGGGAAGGGGTTAAATGATATTTATTAACTTTTTTTTCACTTTTGTTTTGCAATGTTATAGCCCCCATAGGGGGCTATAACGCTGCACACACTGATCTTTTACATTGATCATTGTGATCCCATAGGATAACATTGATCAATGATTCTGCCGCTTGACTGCTCATGCCTGGATATCAGGCACTGATCAGTCATTCGGCAATCAGATACACAGGAGGAAGGTAGGGGCCCTCCTTGTGTGCTCCAGCTGATCAGGACTCCGTGATTTCGCTGCGACAGTCTCGAACAGCCCACTGAGCCAGCCGGGAGTACGCCCTGAGTCCTTAAGAGGTTAAAATCTGCAGCATGAAATCTGCAGTGGAATATACAGTATGTGTGAATGTCCCCTTAAATCCCCTTCTGTTTCTCATAAATATTGACTCCTATAACTACTACAAAACCTGGGGACAATGTGGATGTAACACACACAAGGGGAATTTCCTAAGGATTTAAGTTTATACAATAATGCATAAAATAGGCCCATTATGATACCTTAAAAATTGCAATAGAATGCAGGGCTCCACAGATTTTGGAGTCCACAGTACATTGAGTAATGGGAAAATCTCTCTAAAGGGAAACTCTAAGTACTTTTTGCATAAAACTACCATCAATACATACTAATCATAGGATGTTTATTATGTTTCTCTGAAAGCAGCCCGACCAATAAATGAGCAAAATATAAAGTTTAAAAAAGTAGGGCGCTGTATTAATAAGCTGCAACTACTTATGTGGGTGGTGCCATGTCTTCCAAGGTATGATTGACATGCCGGTAAGCATTTGATGTCATCTGCTCTCCTGTTCAGTATATATGTAAGACAGCTTTATTCTACGATGACAGACATAGGGGCAGAGGATAACATCAATCCCGGTTGGCATGTCAATTATAGGGGTGATTGCAGACCATGAGTATTAAACTTCATTTAATTTTATATTTTTATCAATTAAGTACCTTTCAAGATTTTCAAATAGAAGTAATGTACAAATCTGTTTAACTTTTTGGCAACAGTTTTCCACCTGAGTACCCCTTTAACCTCTTCAGGACATAGGGCGTATGGATACGCCCTGCATCCCGAGTACTTAACCCCTTAAGGACTCAGCCCATTTTGGCCTTAAGGACTCAGACAATTTAATTTTTACGTTTTCATTTATTCCTCCTCGCCTTCTAAAAATCATAACTCTTTTATATTTTCATCCACAGACTAGTATGAGGGCTTGTTTTTTGCGCGACCAGTTGTCCTTTGTAATGACATCACTCATTATATCATAAAATGTATGGCGCAACCAAAAAACACTATTATTGTGGGGAAATTAAAACGAAAAACGCAATTTTGCTAATTTTGGAAGGTTTTGTTTTCACGCCGTACAATTTCTGGTAAAAATGACATGTGTTCTTTATTCTGAGGGTCAATACGATTAAAATGATACCCATTATTATATACTTTTATATTATTGTTGCGCTTAAAAAAAATCACAAACTTTTTAACCAAATTAGTACGTTTATAATCCCTTTATTTTGATGACCTATAACTTTTTTATTTTTCCGTATAAGCGGCGGTATGGGGGCTCATTTTTTGCGCCATGATCTGTACTTTTTTTTGATACCACATTTATATATAAAAAACTTTTAATACATTTTTTATAATTTTTTTTTAATAAAATGTATTAAAAAAGTAGGAATTTTGGACTTTTTTAATTTTTTTTCGTTCACGCCGTTCACCGTACGGGATCATTAACATTTTATTTTAATAGTTCGGACATTTACACACGCGGCGATACCAAATATGTCTATAAAAAATGTTTTTTACGCTTTTTGGGGGTAAAATAGGAAAAAACGGACGTTTTACTTTTTTATTGGGGGAGGGGATTTTTCACTTTTTTTTTACTTTTACATTTTTTTACATTTTTTTTTACACTTGAATAGTCCCCATAGGGGACTATTCATAGCAATACCATGATTGCTAATACTGATCTGTTCTATGTATAGGACATAGAACAGATCAGTATTATCGGTCATCTCCTGCTCTGGTCTGCTCGATCACAGACCAGAGCAGGAGACGCCGGGAGCCGCACGGAGGAAGGTGAGGGGACCTCCGTGCGGCGTTATGAATGATCGGATCCCCGCAGCAGCGCTGCGGGCGATCCGATCGTTCATTTTAATCGCGAACTCCCGCAGATGCCGGGATCTGTATTGATCCCGGCACCTGAGGGGTTAATGGCGGACTCCCGCGAGATCGCGGGCGTCGGCCATTGCCGGCGGGTCCCTGGCTGCGATCAGCAGCCGGGATCAGCCGCGCATGACACGGGCATCGCTCCGATGCCCGCGGTTATGCTTAGGACGTAAATGTACGTCCTGGTGCGTTAAGTACCACCTCACCAGGACGTACATTTACGTCCTGCGTCCTTAAGGGGTTAAGGACCAAGGGCGTATCCATACGCCCGTGGGAATTCCGGCCCCCACCGCTAGCCGGTTGGGGACCGGAGCCGGATGCCTGCTGAAATCGTTCAGCAGGCATCTCGGCATATCGCCCAGGGGGGTCAATTCAGTCCAGCGATCTGCGGCGATTCCGGGTCAATCGGGTCTCCAGTGACCCGGTGACCCGGAATTACTGGCTGTTTGGGGCCGTCTCTGACGGCCCCGAACAGCCAGAGCCTGCAGGGGTGAGGTGGCACTGGTGCCACCTCACGATCGCCCTGATTCGTCGGCCGGATTACCGGCCGACCAATCAGGGCGCCTGCTGCGGGTGTCACTCCCGCACCCGCTCCGCTCCTCTTCCGGAGGACGTGAGCGGGTGCGGGACGTGCACCCCGGGTGCTGGGGACCCCGATCCCCGGCGTCAATGTTGGGATTGGGGCCCCAGGAGCAGCGGCGGGACTGACTCTCCGGCGCTGGATCATTGGAGGTGAGTGACAGCCTCCTGCTGTTGCTTAGCAACAGCTCCCAGCATGCAAAAAGGGCATGCTGGGAGCTGTAGTTATGCAACAGCAGGAGGCAGACAACCACAACTCCCAGCATTCCCTTATGGGCATGCTGGGACTTATGGTTTTGCAACAGCTGGAGGCACATGTTTTCTATGGAAAAGTGTACCTTCAGCTGTTGTATAACTACAACTCCCAGCTTGCACAAACAGCTAAAGTGCATGCTGGGAGTGGTAGTGGTGCATCTGCTGGTTGCATAACTACAACTCCCAGCATGCCCGTTGGCTGTCGGTGACTGCTGAGAGTTGTAGTTTTGCAACAGCTGAAGGCACACTGGTTGTGAAACTCAGAGGTTTTTTTACCTAACTCAGTGTTTCACGACCGGTGTGCCTTCAGCTGTTGCAAACTACAACTCAGCAGTCACCGTACACCATGCACCGTACATGCTGGGAGTTGTAGTTTTGAAACAGCTGGAGGAACACTGGTTGTGAAACACTGAGTTGGGTCACAAACTCAGTGATACATAACCAGTGTACCTACAGTTGTTGCAAAACTACAACTCTCAGCAGTCACCGACAGCCAACGGGCATGCTGGGAGTTGTAGTTTTGCAACAGCTGGATGTCCCCCCCCCCCCCAATGTGAACGTACAGGGTACACTCACATGGGCGGAGGATTACAGTAAGTATCTGGCTGCAAGTTTGAGCTGCCGCAAACTTTCTGCTGCAACTCAAACTGCCAGCGAGAAACTACTGTGAACCCCCGCCCGTGCGACTGTACCCTAAAAACACTACACTACACTAACACAAAAAATAAAATGTAAAAAACACTACATATACACATACCCCTATACAACCCCCCTCCCCTCCCCAATAAAAATGAAAAACGTCTGGTACGCCACTGTTTCCAGAACGGAGCCTCCAGCTGTTGCAAAACAACTCCCAGTATTGTCGGACAGCCGTTGACTGTCCAGGCATGCTGGGAGTTTTGCAACAGCTGGAGGCACCCTGTTTGGGAGTCACTGGCGTAGAATTCCCCTATGTCCACCCCTATGCAAGTCCCTAATTTAGGCCTCAAATGTGCATGGCGCTCTCACTTTGGAGCCCTGTCGTATTTCAAGGCAACAGTTTAGGGTCACATATGGGGTATCGCCGTACTCGGGAGAAATTGTGTTACAAATTTTGGGGGGTATTTTCTGCTTTTACCCTTTTTAAAAATGTAAAATTTTTGGGAAAACAAGCATTTTAGGTAAAAAAACATTTTTTTTTACATATGCAAAAGTCGTGAAACACCTGTGGGGTATAAAGGTTCACTTAACCCCTTGTTACGTTCCCCGAGGGGTCTAGTTTCCAAAATGGTATGCCATGTGGGTTTTTTTTTTTGCTGTCCTGGCACCATAGGGGCTTCCTAAATGCGGCATGCCCCAGAGAAAAATTTGCTTTCAAAAAGCCAAATATGACTCCTTCTCTTCCGAGACCTGTAGTGCGCCAGCAGAGCACTTTTCACCCCCATATGGGGTGTTTTCTGAATAAGGAGAAATTGGGCTTCAAATTTTTAGGGGTATTTTCTGCTATTACCCTTTTTAAAAATTAAAAAATTTTGGGAAAACAAGCATTTTAGTAAAAAAAAAAAAAAAATTTTGACATTTGCAAAAGTCGTGAAACACCTGTGGGGTATTAAGGTTCACTTTATCCCATGTTACATTCCCCGAGGGGTCTAGTTTCCAAAATGGTATGCCATGTGTTTTTTTTTTTTGCTGTTCTGGCACCATAAGGGCTTCCTAAATGCAACGTGCCCCCCAAAAACCATTTCAGAAAAACATACTCTCCAAAATCCCCTTGTCGCTCCTTCGCTTCTGAGCCCTCTACTGTGCCCGCCGAACACTTTACATAGACATATGAGGTATGTGCTTACTCGAGAGAAATTGGGCTACAAATACAAGTAAAAATTTTGTCCTTTTACCCCTTGTAAAAATAAAAAAATTGGGTCTACAAGAACATGCGAGTGTAAAAAATGAAGATTGTGAATTTTCTCCTTCACTTTGCTGCTATTCGTGTGAAACACCTAAAGGGTTAAAACACTTACTGAATGTCATTTTGAATACTTTGGGGGGTGTAGTTTTTATAATGGGGTCATTTATGGGGTATTTCTAATATGAAGACCCTTCAAATCCACTTCAAACCTGAACTGGTCCCTGAAAAATACTGAGTTTGAAAATTTTGTGAAAAATCGGAAAATTGCTGCTGACCGTTGAAGCCCTCTGGTGTCTTCCAAAAGTAAAAACTCATAAATTTTATGATGCAAACATAAAGTAGACATATTGTATATGTGAAAAAAATAAAAAAAAATATTTGGAATATCCATTTTCCTTACAAGCAGAGAGCTTCAAAGTTAGAAAAATGCAAAATTTTCAAATTTTTCATCAAATTTACGGATTTTTCACCAAGAAAGGATGCAAGTATCGACAAAAATTTACCACTATGTTAAAGTAGAATATGTCACGAAAAAACAATCTCGGAATCAGAATGATAACTAAAAGCATTCCAGAGTTATTAATGTTTAAAGTGACAGTGGTCAGATGTGCAAAAAACGCTCCGGTCCTTAAGGCCAAAATGGGCTCCGTCCTGAAGGGGTTAAAGAGCTGGTATGTATTTCTGACAGTTCTATGCCAAAAATCTTATTGTCAAGTTCCCTTTAGGAAACCTATAAAATGCCTATTAATTGACATACTTATTGCAAGTTTACAAAGGATAAACTAACCTGCTATTTTCAAAGTTTTAAATAAATATAAGGTGTCCATATTATGACACTTACACTATGATCCCATGCATTACATGAGACAGTGGAGATGCAGGATTATTGATTGATTAGCTCTGCTAAGCTGTGGTAGTGACAGAGAAAAACTGTTGTAAAGAAAGAGATTGCAATGGATCATTAGTTTTGATGCATTACATTCTCAGGGATTGGATTTTGATAATGATTTATCTGCTGTCATTTAAAATTAATGAGCTTTGAGGAGCCTGACATTCTGTTTTGTTCATTCATGTTTTCTGTATCCACTCCATGTAGTTTTATACAGTGTTAATAAAAAGTACTTTATATATATTTTTTTATTTTATTTACTTATTTTTAAACTACAAGCGGTTGAATTTTTCAATTCTTATGAATTTGGTGACATGAAACATGTGGTGTAAATATTAGGATCAGAGGCATATAATACTAAACTGTTAGTAATAAATTATCACTTATAAACACAAATGAGTCACAGTCTTGTAGTTCTGGTTTGAGGGTAGATCAATATGTATAATGTGTTTTATAATTAGCTGATTCCATGATTCCAAATTGTAAATGAGAATTTTATATTTATGCTCCATTGATTCTACTGGGCTGCAGTACTTTCATGGAGACATGGAATCTTATTATAACAAATACACTCATTATGGCCAATTGTTATGGTCCCTTGGGTTATATCTAGAGATGAGCGAATTTTAGAAAAATTAGATTCGGCCGATTCGCTGAATTTTCCCCCAAAATTTGGTTTGATCTGAATTTATTTGCGGCAAATCATTATTAAAAACAGCTTTTTCCGGGCTAAGAGCCTCAACAGGGGTGTAGAACACTTTGCCTTGCTGTAACACGCATAGGGTGTGTGCTGGGTTAGTGAAATAATACTGTTATTCAGTATGACATGCAGATTCTTTTGGAAATGTCCTTCATGTCATGAGAATGTAGTGACAAGAGTAACCTTCCACTCTGGATTTCTTACCTGGCTTTTATGTATGGCAATTATTTTATATTAAATATTATTAAACAATTTACAAGTTACTTTTCATAAATTATAAAACATCTTTAAATAAAGTCTGCAAACTGCAAAACTTCGCAAAAACTGAAGCCTGAATGAGACACAATAAAATGTTTTGGACACTTTCACATTATAAACACTTTAATTAAATAATTTTTAATGGCTATGGACACCTATGATGTTTTTGTAAGAATTTCTTCAAATTAATGTCACTTCTACAGCACTCTTCATATCCAAGCTATCCCACGAGTCTCCCACATTCACACTCCAATCCAGACAGCTGTGTAGCTTTTTATTTATATAAATAAGTGTTTATTTATATATAGCCTATTAGAATATTAAATTATGATTATTTATTAAATTTACGAGTCACTTTTCATAAATTATAAAACATCTTTCAACAAGTCTGCAAACTACAAAGCTCTTATAACAGCGATCAGATAAGTGCTAAACATTGTTACATGATGTGCATTATAGACAGAGCTGTAGCTAGCTCTTTTTGCTCCTGAGGCAAGAACAGAAAATTGTGCTCTCCCCCCCACCTTGGACACCATTACCGAATACATTTTTAAATGTCTTTCTTATGTAGATTACAGTATGGTTTTATGCAGTGTCTCACAAATAACATATTCCCAGATCCAAGTCATTCTCTTTTTTTTCATCCCCATCTGGCACAGGACATCATGTTACATAGTTACATAGTTAGTATGGTTGAAAAAAGACATACGTCCATCAAGTCCAACCAGGGAATTGAAGGGAAGGGTGTAAGGGGATAAGGGACAGGGATGTAGTTTTATAATTCTGCATAAGCATTAATGTTATTTTGTTCCAGGAATGTATCTAACCCTGTTTTAAAGCTGTTAATTGTTCCTGCTGTGACCAGTTCCTGAGGTAGACCGTTCCATAAATTCAAAGTCCTCATGGTAAAGAAGGCGTGTCGCCCCTTTAGACTAAACCTTTTCTTCTCCAGACGGAGGGAGTGCCCCCTTGTCCTTTGGGGGGGTTTAACCTGGAACAGTTTTTTCTCCATATTTTTTGTATGGGCCATTTATATACTTTTATATACGTTTATCATATCCCCCCTTAAACGTCTCTTCTCAAGACTAAACAATTGTAACTCCTTTAATCGCTCCTCATAGCTAAGATGTTCCATGCCCCATATTAGTTTAGTTGCTCGTCTCTGCACCCTTTCCAACTCCGCAGTGTCCCTTTTATGAACAGGCGACCAAAACTGAACAGCATATTCCAGGTGAGGCCGTACCAATGCTTTATAAAGGGGGAGTATTATGTCCCTGTCCCTCGAGTCCATGCCTCTTTTTATACATGACAATATCCTGCCAGCTTTGAAAGCAGCAGCCTGACATTGCATGCTATTCTGTAGTCTGTGATCTACAAGTACACCCAGATCCTTCTCTACCAGTGACTCTGCCAGTTTTATCCCCCCTAAGACATACGACGCATGCAGGTTATTAGTACCCAGATGCATAACTTTACATTTATCCACATTGAACCTCATTTGCCAAGTGGATGCCCAGACACTTAGTCTATCCAAGTCATCTTGTAACTTATGCACATCCTCTATAGACTGTACCGTGCTACAAAGCTTGGTGTCATCTGCAAAGATAGAAACAGAGCTGTTAATACCATCCTCTATATCATTGATAAATAAATTAAACAGCAGCGGGCCCAGTACTGAACCTTGGGGTACACCACTAATAACCGGGGATCAATCAGAGTACGAATCATTCGCCACCACTCTCTGGGTACGATCCATGAGCCAGTGTTCAATCCAGTTACAAACTAAAGTTTCCAAGCCCAAGGACCTTAACTTACCTGTCAGACGTCTGTGAGGGACAGTATCAAACGCTTTGGCAAAATCCAGAAACACTATATCCACAGCCATTCCTCTGTCAAGGCTTCTACTCACCTCTTCATAAAAGCAAATTAGATTGGTTTGACAACTTCTATCCTTAGTAAACCCATGCTGGCTATCACTTATAATACTATTATCCCCTATGTATTTGTTACGCCGAGCGCTCCGGGTCCCCGCTCCTCCCCGGAGCGCTCGCTTCACTCTCCCCGCGGCAGCGCTCCGGTCACGTCCTCTGACCCGGGGCGCTGCGATTCCGCTGCCAGCCGGGATGCGATTCGCGATGCGGGTAGCGCCCGCTCGCGATGCGCACCCCGGCTCCCCTACCTGACTCGCTCTCCGTCTGTTCTGTCCCGGCGCGCGCGGCCCCGCTCCCTAGGGCGCGCGCGCGCCGGGTCTCTGCGATTTAAAGGGCCACTGCGCCGCTGATTGGCGCAGTGGTTCCAATTAGTGTGTTCACCTGTGCACTTCCCTATATCACCTCACTTCCCCTGCACTCCCTTGCCGGATCTTGTTGCCTTAGTGCCAGTGAAAGCGTTCCTTGTGTGTTCCTTGCCTGTGTTTCCAGACCTTCTGCCGTTGCCCCTGACTACGATCCTTGCTGCCTGCCCCGACCTTCTGCTACGTCCGACCTTGCTTCTGTCTACTCCCTTGTACCGCGCCTATCTTCAGCAGCCAGAGAGGTGAGCCGTTGCTAGTGGATACGACCTGGTCACTACCGCCGCAGCAAGACCATCCCGCTTTGCGGCGGGCTCTGGTGAAAACCAGTAGTGGCTTAGAACCGGTCCACTAGCACGGTCCACGCCAATCCCTCTCTGGCACAGAGGATCCACTACCTGCCAGCCGGCATCGTGACAGTAGATCCGGCCATGGATCCCGCTGAAGTTCCTCTGCCAGTTGTCGCTGACCTCACCACGGTGGTCGCCCAGCAGTCACAACAGATAGCGCAACAAGGCCAACAGCTGTCTCAACTGACCGTTATGCTACAACAGTTACTACCACAGCTTCAGCAGTCATCTCCTCCGCCAGCTCCTGCACCTCCTCCGCAGCGAGTGGCCGCTCCAGGGATACGCTTATCCTTGCCGGATAAATTTGATGGGGACTCTAAGTTTTGCCGTGGCTTTCTTTCCCAATGTTCCCTGCATCTGGAGATGATGTCGGACCTGTTTCCCACTGAAAGGTCTAAGGTGGCTTTCGTAGTCAGCCTTCTGTCCGGAAAAGCCATGTCATGGGCCACACCGCTCTGGGACCGCAATGACCCCGTCACTGCCTCTGTACACTCCTTCTTCTCGGAAATCCGAAGTGTCTTTGAGGAACCTGCCCGAGCCTCTTCTGCTGAGACTGCCCTGTTGAACCTGGTCCAGGGTAATTCTTCCGTTGGCGAGTATGCCGTACAATTCCGTACTCTTGCTTCAGAATTGTCCTGGAATAATGAGGCCCTCTGCGCGACCTTCAAAAAAGGCCTATCCAGCAACATTAAAGATGTTCTGGCCGCACGAGAAATTCCTGCTAATCTACATGAACTTATTCACCTAGCCACTCGCATTGACATGCGTTTTTCCGAAAGGCGTCAGGAACTCCGCCAAGATATGGACTCTGTTCGCACGAGGCGTTTCTTCTCCTCGGCTCCTCTCTCCTCTGATCCCCTGCAATCTGTTCCTGTGCCTCCCGCCGTGGAGGCTATGCAGGTCGACCGGTCTCGCCTGACACCTCAAGAGAGGACACGACGCCGTATGGAGAACCTCTGCCTGTACTGTGCTAGTACCGAACACTTCCTGAGAGATTGTCCTATCCGTCCTCCCCGCCTGGAAAGACGTACGCTGACTCCGCACAAAGGTGAGACAGTCCTTGATGTCTACTCTGCTTCTCCACGTCTTACTGTGCCTGTGCGGATGTCTGCCTCTGCCTTCTCCTTCTCTACAGTGGCCTTCTTGGACTCTGGATCTGCAGGAAATTTTATTTTGGCCTCTCTCGTCAACAAGTTCAACATCCCGGTGACCAGTCTCGCCAGACCCCTCTACATCAATTGTGTAAATAATGAAAGATTGGACTGTACCATACGTTTCCGCACGGAGCCCCTTCTTATGAGCATCGGATCTCATCATGAGAGGATTGAACTTTTGGTCCTCCCCAATTGCACCTCGGAAATTCTCCTTGGACTTCCCTGGCTTCAACTTCATTCCCCTACCCTGGATTGGTCCACTGGGGAGATCAAGTGTTGGGGGTCCTCTTGTTCCAAGAACTGTCTAAAACCGGTTCCCAGTAACCCTTGCCGTAACTCTGTGGTTCCTCCAGTAACCGGTCTCCCTAAGGCCTATATGGACTTCGCGGATGTTTTCTGCAAAAAACAAGCTGAGACTCTACCTCCTCACAGGCCTTATGATTGCCCTATCGACCTCCTCCCGGGCACTACTCCACCCCGGGGCAGAATTTATCCTCTCTCTGCCCCAGAGACTCTTGCCATGTCCGAATACGTCCAGGAGAATCTAAAAAAGGGCTTTATCCGTAAATCCTCCTCTCCTGCCGGAGCCGGATTTTTCTTTGTGTCCAAAAAAGATGGCTCCCTACGTCCGTGCATTGACTACCGCGGTCTTAATAAAATCACGGTTAAGAACCGCTACCCCTTACCCCTCATCTCTGAACTCTTTGATCGCCTCCAAGGTGCCCACATCTTCACTAAATTGGACTTAAGAGGCGCCTATAACCTCATCCGCATCAGAGAGGGGGACGAGTGGAAAACGGCATTTAACACCAGAGATGGACACTTTGAGTATCTGGTCATGCCCTTTGGACTGTGCAACGCCCCTGCCGTCTTCCAAGACTTTGTCAATGAAATTTTTCGTGATCTGTTATACTCCTGTGTTGTTGTATATCTGGACGATATCCTAATTTTTTCTGCCAATCTAGAAGAACACCGCCAGCATGTCCGTATGGTTCTTCAGAGACTTCGTGACAACCAACTCTATGCCAAAATTGAGAAATGTCTGTTTGAATGCCAATCTCTTCCTTTTCTAGGATATTTGGTCTCTGGCCAGGGACTACAGATGGATCCAGACAAACTCTCTGCCGTCTTAGATTGGCCACGCCCCTCCGGACTCCGTGCTATCCAACGCTTTTTGGGGTTCGCCAATTATTACAGGCAATTTATTCCACATTTTTCTACCATTGTGGCTCCTATCGTGGCTTTAACCAAAAAAAATGCTGATCCCAAGTCCTGGCCTCCTCAAGCAGAAGACGCCTTTAAACGACTCAAGTCTGCCTTTTCTTCGGCTCCCGTCCTCTCCAGACCTGACCCTTCCAAACCCTTCCTATTGGAGGTTGATGCCTCCTCTGTGGGAGCTGGAGCTGTTCTTCTACAAAAAAATTCTTCCGGGCATGCTGTCACTTGTGGTTTTTTCTCTAGGACCTTCTCTCCAGCGGAGAGGAACTACTCCATCGGGGATCGAGAGCTTCTAGCCATTAAATTAGCACTTGAGGAATGGAGGCATCTGCTGGAGGGATCAAGTTCTCCTGTTATTATCTACACCGACCACAAGAACCTCTCCTACCTCCAGTCTGCCCAACGGCTGAATCCTCGCCAGGCCCGGTGGTCTCTGTTCTTTGCCCGATTTAATTTTGAGATTCACTTTCGTCCTGCCGATAAGAACATTAGGGCCGATGCTCTCTCTCGTTCCTCGGATGCCTCAGAAGTTGAACTCTCTCCGCAACACATCATTCCACCTGACTGCCTGATCTCCACTTCTCCTGCCTCCATCAGGCAGACTCCTCCAGGAAAGACCTTTGTTTCTCCTCGCCAACGCCTCGGAATCCTCAAATGGGGTCACTCCTCCCATCTCGCAGGTCATGCGGGTATCAAGAAATCTGTGCAACTCATCTCCCGCTTCTATTGGTGGCCGACTCTGGAGACGGATGTTGTGGACTTTGTGCGAGCCTGCACTATCTGTGCCCGGGATAAGACTCCTCGCCAGAAGCCCGCTGGTTTTCTTCATCCTCTGCCTGTCCCCGAACAGCCTTGGTCTCTGATTGGTATGGATTTTATTACTGATTTACCCCCTTCCCGTGGCAACACTGTTATTTGGGTGGTCGTTGATCGATTCTCCAAAATGGCACATTTCATCCCTCTTCCTGGTCTTCCTTCTGCGCCTCAGTTGGCTAAACAATTTTTTGTACACATTTTTCGTCTTCACGGGTTGCCTACGCAGATTGTCTCGGATAGAGGCGTCCAATTCGTGTCTAAATTCTGGAGGGCTCTCTGTAAACAACTCAAGATTAAATTAAATTTTTCTTCTGCATATCATCCCCAGTCCAATGGACAAGTAGAAAGGATTAACCAGATCTTGGGTGATTATTTGCGACATTTTGTTTCCTCCCGCCAGGATGACTGGGCAGATCTCCTCCCATGGGCCGAATTCTCGTATAACTTCAGGGTCTCTGAGTCTTCCTCCAAATCCCCATTTTTCGTGGTGTACGGCCGTCACCCTCTTCCCCCCCTCCCTACTCCCTTGCCCTCTGGTCTGCCCGCTGTGGATGAAATTTCTCGTGACCTTTCCATCATATGGAGAGAGACCCAAAAATCTCTCTTACAGGCTTCATCACGCATGAAGAAGTTCGCGGATAAGAAAAGAAGAGCTCCCCCCGTTTTTTCCCCTGGAGACAAGGTATGGCTCTCCGCTAAATATGTCCGCTTCCGTGTCCCTAGCTACAAGTTGGGACCACGCTATCTTGGTCCTTTCAAAATTTTGTGTCAAATTAATCCTGTCTCTTATAAACTTCTTCTTCCTCCCTCTCTTCGTATCCCTAATGCCTTTCACGTCTCTCTTCTCAAACCACTCATCCTCAACCGTTTTTCTCCCAAATCTGTTCCTCCCACTCCTGTTTCCGGCTCCTCGGACATCTTCTCGGTCAAAGAAATTTTAGCTGCCAAAAAGGTCAGAGGGAAAATTTTTTTTTTAGTGGACTGGGAGGGTTGTGGTCCTGAAGAGAGATCCTGGGAACCTGAGGACAACATCCTAGACAAAAGTCTGCTCCTCAGGTTCTCAGGCTCTAAGAAGAGGGGGAGACCCAAGGGGGGGGTACTGTTACGCCGAGCGCTCCGGGTCCCCGCTCCTCCCCGGAGCGCTCGCTTCACTCTCCCCGCGGCAGCGCTCCGGTCACGTCCTCTGACCCGGGGCGCTGCGATTCCGCTGCCAGCCGGGATGCGATTCGCGATGCGGGTAGCGCCCGCTCGCGATGCGCACCCCGGCTCCCCTACCTGACTCGCTCTCCGTCTGTTCTGTCCCGGCGCGCGCGGCCCCGCTCCCTAGGGCGCGCGCGCGCCGGGTCTCTGCGATTTAAAGGGCCACTGCGCCGCTGATTGGCGCAGTGGTTCCAATTAGTGTGTTCACCTGTGCACTTCCCTATATCACCTCACTTCCCCTGCACTCCCTTGCCGGATCTTGTTGCCTTAGTGCCAGTGAAAGCGTTCCTTGTGTGTTCCTTGCCTGTGTTTCCAGACCTTCTGCCGTTGCCCCTGACTACGATCCTTGCTGCCTGCCCCGACCTTCTGCTACGTCCGACCTTGCTTCTGTCTACTCCCTTGTACCGCGCCTATCTTCAGCAGCCAGAGAGGTGAGCCGTTGCTAGTGGATACGACCTGGTCACTACCGCCGCAGCAAGACCATCCCGCTTTGCGGCGGGCTCTGGTGAAAACCAGTAGTGGCTTAGAACCGGTCCACTAGCACGGTCCACGCCAATCCCTCTCTGGCACAGAGGATCCACTACCTGCCAGCCGGCATCGTGACAGTATTCCTGTATGTAATCCCTTATAAGTCCTTCAAACAATTTACCCACAATGCACGTTAGACTTACCGGTCTATAATTGCCTGGCGAAGACCTAGAGCCCATCTTGAATATTGGCACCACATTCGCCTTGCGCCAGTCCCCTGGCACAATACCAGACACCAGAGAATCTCTAAATATCATGAACAAGGGTACAGATATTACTGAACTTACCTCTCTAAGAACTCTTGGGTGTAGTCCATCAGGCCCTGGAGATTTGGTTACATTTACTTTACTTAACTTACCTTGTACCATCTCTACATTAAGCCAGTTCAGTACATTATATGATGCGTTACCAGCACTGACCTGGCCAATGTCAGCTCCTTTTTCCATAGTGTATATAGAACTAAAGAACCCATTCAGTAGCTCCGCCTTCTCTTGATCGCCCGTGACAACCTCCCCATTAGCATTATTAAGGGGTCCTACATGCTCTGTCCTTGTTTTTTTTGTATTTATATATCTAAAAAAATATTTAGGATTAGTTTTGCTTTCTTTGGCCACCTGTCTCTCATTTTGAATTTTTGCTGTTTTTATTACATTTTTACAGATTTTATTAAGCTCCTTGTACTGTTTAAATGTTATAGCTGACCCATCAGATTTGAATTTTTTGAATGCTATTTTTTGTTGTTTATTGCTCTTTTAACCTCATTTGTCAGCCATGTAGGATTGAGTTTTAATCGTTTATATTTGTTCCCCTTTGGTATATATTTAGCTGTATAGTTATTTAGAGTTGATTTAAAGATGTCCCATTTACCTTCTGTATCAGTATTTGAGAACACCTCCCCCCAGTCTATGTCCTGTAGTGCAGCTCTCAGCCCAGGGAAATTTGCCTTTTTAAAGTTATATATTTTTGCTTTCCCCGTCTGTCTTTGTTTTCTACATTTTAAGTCAAAAGTAACTATATTGTGGTCGCTATTACCAAGGTTTTCCCGCACAGTTACATTACCAATCAGATCTGCGTTGTGTGAAATGATCAGATCAAACAAGGCATCACTTCTTGTTGGGTCCTCCACAAACTGGCTCATAAAATTATCCTGCAATAAATTTAGGAATTTTCTCCCCTTTGTAGTTTTAGCCAGCCCCCGGCCCCAATCTATATCTGGATAGTTAAAATCTCCCATTATTACCACTGTACCTGCCCGGGCGGCCCTCTATATTTGTTTATACAGCCGACTTTCTATCTCTTCAGTGATATTAGGGGGTCTGTAGATTATACCAAATATTATTTTTTCAGTATTTCCCTCCTTTTGTAATTCTACCCACAGTGATTCCACCTCCTCAGAATCATCACACACTATGGCATCGTTCACACTGACTTTCATAACACTTCTTACATACAGACAGACTCCACCACCTTTTCTGTTCATTCTATCCTTGCGAAACAATGTAAATCCCTGCAGATTAACGACCCAGTCATGCGAGGAGTCCAGCCATGTCTCAGTGACCCCAACTATATCAATATGTTCGTCCAGTATCAAGGCCTCAAGCTCCCCCATTTTATTTGCTAGGCTTCTGGCATTTGTGAACATACACTTTACATTTACAAGTTTTACACATATAGTCTCACTAATGGGATTTTCAGAGTTATTGGGGTTAATGTTATTATTTGAGTTATAAGGGTTAATTATACTATTTAAGTTATTGGGGCTAATGGGATTTTTTGAGTTATTGGGTCTAACGTTATTATTTAAGTTATTGGGGCTAATGAGAATTTTTGCGTTATTGCGTCTAACGTTGTTATTTAAGTTATTGGGGCTAATGATATTTTTTGAATTAATGGGGCTAATTGTAGTTATTGAGTTATTGGGGCTAATGGAATTTTTTGAATTATTGGGATTACAATTTTTTGGGCTACATTTATTTTTACAGCTGGTTTGTAACGCATGGATCTCCTTATCCACTGCTCTTAACCTCCCCCCACAGGACTTCTCTCCACCCACCATCATGTCCTGACCCCTCTCTAACCTATCCATCCCACTGTCTGCTTTCTTTGCTTTATTATCCTCCCCCCACTCACCTAGTTTAAATACTCTGCCACCCCTTCCAGGATTCTCTCCCCCAGCACAGCGGACCCCCTTCCATTCAGGTGCAAATTATCCGTAGAATAGAGTTTGTACCCCAATGAAAAGTCAGCCCAGTGCTCTAAAAACCCAAACCCTTCCCCCTCACACCACGACTTAAGCCATGCATTTAACTCCCTAAGCTCCCGCTGTCTTTCCTGCGATGAGCATGGCACAGGAAGTATTATAGAGAACACAACCTTAGAGGTCCGTCCCTTCAGCTTGGCACCTAGTTCCTTGTAATTATTCTTCAAGGACCTCCACCTACCATGTATTCTGTCATTGGTTCCCACATGGACCACGACAGCTGGGTCATCCCCAGCCCCCCCTAGTAATTTGTCCACCCTTTCCACCACATGCCGAACCCTAGCACCAGGGAGACAGCAAACCATTCGGTAGAAGTGGTCTTGGCGACAAATTATTCTATCCGTCTTCCTGATTATAGAATCCCCTACCACAACTAACTGTCTTGGCCTACCTGCGTTACCATCCCCCACACTACTAGTTGAGCTGTTCCCCCGGCTGTTAGGGAGACCAGTATCCACTAGGGTTGCCATCTCTGATACAGAACAGATGTTAATCTGTTCCAGACAAAATTCTTGGGAAGAACCTGCAACAAAAACATATTAGTATTAGGCACTTTTCCAGGATTATCCTCCCTTTTTCCCTACAAATGACTCCAGCCTCCTCCAAACACAATGCCACTAGCCTTCCCACAACGCACAAGGGGGGAGATTTAGCAAAACCTGCAGAGGAATAGTTGTCCAGATGTCCATAGCAACCAGCTTGCTTCTTTCATTTTTAACAAGGCCTTTGCAAAATGAAATAAGAAATCTGATTGGTTGCTATGGGCAACTGGGCAACTTTTTCTTTGCACAGGTTTTGATATATCTCCCCAATGTTTCCAGCCTCACTCAAATCCCTCCTGCCTCACCCACACACAATGCCTCCAGCCTTACCCCACACAGTGACAGTGGGGTGTACATGAGAGGGATGACAGAAGGGTGTACAGGGTAATCATGGGGTGTATAGGGGTGACAAAAGGGTGTAGAAGGGGGACAGAGAGGTGTAGATGAGTGAAAGAAGGGTGGGGGTGCACTACCTGAAGCTATGTAAGCCTCTGTTAGCACTGCGAATTTGGGTAGAAAAACAGACATGGTGCACATCTACAATCTTGTATAATGATCTGACTGCTTCTCAGCATAATATCAAAAACTAACAGGTTGTTAGTATACATTTTTGATCAAAAAGTACAAGCCCACTCGCCACGTCAAGGCCACCTATTTAGAGTGCACCATGTCTGTTTTTCTACCCAAATTCACACTGTGATTTCTATCCCCACCTTTTTTTTTGTTTGTTTTTTTGTTTGAACATGTGCTGCACTCTTCCCCACCCCCTCAGCCCAAACCTATATAAGTAGTAGTTGGCTACACCTGGGCCATTTCTTTCCTGGCAGCCTTCCAGTCTGACTGGGAGAGCATGGTAAGTGAGCTATTACACCTTGTTCACACTGGTGTGGTGCTGTGCGGTGTCCGTTGCTGCCGTGGCGCCGTGTCTGCGCGGGGGGGGGGGGTGCGGCCCATAGACTGGTTTGAATGGCATTGGGGCCGCTCTGCCAGTGGGTCGTTCCCCCCTGTGGGCATTGGTGTCGCGGCGGTGGTGGTCGCCGCCCGGTGCTGCGCCATTTTATGCTAGGGACGTTAGGGACCCACTCTGGAAAGGTGGCCTTGACGTGGCGAGTGGGCTTGTACTTTTTGATCAAAAATGTAAACTAACAACCTGTTAGTTTTTGATATTATGCTGAGAAGCAATCAGATCATTATACAAGATTGTAGATGTGCACCATGTCTGTTTTTCTACCCGAATTCACACTGTGATTTCTATCCCCTCCTTTTTTTTTTTGTTTGAACATGTGCTGCACTCTTCCCCACCCCCTCAGCCCAAACCTATATAAGTAGTAGTTGGCTACACCTGGGCCATTTCTTTCCTGGCAGCCTCCCAGTCTGGCTGGGAGAGCATGGTAAGTGAGCTATTACACCTTGTTCACACTGGTGTGGTACTGTGCGGTGTCCGTTGCTGCCATGGCGCCGTGTCTGCGGGGGGGGGGGGGGGGGTGTGGCCCATAGACTGGTTTGAATGGCATTGGGGCTACTCTGCCAGTGGATCGTTTCCCCCTGTGGGCATTGGTGTCGCGGCGGTGGTGGTCGCCGCCCGGTGCTGCGCCATTTGATGCTAGGGACGTAAGGGACCCACTCTGGATAGGTGGCCTTGACGTGGCGAGTGGGCTTGTACTTTTTGATCAAAAATGTATACTAACAACCTGTTAGTTTTTGATATTATGCTGAGAAGCAATCAGATCATTATATAAGATTGTAGATGTGCACCATGTCTGTTTTTCTACCCGAACTCTGTCAGCACTGCCCCTGCTCTTTCCCTCCATCCACATCATTCTGCTGGGGGACCAGGGAGAATCCAGAGTCCAGAGCTGCTCCGCAGGAGAGGGAGCATACATGAGGATTGAAGCTGCAGCATCACCCGTCCCAGCACTGCACACAAACTTCCATCCCACTCGCCTGCATGACTGTGACTCACAGATGCACAGGCCTGGGCAGAAAGAAAAAAATTTGTGCCATATTTCCCACCAGAGTGTCCTGGCACCCTGGTTGGGAATCAATGCATCAGTGAAATGTGTGCTGGTTCTCCCTTGCGCCCCCTTTTCAACAGAGCATCTGAGGCAATCGCCTCACTTGCCTCATCGGAGCTACAGCCCTGATTACAGAACATACAAGTGCAAAACATATCTACTTCAAAAAACACTAAAATCTGTGATAAAAGTGCTATAAAAAAAGAGGTAGTATTATATGTGACAAGGTCATCAAGGGTGGATTTAAAAGGGGGGCAGTTTAAGTTGTAAACATTTCTACAACAGTCCGTTCCATAAACCTCTGAGGTTAATATTTTACCACCAGTTGGTTTCAATTTTTTTTTTCCATATTTGTAATTTTCTTCTACTTAAAAATATTAACACTTTCACTACTTGAAGCTAATCTAAAAGAAAAGCAGAAGGTGCTCCATGTGCGGGATCAGCAGGTCAGGCCCATAGATTTAGAGAAATCTATAGTGCACAATGATTCTTCACTCTGTTCCACATCTTCACTGTATTTAAACTTCCCACGCACATCCAATGTCCTTATGACATCGGATATCAATCTGGACGTACGTTCACGTCCAATCACACACTATTTCCCAATCACAACCTCGTCAACCAGGGGGAAACCCCAAAAAAAAAAAAAAGAAAACCCAGAGGTAGCAGAGGTGGAAGAAACAACAAAAAAAGAAACATCACTAATCCCCCCCCCCCCCCCCCCGACACAATATCATCAGGAACAGAAAAAGAAAAAGTAAAAATATTCAATCTCTCTAAATATATTCTTTCAAAAAATGAAATTGATTTACTAACAAAAGGTTTGACTTTTTGTCCGGTTACACGTCCGGATGATTTTCAACTGTTCATTGATTTGAACAGCTTTATCCGCAAGTTAACATTAAATTGACATTTTTTCATCCAAAATAGAAATACTGTGTTTTATGAAGAGTCCACAATAACCCCAGTGGATACATCCATTTCCCCTTGCAATATAGAATCTATCCCCGCACGCCATGTACCAGTCAAACCCCAGTCCTCATTCTACCCTATATATAATAGAGGTGGACATCTTGAAACCTTTTACAATATGGTTATGAGGGACTTCATTACTTTATGTGAAGAGTCCATCATAATAAAAAATAGAGACAATTAAACTGGAGCCGAAAGGAGAGCGATAAAATCCATTCAAAACAACAATACGATCATTTTACGCCCTGCTGATAAGGGGGGGTAGCTATTTTAGATCGTTGCAATTATAAAAAAGAAGCAACACGCATTTTAGCGGATACCACATATTATACGGTATTATCAGAGGACCCATCTCCAGAGATTTACAAAAGTTATTGTAACCTTATCAACAGAGTGGCGGAGATACATTTATTGGATAAGAGGGAGCATGCGTTCCTTAGTGTCAAGAACTATACCCTATCCACTTTTTATTATTTACCCAAACTTCACAAAGATTTATCTCAACCTCCAGGTAGACCTATAATTTCAGGTATTGGATCTATTACTGCTAATTTATCTCACTTCATTGATTTATTTTTACAACCATATGTATTAAAACTACCCTCCTATTTGAGGGACTCAGCGCAACTAATCCAGGAATTTCACCCCCCACGTTTAGTTTCTTGACACTGGACGTATGCTCCCTCTACTCTAATATCTCCACTGCTCTTGGTGTTCCAGCAGTAGGTACATTTTTATATAGTGATTCAAACTTGAATAAACATCAGGCAGACTTCCTAATAGAGTCTATGAAATTTATACTTACTAATAATGTATTTGATTTTAATAAAGTCATATATCGTCAGAACAGGGGCTGTGCCATGGAGACTCGATTCGCCCCTAGTTATGCAAATTTGCTCATGGGGCGTTTCGAGTCCCTAGTTATGGCACAGTCCCTGTATTTTAAGTTTGTCTTTTTTTTCCGTCGTTTTATTGACGATTTATTCATTCTGTGGTCAGGGTCCCAACAAGAAGCTGTGTCATTTGTAGAAGAATTGAACTCCAATACTTGGGGTCTCCAATTCACTATGCATTTTTCTAATTTTTATACTCAATTTTTAGTTCTTGATATCTCTAAGACATCTAACGGTTCACTAAATACTAAAACCTACTTCAAATCTGTCGATGTGAATAGTTTTCTACAATTCGACAGTGCTCATTACCCTAGCTGGCTAAGAGGAGTGCCTTATGGGCAATATCTACGAATTTGTAGAAATTGCACCTCTAATGAGGATTTTGAAATTCAAGCTAAAATCCTAAAAACTCGATTTAAACAGAAAGGATGTCCGAACTCTCTACCCTCTAAAGCATATTCCAGGGTAAAAACCAAAAAACAAATAGATCTAGTTGTCCCCAAAACTAAATCAGAACCTGAAACACACCATGACCAAAAAATAAATAACCATTTTAAATTCAATTTCATTACAAATTACAACTCAGAAGCCTCTAACATTAAAAAAATTCTTCCAAAAAATTGGCCAATAATAAAAAGTGATCCTATCCTAAAACAACTAGTCCCTAAAACTCCAAATGTAACATATAGATGTTCCAAAAATCTAAGTAACCTCTTAGCCCCTAGTAGATTTAGAGAAGAGGGTTTTATTAAAAATACCACTATACAGAAATCTGAATGCTCTCCATGCAATAAGAACCGATGTTTATGTTGCCACTGGATTAACAAAACTGATGTCTTTTCATCCTACCAGACACAATCTATTTTTAAAATAAAGGGTTGTCTTAGTTGCGACACAGATCATGCAATTTACCTAATTTCTTGTGGTTGCAATATGCAATATGTTGGTTGTACAATTCAAACTGTTCGGGCCAGAATGAATAAGCACCGATGGAACATTAGTCATGGATTCCTACTTCATAGCTTGTCACGTCATTTTTTCACTGTACACAATAAAAATACAGAATCATTAAAATTAATCACTTTAGAATCTATTTTACCCAATACACCCAATAGATATCAAAAACTAATCAATAGGGAATCCTTTTGGATCCACAAACTTCAAACTTTAACCCCTTACGGATTTAATGAATGTAAAGAGACAGTTAGGTAGGATAAAAACTAATTTGTTCCATCGGTGCTTGTCCATATTATATGCACTTATTTCTTTTTCCATTTTTTTGTAATCTATAAAGTTATCTGTACAACAAATATTGTATATGTACATTTAAAAAAAAAAATGTTTTTTCTATATAAATTTAGTTGCTCTATATACACACGCTACGGTATTACCATCTGCGCCCTGTGTTCACGGCCCTTCCTTCCCCTTTTCCCTTCTTCCTTCCCTACCAAGATCGTCTCGGTGTGAGGCGTGTCTGTAGATAATTTGAGGATTTAGTGGTTCATCGGCCGGTATTCACACACTGCCTTCTCACCATGTGGTTTTCCATAATCCACGCGCCTTCGGACGGTGGTTTGGAAACTCCTGTGGGGGCGGCATGTTGTGGATCTGACTTGACGGACTTGTATATTCCAGTTCTATAATCCACAAATTTGTGTATAAAAAAGTTTTTTATTGTTTTTCTATTGCCTTTTTCTAAGCTCGCCATTCACACTCCGTAACCTCGCCTTGAGACCCAGGTTCCTGAAATTGATTGACGAGGTCTCCGGCTGGTGTACCTGGAGAATATTAACCCCCTACAAACTATTTCTACGTACATATACAATGATTTGTGACATTTTATTTACAATACTAATGTTATAATGTTTTAATTGTTGTTTAAACATATGATATGAATAGTGATATATATCTCATGTGGTGTTTATATATTCTGATTGTTATACCTTTTTGATATGTATAATTTCATGTAACATAAAGGGTTAACATTTGGAGGTATTTATACCTCCTGTGAACCCAACCTTGCCATGCCTGATGAAGCTGCGCATTCGCAGCGAAACGCGTTGCATCTAATAAACCCAACTTGATTTTATGCTGCACTCCTCCTGGTTCCTCTATCCAGCGTCGACATCTCCTACTACATGGTCAAATTGCTTATCTACTACTCAAAGCTGGAATAACCACAACTGCTGGCACCAGACTTGCCCTACAATGGGTGCTCAAAAAAGGATTTAAAAAAAAAATGAAAATAAATTAAAATTAAATTACATAAAAATTGTACACTACTTAGATGTACGCACATGTTACACTTAATAGAGGACAATATGCTTTTAGTGCTCTGCTCACTCTAACTGGCTGGCTACTATTAGCTTTTCAGTTGTTTCTACACATCAGTGCTGCAGCACACATTCGCTGTGTACTACACCCAAAATTGCACTCTCTCTCTCAATCTCACTCTCTTCCCAATCAGTGCTTCTAGGCTGGATTTGGGCTTTAGGTGAATCTCTGCTGTAAAAAAAACTTTTCTGTGCAACACACTGCTCTTTGTCCCTCTCTGCAATGGAATGCTAATGTGACTGGGAGGTGAATCACTGCTGTAAAAATGCTTTTCTGTGCAATACACACTGCTGTCTGTACCTCTCTCTCTGCAATAAAAGGCTGAAGTGACTGGCCACAAGATAGTTGCCGATTTTATAGGGCTGTGACATCAGAGAGGTGACTGGTTGCTGATAGGCTGCATGGTGCATGTGATTAAGGGTCATCCCGCCTACCTGCCTTCCCAGCATTCCTTTTCCCATGTCCTCACATGTTGAGCCGCCATTTTAGAAGCCCTGGAGCCTGGACAGCATGAAATGGAGTTTAATCGATCGAATAGCAGCGATTTTTGCATTAGTTGAAAATAGAATCTTTCCTGAAATTCGTAACAAATTCGTATTTGTCAGATTCGATTAGCTCATTCCTAGTGTATGAGTATCATGTCTAGTCCAAGTTAGAACTAACTGATTGGGTGTGCATAATTTAAAAATACCTTAGTGCTCTTCTCCTGGTCACACCCGGATACTGCAGTCTCGCTCCGTTAAGTAGCATCCACATGGCTACAAATAGAGATTTCCATAACTTTTAAATATATACATCGCTGTTTACTTCTTCCATTATATTGAATTACTTTTATTTTTACTGTACAGTTTTGGAGCCAACCATAGTGTGAAGACATTGGGGGACATGTATCAAAGATTTTACCCCTGTTTTGTGTGTATTTTTTTGCGCAAAATTTTGCGCAAGCCCTTTTTTTTGCGCAATTTTTTTGCGCACGTTTTGGTAGAGCATGTCCTCCAGATGTGGCTGAATCAGGGTACCTTGGAGTGACATCTATAGTACACAAGGATTTATTAACTGCGTACTTTTTTTTTACACCAAAAATTTTGCAGCAAGAGCTGTTTTTTTTTTGCGCAAATATAAGCCATCTTGGACTTAACGTAGCAAGATGCTCTAAATCATTGATTCTATTTTCCAAAGAGTGGATTTAGGAGATGACTATATTTACCTGCAATTTATGAAGCTCATTGCACTTGATTGATAAATTTTGCGCTTCTGCACATAATTTAGAATTCGGGAAAAGGGGTAAAATGCTTCTACCATACACAAATAATGATACATGTCCCCCATTGGGTTTACCTCATCTGGCCGAATATAATCAGAAAATATCTGTGACAACCATCTGTTATTACTATTGGACCACAGGCTCTATGGGGTCTGTGTGTAAATATGTAAAGAAATTAGAAAAAAAAAAGGTGGTGGCACCTAGTGAAGATTGTCAGGCAATGAGAATTGAATAAGAAGGAAGGCTGGAACCTTTACCAAATGGTGTTATGCTGAGGGCACAACACCTGAGAACATGAATGGATTGCGGTCAGCAGCCTGCAGGTCCCTCTGGTCACAGGATATACTATAACATGAATAATGTAAAAGGTATGCTGGATTTCGAGAGCCGTGAAGATGGAACAGCAAGGCGGGTGCATTATCATCAGAGCGACAATTAAACTTGATTAAGGTTTATTGTATAAAACTGCAACGCACACAGAAAGGCATTTCGAGCCCAAACTGGGCTCTTTGTCAGGCATAAAAATACTGGGAATCAGACACTATATCTACATACTGATTAAAAATTGTTCCGGTTCTTGGTATCACCGGAACCGGTAAAGTGTATAAAAGACAGACATACATGTATATATAATAGACTGCAAAATAATGGACAATATACTGCATAAAATCAAAAGCATATTATGAAAACCATACTTATAAAGTGTATTTAAGAAAATAATAAAGAAAAAAAGAAAAACATTGAAAACACTCACACCCAGTAAAGTATTACTTTACAAATCAGTTATTCTTGTACAGGGTGGGCCATTTATATGGATACACCTTAATACAATGGGAATAGTTGGTGATATTAACTTCCTGTTTGTGGCACATTAGTATATGTGAGGGATGAAACTTTTCAAGATGGGTGGGGACCATGGCAGCCATTTTGAAGTTGGCCATTTTGAATCCAACTTTTGTTTTTTCAATAGGAAGAGGGTCATGTGACATCAAACTTATTGGGAATTTCACAAGAAAAACAATGATGTGCTTGGTTTTAACGTAACTTTATTCTTTCATGAGTTATTTACAAGTTGCTGACCACTTATAAAATGTGTTCAATGTGCTGCCCATTGTGTTGGATTGTCAATGCAACCCTCTTCTCCCACTCTTCACACACTGATAGCAACACCGCAGGAGAAATGCTAGCACAGGCTTCCAGTATCCGTAGTTTCAGGTGCTGCACATCTCGTATCTTCACAGCATAGACAATTGCCTTCAGATGACCCCAAAGATAAAAGTCTAAGGGAGTCAGATCGGGAGACCTTGGGGGCCATTCAACTGGCCCACGATGACCAATCCACTTTCCAGGAAACTGCTCATCTAGGAATGCTCGGACCTGACACCCATAATGTAATGGAGCACCATCTTGCTGGAAAAACTCAGGGAACGTGCCAGCTTCAGTGCATAAAGAGGCAAACACATCATCATGTAGCAATTTTGCATATCCAGTGGCCTTGAGGTTTCCATTGATGAAGAATGGCCCCACTATCTTTGTACACCATATACCACACCATACCATCCTTTTTGTGTTCCAACAGTCTTGGAGGGATCTATCCAATGTGGGTTAGTGTCAGACCAATAGCTGTGGTTTTGTTTGTTAACTTCACCATTCACATAAAAGTTTGCCTCATCACTGAACAAAATCTTCTGCGTAAACTGAGGGTCCTGTTCCAATTTTTGTTTTGCCCATTCTGCAGCACCTGAAACTACAGATACTGGAAGCCTGTGCTAGCATTTCTCCTTCGGTGTTGCTATCAGTGTGTGAAGAGTGGGAGAAGAGGGTTGCATTGACAATCCAACACAATGGGCAGCACATTGAACACATTTTATAAGTGGTCAGAAACTTGTAAATAACTCATGAAAGAAAAAAGTTACGTTAAAACCAAGCACATCATTGTTTTTCTTGTGAAATTATCAATAAGTATGATGTGTCACACCAACCATCTTGAAAAGTTCCCCCCTCAAATATACTAATGTGCCACAAACAGGATGTTAATATCCCCAACCATTCCCATTTTATTATGGTGTATCCATATAAATGGCCCACCCTGTCTATGTCACTTTTTATGCTAAACGTAGTTGTAATCGCCAGTGCTGGTTCGCGCTATGTAATTTTTCCTTATATTCTTGTTATGCTAGTTGCGTAGTGGTCCTAACATATCCCTAGGCAGTCTCCTCCATCCTGCCTTTTTATAATGTTGTTTTGTTATATTCTTGCATCAGTAATTTACTGGTGACAGCATTTGAATACTGCTTATAGTACCGAGATTTATATTACTTACCAATAATCAAATAGCACCACCATCCTCCGCCCATGGATATATCTAATGGGTGTGAGTGTTATCAATGTTTTGAGTTTTTTTCTTTATTTTTTTCTTAAATACACTTTATAAGTATGGTTTTGATATTTTGGCCCTGATTTACTAAGAGTGGAGTATATTTTTCCTTGTGGGTTTTAATTCCCTGCAATCTTTTTTCCACGGTATTTACTACATTTTGCACTTTTGCCTACATTTTTTTATTTTTTTTATTTTTTTACACATGCTCTGATCTGTTTTCCTCAGCTGAAATCCACCACATTTTTTGTGTAAACCTTAGTAAATATGTTGGGTTTTGTGAAAATGTAAGGGACACGCCCCTTTTACGTGACCATGCCCCCTTTTCTTGTTTTCTCAGTAAAATGGAGAGTTGCTCGGGTTTTTTTCATTTCTGGCACAAAAAGACACAATTCTGACGCAATAAGACAGGATCTGTCGCATTGTGCCAGAATCTGGTGTGGTAGCTTGGGGGGGGGGGGGTGTAGGGTGAATAGGGAGTAGCTGTGCAGTGATGAAAGTGTGTTGCATTAACCCTTAACTGTCGTGATGCCAGGGTGCGGGTTCCTCTCTGTATATGTATAGGGAGGAATAAAGGATTGTCCACAACCGGAATTTTTGTAAACTGAAGATAACTTTACTGCAGATTTTATGCAGGTTAAACGTAGTAACAGTCTTTACAGAGGACCGGACTTTAGGCTCCTCACAGGTTTGGTTGGGACCTTGTAGGGAATAAGCTTGAAGGATTTGCTTTACGCTGTTCCACTGGATTTCGGAATATTGTTTAGGTCCAGCAGTCACGTAGGATTAACGGAATTTTGTAGATTGAGTAGACTCACGGTTTAGTAAGGCTCTGGATTGGTAGGCTTCAGGCTGAATTTGTCTTGTAGGTAAGCACAGAGCTCTGCTCGCTGTCATATCCCAAGGAAAAGCACTGGACAAGAGCGAGGATTGGATAACAGCGGCATTATATCTAAAGGGGTAGGCTTCAAGCTTATTGGTTCCCCAGACCTGTCAATCCTAAAACAAAGCATTGTGGTACATCACGTGACATGAGCGCATGACCTGGAAGGTCCTTAACCTTAGCAGAACAACATCATTATTAATCATGTGACCTAAGGTCCTGGAAGCAACATTTACACTATATAATATATAAAATATATACATAAAATTAAAGAAGGAAGAGGCGACTAGGGGTTATCCCACTAAGAGCATCCTATCAGTATGGAGGAACTCTGACATTGGGGACTTATTACACAAGGTACAGTACACATATAGTACCGGGACACCACACTGGCGCACAACCCGACAAAACATGTCGGGTTTACAATAGTAAATCAGGGCCTGTGCCTATTTTATGTTGTATATGGTCTAATATTATGCAGTTTATTATATACATGTATATCTGTCTTTTATACGTTTTCACGGTGATACCTTTGACATGGAACCATTTTTAATCAGTATGCATATATAGTGTCTGTTTCACAGTATGTTTATGCCTGACAAAAAGCCTGGTTCGGGCTGGAAAAGCCTTTCTGAGTGCGTTGCAGTTTTATACAATAAACCTTAATCAAGTTTCATTGTCGCTCTGATGGTTATGTGCCCACCTTGATGTCCCATCTTCACGGCTCTCAAAGCCCAGTATATCTGTGTGTCATTTGTCACCCTATTATATCAAACACTATTGAGGCCTTAATAATCTTTAGATTGGACACTGTCTGCTATCTGGTAATGAGACTCTCCGATGTGAGCACAGATATTTACTTATTCTTACACTAGGCTGAGCCTAGTGGTGGTATATGTCATGTGTCAGCGGGTCTCAGCTCCAGAATCCTTAGTCAGGAAACTGACTGCACAGTGTGAAGTGAGTATAGAAGAGGTATAGAGAATGCTCATTTTAAACTCACTATAGGGATACTTCACATTATTAGATCTAACTTGGTAATTAACTCCTTAAGGACCCAGCCCATTTTCACCTTAAGGACCCGGCCATTTTTCGCACATGTCACTTTAAAGGGGTATTCCGGGCAAAAACATCTTATCCCCTATCGAAAGGGGTACAATTGTAGGGGAAGGAGCAGACTGAATGGAACAATGTCCATTTTGCGGCCACCTGCCGCTTCTACTGGGGGATCGGTATAATAGGAGAAAAATGCATATGCTAATACATATAATGCATGCATATGCTATGCACACAAATCACAAAGAGTATATGCATGTGTTATATATACATAGAGATTACATCCAGATACAGTTATTGCTGCAAACACTGTTTTCTTCTTATAAATACTCTATCTGGATGTAATCTCTATGTATATATACTACATTCATATACCCTTTGTGATTTGTGTGCATAGCATATGCATGTATTATATATATTAGCAGATGCATTTTTCTTCTATTATACCGATCCCCTTAGGACGTCCCTTGTGAATAATATAAATAGCACTGTGGGACAGAAATGCACGTTGGGAACTGGTAATTTCTCTGTTTATGGGTTATGCTACCCTGCCATTCGGTAGGGCATATATAGAGTATAATAACTGTATTACATAATGCATGCAATATAGAGATCCTTTTTGTGCATGATGTAGAGGATTTAGCACTTGGCTGCTGCAAATTTTAGGATGCACTAGGGCATTTACCCTCTTTTTCTTGGGATTCACTTCTCACGTGTGAGAACGTCATGTGTTTTACCGGCATGTGTTTTACCGGCCCCCCGCAACCATCTGGAGCGGAGACGGTGCCCGATGTCTGCTGAAATCGTTCAGCAGGCATCGGGGCATATCGCCCAGGGGGGTCATGATGACCCCTCATGTCGGCGATGGCCGCAGATCGCTGGACAATTCAAGTCCAGCGATCTGCGGCGGATTCCGGGTCAATCGGGTCTCCAGTGACCCGGAATTATTGGCTGATCGGGGCCGTCAGAGACGGCCCCGAACAGCCATAGCCAGCAGGGGTGAGGTGGCACTGGTGCCACCTCACGATCGCCCTGATTCGTCGGCCGGATTACCGGCCGACCAATCAGGGCGCCTGCTGCGGGTGTCACTCCCGCAACCCGCACCGCCCCTCTTCCGGAGGACGTGAGCGGGTGCGGGACGTGCACCCCGGGTGCTGGGGACCCCGATCCCCGGCGTTAATGTTGGGATCGGGGCCCCAGGAGCAGCGGCGGCGGCGGCGACGATGAGGGACTGACCTGATGCGGATGGATCGTTGGAGGTAAGTGACAGCCTCCTGCTGTTGCTTAGCAACAGCTCCCAGCATGAAAAGAGGGCATGCTGGGAGCTGTAGTTATGCAACAGCAGGAGGCAGACCACCACAACTCCCAGCATTCCCTTATGGGCATGCTGGGACTTGTAGTTTTGCAACAGCTGGAGGCACATTCTTTCTATGGAAAAGTGTACCTTCAGCTGTTGTATAACTACAACTCCCAGCTTGCACAATCAGCTAAAGTGCATGCTGGGAGTTGTAGTGGTGCATCTGGTGGTTGCATAACTACAACTCCCAGCATGCCCGTTGGCTGTCTGACTGCTGAGAGTTGTAGTTTTGCAACAGCTGAAGGCACAATGAGTTAAGTAGCAAACCAGTGTGTCTCCAGCTGTTGCATAACTACAATCCCCAGCATCCCCAACCAAAGTAGTATGCCTCCAGCTGTTGCATAACTACAAGACCCAGCATGCCCTTCCGCTGTCCGTACATGCTGGGGGTTGTAGCTTTTGCAACAGCTGAAGGCACACTGGTTGCAAAACACTGAGTTTGTTACCAAACCCGGTGTTTCACAACCAGTGTGCCTCCAGCTGTTTCAAAACTACAACTCCCAGCATGCACTGATAGACCGTACATGCTGGGAGTTGTAGTTTTGCAACAGCTGGATGTTTCCCCCCCAGGGTACACTCACATGGGTGGAGGATTACAGTAAGTATCCGGCTGCAAGTTTGAGCTGCGGCAAATTTTCTGCCGCAGCTCAAACTGCCAGCGAGAAACTACTGTGAACCCCCGCCCGTGTGACTGTACCCTAAAAACACTACACTACACTAACACAAAATAAAATAAAAAGTAAAAAACACTACATATACACATACCCCTATACAACCCCCCTCCCCAATAAAAATGAAAAACGTCTGGTACGCCACTGTTTCCAAAACGGAGCCTCCAGCTGTTGCAAAACAACTACTCCCAGTATTGCCAGATAGCTGTTGACTGTCTAGGCATGCTGGGAGTTTTACAACAGCTGGAGGCACCCTGTTTGGGAATCACTGGCGTAGAATACCCCTATGTCCACCCCTATGCAAGTCCCTAATTTAGGCCTCAAATGCGCATGGCGCACTCACTTTGGAGCCCTGTCGTATTTCAAGGCAACAGTTTAGGGCCACATATGGGGTATCGCCGTACTCGGGAGAAATTGGGTTACAAATTTTGGGGGGTATTTTCTGCTATTACCTTTTTAAAATTGTAAAAATTTTGGGAAAACAAGCATTTTAGGTAAAAAATATATATATTTTTTTTACATATGCAAAAGTCGTGAAACACCTGTAGGGTATTAAGGTTCACATTACCCCTTTTTACGTTCCCCGAGGGGTCTAGTTTCCAAAATGGTATGCCATTTTTTTTTTTTTTTTTGCTGTTCTGGCACCATAGGGGCTTCCTAAATGCGGCATGCCCCCAGAGCAAAATTAGCTTTCAAAAAGCCAAATGTGACTCCTTCTCTTCAGAGACCTGTAGTACACCAGCAGAGCACTTTTCATCCCCATATGGGGTGTTTTCTGAATCGGGAGAAATTGGGCTTCACATTTTGGGGGGTATTTTCTGCTATTACCCTTTTTAAAAATGTAAATTTTTTGGGAAACCAAGCATTTTAGGTAAAAATTTTATTTATTTTTTTACATATGCAAAAGTCGTGAATCACCTGTGGGTATTAAGGTTTATGTTACCCCTTGTTACGTTCCCCCAGGGGTCTAGTTTCCAAAATAGTATGCCTTGTGTTTTTTTTTTGCTTTCCTGGCACCATAGGGGCTTCCTAAAGGTGACATGCCCCCCAAAAACCATTTGTCGCTCCTTCCCTTCTGAGCCCTCTACTGCGCCCGCCGAACAATTGACATAGACATATGAGGTATGTGCTTACTCGAGAGAAATTGGGTTTCAAATACAAGTAAAAATATTCTCCTTTTTACCCCTTGCAAAAAATTCAAAAATTGGGTCTACAAGAACATGCGAGTGTAAAAAATGAAAATTTTGAATTTTCTCCTTCACTTTGCTGCTATTCCTGTGAAACACCTAAAGGGTTAATACACTTACTGAATGTCATTTTGAATACTTTGGGGGGTGTAGTTTTTATAATGGGGTCTTTTATGGGGTATTCCTTCAAATCCACTTCAAAACTGAACTGGTCCCTGAAAAATAGTGAGTTTGAAAATTTTGTGAAAATTTTCAAAATTGCTGCTGAACTTTTAAGCCCTCTGGTGTCTTCCAAAAGTAAAAACTCATAAATTTTATGATGCAAACATAAAGTAGACATATTGTATATGTGAACCCAAAAAATATATTTTGAATATCCATTTTCCTTACAAGCAGAGAGCTTCAAAGTTAGAAAAATGCAAAATTTTAACTTTTTTAACTAAAAGCATTCCAGAGTTATTAATGTTTAAAGTGACAGTGGTCAGTTACTTAAGGGGTTAAGTAACTGGTAATAAGTAATAAAACTTGGTTAGCATATAACCTCAATTTTATATGTTACGTGTAGTTTTGAAAAATACTGGTATGGCAGGGTTTGTTACTGTGGCCCTTAATGTTAGTGATTGGCTGAGCGCGGCTCAAGAAATATTTTCAGAAAATTCATTTTCTCAGGCTAGACCTACTCCCTCATTGAGATCAGCTTTTAGATAATTGATAATAGAAACGGGCCATTAAGAACTGGGAAAGCAATGAAGACCTGGTGATCAAGCCCTCGGATAAGGGCGGGAACAAAGTCCTTCTGAATAGAGGGGACAATGTTTTAATGTCTAGCCACCTTTTGGATGACCATGATACCTACGAGGTACTCTCTGCCGATCCTACGGTAAGATTCAAATCTGAGTTAACCAATATTTTGGTGGCAGCAAAGTCAAGCTCACTCACTGATCAAAATTAATTCGACTTTCTTTTACCAAAAAACCCTGTTATTCCCACCTTCTATGCCCTCCCCAAGGTACATAAAGGCACTGATCCACTTAAAGGCTTTCCCATAGTGGCGGGCATAGGAGGCTTGGGCCAAAGTATCGTTTTTTACATTGACAAGATTCTCAGAACTTTTTTTTCTCCTTTACCATCATTTACACGTGATACTGTAGATTTACTACAGAAGTTAGAGGGAGTTACCATTGAATCAGACACCTTGCTTGCCTCAATAGACGTACAGGCACTTTATTCCTCCATCCCACATACTGCTGGGATAAATGCAGAGGCCTATTTTCTGGAATCACGGGGATTACATCTACAACCCCATACCCAGTTTGTTCTTCAGCTTCTTCAATATGCCTTGACCCCTAACTGCTTCCTGTTCTCGAGGCAGTTCTTCCACCAGCTCAGGGGCATGGCTATAGGGAGCCCTTGTGCCACCAGTTATGCCAACCTGTTCCTGGGCTGGTGGGAGGCGACCACCGCCTTCACGGATGAGAGGGAATTCCTCTCAGAATGGGAGGTTCTGTGGTCAAGGTATATTGATGACGTGTTCATTTTATGGACAGGAACAGAAGCTGAATTTAATGATTATCTTCAACTCCTCAATAACAATACAATCGGGCTCTTCTTCACCTCTGAAATTCATCAAGAGGGTAAAGCGTTCCTGGATGTATATATCTCTAAGGATGGGAAGGGTGGCCTTAGCACTACTGTGTATCTAAAAAAGACCACAACGAACAGCCTCCTGAGATGGGAGAGTTGCCACCCGGGCCCCCTGAAAAGGGGGATTCCCAAGGGGCAATATCTCCATCTCAGGAGGAACTGTTCGAACATCAGAGATTTCGATGCACAGTCCAGGGACCTAAAATTGCGCTTCCAGAATAGAGGATATCCCGACTACACGCTTAGAAAGGCATATCAATATGCCAGGTCACAGAGGAGGGAACAACTGCTGGTACCTAGACAGAGGGAGACTGCATCAAATTCCATCAGGGTCATTGGCACTTATGACTTATCCTATACACAGGTTTGGGTGATATTCTCAAGGCATTGGGATATCGTAAGACTGGACCCGGACCTTGCTGATGTTGTAGGCAAGCGTCCAGCTATCACCTATAAGAGAGGACGGAATTTGGGGGATGCCCTAGTCCACAGTCATCTGAACCACTAACTCCAAGGCATACATTGCTTTCAAGTTCTGTCACAGGCTCCCATCCACGTGGCCATTGTAAGGCCTGTGCTAATGTGAGAAGGGGAAGAAGTTTTGAGAATCACATTTCCGGAAAAAATTACATCATTAGGGACTTCATTAATTGTAGTATGGTGGGGATCATATACTTGGCCACGTGTACCTGTGGTTTAAGATATGTAGGGAAGACTTTTCGTCTGTTCCGCATTAGGGTCCTTGAACATCTAGGGGACATAAGAAACCACCGAGATAGACCATTAGCCAATCACATTCACAGTACACATGGGGGGGATTCTTCACAGATCTCCTTCATGGTTATTGCAAGGATATCGAGATCTCCAAGAGGGGGGGGATTATTATTGTATCCTTTTACAAAAAGAAAGTAGATGGTTCTATGAATTGCAGACCATGGCCCCTAATGGACTCAATGAAAAGCTTACATTTGTGCCATTTATTTAAATTTCTATTTTCTTTAGTGTATGGGACCAAGTTTGGGGGAGTCAGCCTGAGGGCATTTTGCCTAGGCTGTAGTCAGTCCATGAGTTAGCGTGCCCTCCTAGACAGGGACTCCTAGGGTTCATATAGGAGGTTCCTGATTAACGATACCACCCTTATAAGGGTGTCCCTGCCATGTAGGGTATAGGGCTCTATAATAGGGTATTCTATGGTCTAAATAGTACCCGAAGCTCCATGTTTTATCATGTCACCACCCTAAAAGGGATCTCACAGGCTGGCAAATCTGCCCCAACTAATGTCAAATTAGTTAATTTCTAATATCTTTATAATAAGCCCATTTCATCCATCTATCTAGGGTATTACCCCATTTTTTCTGGGATGTGTATTTCTAATAACAATATTTCTGGAGATACTCCCCTTTCCCTTCTCACGGAGAAACATAAAATAATAATAATAAATAGTAAAAAATATTTTTATTACAATGAGTACTGATTTCAAGTGCTATCAGGCACAGCAAAACCATTGAGGTATAGCCATTTAAGATTATTAATATTGGGCGCTATTATTCACAGTAACCCTATTGAGGTATGTCCTATTGCAGGGCAATTTTAAACATGTGTGTGGTGGGCGTGGTCTTTAGAGGCACTCTAACCCCCTTACACACTGCATACCTCTGAACATACCATAGATATGTGAGTAGAAATCTACATATTATGTTAGGATGCCGAGCATGAAGGTACCGTGTGGCAACTTCGTATTTTGCCTTTTATTTGCAGGTGTAACGGTTCCTGAGCGGTGCTTATTATAGTGTGAATTGGGGATGTACTCGACAGTTGTATTTTATACGGAACACTAATATCATGCACTAATATACAGGCAGTGGATGTCTGGACATACAGTATAGTTATTGCTGCAAACACTGTTTTCTTCTTATATATACTCTATCTGGATGTAATCTCTATGTATATATAACACATGCATATACCCTTTGTGATATGTATTATATCTATTAGCATATGCATTTTTCTTCTATTATACCGATCCCCTGAGGACGTCCCTTGAATAATATTAATAGCACTGTGGGACAGAAACGTACGTCGGGAACTGATAATTTCTTTGTTTATGGGTTATGCTACCCTGCCATTTGATAGGGCATGTATAGAGTATAATAACTGTATTACATAAGTGGCATGCGATATAGAGATCCTTTTTGTGCATGACGTAGAGGATTTAGCACTTGGCTGCTGCAAATTTTAGGATGCACTAGGGTATTTACCCTCTTTTCTTGGGATTTACTTCTTATGTTTGGTGATATTTTTAACGCATATCAACAAATTCATTTTTTACGCACTTCTCTTTCTTAGTTTAAGCTCAAACTTGAAGCAGGAAACTCACTGTAAACCCGCCAGCGTGAATGTACCCTGGACATTCACATGGGGGACAAATCTCCAGCTGTTGCAAAACTACAACTCCCAACATGCACAGACCATGCATGCTGGGATAAGAGGGGTGGCACCCCTGCCACCTAACTCCTATCCCTTCAGGGGGATCGTGGGTGTCTTGGACAACCCTGATCCCCCTTATTTTCACCGGAGACCCTTATAACCCTAATGTCACTGGAAAATTGGCCTCCCTAGTCTATTAATACAGACATTTTGTATAAGATCTCTAAATATGAGCTCACTTTTCTGAAGGAAGTATTTAGAATGTAGAGTATACAGTAAATGGAATCAATCCCTGCTGCAAAACAGGATAGGTGTATAGCAATGGGTAACAGTCCACATATATATCCGGAAGATATGTGCGGTGGTGCTTGGAAAAAGAATATAGACAAAAATTGGCTTAATCATAGAGGTTCCGGCACCTACCACAATGAAGACTCTTTATATATCCATATGGACAAGATCGGTATACAGCTAGGGATTATGAATGAGAAGTGGAAGGTGACAATTACCACAAAGGGTGTATAGATTTTGCCTGCATGTGATAATCACAACATAGTATTTCTAGAGCAAGCTAGAAATAAGCTGCCAATGAATGAGGAAAGGTAATACATTTTTTGCTTCCCAGATGATCACTTTAAATATATTTGTTTTGCCTAAAATTCTCTATACCTTCAGAAATGTGCCGATTGCTTTGCCCTACCGATACATTCAATCTCTGCAGGCACTACTTATGAAATACATTTGGAAAGGGAGGAAGTCCAGAATTAAAACATCTTACCTGTACCCATCCCTTAAAAATGGAGGAATTAGCTGTCCATCTATAGCGTCTTACTATAAAGCGGTTATTATGGACCAATTAAAGTCTCTGTGGCTTCTAGACACATCAAAGTTATGGGTGGAGATTGAACATTTTGTATTGAATCGTACCCATATAGCCCACACATTAATTGCTGCACATTTATTTAATTCTAAACCCTTCTCTGAGCATCCCATGATTGCTGCCATTCATTCTGTTTGGTCTGCCTATGTCATACCACGTCGTCTTTATCATACCGCGCACCTGGAAGCCCCAATAGGAGTATTAGAAGCCCTTATACCCCACCTCACGTTAGAAGCATGGATACATAAGGGAATACACAAAATAGGAGATGTATGGGATGGAGAGAAATGTGTATCCTTTGACGATTTGCACCACTCATTCGATATCTCTCACAAAGATTTCTATAAATTTCTCCAAGTCAGACACGCCATGGAGACTGTACGGGTACCTCTCTCCACTGTTAACTCAGAATTACATAACTGGTTTTCTCAAGAGGGTTACCATAGAGGAGGCATATCTTGGTGTTATAATTTCTTAGTCAATAAACATGGTGTAATAGAAGATATGAACAAAATTAGATGGGAACAAGATTTAAATGTGTCATTCTCGGATGACCAATGGAGTAGAGCCCACTCAGTTGTACCCAAAATTTCTAGGTGCGTGGCCCATTTGGAGACATCCAAAAAACTGTTATATAGATGGTATTTAGTCCCTGACAGACTAGCCAGATTTACTTCTTCTTCGGAGAAGTGTTGGAGGTGCAAGGAGAGAGGTACCTTCTATCACGTATGGTGGCAATGTCCCAAAATAAGTGTGATGTGGAAACGTATAGGTAGATTAATGTCTAGCATTTGCGGCTTCCCTGTCATACTGAATCCAGCTCTAGCTCTACTTAATGTGGATATAGACCAATATTCTTCTTTCCATAAGTCTATAATTATTCATGTACTAATTGTCACTAGATTTCTCATAGTTAAGTATTGGACTTCACCCCATATTCCATCCATTAAAGAGATCGTTTCTAGAGTTAATCTTAATGGTTGGCACGAATATAAGGTGGCTTCGGCTTGTGACAGGGAGGCTGAATTTCTTACTAGATGGGATGTTTGGTTACAGGGCCCACATAATACGATACAGATATAACGGATAATTGAGGTACTCTGTGAGATCCTGGTATACTTGGGCTTGTACTTATACAGTAAACTAAGACCCGGAAAAAATAAAATAAAAAATAAAATAAAATAAGACAAAAGTATTTTATGGATATTTTACCTATTTGATGGATGGAACTTGTGTAATGTGTTAGTTATCTTATGTTGTTATTTATTTACACTTTCAGAGAGGTGTCTCACCTCCTTATATGTTCTAAGTGTATTGTGTTCTACTTTTTGTATATGAAAATCTTTTCAATAAAAAGTATTGTTATAAAAAAAAATATATATTTGTTTTTTTTAACTAAGCAAAAGGTCTCCAAAACATTCTTAAATGGGTGCTCCGGAGAAGAAATGATTTAAGAAAAATAAAAATGCCCCAAAGCCACCACAATACCTGTTCTGTGTCCCCTGTAGTTATCCATGTGATTTTGACAGCTCATGTGGCCCCTGTTGTCTCCCAAATATAATTTTTCCTTGCCTAGACTACAACTCTCAGCAGTCAGTGTGGCTCTATGTAATGGTTGTCAGACAATTGCTTTTATTATCTGTGTAAATGCTGTGTTGTTTTAAACACAGTCAGCAGCACACACTGTACATGTCTTTTCTTTCAAACTATCCTTTTCCCCCCAGCAATATATCATGCTATGCTCTGAATGGCAGCAGTCAGTGATTAGATCTACAGCAGGCAAAGAGCAGCGTTATGTGCTGAGTTGTGACTGTGAATCTTCACAGGAGACGCTGGCAAGAGTTGTGGAGGTGTGGCTGTGAAGCCAGACAGAAATCATGTGGTGTTTGTCTTGCAGGAGGGTGGGGGCTAGTCTCATTGAAGGGTTTGCAAAGAGACAAGCAGGATCATATTATGACATCTTTCTTTGCATGTAAGTGGAGGCTGAAAGAGGGAAACTGCTCTATATAGCTAATGAATGATATTTAAACAAATAAATAGGTTGGTGAGAGGGAAAGGATGGGATATGGGTTTAGTTCCCTGAAGTACCCCTTTAACATCTGGTCACATCAGGTTTACTCCCTACATCACAGGTTTATGTTGGGAAGATTTCTTACAAATACCTCATTAGGAATGTTTTAATACATCCCACTGTACAGTTATACTGTAGGATAAATTACCATAGGCATCCGTTGTAATAAATGGTTACCAAAGGCAATATTTTTTACTGTATACCAATGCGTAGTTTTACTGCAGTTTTTCCTGCCACAGAAAAAAAGTATAACAATGCATACCACACCTATGGAGGACATCTACTGTGTATATGCAGGACACAAAAACATAGTCTACATGCTATGTGTAACTTTATAAAAGGGTATGACACCCCACAATGTGCTGTTAAATATGACAGATCATGGAGTTTTCAGGATGAAAGCGAACTAGGGTGATCATATACTCTAGATAACTGTTGGCCAATCAATTAGGGGAAATCTATTTCTAGATCCTTGTTTTCATTAACATCTAGCATTGGGAAGCAGTCAGGAGGCCCTCATACAGATTAGATCACTGTTTCCCAACCAGGTTTAACTGAGCTGGCAAAAGCTTTCTACTAAGATTTCATTACTGGCTACTATACAGATCACTTGGAGGTTTTGCATGCTTGATCACTACCTTATTTACAAGGCAGATAAAGGTGTTTATCAAATGAAAGTGTATATATGGTAAACTGATTTTTCTTTTAAAAACTACTAAATCTACTCTATGAAAGTATTTTATCAAACTGATGCACTGATGCATTTGTTGATGAGGTTAAAAAAAAGATTCCATCAAGTTTAACCTATCAACTTAACGTGTTGATCCAGAGGAGGGCAAACAGTTTTTTATTTCAAATTGTGCAGCCAGAAAAAAGCTCTGGATCAGTGCTCCTATCGCCAGAAATCTAGTATCCATAACTTGTAATATTTTAGATATGAAAAAGCATCCAGGCCTGCTTTGAATTTATTTAATGAGTAAGCCATCACTGGTTATAGAAGACTTAAAAAACACATATTTCAACATTAGATTGTGAGGAAAGTGCTATATATCTCATTTAAAATACAAAAGACAAAAGTGTTCTCTCATGTGACACCTTCAGCATAAAAATTAAAAATAGGTGAGCCAAGGGTTAACTCACCTAAAACGGTTGTGCAAATTCCGGCACAACACGTATATGCACTTGGTCATTTAAGGCTGCTGCACATTCCTCCTCACACTCCCAAGCGTGAATAATAGATTCCAATACCACTCTAAGGTCCACGGAGGATAAGGCTAGGTTCACACTACGGAATTTCTGACTGAAATTCGCTTTGAAATTTCTGTCCGAAATTTCACTTGCTAAAAAAGTCAAAATTGTCAAATAAGGCAACTGCAATCTCATGTCATTCTTCTTCATGTCTCGTTCAATTAAAATATTCGCCATGGCCCTTATCCCAAATCCAAGGAGGAGACTCACCTATACCAAAATATATTTTTTTTAATTACATTTAAAAATAATACCATAAACACCCAATTTCACAAACAACATGTGTTTGTAAAATGCTTATCTCCTCATGGCCACATTACACTGTACCTGCAAACACATATGCCTAGTTCGTGTGCTTTTGGAAAAACATTACTAACACCAAGCAATATACAAAGTGGACTTTTGGGCCAGCAAATACTAGTTGACATAGTTTATACCTCAGTGATGACATCCTCTGTGCTTATACACATTCTGGAATAGGCTTTCTGGCTCATGTCTGCACCTCAGCAACTTCCTTCCCCAGCCAAGCTTTAAAAAGTTGACTGACATGGGTCAGGTGATCAAATGATCCAAAAGGGGCAGAACTTGGCTCCTTAGTGCACTCCCACTGTTCTCGGCTTCAAATTTAGGCAGAAATTTTAGGGCAGAATTCCGGCGGAATAGCGTTCGGAATAGCGGCGGATTGCTTACAGAAATTACAAAAATCTGCATTAAAACGGAAAACACCTTTTGAGGCGGAAATTACTTTTGGAAAAATTTGCAAGCAGACAGGCAGAAATTCTGTAGTGTAAACCTAACCTAATAGGTGCTGCCAATAAGGTGATCCAGAGGTGCTGATAAAAACTTATTTTATTAAAACATGCTACGCATTACGAAACCGGACTGGTTTCTTCTTCAGGCATACTCTCCATCTCATTTAGGGTCAGTAGTGGCTGCCTTCAAATTATCTCAACAGTGTACATAATGCACAGGAGTGGATGTACGAGCAAGAATTCTTTAATATTCTTTTAATAACTTTATATTAAACATACCATAAAATATGTCAACAAGATAGGGATCAATGTGAATTAAAGGAGACTGATGAGGGGTTAATGGGTTAAATACATACCTGCAGCCCAGAGATCTGTCCCAGCGAAGATCTTTTTCCATCTTCAGTGAATTGCGGGCTTGAGGTGGGTCCACCGACCCAATATGAATATTCACTGCCGCGGGTCATGTGAGCGATGCGCCGACATGCACTAAGCACTCACATGATCCACGGCTATAAATATACCTATTGAGCCAGCAGGCCCGTCTCTAGCCCACAATTCACTGTAGATGGAAGAAGATCTTCGCTGGGACAGATCTCCAGGCTGCAGGTACATATTTAACCCATTAACCCCTCATCAGTCTCCTGTTCACCCACACTATAACCCAGTGTATTGGGTTTAATGCTGGTGAACAGATGACTGGTTTCCTTTAAGTTCATACACCCCTTCTACAACAGAGTAAGCAAATATACTGATGTATTTATTGACAATATGTATATATATTTATATGTATATATATATATATATATATATATATATATATATATATATAAAAAAAACAAAAGGGCAACAGCACTCAAAAAGTCCAAACGATATGTAAGAAAAGGTGCAGGCAACCTGTAAAAGGATCAAGTCCAACGATCCATCCAAATGTAAAAGAAGGGAGATCAGGGCAGCACTCCAATGGTGTGAAAAAAAGAGATAAAATTTATTCCATCAAAACAATGTGCAAAACAGCAGCGACGTTTCGATCCTCTCCAGGATCTTTTTCAAGCTTGAAAAAGATCCTGGAGAGGATCGAAACGTCGCTGCTGTTTTGCACATTGTTTTGATGGAATAAATTTTATCTCTTTTTTTCACACCATTGGAGTGCTGCCCTGATCTCCCTTCTTTTATATATATATATATATATATATATATATATATATATATATCCCGCCTCAGCTTGGTTTATGTGTTTGTTATAGTTTCTTTTTCTATAAGGTTTCTGTTCCCGTTTGTTTGAGATTGTACTGGTGTTGGAAGTGCAAATAGTCCTGCTATTTAATAACATGGATCTAGAGGTGTGAAATGGCACTGGCATCCATAAAAGAGCTTAACACACCTTCCCTAGCCTGAGTACAGAGGCCCCTCAACTTACAGTGGCCTCATGTTACAAATTTTAAAATGCTACAAAATGCTAAAAGCAATCGAGATTTGCAACACATGTCAATGACTGGAGGAATTGACTAATCAAAATGGGCATTTTAAACATATCTGTAGACGTAAGTGAAGAAAAGATGGGCTGCACTCACCAGCTTGAAGGTGCAAACAGTACTAATTCTTTATTTCAATGGTGCATCTATTCACATCGAATGGCAGGACAGATCATAATATCCTCTGCATAAGAATGGGTGACAGCTGTTGCGACATCTGTATTACTCAAGTGCATGCACTGATTGTCGTAGCGTTTCCCTACAGTACAGGTTCTGTACAACTATTTACTTGTGCCAGATGTTAGATGTTCTTTTGCACACTAGGTGCAGGGGGCTACTTTTTACTTTATGTACTGTGCGTACTGTACAAGACCAGTACATAAACAGTGATTTACAGCTTTTATCAAGTTTCCATAGAGTTATGGTCTGAACATACTATTGTTTCAATATATAATGATTATCCTGGAACTAATCAATATTGTAACTTTGAGGACCCCAAAGTAAAAGAACGAGATTGAGAAATGCCTTAAGTCGCCATATATGTTTTTTTTTTTTTTTTTTTTTTGTAAGGGGTTGTAAGGGGATAGCCATGTAAAGTAACAATTGTATGTACAGAGTTAGACCAGCAGAATTAGTAGCTGACATGGTACATAGGAAGTCTATAATTCCCATGCAATGTTAGGACATGGGGAATAAAGAGTTGTTTGATGCCCATTGAAAACTAATTCTGTAGGTTCAATATAGAGAACAACTTTCTTCTTTAGCTAACTACAGTAAATATCAACTTTGGGGCCTACAGGATTTGTGGTTTCAGTGGGCATCATGCAACTCTTTATTCCCCTTGTGCAAACAGTTTTTCCCAACCTGTGATCAGCGGATCATCAGCGTATCACCTGAAAAGATAAAGATCCTATGAAGGGTCTCCAGTCAATTAGGTTTCTTAACCCCTTCATGACCCAGCAATTTTTTTTATTTTTGGCTCATGTTTTTTGGCTCCTCACATTCTAAGACCCATAACTTTTTAATTTTTCCACTGACAAAAAATATATGTAAGGCAAAATTGAAAAATATATAGAATTGCACAATTTTGAGGGGCAAGATATTTTTCAGGGTTCTCAATATAGTAAATCTGACATGCTATCTTTATTCTATTGATCAGCACAATTTCAATGATATTACTTGGGTAATTTGGTAAATTGAAAACTTGAAAAAGAAAAAAAAAAGTTCATGCCATGTTCTGACCATTATAACTTTTTTATTCTTCCACCTATGGAGCTATGTTAGGATGTATTATTTGTGCCATGAGCTGTAGTTTTTAACTGTACCACTTGCATATATATGACTTTTTGATAACTTTTTATTTTTTATTTTTTCTGGGGCGTGAGGTGACCAAAAATCAGCAATTTTGGTGTCTGGAATTTTTCTTGTGTTTACGCCTTTTATCATGCAGAATCAGGAATAGTCCAGACAATTACACATGTGGCGATACCAAATATGTTTATTTCATAAATTTTTTTACAGTGTTTTATTTGAACCATGGGAAAATGGGGGTAATTTGAACTTTTATTACGGGGAGGATTTTTTGATATTTAAAAAAAACTTATTTTTATTTTTTTTAAACCTTTTTTTGGCCCCCTAGGGGCCTATAATAAGCCATCGATAAGCCATCTTTAGATAGCTATTGCATTACATTGATCTATGTTTTTGGCACTTGATTGCTTAGGGCTTCCAAAGGTACCCCTTAAAGGGGTACTCCCACCCTAGACATCTTATCCCCTATCCAAAGGATAGGGGATAAGATGTCTGATCGCGGCGGTCCCGCCGCTGGGGACCCCCGCAATGTTGCATGCGGCACCCACCTGTTTCTGGTCCGGAAGCGATGGAGGGTCTCGGTCTTGACCACGGGAACAGAAGTCTGTGACGTTAAGACTCCGCCCCGTGTGATGTCACGCCCCGTCACCTCAATGCAATAGGCAGTCACGCCCCCTCCAATAGACTTGCATTGAGGTGACGGGGCGTGACGTCGCACGGGGGCAGAGTCATGACATCACAGACTTCCGTTCCCATGGTCGCGACCCTCCAGCGCTTCCGGACAAGAAACAGGTGGGTGCCGCATGCAACATTGCGAGGGTCCCCAGCAGTGGGACCCCCCCGATCAGACATCTTATCCCCTTTAAGGACCAAGGGCATACATATACGCCCTGAATTCGCTCCCTTTCAATAACACGAGGTCACACCGTGACCCCGTGTCATAGCCGGTCGGGCTCAGCAACAGCCAGGACCCGTGGCTAATAGCACGCATCACTGATCACAGTGCCGCACACTATTAACCCTTAAGACACGGCATTCAAATTTGATCGCCGCGTCTAAAGTTTTAAAAATGCACCCCAGCAGCTCAGTTGAGCTAATTGGGACATTTGCGGTGAAACCGCGATGTCTCGATCAGCTAGGATGCATCAGGAGGGTCCCTTACCTGCCTCCTGTGCGTCTGATCAACGAATGACTGCTCCGTGCCTGAGATCCAGGTAGGAGCAGTCAAGTGGCAGAATCACTGATCAATGTTATCCTATGGAATAACAATGGAATAACAATCAGTGTAAGAGATCAGTGTGTGCAGTGTTATAGCCCCTAGCGGGGGCTATATTGCTGCATAAAAAAGTAAAAAAAAAGTTGATAAAGATCATCTAACCCCTCCCCTAAGATTAACCCCCTTTTTACCATTTTAAAAAAAAAACTGTGTAAGTAAAAATAAAAATAAATATATGTGGTATCGCTGCATGAGGAAATGTCCAAACTATAAAAATAATTAAACCTCACAGTTAATGGCGTATGCGCAAAAAAATTCCAAAGTAAAAAAAATTGCGTATTTTTGTTCACTTTTTATACCATAAAAAAAGAATAAAAAGCGATCAAAAGTCAGAGAAAAACAAAAATGGTACCGATAAAAACTTCAGATCACGGTGCAAAAAATGAGCTCCCATATCGCCCCGTAGGCAGAAAAAGAAAAAAGTTATAGGGGTCAGAAGATGACAATTTTAAATGTATAAATTTCCCTACATGTAGTTATGATTTTTTTTCAGAAGTACAACAAAAACAAACCTATATAAGTAGAGTATCATTTTAATAGTGTGGACGTTCAGAATAAAGAGAAGGTATAATTTTTACCGAAAAATGTACTGCGTAGAAACGGAAGCCCCCAAAATTTACAAAATGGTGTCTTTTCTACTATTTGTTTTTCCCTCTCGCCGTAGATTTTTAGGTAAAATGACTGACGTCATTACAAAGAAGAATTGGTGGCGCAAAAAATAAGCCATCACATGGATTTTTTGGTGCAAAATTGAAAGGGTTATGATTTTTAAAAGGTAAGGAGGAAAAAATTAAAGTGCAAAAACTGAAAAACGCTCAACAAACGTCGAGCCCCAGAGCACGGGAAAGGATGGATAAGCCCCCGTTCTTCCTTGGCAACCCATCTGCAGCCCGTGATTACATTGAAGAGCTGCAGATGGGTACCCTAGACCCCAGGGATTACTGACATATAATGTAATGCCGTGATCGCTATTGATTATGGCATTTAACATTTCAATGAGCCAACTCCAACGTCATTACCGGCAGATGTCAGCTGCTGATAGCAGAGGAGATCTGCCACTTATGACGCGGACCTGACCTGCGAACCAGCATCATATTCCCCTCACCCGACCCATGACGTACCGGTACGTCATAGGTTGGGAAGGGGTTAAAGGGGATCTGAAAAAGTGTGCCTTTGATTTATTATATGCAATTGATACAATGAATAGATAGACACCCATACTAAAGATAGAGAGATAGAGACAGAAAAATAAAGAATAAGATAGATAGATAGATAGATAGATAAAATTGTGTTTTCTGAAGTCTAGATAACTTAGTATCATTCAGTAGCAGAAGACAGAAATGAGACATCACAATATATCCAAGAATATATAAAAGTGTACATAATGCCTTTTACCCTTGAAACTGTTGTAGAGGCCATAAAATGGATTCTTTGCAGATAAACTTACTACATTTCAACTGACATGAAGCTTCTGTTGTGATGAAAAACATGAGGATTGTGGGAGAATGAACGTTATGTATCACAAACTGAAGATGGATATGTGATCTGTGGTTGCTTACAGAAGCATTTTTCTATTGACTTCATGTACCAAAAAGAAACATCCACTATATGATTATTGATTTCCTTCCAGGAATCATGTAGAACTACTCGTTTTTTATTTTTTATTTTTTTAAATTGGAAAATACATTGAGTTAATGGAATGCCTGTTCCAGTCCAGTGTTCCCATCCATTGTGTTGGGGTGTGCTGCCCAGGATTTGGGCTGTTTGCTAGTGTTTTGACTTACTGTATTTATATACATATTAAACGGGTTATCCAGGAAAAAACTTTTTTTTTTATATATCAACTGGCTCCAGAAAGTTAAACTGATCTGTAAATTACTTCTATTAAAAAAAATCTTAATCCTTTCAGTACTTATGAGCTGCTGAAATTGAGTTGTTCTTTCTGTCTAAGTGCTCTCTGATGACACCTGGCTCGGGAACTGTCCAGGGTAGAAGCAGATCCCCATAGCAAACCTCTTCTACTCAACATCAGCTGCTGATAATTATTGGAAGGATTAAGATTTTTTTATAGAAGTAATTTACAAATCTGTTTAACTTTCAGGTGCTAGTTGATATATATATATATATATATATATATATATATATATATATAGATAGATAGATAGATATATGTATATAAAGTATTTTCCTGGAATACCCCTTTAAGGTATGAACACATTATTCTTTAATAATTGTTCAGGAAGTAATTGCAGATATGAGAGCAGCTATAAGAGAGCATAGATTATTTTCTCTGATAGTAATGGATGCAGAATTTGAGATGAAGGGAAAGAATAGGTTCCTAATTCATTGATTCACATGGTTGCAGAATTTGAAATGAAGGAGAGGAATAGGCTCTTAATTCACATGTCAAACTATCGTGCAACTCAATTACGTATCACCAGATGGTTTAGAGATTTATTAGAATAGAGAATGGATATTGAAGAGATTTCGAAATTGAAATATGAATATTTGTATGTGAAATTCTGTTTTCATTCCTTAACTGAAGTGTCTAAATCTGTAATTGAAATGGAAGATAGATTTTTACCTCTGTCGCTGACTTGCTTATTTATATTTGGTCAGGGTACATGAAGTCTTTTAAGTATGATATATGTACATGTGTAGGAAGAGAGGTGCAGTTGCCCAAAGCAACCAGTCAAATTATTTCTTTCATCTTTAACCACTTTAACCCCTTAAGGACCAAGGACGTACCGGTACGTCCTTGGTCCTGCTTCCGTGATATAACGAGGGGTAACACGGTCATAGTGATGCCGGGACCCGCCGATAATAGCACACGGTGCCGATCGCGGTGCCGCGCGCTATTAACTCTTTAGCCACGCGCTCAGAGCTGAGCCACGCGGCTAAAAGTGAAAGTAAAAACTGCCGGTTAGCTCAGTGGGCTGTTCGGGATAGCCGCGGCGAAATTGCGGCATCCCAAACAGCTTGCAGGACAGCCGGAGGGTCCCTACCTGCCTCCTCGCTTTCCGATCGCCGAATGACTGCTCAGTGCCTGAGATCCAGGCATGAGCAGTCAAGCGGCAGAATCATCGATCACTGGTTTCCTATGAGAAACCAGTGATCAATGTGAAAGATCAGTGTGTGCAGTGTTATAGGTCCCTATGGGAGCTATAACACTGCAAAAAAATAGTGGAAAAAAAAGTGAATAAAGATCATTTAACCCCTCCCCTATTAAAAGTTTTAATCACTCCCCTTTTCACATAAAAAAACACAGTGTAAATAAAAATAAAAATAAACATATATGCTATCACTGCGTGCTGAAATGTCCGAATTATAAAAATATATTGTTAATTAAACCACTCGGTCAATGGCGTACGCGCAAAAAAATTCCAAAGTCCAAAATAGTGCATCTTTGGTCACTTTTTATATCATTTAAAAATGAATAAAAAGTGATCAATAAGTCCTATCAATGTAAATATGGTACCGTTAAAAACTTCAGATCACGGCACAAAAAATTAGCCCTCATACCACCCCATACGCGGAAAAATGAAAAAGTTATAGGGGTCAGAAGATGACAATTTTAAACGTATTAATTTTCCTGCATGTAGTTATGATTTTTTCCAGAAGTACAACAAAATCAAACCTATATAAGTAGGGTATCATTTTAATCATATGGACCTACAGAATAAAGATAAGGTGTAATTTTTACCGAAAAATGTACTACGTAGAAACGGAAGCCCCCAAAAGTTACAAAACGGCGTATTTTTTTTCAATTTTGTCGCAAAATGATTTTTTTTCCGTTTCACCGTACATTTTTGAGCAAAATGACTGATGTCATTACAAAGTAGAATTGGTGGCACAAAAAATAAGCAATTATATGGATTTTTTAGGTGCAAAATTGAAAGAGTTATGATTTTTAAAGGCAAGGAGCAGAAAACGAAAATGCAAAAACGGAAAACCCCCCGGTCCTTAAGGGGTTAAACATGTACTCCGCCCCTAGACATCTTATCCCCTATCCTTTTGTCAGCCGCCTCCGCGTGAAAGTCTGAGTCCTTAGGGAACGCTTCCTTGAAAAAGGTTACCCTAAAAAACTTTTGACTCAAGCATACAATAAAGTTAAAAATAAAGGACAATCAGAACTAACAGTCCCCCAAAATAAATCAGTGACATCTATAGATAAATTTAGGTTCAATTTCATAACCAACTTTAATAAAGAATCGTCTAACATCAAAAAATATTATCCAAACATTGGTCCATCATCAGTAATGATCCTATTCTTAAAACATCTATTCCACATACTCCCCAGATTACTTATAGAAGAGCCCATAATTTACAAAACCTTTTAGCACCTGGTAGATTTCATAGTTCTAGGTTGGTTCCAGTTCAGACGACATCCTCGTGCAGCCCGTGCGGCAAGAGCCGCTGTCTTTGCTGTAACCTAATCAAAGAAACTTCAGTGGAGTTTAAATCTTCACAAACTGGAAAAGTTTTTTCCATTAAAGGTACAGTCACATGCGACTCCATGTTCTCAATATATCTGATCACATGCGGTTGTCAACTGCAATATGTGGGCCACACTGTGCAGACAGTGCGGTCCCGCATAAATAAATACCGCTTTAACATCTCCCATGGGTTTATGTTACATGGAGTTTCGAGACATTTCTCAATTGTACATAAGAACTCTATGGATTTGTTTAAGCTGATTATTATTGAAAGTATTCCACAGAACACTCCGAATCGTTATCAATGTCTAATCAATAGAGAGTCTTATTGGATACATAGACTCGCTACTTTAACCCCGGGGAGTCTCAATGAGTCCATAGAAAATGTACATTGATTATGTTTATATATCTATTATATCTCTGGTGAATATATATATATATATATATATATATATATTTATATATATATATATATATATATATATATATATATATATGTAGAGGGTAGGCAGCACAACCACGTATTCTGACGGAATCTTGGGGTGCAAGCAAGGATAGCAGTCCCAATCGCAGACGGCTCAAATAATCCAAGATGCAGAAAGTACAGCAACACACCCAGTAGTAAAGTGCAAGATTTGGGATTTATTGACCCATATCAAATGCGACGTTTCGACGGCATCCTGCCATCTTTTTCAAGCATGCTTGAAAAAGATGGCGGGATGCCGTCGAAACGTCGCATTTGATATGGGTCAATAAATTCCAATTCTTGCACTTTACTACTGGGTGTGCTGCTGTACTTTCTGCATCTTATATATATATATATATATATATATATATATATATATATACCGTATTTATCGGCGTATAACACGCACTTTTTAGGCTAAAATTTTTAGCCTAAAGTCTATGTGCGTGTTATACGCCGATACCGCCCCAGGAAAGGCAGGGGGAGAGAGGCCGTCGCTGCCCGCTTCTCTCCCCCTGCCTTTCCTGGGGTCTAAAGCCCTGCTGCCGGCCCTTCTCACCCCCTGGCTATCGGCGCCGCTGCCTGTTCTGTCCCCCTGACTATCGGTACCGGCGCCCCACTGCCGGCGCCGATAGCCAGGGGGAGAGAAGGGGCAGCGGCACCCATTGCCAGCGCCGCTGCCCTGTTGCCTCCCCCCATCCCCGGTGGCATAATTACCTGAGTCGGGTCCGCGCTGCTGCAGGCCTCCGGTGTGTGTCCCCTTCGTCGTTGCTATGCGCTGCACGGCGCGGCGCATGACATCAGTGCGCCGCGCCGTGCATAGCAACGACACAGGGGACGCACGCCGGAGGCCTGCAGCCGCGCGGACCCGACTCAGGTAATTATGCCACCGTGGATGGGGGGAGGCAACGGGGCAACGGGCCCTTCTCTCCCCCTGGCTGTCGGCGCCGCTTCTCTCCCCCTGGCTATCGGCGCCGGCAGTGGGGCGCCGGTACCGATAGTCAGGGGGACAGAACGGGCAGCGGCGCCGATAGCCAGGGGGAGAGAAGGGCCGGCAGCAGGGCTCTAGACCCCAGGAAAGGCAGGGGGAGAGAAGCGGGCAGCGATGGCCTCTCTCCCCCTGCCTTTCCCCGGGGTGTATCGGGGTATACACGCACACACACGCGGCCTCATGTTACCATGGAGTTTTTTACCCAAATATCCTTGGTAAAATGAGGGTGCGTGTTATAGGCCGGTGCGTGGTATACCCCGACAAATACGGTATATGTAATAATGATATGCTATATATATATATATATATATATATATATATATATATATAGATATAATATATTATATCTAACAGTAAAGGAATGACTAGATACTCCGAAGTAACTTAAAATAGAGTACTACGTCCTGACTAAGAGGTATTGTGTGTTTTTTCTCTTAGTTTTTATATATATTATGTTGTATAAATTTATGTTTTTATTTATTTATAGTATATATACAATTTTTATACATGATGTTTCTTCAGATAAGTCTATTTTTATGTATCCTTCTATCTCTGTAACTTAGTTTTAATTGTGATATGCAGTGGTTGGTCCCGCCACATTCCAATACTAATTGTGGTAGGAAAGGGTTAATCCCTGCATATAAAAGCAAGATGTGAATGTTCATTTACATGCCTGATGAAGCCACGCATGCGCCAATGAATTCCTGAACTAGAAGCCCGTCCTGTTCACCATTGTCTCATATCAGGAAGGCTGCAGACCCGGATCATTTTCTACGCGATCACCATTGTGTATGGGCTACACAACTATGTTGGGTGAGCGGTGATTCTTCCCCCTACCCTCCCCCTACATTATAGTTATTTTACTCCACAAGGAGTGCCTCTGTCTTTTTTCTTTTCTCTGCTTGGCACAGGTATATGATCAATTAGCATAAAATGAAGGTCACGTTCCGTATGGCCCTTTTTAGTGAAATGACTGGACACAGGTAGGTCCATCCTTTTTTTGGTGGTTTCGCCTATATACAATAAGTTGCAGGGGCACATAAGTGCATAAACTATACATTTAGAGGTGCATGTTAAATAATGCTTAAGTTTGTATTCTTTTAAAGTGATAGGATATTTAAAAATAGGGCCCTTTTGCATAAGATGACAGTTAATGCATGTACAGCATGGGTAGCTCCCCTTACGTTGAGTAGATAAATACTGTTGTGTGTCACCCTTCTTTCTAGACACATCAGATTTCACAAGTTTATCTCTAAGATTTCTTGGTCTGTGGTAAGACATAAGGGGATGGTTAGAAAGTTCAGGAATAACTTCTGGAAAGGATGGACCAACGTTTACGTATAATTCTGGAGATATCAGACAGATTGCAAAAAGGGGAAACAAAAGCTATTCTGGGGGGAGGAGCCTGTGCGTGATTTGATGGGTTGGTGGACTGAAGAATGTCTATCAAGTGTCAGAACCAGAACTAGCTTGGAGTAAGTCAACAGGGTAGCCACGTTTAGAGAAACCATCTATCGTACGATCTAAAGTCTGTTCCACATGTTGCGTTGAGCTAATGATACGTTTAGCGCACATCATTTGACTTTTAGGTAGAGATTTCACCATAGAACGAGGGTGACAACTTTTAAAATGTAAAATCGAGTTACTGTCAGTAGGTTTAGTGTAAAGTGTAGAAGTAAGACGGTTGTTTTCAATGGTGACCAGTGTATCTAAGAACTGTACCAAATTGGTGGAATAAGAAAGGGTAAACTTGATATTAGGATCAATATTATTAAGGAATTCAATGAAAGCCAACAGTTCCATGGCACTCCCCTGCCACACGAGGAAGATGTCGTCTATGTATCTCTACCACCCCAGCACAAGGCTGAAGTGGTGGGACACATAGACAGATGCCTCCTTGAGGGAGGCCATGAAAATGTTGGCATATGTGGGGCCATATTGATCCCCATAGCAGTACTGGATACTTGGAGAAAAAAATGTTCATTAAATGTGAAGTAATTACAGGTAAGTACAATGTGTAATAAAGTCAAGATAAAGTCAGTTTTCTGTAATGAAAAATCTGGACAGATGGTTTCTCTAACGGCATTAATACCCCTATCATGTGGGATAGAGGTATAGAGGCTAGATACAGCCAAGGAAGAGGCAACAATAGCATCATTTGGGATTTCAAGATTTTAAATTTTCCTGAGGAAATCTGAGGTGTCTAGTAAAAAAGATTTGGCTTTAAGAGTATACGGGCGCAGCACTTGGTCAAGAGATATGGCTGGTTACCGAGTCACAGCCGGACACAATAGGTCTGCCTGGTGGATCTCTCAGGCATTTATGAATTTTAGGCAGTAAGCATAATGATGAAATTTTAGAGTGTGTAACTACAAGATATGCTTTGAGTGCTTCATCAATAATGCCCTTATGAGCTTAATGTCAATTTCACAGCTCCTCCTGATTTATTGATCTAATTTATTGCATTCTATATTGTGGTTTATCCTGTATGTATTTGATTTTTGGACTATCATTTTTACTTTAATTGTCTATTTTATTTTTAACTAGCTGAATACCCGGCGTTGCCCGGTTTTATCTTCCTAATCCTTGTTGGGGAGGAAAATAAACAAAAGAGGAAGCTTTTGACTTCATATCCTGTCCTCATATATTGTTGTCATATCCCAACCCCATATACCGTCCTCATATTCCGACCTCCTATCCCGACCTATTATCCTGACCTCCTATCCCGACCTCCTATCCCGACCTCCTATCCTGACCTCCTATCCCGTCATCGTATCTCAACCTCATATCTCGTCCTCACATCTCGTCCTCATATCCCATCATCATATCCCGACCTCCTATCCCGTCCTCCTATCCCGACCTCCTATCCCGACCTCCTATCCCGTCCTCCTATCCCGTCCTCCTATCTCGACCTCCTTTCCCGACCTCCTATCCCGTCCTTCTATCCCGACCTCCTATCCCAACCTCCTCTCCCGTCCTCCTATCCCGTCCTCCTATCCCTTTCTCCTATCCCGTCCTCCTATCCCGACCTCCTATCCCGACCTCCTATCCCGACCTCCTATCCCGACCTCCTATCCCGACCTCCTATCCCGTCCTCCTATCCCATCCCCCTATCTCGACCTCCTATCCCGGTCTTCCTATCCCGGTCCTCCTATCCCGTCCTCCTATCCCGTCCTCCTATCCCGTCCTCCTATCCCGTCCTTCTATCCCGACCTCCTATCCCAACCTCCTCTCCCGTCCTCCTCTCCCGACCTCCTATCCCGACCCGTAATATGTGTACCAGGTATTGAAATATCTCCAGCCGTACGGAAGTTGTGGGAACATACATTTCCCATTGATTTGCATGGGACTTTAAACAAAAACCCTGACCCTCACAAACGGGGGTAGTTAAGGGTTAAATTAACTATCCTATATTTCAAGTGGACATATAAGTAACATGTGACCAAGTATTATCGAAATATCTCCAGCCGTTTTGAAGTTATGCATTTACATTTATTTCCCATTGACTTGTATGGGACTTTAAACATAAACCCCGCCCCTGGCAAATGGGAGTGAGTAAGGGTTAAACAACCTATTTTATGTTTGTTGTTGACATATAAGTTTCATGTTAATATCTTTAGCCGTTTGGATGTGATGCTGGAACATACACACATACATACACACACACGTTGAGTTTTATATATATAGATTTTAGTTTTCTTTTTTGCAGATTACAACACGGACTAAAGAACTACACCACCAACTCTCACAGAATTATTCTTTTTCATATATATATATATATATATATATATATATATATATATTTTTTTTTTTTTTTTTTTTTTTTTTTTCTTTCCTAGAATATATTTACAGTGGGGCCAATCTATTTAAGTTTGATATCTTCTTCTTTTTCTTTTGGGTACCATTTCCACTATAACCCTGAGTTGCATTGCGGCTTCTGCTTTATTGTAGCCACTGTCCCTTTATGAGCTCGCTGGTATAGTCCTGCACTCCTGATACTAGATGGGTGACTGCTATATGGCCCCATCTGGGTGTTGGATGTTTGGATTCTAGTCATCCGTGGGTCCCCGTGGTGGCCAGGTGACAGAGCGGGCACCAGTATAGTCCTGGGACTACTGAGGCGACCTAGCGGTATACGCTTGTCAGGCCGCGTACCTCTTGCCCTTACTTTCCCTGTAAATACATTGAACGCGTTCCCTTATCAAAGATGGTTGCCCCATCTCTTTCATTCAATGTACGCATGCGCAGAACCGTGACACCTGCCAGTGACATCAACTACGAGTCACTGTGCGTGATTGGCCCCGTCTGTAAGTCCTTATGTCCGGGTTATATGCCAGCACACGTGGGACGCTGGTCCCTGAATAGGTTGCCGAGCGAGATGATTTTCGTTGGTGAGTGTATTTCCTGTCCCGCCCTGTATGTAATCTTTTTTATCATCGAGCACCTGAAGCACTTTATCTTATTGAACATGAATGTCATTTTTTTTACATGTATACACTTATATGGCACCATAAATATGAATATGCACTATGAATCTGGACACTGCTGTATACATGATACTATGATATTAATTATTTGTATACATTATTTATGCACTTTTCTGCAAATTGATGCACTTTATTGTAAATTGTCACTGATGATTGTTACCCTTATTTATATGATGCACTTACTGTCTATACTATGCTTGATAATGGCTGGGTGAGCCAGCCGAAACGTCGCTTTTTGGATGGAATAAAGCTCCACTTTTTTTTACTTTAATCATTGTTTGAGTGCTGCTAATATTTTTTCTTTTGTATCTGAAGAGTCCTGGACCAAGACTGTTTGTTTGTGGGCACCTACATGTATGCACCCTGGTTGTGCTGCTTCTGTGAATATACACACAAACACATATATATTCAAAATGTAATCCCCCCCCCAAAAATGTAATTTAGAACTTTTGTTGAAAATTTGCAAAAATGCTCATTATAATATATAAAGTAGACATGTTGTGTATGTGATTCAATAACTAAATTTCTCTTACAAGTAGAGTTTCAAACATAGAGAAATAGTTGAAGTTTTTCACAAAAATCGCTTCAAGTATCAACAAAAAATGATCACTAATATAAAGTACAATATGTCTCAAAAAAACTATCTCTGAATCACTTTGCCAGGTAAAAGCAGTCCAAAGTTATTACCACTTAAATATTTGTAAAAACGGACTGGGTCATAAAGGCCAAAACTACCTGGGTCATGAAGGGGCTAATTTTGATTGGTAGCTATTTTTTTGTCTCCCCCCGCCTGACCAACCGTCATACACTAACTGACATACACTGACAGACACACACTAAAGACAAACACTTACAGACATAGACTTACAGACACACTACAGACACATACTACAGACAAACACTTACAGACATACAACTACAGACACATACTACAGACATACACTACAGACATACACTTACAGACATACACTTACAGACACACTCACCTGGCTGTCTGTGACTTGGTTTTTTCTGAGGCGGCTGGAGCTGACATGTAATGTCGCTGACGTCCTCCTGCGCGGGTCTACAGAGGAACGTCACTTGCGCAATGTCCCCCGTCAGTCCCGGCCGCAGGCTCACTGTTTTAAAGGCCATGGTGCCGCTTTAGAACAGTGAGCTGCTGCGCAGCGGCAGGGCCGGCCCAAGACATTGTGCTGCCTGGGTCCAAGAATGAAATGCTGAACTTTCGCCCCAGAAATAGCACAAACTCAAATGCACACACATACACCTATTACCTTACATTATTGTAACCAGATCGGGCATACTGAGACCAACAATATCAATAATACCAGTATACCAAGATAAATATTACCAATTATTCACCTTTATAAGGGACATATAATATCGCCACACAAGGACCATCACACCACAAAGCGACTAGTGACTGCATAATTCCACTATACTGTTATTAAATAAGTCAAAACGCCAAAAAGGAAGGAGATATGCTCATGAATGTATGGGGTCCTGTGGTAAACACTAACCATAGAACCAAAAAAAGGGGGGAAAAACCACTTGAAAACGGACCATGTGTAAAATAAAATAAATTTTATTTAGGATAATTCAAAGACATGTAAAAATACACACACAGCGTGGACAAACAAAGGTGGGAACCAGGGAGCAGGGGGAGACAAGGAAGGGGGTAAAAAAAAAAAATAATAAAGTCCAGGTGTGCTAAGCAATGGTGCAAAGAGACAAGTATATCAAAGTGAAATTGAAGAAATGATATACACATAAGGCACATATAAGGGCAACATTGCCTCATTGAAAAATAATAAATGTGCACTTGTCAGTTGCAGTGCAAATCACATAAATAAAGTGGCAAAAGCGTACAAGATAGATGGATAAGACCAATATATTTAAAAAAGCACACAAAAGTGGATTGCAATGAAAACCACATGTAATAGTGGCATGAATCAATAGAACTCCCTCCGCTCCCCAGTTACCCACCAGACCTCCAACTCGTTTCACCCAGCGGGGCTTTGTTCAGGAGCTTTGTGTGTGTATTTTTACATGTATTTGAATTATCCTAAATAAAATTTATTTTACACATGTTATTAAATAAATAACAATAAGGAGGAGTGGAGCTCACAACAAAAGGCACAAGGTTAACTGTGACCCTCTCACCCAAAGAGGGATGAAAATATTTCAAGAAAAAAAAAAAATCAAACACCACAGTCCTCAGTGTCCCACCCAAATGAGTGTATGATGGACTTCAATAATACATAGTAAAAAATGAGGTTAAATGTTCTCAAATATATGAAAATAAATTGCACAAATAGATATAAAACCCCAAAAATAGAAATCTAAAAATGCTCCACAAGGCCCTTGCAGTTTTTCGCATCCGGACAGAATAATAAACCCACAATTGCTAACAGTAATGTGCAGTATAGGACTGTTTGCATATGCATAATTGCAATTCTAGCTTATGCAAACAGTCCTATACTGCACATTACTGTTAGCAATTGTGGGTTTATTGTTGACTCTGGATGCTAAAAACCGCAAGGGCCCTGCGGAGCATTTTTAGATTTCTAGTTTAGATTTTCTATTTTTTGTGTTTTATATCTATTTGTGCAAATAATTGTCATATATTTGCGGGTAGCATTCTTGTGGGCTAGCTGCTTTAGCGAGGAGCTAAAGGGCTAGCTGGAATGACAGGCCGCTGAGACCCCCTGTGATCTCCGGGCTGGCACCGTAGAGTTCTAAACACGGAAACTTGGGGCATCCCCCTCTATTCATATTTATGGGTGGAGGCATGGCAGCTAGTATACAGCCGCCATGCCCCCTCCCATACACATGAATGGAGGGACCATTGTGGTGAGCCACGGGTTGTGATGTGAGGTGTAAGGGGCAGATGGTGTTACCCAGGGGTAGATGGTATAAACCCCTTCATGTTCGTGATGCCAGAGCGTGGTTTGCCTATGTAACCACCTGAAGGTCCTATGTTAGACAGGGGCAAATAATAGTCCATGGCCAGGTTACGTTTAACGGTAGCTTTTACGGTAGAAACATGGTACAGTCTATACAGTTTGGTCAAGATCCCAGAGAGGTGACCAGTAACACAGGGGACCTCACAGCTTTCTGGGATTTGCAGTGACTTGAGGGACTGACTATAAGTGCAGGTCACTCTCACTACAATTGACTTGACTGAAGATGATGACAGCAGATAAAGATTACTTGACTTACTGACTAATGGCTGCAATTTAGGTTGAGGCTTCCAGATGTGCCGGACACTGACCCTGAGACATCTGGAATGGACTTGACCTCAGCAGAAAGTGAAACACGAGAGATATTGTAGTACCTCCCCCTCCTATAACCCCTTACAGACGCAGGGTTTTTCAGTTTTTGCATTTTCGTCTTTTCTTCCTTCCCTTTCAAAAATCATAACCCTTTCAATTTTCCACCTAAAAATTAATATTATGGCTTATTTTTTGCGTCACCAATTCTAATTTGCAGTGACATTAGTCATTTTACCCAAAAAGCCACGGCGAAACGGAAAAAAAAAATTCATTGTGGGTCAAAATCGCAGAAAAAAACCCCATTTTGTAACTTTTGGGGGCTTCCGTTTCTACGCAGTGCATATTTTGGTAAAAATGACACCTTATCATTATACTGTAGGTCCATACGGTTAAAATGGTACCCTACTTATATAGGTTTAATTTTGTTGTACTTTTTTGCAATGTTATATCCCCCATAGGGGCCTATAACATTACATACACTGATCTTTTACACAGATCACTGGCGTGTATTAACATGCCTGTGATCAGTGTTATCGTCACTTGACTGCGCCTGCCTAGACGGCACGGAGCAGTCATTCGCCGATCGGACACCGAGGAGGCAGGTAAGGTCCCTCCCGGTTTCCTGTAAGCTGTTCGGCACAGCACGATTTCACCGCGGCGGTCCCGAACAGCCCGACTGTCCAGCCGGGATAGTTTCACTTTTGCTTCAGACGTGGCGGTCAGCTTTGATTGCCGCGTCTGATGGGTTAATACAGGGCATCACCGCGATCAGTGATGTCCTGTATTAGCCGCGGGTCCCGGCCGTTGATGGCCGCCGGGATCGACCCGATATGATGCGGGGTCACCGTGTGACCCCGCGGGATATCGCGGGAGCTGGCGGAGGACTTAAATATACATCCTTCGTCGTTAAGGAGATAAAGGGGTGCTGAGCAAGGAGCCCATAGGCTATCTGTGAGTCATCTGGTCTGGGTAACAAAACATATGACTTAAACATGTGACAACCCTTATCATGAGACTAACAATCATGTGACCATATCAAAGGTCCTTTAACCTTAGTATATAACTTATACACATTATGGGGGAACACTGACATGTAGGTGAGCCCTACATTTAACTATGCATATAACAACACTTTATACATATGACTAAGACATGACCCTGGCGGATTGGGTTGCCGGAGGCTTTTTGCCCAATGCCTTGGCTACTGGGGTCCTTTGGCATTACACACTCTCCCCAGAACACTATTTATATAGGCATTTATTAGATAACATTAGACATTTGTTATCTTTGACTTTTTAGGTTAAGTGCGTAGTGAGTACAGGAAAACCTTCTGGCCAGCAAAGTATCCTGAGCACGTGGACACAAGAAATTACACTAGACATATGCAACAACTTAAAGACATTTCTATGTATATGAGACATGTGTACATGCGTTTATATGTGTTCTTAATGACTATGTCTAGTAAACAACTTTAATCTGTATTAAACTTTGACTTTACATGATATTAGTCCTTGTATCTTGCGGGTAACTCACCCTGGGTAGACCGTTGGGATCTACGCAGCACCACCTCTTGCGACTCAGGAACACTTACCTCTTCAGGAGCTCTTGGCACAACTTAAGTGATAGAAACCTCTTGAAGATCCATTTCCAGAGTTGGAGCTGGTTCTGGACTATCTGAACTTGGACTGGCTGGCAAGGATACAGGAGACATGGAGGCCGGAATGTAGACAAGTGCCAAAGGTGGCAGGACTGGAGCCGGACGGGTGACTAGAGTTGGTTGTACTGGCCCCTGAGATGGCAAAATACCAAAGATTGCAGGTTGGCTGGGAGAGAACTGTAACTGTAACTGTAACGGAGCTGGATGTGAATCCTCTAACCTGTGTGGCTGATGACTCGGACCGTATCGGGGAGCAGAGTCTAAGGTGCTGCTGGTCTTCACCAGAGCCCACTGCAAGGCAGGATTGACTTGCTGCGGCAGGCGCCACCCAGGTCGCTACCCCCGATACGGCTCGACCACACAGGTAGCTGGGCTAGGCGAGGTACCGAAGGATGAGGCAATAGTATAGTCAAACATAGCAGAAGACCAAGGCAGGCGGCAAAGGTGCAAAGTAAAATAACGTAGCGGGAAGGTCTGGATACACAGGTAAGGCAAACAGGCAATATGGAACACGTAATCTCAGGCTAGGGGCACTGTAGATCCGGAAGGGAAGTGTGGGAGGTGCACAGACTTTATAGACTAGTCAGTGTCAGGTGTACACAATAATTATAGGCGTACTGGCCCTTACATTTTTTTTTGCTCTAGCGCGCACACCCTAAGGGACGGGGACACGCGTGCCGGAGCTGAGACACAGCGGAGACAGCAGGGGAGAGGTGAGTGATGGGCTGGGAGTCGCATACGGGCACATCCCGCAATGTGAATTCCAGCCCCACCGGCAGCTGGAGACAGGGGAACAATGCGCTCATGGCTAGTGCATGCGGCCGGAGCACGGAACGTGATAAGAACATGTGGACATCCATGGATGCATGGATCCCCTCTCCAGGCACATACTCTCGTCTAGGTCTGACAGCTGGTGGAGGAGGTACAGGAGGTTCAAGCAGGTCTTCCTTGCAATACAACTTTATCCGGTTATGGTGGATGACTTGTGGCTCGAGTCTGGGTAGGGTACGGCCGTGTAGGGCTCTGTTTCCCAGATGGAGTCAAGTTTGTGGGTCCATGGGAATTTACGCAGCCAGACCTTGTTGCCTAACTGGAGGGGTTTGGTAGAGGCTTGATGGTTGTAGTCTTGCTGTTGCCTTTACTGAGCCATGCCCATCTTTTTGTTGACAAACTCTTTTGCTTCCTGGTTCCTTCTTTGGTGGTCAGAGACCCACTCCATAGAAGTTTGCGGAGAGTTGCTGAAGGGAGCTTGAAGTCCAAACGGCCAATCTTTTGGCAGCTGCCCGTGTTGACCCATACAAGTAGAATGGGGTGTATCCAGTAGAATAGTTGACTGTATTATTATAAATTTCCAGCAATTCAGGCAACAGCCGGGGCCACTCTTCGTGCTTTGACACAGACGCTGCTCGCAGCATGTGGATAAAAACTTGATTGATGTGCACACAGAGCCCGTCCCTTGAGGGTGGTAAGCAGTAGTCTGGAGTTTCTTAAAGATGTGGAACTGACATAGCTCCTAGAAGAGTTGGACCTCTAAGGCCGTTCCTTGGTCCATTAGGACAGACTCCGGACACCCAAGAATCTGTACCCAATGAGTAAAACATCTGGGCCGTGGTTTTGGCTGTGAGGTCCTTAACGGGCACTACGACAACCCACTTTGAGTAGTGGTCCATCATGGTGAGAGCATATGTGTATCCAGACCGGATAGGAGACAACTTGACATGGTCTAGTGCGACCAACTGGTTGGGCCTTTCACTCTGGATGGAATGGAGGGGTGCTCTTGCGTCTTTGCACCCATTCTTGGTGACGTTGCAGACGGCACACTCGCTGCACCATTTCTCGATGTCGCTCCTCATCCCAATCCAGTAGAACCTTCGTCTAACAGTAGCCTCGGTCTTGTGGATCCCAAAGTGTCCCGGCTGATCATGATATGCGTTGAGGACCATTGTCGCATCTCTTCGGGGAACTGATTAAGTAGATCACCAGGAACTGGATCCAAAGAGTTTTGGTACAGCAATCCTTTGTGCACACAGTCGCTTCCTCTGTCGAAACAGAACCTTTTTTCATCAGGAGGTAGTCCAACAGATCCCCCATGACTCGACTTTTGTCTTATAGAGTTTTCCAGGTGTATAGGTCTTCCTGGACCTTCTCGGACCTGGGTACACCGTCTTCAAGGGTGGTCACAGTATTGTGACTAACAAACTTTTGGTAAAATGGGCGCCTCTCCATGTCTTCACACTCATCTTTGACAGGTGGTTCTTCTCTGGGGAACATTCGAGATAGGACATCTGCGTTGACATTTGACTTGCCATTTGATGGTGAAGTTGTAGTTGGGCAATCTTGAGGCTCAGCGCTGTTCGATGGCACTCAGTTTGGCAGTATTCAGATGGGCCAAAGGGTTATTATCCATGTAGACAGTGAATGGCATGGCAGCCAAGTAGTCTTTAAACTTCTCAGTTACGGCCCATATGAGGACGAGGAGTTCTCGCTTGAAGGAGCTGTAGTTGGCATCGTTCTTCTCTGCTGCTTGCAGATTACGACTGGCATAGGCTATCATTACCTCTTGCCCTTCTTGGACTTGGGACAGGACAGCTCCCAGACCTTCAAAGCTGGCATCAGTATACAACCGGAACAGCTGACTGTAGTCTGGATACGCCAGGATGGATGGTTCTGTCAACAGGTGTTTAAAGGGGTATTCCAGAAAAAAAACTTTTTTTTTATGTCAACTGGCTCCAGAAAGTTAAACAGATTTGTAAATTATTTCTATTAAAAAATCTTAATCCTTTCAATAATTATCAGCTGCTGAAGTTGAGTTGTTGTTTTCTGTCTGGCAACAGTGGTCTCTGCTGACATATCTGCTTGTCTCGGGAACTGCACAGAGTAGAAGAGGTTTGCTATGGGGATTTGCTTCTAAACTGGGCAGTTCCCGAGACACGTGTCATCAGAGAGCACTTAGACAGAAAAGAACAACTCAACTTCATCAGCTCATAAGTATTGAAAGAATTAAGATTTTTTAATAGAAGTAATTTACAAATCTGTTTAACTTTCTGGAGCCAGTTAATATATAAAAAAAAAGTTTTTCCTGGATAACCCCTTTGAGAGCTCAGAACGCAGTTTTTTTGCTCTTCGTCCCATTCAACAGGTAGTCTTCCACCATAGTTCTCCTTCGCCGTACCCGTAAGAGAGCTGTAAGGGGTTCTGCAATCTGGGCGAAGTGGGGAATGAAGCGGCGGTAGCAGCCGGCAAATCCCAGGAAACTCCTGACATCTTTCACTGTGTGCAGGGTAGGCCAGTCTTTCAAAATCTCTATCTTCTCAAGATTAAGCTGGACTCCCTTTGAGCTGACAACATGACCTAGGTAATGTACCTCAGGTTTAAGCAGATGACACTTGGACGGCTAAATCTTCAGCCCATGTTTGATCAAGACTTGGAAGACATCTGACAGATGACTAAGGTGCTCCTGGTAGGACTTGGACTACACAATGACATCATTTAGGTACAACAGGACAATCTGAAAGTTTAGATGGCCCAGGCACCGCTCCATCAGATGTTGGAAAGCAGCAGGGGCATTGCACAGCTCGAATGGCATACTCTTGAATTCAAACAGTCCCATGGGTGTCACGAAGGCTGTCTTCTCTCGGTCTTCCATGGCCATAGGCACTTGCCAATACCAACTGGTTAAATCCATGGTGGAGAAGTAAGCAGCCGACCCGAGGGCTGTAAGTGACTCTTCGATTCTTGGCATCCTTATGTGTGACATTGTTCAGTTTCCTGTAGTCAAGACAAAAACAGATGGTCCCATCCTACTTCTTGACCAAAACAAGTGGCGCCACCCAGGGACTCTGGCTCTCTTTTTCACAAATCTCCGATAAAAAGATATAAAGGATAGCACTCACCACCTTGGAGGATTAAGGATTAAGGCGTGCATCAGAAGACATGATTCACAGCGGGCAAGGATGCCAGGGCGCTCCGAGCACTGATGATGACAGCTGTTTCGTAGGAAACTCCTACTTGTTCAGATCAATGATCTGATCTGAAGAAGTAGGAGTTTCCTAAGAAACAGCTGTCATCATCAGTGCTCGGAGCGCCCCAGCATCCTTGCCCACTGAGAATCATGTCTTCTGCTGCACGTCGCATTTTATGATTCACATGCAATAAAAGAAAAAGATTTCCTTAATCCTCCAAGGTGGTGGGTGCTATCCTTTATATATTTTTATCAGAATTGTCATTGAGCGTTATGTGGATTTAGCACCCCACCCAACTAATTCCTGCACAGGGATTCAAAACATACACGCACACAGAGCACAGTGCTGGACTAACGGACTTTTTCTACTTAAGGATTGATGTAAAATTCAGTGGCCGCGTCTCCATACAAAGCAGAATCCACATAGTATGGTCATTGGATAGAGACGGACCAATACAGTTATAAGTGCTCGCAGCCTCGCCAACAGGTTAAATAGAACATAACCAACACATAACTGTGAAAAAGCCCATGTGTATAAGTGGCTGCTAAGATAGGTGCGGAGATGCAAAGAGGGTATAACCATAGAAAAAAGAACCTGGTTAATAAGTACAGGGGAAGGGGTTGTTGAGTAGTGTAGTGTAATGTAACGTCCGGCCAGGCAAGTATCTGTACGTGGCATGTAGCCAGTAACTGGAGGGGGCAGGGTGGGGGTGGGGGGGGATAGAATTGCTAAGGTTATTAGCACCAACCTTAAGTTAGAAAAGAAGAGAGGTTACATGTAAGCAGTAAAGGGCCTATCCAGATGGGGCGGAGAGTCAGAGTTTATGTGAGAGCCGCGGCTGCCACATAGTTTTAAACTTATCATGCGAGTGTGAGTTCCAGCTAGTCATTTCCTCCATACGGCATATTTGATAAATTTTGTCAACCCACTGGGACATGGAGGGAGAGGTGGCCTGTCACCACAGCAGCGGAACCAACAACTTAGCAACTATCAGAATATGTGTGGGCAGAGAGTGAACTGATGGTTTGAACGAAGAAGTGGGTAGAGCTAGTGCTATAGAGGCCATATTGAGGGAGATTGAGCTCTGACAGACCGAATTAATGTTGGCCTCGACCTCTTCCCAAAAGGGATGGATAATAGGGCATGACCACCATATGTGTTCAAACATGCCCACAGCAGTCTCACATCTCCAATACATCTTGTTGGGGGATAGCCCAAACCTGAATAGAGCCTCAGGGGTTTTGTACCACCTAGTTAGCAGTTTGAAATGATTTTCATGGAGTTTGACACAAGGAGAGAAGCTGTGGGAACACCGGAGCACACATCAGTTAAAGTAATGCCTAGTTCCTTTTCCCAAGACTGGAGGTAGAGAGGGTACGAAGAGCTGTCATTCTGAATAAGAGGTTTATAAAACATTGAGAGTTTCAACTTGCCCTGGTTACCATAAATGTAGATTTGGTGTCCCGGTACCGGATTGCATCCGTTACCTTGTGGTGAGGTCCCCAAAGTCAGAGTCCCTAGCTACCGGTGGGGTCCTCATCTATAGTTAGCCCCTAGTCACCCCTTTAATAGTTAAAACTATTCAAATTCTAAGTGTATATGTGTATATAAAGTGTACTTACCTGGTTGTAGTGTCGCAGGACCTGCGGGTCACGTGATGCATTCCAAAACTCTATGGTTTTATGGTTCAAGGACCTTTGGAGGAAGTCAGGTGATCGCCCACCATGCATTGTAACGGTGAGTGACAGCTGACTCAGACCAATCTAAAACGGCCCTGCCCATATAAGGGAGCCACGGACATTAATCACTCTCTTTTCTCCTGGGCTGCTGATAGAGGAGGATCTGCGCAGCTGTCATCAGCAGTGACTAGGCCCAAGCCTTGTGGCAACGGCCATCTTACAAAACTGTGAGTTACCTCAATCTCTGTTAAGTCTGCAAGATCACCGGACCTAAACAGACCCCTAAATCAGGACGGATCTCTGCATCAATCCTAATTCTACTAGTCCTTTGGATAAGCTAATGGTCCGCGGCATCTGTCAATCACTGCCATACTACATAAAGACTGTATTGCTAAGACTGTTGCTGTTAATTGGATGTACTGAAAGTACCTCAGTAAAGTTTATATAAGTTCAAGTTCATCTCTATTGTGGACCTTCATTCATTTAAGCACGCACCTATCGTTTCTGGGAAGGGTGGCGATAGGCCGAAGATTTACCTCAGCGTATTAACCCTCACCCTGGCATCACGAGTGACAGGGGTCAAGTTAACCCCTCATATACCGAAGCAACACCCCAACTACACTACACCCCCAAGGCCCTACCACAAAGCCTTTTTGGCATCACGAACAGGATTCGGGTGTGTGCCTACTACTGTTGCCACTGGTGAAAGTGTACACCCCCCCCCCCCCCCCAGGTAACAAACTTTATTCATGTGCTGTGAACCGTGTTGTTGTGCGGTGTCCATGGTGCGGTGTCCGTGGTGCACCATACAAAGGGGCCACGAGTAAAATAAGGGGGGAGGTGAAAAGTTATCTGTAACTAAGCCCGACACAGAGAAATGTACGCCCCTAAGCATGTGCATTTGCCTCCTGAAGAAATAATTCACTACCAGGAGAATACTAAAGAAATGGAAGCTTTATTCATCCGCAAATGGGACCATCCCGAGAAGGGGAGGAACCTCTAGAACGACGAAGAGCAACTGTGGCCAAGTTCGACAAGGTCAGAGGTTATGGGACACTCCTAGATTGTCACACAGGGCAAACCCTCCTCGGAAACCAGCGAGCAGTACAGAGGCCATATCTTCATAAAAAGTTCTACTCCTTGGAGGTGGGTGAAATTGCGGAGTACACCCCCGTCCAGAGCCTGAGTGGAGAATGGGCTGCAGCAGTCACAAGACCCACAGCCCCACCACAGCTTCCCTTCAAATACTTTCCATCTACAGATTGGGAATCGGATCCCTTAAACTTGAGGCCGAAATGGTCTGCTTCTGATGCCTCCACCAACGTACTCGAGGAGGAGGAGCCTCTACAGCATCAATCATTTTCTGTGTACAGTAAAGTGCCAAGTCCTGCTCAAGATCAAGAGAGTAAGCCGCAATTGCGGGCACCAAAGACCGTACCTAGACCCTCTCGGAGCAATGAGAGTTTGTCTGTTCCAGAGGTACCAACGCATGTACCTAGGCCCTCTTGGAGCAATGAGAGTTTGCCTCCTGCACAGGTACCAACGCATGTACCAAGGCCAACTTCTGACATGGAGAGTTTGCCTGCTTCCAGGGTACCGACGAAAGTGTTTTGCCCCACTCCTAATTTGGAGATAGTGCTCAAGGACTATTGCCCCACTTACATTCCGGCTAGTATGCCTCTGGTCACCTTGAATCCTACTGTTGCCCATTCTACTCTCACCAATGTGGTGTGGGAGAGTTACATTTACTCCTCGCCTGCTCCAGATGTCGGCAGATATAGGGGAACCCTGAGAGGCACAATAAAAGTGAGGAAGAACATCCTCTAAAGAGACTCTAAAGTAATGTCCTGTTGTTTCTCTTGTTAACCACTTTTGTTTTTCAGTAACAGAAAAGTTCAAGACATGGGCCTAGCAGGACTGTGCTAAGATTGTTCCAGTTTTAAGCTCAGCAACGTAACCATCAAGCTTTGTGCCTGACCATCAGGTCAAGAGACTCCTAGCCAGTAGGAGATTCGTAAGTTTTGTGCCCGGCTAATTGTGGTAAAGCCGTGTTTCCCATAGACTCCTAGTGTAGGTGGACTGCAGATCCTTACACGTCCGTTTTATGTACATAACCCTATATTTATAGGACTCTCTGCTAAATGTTGCACTTATCGGGTGTATGCGCCTGAACCTTGTTGGAGTGTTGATAAATGTATAATGAAAATGTACATAATTCTTGTACACAAGAAAAATAGCTTCATGTCTGTGTACATAAAAAGTAAGTAAAGGTTGTACACAGAAAATTGTCCGCTATATGCACGTGTACACCAAACACAAAAATGTAAATAATACTTGTACACATGTACCTACAAAGGTATAAAAATGCTCAAAGGTGTTTTAGTAGTTGCTCAATAGGTGACTCTTTGGGCTCCTCCGAGAGTGACATTGTTCTAGTCGCCAATCGCTAGCACCTGTCTCAACAAAAATAATAGGGTACTTACCCTTAAGATAGTACTTGCACACATAGTACTCTAGACTACTCACTTAATTGTACTACTTCAATCTACTTCAGTACATACACAAAAACAAAATGTATCTCACATTCAATAAACACTGTTACGCCGAGCGCTCCGGGTCCCTGCTCCTCCCCGGAGCGCTCGCGGCCTTCTCCTCTCTGCAGCGCCCCGGTCAGTCCCGAAGACCGGGAGCGCTGCACTGACACTGCCGACGGGGATGCGATTCGCATAGCGGGACGCGCCCGCTCGCGAATCGCATCCCAAGCCCGCTCGCGAATCGCATCCCAAGCTACTTACCTGTCCCGGTCCCCGGCTGTCACGTTCTGGCGCGCGGCTCCGCTGTCTAGGGCGCGCGCACCAGCTCTCTAAGATTTAAAGGGCCAGTGCACCACTGATTGGTGCCTGGCCCAATCACTGTAATTAGCTCCCACCTGCTCCACGCCTATATAACCTCACTTCCCCTTCCCAGTATTGCCGGATCTTGTTGCCCTGTGCCAGTGAAAGCGTTTTGTGTATCTCCCAAGCCTGTGTTCTAGACCTTCTGCTGTTGCCCCTGACTACGACCCTTGCTGCCTGCCCTGACCTTCTGCTACGTCCGACCTTGCTCTTGCCTTGTCCTTCTGTACCGCGCCTGTCTCAGCAGTCAGAGAGGTTTAGCCGTTACCGGTGGATACGACCTGGTTGCTACCGCCGCTGCAAGACCATCCCGCTTTGCGGCAGGCTCTGGTGAATACCAGTAGCAACTTAGAACCGGTCCACCGGTACGGTCCACGCCAATCCCTCTCTGACACAGAGGATCCACCTCCAGCCTGCCGAGTCCTAACAGTAGATCCGGCCATGGATCCCGCTGAGGTGCCGCTGCCAAGTCTCGCTGACCTACCCACGGTGGTCGCCCAGCAATCCCAACAAATCGCCCAACAAGGACACCAGCTGTCGCAGTTGACCGCCATGCTACAGCAACTTCTGCCACAGCTACAGCAGCAACCATCTCCTCCGCCAGCTCCTGCACCTCCTCCGCAATGAGTGCCCGCTCCTAGCCTCCGCTTGTCCCTGCTGGACAAATTTGATGGGGACTCTATACTCTGCCGTGGTTTCCTGTCTCAATGTTCCCTACATTTGGAGATTTTGTCGGACCAATTTCCTACAGGACGGTCTAAGGTGGCTTCCGTAGTTAGTCTTTTGTCTGGAAAGGCCACACCGCTCTGGGACCGCAATGATCCTGCCACAGCCACTGTCCAGTCCTTCTTCGCTGAAGTCCGTAGTGTCTTCGAGGAGCCAGCCCAGGCCTCCTTTGCTGAGACTGCTTTGCTGAACCTAGTCCAGGGAACTTCTTCCGTAGGCGAATATGCCATCCAGTTTCGTACCCTCGCCTCTGAGCTAGCCTGGAACAATGAGGCCCTCTGCGCGACAGCAACATCAAGGATGTACTGGCCGCACGAGAAATTCCAGCTAACCTGTCTGAACTTATCCTTTTGGCCACCCGCATCGACAAGCGTTTTTCTGAAAGACACCAGGAGCTCCGCCAGGAAAAGGACCTTGATCTCTGGGCACCTCTCTCCCAGTATCCTTTGCAATCTACCCCTGTGCCTCCCGCCGAGGAGGCTATGCAAGTGGATCGGTCTCGCCTGACCCATGAAGAGAGGTCTTGTCACAGAGATAAAAACTTATGCCTGTACTGCGCTAGTACTGAACATTTCCTAGTGGACTGCCCTATTCATCCTCCGCGTCTGGGAAATGCACGCACGCACCCTGTTCAAATGGGAGTGGCGTCCCTTGGTGTGAATTCTGCTTCTCCACGTCTCACTGTGCCTGTGCGGATTTCTCCTTCTGCCAACTCCTCCTTCTCAGCTGTGGCCTTCTTGGACTCTGATTCTGCGGTAAATTTTATTCTGGCCTCTTTTGTTAATAGGTTCTGCATCCCAGTGACCCGTTTCGTCAAGCCGCTCTACATTTCTTCGGTCAACGGAGTAAATTGGACTGCACTGTGCGTTACCGCACAGAACCCCTGCTTATGAGCATTGGACTGCATCACGAGAAAATTGAATTTTTTGTTCTGCCCAACTGCACCTCTGAAGTCCTCCTTGGTCTGCCATGGCTCCAATGTTATTCTCCTGCCCTTGACTGGACCACCGGGGAGATCAAGAATTGGGGTCCTGCTTGTCACAAACGATGCCTCACATCTGCTCCCACTTGTCCAACTCCTGAGGTCCCACTCATATCGGTCCCTCCCAAGGCTTACCAGGATATTTTCGGCAAAAATCAAGCTGGGATTTTGCCTCCTCATAGCCCCCTTCCTGGTAACACTCTGCCCCGTGTCAAGCTTCACCCTCTGCCCCCCCTCCCCATTCCCACTTCTTTTGGATTGCCTGCCGCTGATGTAGCTACCCAGGACTTCTCTTTTTTACAGAAGGAAACTCAAGAGTTGCCCTCAATGTTCTCGTCTCATTTGAAGGGACAAGCAGACAAAAAGAGTGGGAGACCTAAGGGGGGGAGGGGTACTGTTACGCCAAGCGCTCCGGGTCCCTGCTCCTCCTCGGAGCGCTCGCGGCGTTCTCCTCTCTGCAGCGCCCCGGTCAGACCCGCTGGGTCTGCTCGCGAATCGCTTCCCAAGCTACTTACCTGTCCCGGTCTCCGGCTGTCACGTTCTGGTGCGTGCGGCTCCGCTCTCTAGGGGGCGCGCGCGCCAGCTCTCTAAGATTTAAAGGGCCAGTGCACCACTGATTGGTGCCCCGCCCAATCACTGTAATTAGCTCCCACCTGCTCCACGCCTATATAACCTCACTTCCCCTTCCCAGTATTGCCGGATCTTGTTGCCTTGTGCCAGTGAAAGCGTTTTGTGTATCTCCCAAGCCTGTGTTCTAGAGCTTCTGCTGTTGCCCCTGACTACGACCCTTGCTGTCTGCCCTGACCTTCTGCTACGTCCGACCTTGCTCTTGCCTTGTCCTTCTGTACCGCGCCTGTCTCAGTAGTCAGAGAGGTTGAGCCATTACCGGTGGATACGACCTGGTTGCTACCGCCGCTGCAAGACCATCCCGCTTTGTGGCGGGCTCTGGTGAATACCAGTAGCAACTTAGAACCGGTCCACGCCAATCCCTCTCTGACACAGAGGATCCACCTCCAGCCTGCCGAGTCCTAACAAACACTTTGGAATTGTAGCCTATTGATACCCAATTCCTGCCACTGTTAGGTACACTCATATTTCTCTTCTCTGTATTGCGTGTGTGAGATGCTCTACCTGGCCAGTAGGTGCTCTTGCGAGTATAGAATTAAACACATAGTTCTAAAGGTAACCTAGGTAGGTTATTTTGAAGTGCTCCAGGGGTAAGTAGCATGTAGCCGATAGACCCTAGCAGCCAATCTTACTGTGACCTAGCTTCCGGCTAGCCAGTATACCTTTCGTGTACTAACAGGTAACTCATTGTTGGCAAAAAAGAAAAAATGTGTGAGATAATAAAAAATGTGTTTAGTCAGCTTGAAGCTAAATGTATAGAGAGCTGTACTAATGTCTAGTTAGCCTCATAAAATGTGTAGAGAGCTAAAACAAAATGTTTTAGGAGCTAGTAACTAAATGTCAGGTAGCTGCCTAATTGTATAGTAAGCTTAGAATGTATAGTAAGCTTAATTAAAATGTCCAAGAAGCTAGAAACTGAAGGTCTAGATAGCTTCATAATTGTCCAGATAGCTTCATAAATGTCCAGGGAGCCTTTATAATTGTCTAGTGGGATTACTAGTCTACAAATGTTTCAAATGCCTAGAAAAATATTTAGTAGGTTTAAAAGTACTGAATGTGTATAAAAGTTTTGTCAGGATATAGATTCTGTCTAGTTAGCAATCCTGTTCTGCCTGCCCTAGTTCTTCTGCCTTAGGGGACAGGCGTCGGGGTCGACTTATTTTAAGTAAGGGGGTTTGTGGTGTCCCGGTACCGGATTGCATCCGTTACCTTGTGGTGAGGTCCCCAAAGTCAGAGTCCCTTGGTACTGGTGGGGTCCTCATCTATAGTTAGCCCCTAGTCACCCCTGTTGCTGTTAATTGGATGTACTGCAAGTACCTCAGTAAAGTTTATACAAGTTCAATTTCAACTCTATTGTGGACCTTCATTCATTTAAGAACGCACCTATCGTTTCTGGGAAGGGTGGCAATAGGCCGAAGATTTACCTCAGTGTATTAACCCTCACCCTGGCGTCACGAGTGACAGGGGTCAAGTTAACCCCTCATATACCGAAGCAACACCCCAACTACACTACTCCCCCAAGGCCCTACCACATAGAGCTCGTCTATCCACGTAAGGGACTTGTCAATGGAAAATAATTTCAAAAAGGATAAGCACGCTTGTCTAGCTGCATGAGCATGAAGTGAAGTGGAGGGGGAGATCGCATCAGAGACTGGAAAACTTCAATATCAGGTGGGGTGTTATCTGGTAGGAGATCTATCAGGGTGGTAGAGGATATCTCGGACCAGAGCGGGTTAGTGCGGTCCCTTAAAGTTCCAAGAGTTTGGGGGATCAGTGAGGCCGGGGCTATGGGGGGACTTCCTTTGGATCAGAGTCTGGGGTTATGAGACTACTTTAAACTAGTAGGGTGCCTTTTAGTAGTGGGTTACGGAGATGTCCGCTTTCCGGGGAATCCACATAAAACTAAGATTACGGGCCCCTAATTGTCTAGTTTAGGGAATCTGCGTCCTTCATGTCAACCAGCATCTTCTTAACAGTTTGATACATGCCTGGCGTGACTGGAAGGTGTCTTTCCTTGATAGGTGGGCTGTTGCCTGTCAGAATACGGTGCTGGATCATGGACATACGTCCAAAGTCTGTAGGGTGCTTACTGAAAGCCTCGTTGTGCCTCTTGGCGACATTGATGACTCCACTGACTTGATCTCTTGAAGTGGCTTTGTCTCTTAGGGCTCAGGCGGACTTACAGCAGATCCCGGAGACAGTAGGCCGTCCACTGTTGGGCCACCTTGCATTCTGTTAAGATGTCCCTTGATTCTAAAAGATAGGGGACTAGAGTGTATTTAGGTAAGACTGTAGCCACATCGGACAGATTGACTAGCCGGACTGGAACTCTCCCATTGGTAACTGTGAAAAGGCTTCTTGCAGTTCGGACTAGGGGATGATCTTTATACTGCATGGGCTCTAGCAGGGCTTGATAGTCTTTGTTTCTTACTCTAGGATGTGCACGGCACCAAATGATCGTCTCTGTGTTGGGTTGTAATGTCACCAACCTGATGTCTTGAAACGCGTTGTTCTATTTCCTATTACATACCTCGGTTATATTTACCTGATCTTATTATTCAGCACTGTTACCATATCTATTGCCGCTATCCTTTGCTTGCGCCTGGAGAATCCCTAAATGGTTTGGAGGTTATTGTTGGACATTTGGACACCACGAGTTGGTGGAAGGGATCGGCTGCACTTTGGAATCACATCTTTACCAATGTTGTGCCTGCTTGTCAGCACAACCACCCGGGTAAGCGCATTTCAATAGTTTATGCGTATTTTACCCTCTTTTAATTGCATTATGGAGCGCTCTTGGTGTTTTTGTCATCACTTATTTTATAACATAATCTGTAGTAAAACAAAAAAAATATTTGTGGGGAGAAATAAAGAAACAAAAAACACCATTTTGTATATTTTGGGGGCTTCCGTTTCTGTGCAGTGCACTTTTCAGAAAAAACAACACCTTATCTTTATTCTGTAGGTCCATACGATTAAAAGATACCCAATTTATGTAGGTTTTATTAAAAATTATAACGATATGCACCAGAATTTGTATGTTTAAAATTGTCATCTTCTGACCCCTATAACTTTTTTATTTTTTTTGCATACAGGGCTAAATGAGGGCTCATTTTTTGCACCATGGTCTGTAGTTTTTATTAGTACAATTTTTTTAATCCTTTTTTATTATTTTCTTATGGTATATGAAGTGATCAAAAAGCACAATCTTGGATTTTTTTTTTTTGTGTACGTCATTGACCATGCTGTTTAACCAATCTTATATTTTAATAGGTCAGACATTTACGTACGCGGCAATACCACATATGTTTCTTTATTTTTCATTACATTATTTTATTTAAAAAATGGGATATTGGGGGTGATTTAAACTTTTATTAGGGGAGGGGCTTATGGAGGGGCTTATTCACATTTATTAACTTTTTTTTTTACACCCATAGGGGGATATGCCATACAATCTTTAGATTTCATACACTGATAAATGTTGCTCTATCGAACAGCATTGATCAGTCTTATTAGTGCTCTGCTGCTCCAGCCTGCAGTGCCTGGCTGTGAACATCAGAGCACCGATTGGATGGCATCGTCTCAGCTAATCGGGACATTGCGATTTAACCGCGATGGTCCCGATCAGCTTTGCTAAGTTGCTAGGTTTTTTTACCATTTCAGACACCGCAATCAACAATGATTGTGCTCTCTAAAGGGCTAATGCTGAGCATCGGCCCGATCGGCGATGTACAGCCTGCGTCCTTAACTACGCAAGGGCGTACCCACATGCCCTGTGTCCTTCACGGGTTAACTTCTTGTTCTTGGTCAAATTTTAGCCCCTGGACCGTAGTGCTGCAATAGTGTTGGCCACAGAGCCATCAATGTCATTTACATTTTTCTACCAGAAAAAGAACACTTTGAAACTGAATGCAATGATGTTGAAGGATCTCTCAAATAGTACAAATACACAGACACGAGCTCCTTTTCTATTTATACTGTGATATATTTCTTTAGAATTTAGTAACTACTATGTTGGCGGTTAATGAATTAATTAATGAATTTTTATTGCACTTCTGCAGGTTCTACCTATTTTCCTATTACGATACAAGTGTTTCTGCATGATAAATCTAATGTTTCGTAAGTAACTTTTCTCAGGCTATTGGACATGTTAGTTAAAACCAATATAGGAGAGTGAAATGTTTAAATAAGTTTAACAAAAAAAAAGGTTTATAGGATATTTCAGGCAGATACGGTTTAATCTAATCAGAAGAATATAGAGCATTTCCATATTTACTTAGAAGCTAATTTTCTATATGATTGGTAAAGTGAATCTATCAAAATTTACTTTAGCTGAAAAGCAGAAAGACAAAAAAAATATTTCTCAAAATACATCAGTCCAAAATAAGCCTTAGTGAAGTGGCTAGATGACTATTAGGGATTTTTTTTATAAGCACTAAACAAATAAGATAGGAATTGGGACATTTATTAAGCCGCACCAGTGATGCAAGTCCTCAAAAATTTTTTTAGTTCTGCAGGCCTCTAGTGGAAAGCTTCACAGAGGGGTACAAGCTAAAAATGTAATATTTATTGGAGACACTAAAATCAAAAACCCCACTACGAAAAAATACTGCACAGCTAGACAAAGTGCCTAGTGAGAAATTTTCCCCAGACAGGACAACATAAAGCCAGTATGACAAGAGAGGAGGTCAAGGGATCAATATCCAAATCAGCCTCAACCTCGGGAATACCCCACTCAGATGGTAAACAATAGTGTAAAGGGACAGGTGGAAGTTGGGTAGATCATAAAAGTCACAAACCTTGGGTGTGAAGACCCTAGAGTTCCCTGCCAGGGGAGGTGTTGTGAATCTACCCCTACTCCCACAGGGACTGTCGGGGCACTTGCCCTAAAAAAAATTATCCCTAGTTTGTAAGGTTGAAAAAAAACAAGAGTCCATTGAGTTCCACCTAAAACCCTACTGTGTTAATCAAGAGGAAGGCAACCCCCCCACCCACGAGGCCAATTGTCCCATGACAGAGGAAAAATGTATTCCCGACCCCAATATTGCAATCAGAATAAATCCCAGGATCAACATTCTATTCACAAAAGTCTACAATCCATAACATCTAATAGTATTACTCACTAGAAAAACATCCAGGCCCCCCTTGAACTTGTATATTGACATCACAACATCATGCGACAGTGAGTTCCATAGTCTCACTGCTCCTACAGTAAAGAATCTCTGTCTGTGATGATGGTGGAATTTTCTTTCCTCTAGACATAGAGAATGCCCCCTTGTCATGGTTACCGGCCTAGGTATAAAAAGATCACTAGAAAGATCTCTGTACTGTCAATTCATATATTTGTACATTGTGATCAGATCTCCCCTAAGACATCTTTTTTTCTAAACTAAATAACCCTAACCTTGATAACCTTTCTTGGTACTGTAATCCTCTCATATCATGAATTATCATTGTTTCCCTCTCCTGCACCCTCTCCAGTTCTGCCATGTCCTTTTTGTATACAGGTGCCCAGAATTGGACACAATACTCAATATTTGGTCTGACTAATGATTTATACAGAGGCAAAACAATGTCCTTGTCCCGTGCCTCTATGCCTCTATTGATTCTTCCTATTACTTTGTTAGCATTGGCAGCCGGTGCCTGGCACTGATTGCTAAAGTATAGTTTTCTGTCCACCAGTACCCCCAAATCTTTTTGAGTCAAAGTCTTACCTAATATCTTATTATTTAGCACATATTTGTACTTTGTGAATAACCTTACATTTCTCCACATTAAACTTCATTTTGCCATGTCTGTGCCCAAGCCTCCAGCTTCCCCAGATCCCTCTGTAATATTGAAGGACAACTATAGTGGAACACTTTTATATATGCCCATGTCGGGCCTCAAAAACAAACAAAATAAACTCATACATACCTTCCTACGAGCCCCCGTTGGTCCGGCACAGGCCTCACGGACCGGCAGTGCTGACGTCACTCCACTTCCTGGGGACGGGGACGCCACAGAGCCGTCAGCATATCACCGGCCGCAGCGATGTCCCACCCCGGCCTGTGATAGGCTGAGCCCACAGTCATGTAAGGAGCTCTGGCCGGCTTCTTACATGACAGTGGGCTCAGCCTATCACAGGCCGGGGCGGGACATCGCTGCGGCCGGTTATACGCTGACAGCTCTGCGGCGTCCCCATCCCCAGGAAGTGGAATGACGTCAGCACTGCCGGACCATGAGGCCTGTGCCTGACCAACGGGAGCTCGTAGGAAGGTATGTATGAGTTCTACTCTGTAATCCCTCTGCAAGGTCATTCATAAACATATTGAAAAGAAGTGGACCCAGTATTGATCCCTGTGATACCCACCTAATAACTGTCACCCAACAAGTGTAAGTTCCATTGAGAATCACCCTCTGTTTCCTGTCACTGAGCCAGTTGCTAACCCATCTACATATGTCTTCCCCCAGTCCCATCATCCTCATTTTATATACTAACCTTTTGTGTGGCACAGTATCAAATGCCTTAGAAAAGTCCAGATATAAAACATCCACAGCTTCACCCCCATCTAATCTATAACTGACCTCCTGATAAAAGCTGATCAGATTAGTCTGACAGGATTGATCCCGCATAAACCCATGTTGTTGCTGTGTCAGAAGGTTATTTTCATTAAGATATTCCAGAATAGTATCTCTCAGAAAACCCTCAAGAATCTTACCCACAACAGATGTTAAACTTACAGGCCTATAGTTCCTCAGATCCATTTTTGACACCTTTTTGAATATTGGTACCAGATTTGCTAAGTGTCAGCCCTGTGGAACAATCCCTCTCATTTTAGAATCTTTAAATATAAGGAATAAGGGTCTGTCTAGCACAGTACTTAATTTGTGCCAAACCCTGGGATGGATGCCATGTGGGCCCGGTGATTTGTGTGTTTTAATGTTACTGTAAACGCTATAAACTCTGCATACATCCATGGGGTCCTAAATAAGAAAGAAATACTATTTTTAACAGCTAATTCACCACAGATGGCATTTTTTTTTACCACTTGTCAAAAATCTACAAATGCACAGAAAGACCACCAGGATAACCCATCATATCCAGTATTGGTTCACTAACAAGCCAATTATCTTACTTATCAATTTGTTCTTACAGGAAATTGTTGCCACACTACCCAAATACCTAAAGGACTCTTCCAGCCTTATTAAAGATCTGTCACATTTCACTTGGGAACAGGACTACCTGTTACTCACACTTGACGTTACATCACTATACTCCAATATTGCACACCATTTGGGTTTAAAACCAGCTGCCCATTATCTACATGCAGCCAACAAGCTGAAAGAAAAACAAATCGGTATATTGATGGTGAATTGATGATTTGTTCATCATCTGGAAAGGAGATATGGACTTAGCTCATCACTTTGTCCAGCACCTGAACAATAACCAATGGGTTACCATTGATCCTTACTTTGTAGTCTTCCTCGATCTCAACATCTGCCATCAGCAAGGAAAAGCCACTACCACTACACACTTTAAGAAAGTCCATACTAACAGCTTTCTAGACTTCCCTACAAGAAATGGCATCTGAATATACCTTTCAGCCAGTATAGGATTGGAAGAAACTGTATGAAAAAAGTAGATTACAAAATGCAATAAAAAATCTTACAGAAGAGATTTCTACAGAAAGGATATCATTCCACACTCCCAAGGAAAGCGTACACCTCCTATCTTGCAGTTGAACAAGCAACTCTTTTAACACGAGACCAACCTATAGAGAAAACACCAAACCAGATGCATGCCTACAATTTCATCACTACCTTTAACCAAGATCAACACAAAGAGCAAACGGCATCACTAGGTACTCATAATGCCCATCACGGGTATTAAAAGCCGTCTTCCACCCGTCTCCTTCCCGGATTCTAATAAGGTTATAAGCCCCTTGCAAGTCCAACTTGGTGAAAATACTGGCTCCCGTAGGTGATCAAATAGTTCAGAGATCAGTGGAAGGGGGTACTGGTTCTTGATGGTGATCTTATTAAGTCCCCGGTAATCAATGCAGGGACGGAGAGAACAGTCCTTTTTCTCTACAAAGAAAAAACTGTCTCCGGCTGGAGAGGTAGACTTCCAAATAAAGCCCTTCTGTAGATTCTCACTGATGTATTCTGACATGGCCTGTGTCTCAGGAGCCAACAAAGGATAGATTCTTCCCCAAGGGGGTAAAGAACCAAGCAGAAGATCAATTGGACAATGGTAGGGTCGATGAGGAGGAAGACTCTCTGCTTGCTTCTTGCAAAACACGTCAGCGAAGTCTTGATATGGGGTAAGCAGACCCGGCAGAGAAGGACAAGGAAAAGGATGCTTCAGTTGAATTGTCACCAGACAGCGGTTCCGGCAATCCTGACCCCAGTGGGAGACTTCTCTGGAGCGCTAATCAAGAGCCAGGTCGTGGTGTTGCAGCCACGGCTGACCGTGGAGAACCGAGGAAGAACAGTGAGGAGGCACGTAGAACTAGATATACTCCTTGTGCATAGCGCTCACTTGCATCTTCAGAGGTTCAATGACAAACTTCACCACGGAATTCAGGCACTCTCTGTTGATAGTAGTGATTTACAGAGGCTGTGTGACTGGAAGATGATATTTGTGAACCAAAAAGGGCATCGATAAAGTTCCCTGCTGAACCATAGTCAACAAAAGCAGAAACAGGAAATGAAACAGGACAAGGAGAAGAGCTGGACTGGCATGTATAAGCGAGGAGAGGGAGTATTCACACCTAGGGACACCTCTCCCACGTGCCCTAGGTGCGTGCATTTCCCGGTCGCTAAGGCCTAAGAGGGCAGTTATTGCGAAAATGCCCCGGGCTGGCACAGTACAGGCACAGATTCTCTTCCCGACGGTGTGACCTCTCTTGTGGAGACAGGTGAGCTCGATCCACTCGCATGGGCTCTTCTTAAGAAGGCAAAGAATTAGGCAGAGGATGCCACTGAAAGACCGGAGCCAAACAGGGAAGACAACATGGGTTCACGTTCTTGACGGAGCTCCTCTTGCCTTTCTGCAAAATGCACATCAATGAGGGTAGCCAACAGAATCAATTCAGACAAAGAAGATGGTGGGTCCCACATGGCCAGGGCATCTCTTACTCTACTAGATAGTAAATTCTTGAAGGTGGCACACAGGGCCTCATCATTCCAGTCCAATTCAGAAGCTAAGGTACGGAATTGGACCGCGTAGTTACCAACGGAGGAACCCCCTTGACTGTGTTTCAGGAGCACGGCTTCTGCCAAGGAAGATCGTGCCGGCTCCTTGAAGAAACTGCGGAATTCCAACAGGAAAGCTTGCAGATTGGATATCACTCGATCTATTTAGTCCCAGAGAGGGGTAGCCCAGGCCAGAGCCTTACCGGAAAGAAGGCTCACCACAAAAACCACTTTAGCACGCTCGTACAGGAACTGATCAGACAAGAGTTCCACATGCATAGAGCACTGGGTAACGAAGCCTCTGCACAAATAAGGGTCCCCTTCATACTTGGTGGGCAGAGACAAGTGAAGCTTGGGACCAAGAGATGCCCCAGAGGTTGCTGTCCCAAAGGAGCCGCAGGAGCGGGTTGTCGCTGTTGCTGATGCTGTACGGTGAGGAGCTGCTACATCTTGGTGGACAGTTGATTCAGCTGCTGAGCCTGTCGAGCGAGCTGTTGCGACTGCTGAGCCACAATTGAGGAAACATCCTCAACACTAGGCAGTGGCCCCTGGGCAGGATCCATGACGTGGGCCATACCATATGACGTGGGCCATACCAGAGCCCGCAACAAAGCGGGATGGACTTGCTGCGGCACTCAGGTTGCTAGGAGGCATGTGCCCTAGGAAGCGGAGATGCATGTGCCAGCATGCAGGAAGCACACAGGGATTAAGAGGAAGGCGAGGAGTGGAGGGCTGGATGGAATTGCATCGCGTGATGTGCATCGCAGCATGAACAGTACTGGCAGTGCCTAGCAAAGAAGAAAGAGTGCGTCCGTGGCACTTTACTACACCTAAATCATTTATGAAGCGATCCACTTAGCCCATCTCTCCCTCCCTGGCACATCTCCAGTATTCCCCTAAGCTACTCCATATCAACAGGTTGTTCTGTTATTTGTTTTTTCTCCACCCCATTCTACATGGCATTGTGACTGGTACCCTTTCTACACCAATTCTGATATCTAATATACTACACCAGAGAGAGCCCTGCCTTTTCTACCCCCTCTCTCGCTGCACGTTTTCTAAGTGCCAGTCCTGTGGAACAATCCCTCTTATTACAGAATCTTTAAATAAAAGAAATAACGGTCTGTCTAGCACGGTACTTAATTCATGCAAAACCCTGGGATGGATGCCATGTGGGCCCGGTGATTTGTGTGTTTTAATGTTACTAAGGTGGCACTGCACTTTTTCTTGGTTTAAAAAGGTGAGATTTGCAGTATAATTTACTTTGTTCTCTCCCTTGTTATCTGACATTGGATTTTCCTTTGTAAAGAGAGGCCATTTAGTAGACTGGCCTTTTCCTCATCCTCCTCAACCATTGCACCAACATTTTCATTTTAAAATTTCTTATTAGTTATGTAGGTGAAGGATATTTTGGGGTTCTTTTTCACTTTCTATGGCAATTCTTCTCTCTGCTGCAGTTTTTGCTAGTTTTATCTCTCTCCTTATAAATTTTTTAAAGTTTCCCGAATAACTTTTTGTTTTAGTAGTCTAAATGCTTTCCTCTTACTGTTTTTTGCTTCCTTAACTGTTTTAGTTAGCCAAATTGGTTTTTGCCTATTTCTAGCCCCTTTATTCCTGTAGGGTATATGTTGTTCACAATATCAATTTAGGATGTGGCAGGAGAACAGAATGCACTCTGCAGGGGCCTACAAACATTAGCGCAGTCTGTTCTGCTGCCACTGCAATCTGGAGTTACAGTTAGTAATTTCTAAGGCAGGAGCGGGGCTGCCGCCAGTCTCAGTTAAGCATTTGTTTACATTGGGTACAGCATCTTTACTTGTGTGCTATTATAATGTGCTTAGGATCTCACTGTATTCATTTCTATATTACTATCTCAGTTTATCATTATTGAGTAGCTTTGTTACTCTAATCACTGAACTTTGTTTCGCTTGGTTATTTCTTTGCTCTTTGTGTAACCTTGATCCAGTGTTTTTGTGTATTTTTTACTGCTTTGCCACAGAACGCTGTTTATAAAGGGCGCTGTGGCATGGCAGGGTTATGAACAAGCTCAGGAGATAAGCTTGCATAATACTCGCACGGTCCCAGTTGCTATCAGCAGCCAGGAACCGTGGCTAATGTCAGACATTACCGTTCAGGCCGATGTCCAGCCTTAACTCTTTAGACGACACGATCAAGGTTGATCCTGGTATCTAAAAGTGCCAAAATCTATTCCCAGCAGCTCAGCGGAGCGGATCGGGACCATCGTGGGGAAACCTTGTTGTCCAGATGAGCTATACTGATGGAGGGAAGTCTCTTATCTCATTACCTCCTGTCTGATCAGTGCTCCTATTCTTCAGCCAGCTATTGCAGGTTGGAGAAATGGAGCACCAATAACACTGATCAATGTTCTCCTATGAAGCAGCATTGATCAGTGTTTGCAATTCCTATGGGGACTAAAAAACAATGTAAATAAGTAAAAAAAAAAAGTTGTCCTCCCAGACCGGGACTAAAGCATCTGCCAACTCCTGGACAGTCTGTGTGGCCCCCCAAAGAAATGCCACCCCACACCATTACTGACCAACCACCTAACTGGTCTTGCTGGAGGATGTAACAGGCGGCAGAACGTTCTCTATGGCGTCTTCAGACTCTGTCACATCTGTCACATGTGCTCAGTGTGAACCTGCTTTCATCTGTGAAGAGCACAGGGCGCCACTGGCGAATTTTCCAATCTTGGTGTTCTCTGGCAAATGCCAAACATACTGCACGGTGTTGGGCTGTATGAAGAGCACCGGGTGCCAGTGGCGACTTTGCCAATCTTGATGTTCTCTGGCAAATGCCAAACATCCTGCACGGTGTTGGGCTGTAAGCATAACCCCCACCTGTGGACATCGGGCCCTCATACCACCCTTATGGAGTCTGTTTCTGACCGTTTGAGTGGACACATGCACATTTGTGGCCTGCTGGATGTCATTTTGCAGGGCTCTGGCAGTGCTCCTCCTGCTCCTCCTTGCACAAAGGTGGAGGTAGCGGTCCTGCTGTCCTGCTGCTGGGTTGTTGCCCTCTTACAGCCTCCTCCACGTCTCTTGATGTACCGGCATATCTCCTGGTAGCGCTTCCATGCTCTGGACACTACGCTGACAGACACAACAAACCTTCTTGCCACAGCTCGCATTGATGTGCCATCCTGGATAATCTGCATTACCTAAGTCACTTGTGGGGGTTGTAGACTCCGTTTCATGCTACCACTAGGGTGAAAGTGGTAGCATGAGACGGAGTCTCCACCTGCAGAACCACTCCTTTATTGGGCTTGTCTTGATAATTGTCTATAATTTCCACCTGTTGTCTGTTCCATTTGCACAAAAGCATGTGAAATTGATTGTCAATCAATGTTGCTTCCTGAGTGGACAGCGTGATTTCACAGAGAATAGTCATACAGTCATGACTGTATGACTGAAATTGTTCTAGTAAATGAAGCATTTCTCACAGAAAAGGATTGCAATAACACATGTTCTGCTATACACATGTTTATTCCCTTTGTGTGTAGTGAAACTAAAAAGCAAATTGGACATAACTTAATATTTGGTTGCACACCCTTTGGAAAAAATAACTGAAATCAGTCACTTCCTGTAACCATAAATAAGCTTCTTACACCTCTCAGCCGGAATTTTGGACCACTCTTCCTCTGCATACTGCTCTAGGTCTCTTTTATTGGAAGGGCTACTTTTCCCAACAGCAATTTTAAGATCTCTCCACAGGTGTTCAATTGGATTTAGATCCGGATTCATTTCTGGCCACTTCAGAACTCTCCAGCACTTTGTTGCCATCCATTTCTGGGTGCTTTTTGATGTATGTTTGGGGTTATTGTCCTGCTGGAAGACCCAAGATCTCGGACTCAAACCCAGCTTTCTAACACTGGGCTGTACAGTGCGACCCAAAATCCGTTGGAAATGCCAGGAGCAGCAAAACAACCCCAAAACATAATTGAACCTCCACCATATTTCACTGTAGATATTGTGTTATTTTCTTTGAAGCCCTCATTCCGTTTTTGGTAAACAGTAAAATCACGTGCTTTACCAAAAAGCTCTATCTTGGTCTCATCTGTCCACAAGACGTTTTCCCAGAAGGATTTTGGCTTACTCAAGTTCATTTTGGCAAAATGTAGTCTTGCTTTTTATGTCTCTGTGCCAGCAGTGGGGTCCTCCTGGGTCTCCTGCCATAGCGTTTCATTTCATTTAAATGTTCACAGATAGTTCACACTGACACTGATGCTCTCTGAGCCTGCAGAACAGCTTGCATATCTTTGGAACTTGTTTGGGGCTGTTTATTCACCATCCAGATTATCCTGCGTTGACACATTTCATCAATTTTTCTCTTCTGTCCACGCCCAGGGAGATTATCTACAGTGCCATATGTTTAAAACTTCTTGATAATGTTGCACACTGAGGACAAAGGCAAATCTAGATCTCTGGAAATGGACTTGTAACCTTGAGATTGTTGATATTTTTCCACAATTTTGGTTCTCAAGTCCTCAGACAGTTCACTTCTCTTCTTTCTGTTGTCCTTGCTTAGTGTGGCACACGCCTTTTTATCTGCTTTCATGTGTGATTTTTATATTGCCCACACCTGTTACTTGCTCCAGGTGAGTTTAAAGGAGCTTGAAACAATCTTATTTTTCCACAATTTTGAAAGGGTAAATGAGAAAAAGAAGACAAGCCCACACCTCAAGGACAGTGATAATAAATGTAATAGATTTAATAAATTCAATTGCGTGATAATTTATTGTCTGAGACTGCTTCAAGTATCAAATGAATAAAATTTATTAAAATATAAAATGTATATAAATTCCCTTCACAGGGCCCTTGTGGGAGGAATAATCACATAGATATAACATAAAACATAATAAGGTTTAAGCATATATTCTAAAAATAACAACTGCCAAATAATCCGGCAATATTAGTTGACTGATAGTCCTTTGTTAGACAGACTGAATGTCCAGCAATAGAAATGTATGTGAAATGTCCAATATACTAAACCAGTTAGCCACTGATGTAAAAAATAAAAATAAAATGAAAGAGTGATATTACCAACTCCACTGTGTCGTCTCCTTCTCGCTGGTAAGCAATATTGTAAGCTGACCTGTGAGCGCTGGTTCAGGCAGCGCTGAACACGGTGGTTGACATGCGGTTGCTGCAGGGGTCTGTAAAGGCAGACTGATGGAACTTCCTCGTGGTGGTAGCGTCTGATGTCAGCGGTCAGCAGGAGATACAGGCAATAGATGGAAACACATGAACAGCAGGTCACAGGATCGGCAGGTGGATCAGCAGGTGGATTGCAAAAGCTGTATGTGAACCAGGTGGCAACAGGTAGATCACAGTTTTAGCAAACGGATCCCGATAGCAATACTGGATCTCTAAATATGGTATAGCTGGAACTGGTATCGGACCATAATACAGTCACACTATGTTCTTTTGGCACTGGGCTAAACGTGTTTCGGGGTGCTCTGTACAAAGTATTCGACCCCGTCCTCAGTAGCTGTGCCTTTGAAATAAATCTCTGTATTTATAGCTGTTTCAATTAGATTGGCAGGTGAAGAAGAAAGCATTAGCAAAATGTGGTTGTGGATCACAGGAATGTATTAGTTACATTGGCAGGCTAGTGTTCACACTAAATAGTATCAACTGGATGAATACAAACGTGTGTGTGTATATATATTTATTTTAGAATGTAGAAAAATGTGATAGCAATTCTTATTAAATAACGTATACAGTAAATTATGATAGTAATCAGCAATTTTAAAATAGGAACAGAGAATAAAATGTTAAATAAAAAAGTAAAATTAAAATAAAATCTAAAACAAAATAAAAAAATTATAAATAATACATAAAAAATAAATAAATAAAAGCAAATGAATAAAAAATAGAATCATGTAGAAAATAAGAATTAGGTAATAGTGAATGGAGAATTACAGTAATAGAGTGACTAGGAAGTGTGAGTGGAATGAGTAAAGGGAATAAGTGATATAATGTAACACCTGAATGACTAGATGGTTGTAACACTCACGTTTCTGAAGGCAGGAACCCCAGTGGATGCGCTGGACCTGTTTGGCAGAAGACTGGGACCGTACCAGGGAGCGGAGTCTAAGGTGCCACTGGTTTTCACCAGAGCCACACAGGAGGCTGAGGAGATGCGAGGCACAGGAGGAATAAGGCAACTCATAGTCTGGATAGCAGAAGGTCAGGGCAGGCAGCACGGTAGCATAGTCAAAGCGAAGCAGGTGTTCAGTAGGCAGGCCGTAAAGGAACAAGGTCAAGTCACAAGAGCATGAGATCTAATACACGGAGAGGCAATACAGAGGAATGCTTTCTCAAAGGCACAAGGCAACAAAGATCTGTCAGGGAACTGAGGAGGGTGGAGGAATTTGTAAATGAGCCTCAGGAGAAAACACTAATGAGCGTACTGGCCTTTTAAATCTTAAAGCTCCGGCGCGCGTGCCGTAGGGGACGGGGACACGGGCACCGGAGCAGAGAGGCAGAGGCAGGAGAAACACCTGGAATGTGACGGACTGGAGCTCGCATGCAGGCGCATCCCGCGATGCGAGTCCCAGCCCCATCGTCAGCAGAAGGTAAGGGGACCATGCGCTAATGGCCAGCGTGTGTGGCCGGAGCGCATAATGAAACAATGGAGTTGGACAATAAAAATAAAATAATAATAATAATAAAAAATATAGCAAATGACAGTGTAACAAATTATATATTCTGAGTTAGAAATAGCCTCTATGGAGAATTTGTATTATCAGAAAATGGATGTAGGTCACAAAAGTATATAACTGTATTCACAGACTGATGCTCATGCTCAATGGTATCGACTAAGAAGTGCTACCTATATGTAAATGACATGTGTATGATGTATCTTACTACAAAGGATAATAGAGATCGAAAATATAGATAGATAATGTGAATAAGTTTGGATGAAAAATAAATACTGTAAATAATAAATATGAATGGAAATATACGAATGTAATTGAGAATAATGTGATATAGATAATGAAAGGGAAAAAAATGAATAAAAAATTAAATAAAAGAAAAATGTGGCAAATTCATAAATCTTTTTACTTTCTGCTCAGGACATTTTAACTATATAACTTCCTCCTCTCTAGTCCTGCCTGATGTGTTGAAGGCCAATAAATGAAAAAGCTCTCAGATCACAATTGTGTATTGTTACAAAGTGGGCAGAGAGAGGATGTTTTAAGTTTCAGTTTTTAATATTATTTAAATGTTCAGCAATATGGGTTTTTAGGGGTCTCTTAGTACACCCTATGTATTGTTTCTTGCACCCACATTCAATTAAATATATTACTCCTTTAGTGTTACAGGTTATTTGGTCATCTATATTCCACTTAAAAGAGTTGATTTGGGAGTGGATAACTGGTTTAGTATATTGGACATTCCACATATATTTCTATTGCTGGATATTCATTCAGTCTAATACCAGACTATCACTCAACTAATATTGCCAGATTACCAGTCACATTGCCGGACTATTTGGCTGTTGTTATTTTTTTGATATTTGCTTAAACCTTGTTATGTTTTATGTTATATCCATGTGATTATTCCTCCCACAAGGGCTCTGTGAGGGGAATTTATATGCATTTTATATTTTAATAAATTTTATTAATTTGATACTTGAAGCACGATCTCAGCCAATAAATTAAGACGCAATTGAATTTATTAAATCTATTTCTTTTATTATCACTGTCCTTGAGGTGTTGGCTTGTCTTCTTTTTCTCATTTACCCCAAATTTACACACCTTGGGTATAAGTGTATTGCCCAATCCACCTCGGCCAGTGCATAATTGTGAGCTGCACCATTAGCTTTATTAATTTTGAAAGGGAACCAATAATTTTGTCCAGCCCATTTTTGGAGTTTGGTGTGACATTATGTCCAATTTGCTTTTTTTCCTCCCTTTTTTTGTTTAGTTCCAATACACACAAAGGGAAGAAACATGTGTATAGCAAAACATGTGTTACTGCAATCCTTTTCTGTGAGAAATACTTCATTTTCTTGAAAAATTTCAGGGGTGCCAACATTTACGGCCATGACGTAACATCTCATTTGTACCGGAAAGTGCACTGCGTAGAAATGGAAGCCCCCAAAAAATTTGCTACATTTGTTACATTTTTTTCTTCCCACAAATATTTTTTCCTCATTTTTCTATAAATTTGGTGGTAAAATTAGTGATGTCATAAAAAAGTACAGTTGGTGGTGCAAAAAACATGCCATTATAGGCGCCTGTAAGTAGAAAATTGAAATGTTATGGCTTTTAGAAGACAAAGATGGAAAAACTAAAGTGCAAAAAAAAAAAAAACTCCTTAAGGGGTTACCCTTGGTTAACCCCTAAGGAACCCACCTTATGTGGTGGGAACGCATTGGGTTAAACCAATTTATGGGTGTTGTACATATTAGCGACTTTTAAGGTGAGTCCAAGGGGTAGTTTGGGGAGTGGTTGCCCTTTTTAGGGCGAGTGCCCCAATGGTCCCTGTGGGAGTTGGGGTAGACTCGCAACACCGGCCCTGACAGGGATTTCTAGGGTCTACACACCCCAGGTTTGTGAATTTAATTATCTACCCAACTGCCACCTGTCTCCTGACATTATTTTTCCCATCCGCGTGGGACATTCCTGAGGTTGTGGCTTGTTTGGATATTGATCCCTTGACCTCCTCTCTTGTCCTACTGGCTTTAATGTAGTCCTGTGTGGGGAAAATTTCTCACTTGGCACTTTCTAGCTGTGCATAATTTTTAGATTTTAGTGTCTCCAATAAATGTTAAGTTTTAAATTGTGTACCCCTCTGTAAAGCATTATGTTACCCTTGGTACATTCACCTTCCTGAGTGAAGCTACTTTGCATTCTGTGAAGTGTAAAGGAAAAGAGGCAGGAAAGGGGCTGAAAGGGAGCTTGGCCTTACATGGAGCTTTACATGCATGGTGGGGGGCATGCCCTCCTCATATATGACTTTAGGGCTGACGCCTAAAGTTGCAGAAATGTACAAAAGCTCACAGCTAATATTTATTTCTGCGCCAGGCACATAGACAGTGACAGAGCCACTGGATTTACTAAAAGGCGTGTGCTACTAAGTAACTTCAGTGAACTAATAATAAAGTGAATCTTGACATACGTGAGGCATACCAAAACATTGCACATAGTAAATCTCCCCAAAATGTATATACTAGGAACGCTAGGAGTATTAAGTTGCATTACATAAAAAAAAAAAAAAAAACACTAAATTTACTCCAACTCAGACATGGAGCAAAAAAAGCCACTACCAAAGCAAAAAAAAAATAAAAAATTGCTTAGGTGAAAGACATTTATCAACAGGGTGAAACCTGTTGATAAATAAGTTGTACTTAAGCAACAAAAAAAATTGTAAGGAAAATTAACTAAAAAAAGGAATACGTAAGCAAGCAATGATAAATGTCCCCCATTGAGTTATATATATATATATATATATATATATATATATATATATATATATATATACATATATATATATATATATATATATATATATATATACAGAGAGAGAGATTGTTTTCACATATAGGATGAACATCTGCTTACAATGTGAGGACCCAATGATGTTCTACGTCGGACACTGCAGAGGGAAGTCACAGCTGTCTGGACCAGATAAAAAAAGAAAGAGTGAGTTGCTTATATCATTGTGTATTATTCAGTGTCCAATTGATAGGGATTACCCATATAACCAGCTTGCTATCTGATCGTGACTACGATGGAGGCCTTGGGATGACTCCAGCACGAGATAAGGAGCAAAAAGACAAAATATCTGATGGACAGAGAACTTTGGAATTTCCCAGTAGAGAAACTTCTTCCAAGAAATTTATGGACGCTAGATATGCTAATATATACGGACGCAATAATCAAATAATGTCCAATAAAAATGTAACATGCTGATTTTGACGTCATAACTAACCCTCCTCTATAAAAACTAAATGTACTTCCTGGATTAAACATATCTCTCTCTGGAAAACTCTCGATGAGAACTCCCTCTGGGAACAGCTGAGTTTCTTGCTGAGAGAGAGTTTATACCAACTCCTTTTCTGGTGTATATTTCTTGTGTCGACAATCAGCAGTATATAGCAGCATAGTCAATTACATTTGAAAGCCTCACCTCAAACCATCCTTGACACCATCAATACTGTAGTCACCGACATATTTTCTTTGTGCGGCTGAGGCCGGGGGGAAAGGGGCTGTCTGGGGTCAGGGGAGCATGTCATCAGGGGGTAGAGGACCCCAGGGAAATTTTTTGCACCAGGGACCCTGTGGATTCCATCTACATCCCTGAGTATGAGTCCACTTCTTTTCAATATGTTTATTAATGAACAACCTTGTAGAGGGATTACAGTGTAGAATTTCAATATTTACAGATGACACTAAACTGGCCATAGTGATCATCACAAAGGAGGATAATTGGGAGTACTGGTGAACAGTAAATTAAACTTTAGTGATCAATGCCAGGAGGATACCAAGGCTAATAAAGTCATAGGATGTATCAAGAGAGGCATAAAGCCTGTATAAATCATTAGTCAGACCACATATGGAGTATTTTTGCCTTTCTCTGGATCAACACAGTAGTATTTTAGATTGAATTTGATGGAGTAATATCCTTTTTCAACCTTACAAACTATTTAACTATTTAAGTTTGGTATCGTTAGAAAATGGGCCCTCTTTTTCCCCTGTGTGAATGGAGTGGCAGTTGAGCGTGCATGTTGCAATTTCATTCACTCAGATGGGATATTTTGAATCTTAAGATAACTCATTTAACAGAGCCCTCCATTTCCCCTGACCATAGTCTATAAATATGTTATTTTTTCTTCTAATTTGAATATTAATATTATGTTAACACAAAAAGTGAATTTTATTCAGCATTAACAAGACCTTAAATATGCAAAGTAACCAAATGTTTTTGGTGACACCACTTTATTGATTTGAAATTATGGAGAACCCTCAGGTTAATAAACTGTCCAGACTATATAATATATTTATGCTGAAATCACACCATTGCAACCAGAGACATAGTTAACAGGAACTTGTCCTGTTGCATATTATCCTTGTGTTGAAGCCAGCTCTAGTGCTTTTTTTAGGAAACTGAATTTGGACCATATGCCATTGGAGTAAGAGACTGATGTGACTACACTTTCTGTGCAGATTTTTTTTTTATAATAAAACATTATACAGTTTTTTTTATATCTTTTTCTCTCAGTAATATCTCAGAAAGATAGACTGACAGATGCACTACAGAGACTGTGTTCATCTTGCATAAACCATACAAATAATTTTCTATTGGTACCTCATGGTTTTCAAGAATGTTGCATGTATTAAATTAAAAAGGGGCCTTCTTGTCTACATCTGCAACCGTGGAACAGTCACAGCCCAAGAGCAACCACAACTGGGGGTTAAAACCTGCAGTACCACAGCCTGTCATGGCTGTGCAGCCATGTTCATGAGGGCTGGTGAAAGGGTGATGAAGATTTGGGGTGTCCTTAGGATGATGTAAACACATGGAGGCAGTCTCTCATTTTTTACTTAATGTAGTTCAAACACAAGACAGTTAACACTCTTATATAAAGGCAGCATTAAATTCCGATTCTTCATCAGTGGATGCTCAATGCAGGGGAGTACCCTGAGATGCTCCTTAGGATGGCCCTGTCTTCCTTAGCTCAGATCCTTTAAGCAATAACAGTATACTCTCTCTGGCAGAACATGTCAGTGATGGGACTGATCAGAAATGTGCTATCTTATAGATGGCAATGCATTTCCGTGCTAAATTTTCAAGTCAGGAACATCTGCTGCGGAAATTCTGCCATGTTAACAGGGCAGCAGAATCCCATTGAAATCAATAGGACTCTGCTGTAGAATTCAGCAAAGAATTTCCATCATGTGAACATAGCCTAATAGTACTCCTGATGATCTGCAATGCTGTGTAGTGCAGGAAATTTTTGTGTAGCCCTCTCAGCAACTCTGAGGACAAGACCAAGCCTGAAGTCCATCAGGTCTTAGTTGGCAGTAAAGCACTACTTACTGATTGTATAAGATGTAGTTCTCTCAACTACTGACACTCTTAATTAAGAAATGTATGACATTCTCTGCTATTGGATGAGATGAGGTTTGAAACAAAGTAAAGGTCCTCCGACAAAGTGAGAAAAATAGTGAAGTCGGCACTCGTCCCTTTGTGGTGCTCACGGACAAATCACAAAGTAGAAAAGGTAGAAAATCCCGGCACTCATTGTATGCTTCCATCACCTTTGTGTTTATTCATAAGGCATCTTTACAATTAACATTGTGACACGCAGAACACGTTTTGGCTGATTAGCCTTCTTTAGCTGACATCAGCTAATCAGCCAATACGTGTCCTGAATCAATACAAATTAGTAGATAGCCTGCATGAAGTGCCAACACAAGAAAGCACACAACAGAAAGTTCAAACATGGGGGTAACATCTCCAACAAACACCAAGCAGTACAGTCATGAAGTGGAACATTGTACATCCACAAAATCAGTCTTGTTCATATATTAGTTAGACAGGTTCATTGCTTGTTGCAGTACAGTTATCGAAGCTGTGTCTTGTAACAAACCATGCCGTCATGTTTTTATCACATGACCAGGTCAGATGTCTATACTCTAGATGTGGTGAAGGGTTCCATGCAAAAGCTTAAGGCAGAGATCTGGACAACTAATAAATTGGTGCAAACATACATCAAGAAATGAAGATAAATAATTATGATTATATGCCCAAACTTGATAATCCTTTACAAGATGTTTACTGTACTTCCGTATTCTAAAATATTCTACCATCATGTTATAGCAGTAATGCACACACAAGTATGGCCATAACTGTATACACAACTGGACTCATGAATATAATTACAGGAAACCAAATACATGGGAAACCAATTTTTTTCTTTTTTTGCATAATGGTCATGAACATCTAAAAGTATATAATATAAGTGATAAAGAGTTATCTTATCGGTACCACCAAGACACACCTGTAAATCCCTGAAATTGGATCAGAAGGTAACATAAAATGTAAAATTATAAGTTTAGTCAATAACCATGATGTAGAAACCTTAGAAGTATTTTTATATTAGATGTTATTACTGATGATTTTTTACAGGATGGTAGAGGTTAAGTTTCCCCTCTAAAAAATCCAATTGGAAAATTGATTTCCATTTGTAAGATCTTTCACACAAAATACCCCTTTAAGAATCTTTCCATCTCATTTCACTAAGGAAAGACTTTCCTCTGAACTGCACAGGATATATTATGTCAAACTAGCAGTTCACTCTACTGAACTATGAGATGGCAATTACCCTGACCTTTTTAAATCCCTATGTTCTCTGCTGGAAAAGTCGAGTATAGTTGAAAATTCCTGGCTTGGTGGAATAAATGCCATTTAAATGATTGATTTAAATGGGCACTGTCAGATACAACAACTTTTGATATGTTGTAAAGCATGCAAAACAAATAGGTTTTGCAATTGCTTTCATTACAAAATTTTCAGTATTTCATACTGAAAAAGCCAGTCAAACAACTGCCCCCCTGCCTGCTTGGACACATACTAGTCCTGCTGTGTCCATGCATCATCACCTATGTCATGGACACACTTCCTTGATTGACACCTGTGAGTGCAGGGCTTACAGTATGAGGAAAATCCTCCTACAGTCAGCTTGTGTCCCGCTACTGTCAGTGAGGACAAGCTGAGAGTTGTAGTTTTGCTAATGCTAGAGGAGATGTGAGCAGACAGCATACTGAGGGAGGGGGTGGAGACCTGTACAGTGAGGCCACACACCCTCCCTTTGAGAGGAATTCAGACTAGTGAGCTAAATTAAAAGTGTAATAAAAAAAATTGCTAGACACATAAAAATTAGATGTACATGGTCAAGATTAGGTACTGAGTGATATATAAAAAAATTTTTTTTGGATAGATCTGATGGCTACAATTTAACTTGTTACAATTGCTGTTACCCTATCTTTGTTGAAGTCCTTTAATTTTAATTGATCAGAGAAACCAGAAGAAGGCCTCATAATATCATGAGTGTATGACATCAAAGGCTAATCTTTATAAAGAAGCGTTGGTAACCAATCACTACAGACTTATCAGGTTGTTGTAATAAGTGTGGTCCAACTGTGCTACCAAATTGATTTGGCCTTGGGCTAGGCTTGGGAAACAGAGTGTAAGTACCTTATTGGTTTTAATCCTTTAACCTTTTGCTGCTAGAGGGTGGCAGGTTTCTTCCTAAGAGTTGTCCTGTTGTAGGTAACAGCTGGCCCAGCACACCAAGAAGCACTTGATAAGAAAGAATAGTCAGTGATCCAGGTCAATGATTCAAGAAACAGTATAGTGCATAGAAATCAGACAGAAGCATAGCCAAAAACAGGCAAGAGGGTCAAGGAAGGAAGCATGAGTTCTGTCTCAACAGTTCAGGTTAGTCACAGGACAATCAGTACAGAAAAGGAGGGATCAGGCAAAGATGGATTCCAGATGGAAGGCATGAATGATTACACACACCAAGAAGAGATTAAGATCAACTTTACTATGGATGTTGAGGAACCATAAAAAAGCTCAGGCACAGGATGATGGGTGGATCATCTTTATACAGAGAATGCTGATCATGGATAGTTGAAGGAAGGTTTAGGAAAGCACTCACTGCCCCTTTAATTACTTAACCCCTTAAGGACCAAGCCCATTTTGACCTTAAGGAACAGGACAATTTAATTTTTGCATTTTCATTTTTTCCTCCTCGCCTTCAAAAATCCATAATTCTTTTATAACTCTACAGACCTGAAAGGGCTTGTTTTTTCTGTGACCAATTGTACTTTGTAATGAAACCTCTCATTTTACAATAAAATGTACGGCAAACCCAAAAAAATATTTTTTAGGGAAGAAATTTAAATGAAAACCACAATTTTGGACATTTTGGAGGGTTTCGTTTTCACACTATACAATTTACGGTAAAAATGAAATGTGTTTTTTATTCTGTGGGTCAGTACGATTAAAATGATACCCATGGCTAGATACTTTTATATTTTTGTGCCGCTTAAAAAAAATCTAAAACTTTTTGTAGAAAATCAGTAATCTAAAATCACCCTATTTTGACCACCTATAACTTCTTAATTTTTCCGTACATAGGGCGGTATGAGGGCTCATTTGTTGCGCTGCCATTTGTACTTTTTATCGATACCTTTACATATATAAAACTTTTATATAATTTTTTATGAATTTTTTTTAATAAAATGTGACAAAAAGCAGCATTTTTGGACTTTAAAAAAAAAAATTTATGTTTACGCCGTTCACCGTACGGGATCATTAACATTATATTTTGATAGTTCAGACATTTACGCACACGGCAAGACCAAATATGTTTATAAAAAATTTTTTACGCTTTTTGGGGGTAAAATGGGAAAAACTGCCAATTTTCTTTTTTATTGGGGGAGGGGATTTTTCACTTTTTTTTACTTTTTATTTTTACATTTTTCAACTTTTTTTTACACTTTTTATTTCCCCATAGGGGACTATTTATAGCAATCATTTGATTGCTAAAACTGCTCAGTGCTATGCATAGGACATAGCACTGATCCACTGATCGGTATTATCGGCTATCTCCTGCTCTGGTCTGCTCGATCTTAGACCAGAGCAGGAGACGCCGGGAGACAGACGGAGGCAGGTGAGGGGACCTCCGTCCGCCATTATAGATGATCGGATCGCCGCAGCAGTGCTGCAGGGGATCCGATCATCTATTTTATCATGCGTATTGCCACAAATGTCGTGATCTGTACAGATCACGGCATCTGTGGGGTTAATGGCGGACATCTGCGCGATCGTGGATGATAAATTTAAAAGCCCCCATTGCTGCAGATGCCGTGATCTGTATTGATTACGGCATCTGAGGGGTTAATGACGGACATCAGTGCGATCGCTGATGTCCGCCATTACTGGAGGGTCCCTGGCTGCTGACAGCAGCCAGGACCTGCTGTGCATGATGTGAGCACTAGTCCGGTGCTTGCGCCATGTACATGACATAAAGATACATCATGGTGCGTTAAGTCCCACCACATCATAACTTACATTTACTAGGAATGAGCAAATCAAATCTGACGAATCCAAATTTGTTACGAATTTCAGGAAAAACTTGATTAGTAACGAATGCGAATATCGCCGCGATTCAATTGCACAAATTGCTTTATTAAACTCCATTTAGTGAGGTCCAGGCTCCAGGGCATCTAAAATAACAGATCCACATGTGAGGATATGGGGAAAGGAATCCTGGAAAGGCAGGAACAAGGGTTGGTGGGATGACCCTGAATCACATGCAGCATGCAGCCTATCAGCAGCCAGCCACCCCTGTAATGTCACAGGCCCTATATAATCAGCAGCCATCTTGTGGCCAGTCACATCAGTGTTCTAATACAGAGACAGAGGACAGACCGCAGTGTGTGTTGCACAGAAAAGCATTTTTACAGCAGTGATTCACCTCCCTGTCACATCAGCGTTCTATTGCAGAGAGGGACAAAGAGCAGTTTGTTGCACAGAAAAGCTTTTTTACAGCAGCAATTTACCTCAAACCCAAATTCAGCCTAGAAGCACTGATAGGGAAGGGAGTGAGTTTGAGAGAGAAAGTGCAATTTTGGGTGAAGTATACAGCTCCTGTGTGCTGCAGCACTGGTGTGTACAACAACTGAAAAGCTAATAGTAGCCAGCCAGTTAGGGTGAGCAGAGCACTAAAAGCATATTGTCCCCTATAAAGTGTAACCTGTGCATACAATTAAGTGGTGTACAATTTTGTTCCTGTTGAAGTCTTAAGGGCTAGATACTGTGAAAGGCCAGGCAAAAGTACACACCTGCTGGTGTTGTAGACAAATACTGTTTTAAGCGTACTGGAGCACATTGTCCTCCCCCCATAAGTGCATACCACATATGCACATCTAAGTGGTGTACCATTTTGATGTTAAAGTCTAAAGAGCCTAGATACTGTGAAAGGCCAGCCAAAAGTACACACCTACTGGTGTTGTAGACAAATACTGTTTTAAGCGTAGAGGAGCATATTGTACTCCCCTCATATAAGCACTAAGTATGTCAGGCAGGGAAGTGCCAGGAGGTGCACAGAGGAGTGACAGAGGACTAAATTTATCAGGTAGAGGTCACAGCAGACTAGTGGCAAGTGGCAGCAGGAGTCGCAGCGAGAGGCCTGAGCTCCCGATATCAGCTAGCGGTCATGTCTCGACCAGCAACCCATCTGCCGTCATCGATTGGTTAACAAGGTCATCCACTTCATCACAAGTGATATCTGACACCCCCAGTCAACAGACGGTGGGATCCTCAGACACAACCTTCAGTTGGCATGGCCCGGGAGCAGTCCCCATCCTTTGCCTCTGTCCTATGCTGTCCTATGCTGTTCCCTCCCCCACAGAAGAATCTTTTGCTGTGGGTTCAGCTCTACTATTTAGTGAGGGTGATATACTAGAGAACAGTTAGCAGCTACTGCACAGCCAAGAAGTGGAGGAGACATCCGCCACTTCCTTCGCTAGGCGGGCAAGTAGTGATGAGGAGAGTGGCGTGGGAGGCGGTGTTGCCAGTATTCAGAGTCCTTAAGCAGACACTGTTGATGAACCTGAAGAGGACATCAGTGACGTGCAGACACAATTCGATAATGATGCAGCCGATCGCACTTGGGAGCCAAGTGTAGAAGGGGCTTCATCCTCATAAGGAGAAAAGGGTTGCAGGTTGCCCGTGAGGCAGCAGCTAAGCCACCAAGGCGGTAGCATGGTTGTCAGTAATCATGGTGGCAGAAGTGGAAAGTCTGGAGCCAAACATATCCCGGGTAGACCCCCTGCTTCACGGCAGCCTACCTTCAGGAGTAGTAAAACAGGGGTCCCTGGAGTCGGCAGCAGTTGCAGTCAATCAGTGACGACTGTTGGTGGGAAAATCAGCAACTCAGCGGTGTGGCAGTTTTTCATCAAGCATCCGAAGGATGTTAACCTAGCCATATGCAAGATGTGTCGGCAGAAGGTGAAGCGTTGCCAGGGTCCCAATGTTGGCACCACGGCCCTGTGTCAAAGTATGCAGCATCGCCATAAAGCGGCCTGGGAGAACCATGGCTCTGAAGTGGTGGTCCAGCCTGCTGCCACTACCTGTTTCAGCCAGTCAATGCTCCACCACCTCAGCCAAAGGGAGCTGTGTGTCATACCCATCTTCTGTCGCTCCAGATGCTCCTGCTCCTCCTACTTTGAGTCAGTCATTGAACCAGCAATCAATCGTTGAAGCATTGTCCAAGAGACAACAGTATGTGCTCACTCATCCAGCAACGCAGAAGCTGAATGTGCTCCTGTCCACGTTTCTGGTGCTGCAGTCCCACCCTTTTCAAGAGAACTGATGGCTTGTGCTGTGCCGAGGTAGATGGTACCAAGCAGTCATTTCATGTCAATACCTTACACATGAAAGTGAGGACATTTAAGAGATTGTAATAAAATTGTGTATATACATGTGTATGCGTATATATGTAAAAGCGTCTACAGTTTACTATAAAGGAATACTATAAAGAATACACCAATCTAATCACCACAGCATATGGAGATGGACTGCTTAACAAAAAAGAGAAGCATTTTTTGACCTCCACAACCCCTCAATTAGCCTTTTTTTACCACCTACCCAAGATACATACATGTGTTAAAAAACCACCCGGAAGACCCATTATCTCGGGCATCGGCTCCCTGACAAGCCAACTTTCTCATTATCTCGACCTGTTTATTCAAGAAATAGTTACAACACTTCCCTCATACCTCAGAGATTCCGCAAGTCTGATTGAGGACCTCTCCAGAGTACCCTGGGAACCCAACTATCTATTCATCACATTGGATGTCACCTCTCTCTACTCGAACATTGCCCACGATCTGGGCCTGAAGATGACAAGAAAATTCCTACTCAAAACAGGCAAGTTTAAGGAAAAACAGATGGACTTTCTGATCAAGAGCCTCCATTTCATACTCACCCACAATGTATTTTCCTACGGGGACACCCTCTACCACCAAATAAAAGGAACAGCAATGGGGACCCGAGTGGCCCCCAGCTATGCGAATCTGTTTATGGGAGGTTTCGAAGCGGAACACATCATCGGTTCACTTGCCTTCAACCCCCATATCGTCTACTATAAACGCTATATCGACGACCTATTCATAATTTGGAATGGAGAAACCACGACCGCAAACCACTTCATTCAACACCTGAACAAAAACCACTGGGGTTTAGAATTCACACCCACTAAGGATCCAATCTCTGTCGTCTTCTTGGACCTTAATGTGAGCCATCAGCATGACAAGATTATAACTAAAACCCACTTCAAAAAAGTCGACACAAACAGCTTCCTAGACTTCCGTAGTGCACATTACAAAAAATGGTTAACAAACATCCCTCACAGTCAGTATAGGAGAATCCGCCGCAATTGCACAAATACCTCGGATTACAAAACCCAATCAAAAACTTTACACAACAGGTTCAAACAGAAAAACTATCTGTCTTCCATTCTAAAAGAAGCATTTACAACTAACCTCAACGCAGATCAAAAAGATCTTCTACCATCAGCCGCTCCAAGAAAGGGCACCCCTGAACAAAACATCTACAGCTGTAACTTCATTACAACCTTTAATCAAGATTACAAAAGAATTAGAGATATCTTTGAAAGGAACTGGGGCACCCTACTTGTGGACCCAATACTTAAAAAACTCCTACCCGAAAAGCCAAAATTGACATTTCGCAGAGCAAAGACCATCAAAAACATACTAGCACCAAGCCGCCTCAGAAAAACGAAAAAAAACCTCCGAGACCATTACCCCCACCCCGGGGTCCTTCAAATGTAGGAGCAAGGGATGGCTTTGTTGCCTCAGTATCGAACATGGGAGGAAATCTTTCACGACCATGAACATTGGGACATCCTTTGAGATAAAAACACATTTGGACTGTGGTTCCTCTTACGTAATTTACCTACTCGACTGTTGTTGCGGACTGTATTATGTAGGCAGGACCACACAGACCCTCAGGAAACGCTTGAACGGCCATCGTCATAATTGCAACATCGGACACCTTAAACAAAGCGATTCCAGACACCTAATGGAGAAGCACAACAAAGACTTCTCATGCATCAGAGTGACCCCCATCGAGCAGATCTCAGAAGATACAGAAAACAGACAGATCGCACTGAACCGCAGGGAGGTATACTGGATTTACAAACTGAAATGTCTCACCCCGGATGGCCTCAATGAGTGCATAGAACTCTAACCACTCATCCATCACGGATCCCCCCCCCCCTTTTTTTCCCCCCATTTTCTTTTTTTGGATGCTGCCAAACCTCTTGGTTTTCTTCACACCCTTCCCCAGCTCTCCACCTTTCCCTATGTCCCACCCCTCCCCCCCTCCCGCTCCTCTCTCCCCCCATATCCACCCCTCCTTATCCTCAGCAGCCTCTGCGTCCCCAGCAGTAGCCTCTGCGGCTTCCCTAGCCCTCCACATCATCTCCAGTCCCCATTCCCCCCACTCGACACTCTCTCTAGTTCCCATTTCCTTTGTTTCCCTTTTTCTATGTTCTTCACCTTCATCTCTCCTCCTTTCTTCTGCTTCCTCTCCTTTCTCCTCTATCTTTCACCCCACTCCTTTTTTCATCCACTTCTCCCCCCCCCTCCTCCTACCACAAGACACTACACATTCCTTATGCTTTCTTCTCTATCTTTCACTCCTCCTCTCCTTCTTTCATCCCACCCCTTTCCATCTAATTCTTCCCCCCTCCTCCTCCCAGCATCACACTGCACTACTCCACACATTCCTGACGCTGTTCATTTCTATCCTGCTTCCTTCTGCTCTTTCCTCCTTTTCTCACTCTTTCCTGTCCACCCTACTCTTTTTCCTCATGTTCTCCCCCTCCTCCTTCGTTCAGCATCACATAGAAAACACACCCCTTTGCCCATACAGGTAGCGCCACATGCGCCTACCGCTGGCTCCGATCGCGCAGCTCAATAAGCTGCCGCACGCCGAACCGGAAGTTACACATCGCCACTTCCGGTTACTCCCACCAGCGCTCACATATAAACCAGAATGCCGCGATCTACACAGCCACGCCACCACAGCACACCAGAGGCTTCAGGACGCCGTAATGTAAGTACAGTCCAAGTTCTCCCTCCTCATCCCTGCAATCTATGTTTGCCTGTCCCCCCTAATCCAGGACTGGCATCCAGGATACACTTGTCCCCCCCAACCTTCCTTGCTATCTATCTTTGCCTGTCCCCCCCCAACCCAGGACTGGCATCCAGGATTCACCTGCCCCCCAACCTTATTTTTTTTTATATATATATATTTTTATATTTATTTCTTTATTTATTTAAAAAAAAAATGTTTGTTCCCCCTCCTTCCCCTCCCTGGACCTATTCCACTTTGGACATTTGGACTTGTTACCCCTATGTAGGACTTTTCATTTCCGGCATACTTATGGGAATATTATTATGATTATTATTTGTTCCATTCCCATTCATTTCTACGCATATCCCTATCGGGGATATACAATACGTTTGGACATTGTTGGACTTATTTTTGGACTATCCGTTCTTATGAAATCCACAACAATTGAACTCTCTGTTTTTTCAACATGTGTATTTCCTCGTACCCACACCTGCATACTATGTACTGACTGCATGCCAGGCTTTTAGGCCCCCTGGACATATACATAGACTCCCATTATAATGTGCGTATGCTACATTATATATATTTTTTGTATGCTTGTATGTATATATATATATATACACTTTTATTAAGATATGTACACATATAGTTTTTACTATTTTTTAGCTGCCATATATATACACCTCTGTGGTTTCCCCTACCCTGTAGACGCTTTTACATATATACGCATACACATGTATATACACAATTTTATTACAATCTCTTAAATGTCCTCACTTTCATGTGTAAGGTATTGACATGTAGTTTATGTGCAAGGTATTGACATATATTTCATGGATAAGGTATTGATATGTATCCTTGTACCCATTGTGCTACCCTTTTAGTATTCATTTTATGGACCTGAGGAAGGCACATGCTGGTGCCGAAACGCGTTGTCCGTTTGTTCTAAACCACAATAAACTGTCCTGTGCTTTATTGGCGTTCCGCATCCTTTTTATTTCAGCAGTAGCGCTCGTCCAGTATCCCCATTTTCTACTCTCCTCTTCCTGGTTTTAGAAAAGAGACCATTTTCTTCTGCTTAACTGCCTCAGCTACTATTCTGATCCTGCCACCCACCTGATGCCACACATCTGAGGCCAAGTTCTCCTTTTTCACCCACCTTTTTCACTGGGTACTGGTATTTCCACCCACCTCCCCACTATGTCACCGGGTCACTTTCAGGACTCCTGATGCTGCTGAGGCCACCTCCAGGCTGTCTCATTCTGCCACCATATGTTCGACTCATGATGATGCCAGCTCCAGGCTGTCACATTCTGCCACCATATGTTCTCCTCATGCTGCTGCCACCTCGAGGTTATCTCATTCTGCAACTTTATGGTCTCGTCATGTTTCCGCCACGTCCAGGCTGTTTCATTCAGTCACTATATAGTCCCCTCATGCTACCGCCAACTCCAGGCTGTCATTCAGCCACTATATGGTCTCCTCATGCTGCCGACACATCCAGTCTGTGTCATTCAGCCACTATATGGTCTCCTCATGCTGCCGCCACCTCCAGGCTGTTTCATTCAGCCACTATATAGTCCCCTCTTGTTGCCGCCAACTCCAGGCTTTGTCAATCAGCCACTATATGGTCTCCTTATGCTGCTGCCAACTCCAGGCAGTGTCAATCAGCCACTATATTGTCTCCTCATAATGCTGCCAACTCCTGGCTTTGTCATTCAGCCACTATATGGTCTGCTCATGCTGCCGCCAACTCCAGGCTGTGTTATTCAGCCACTATATGGTCTGCTCTTGCTGCCGCCAACTCCAGGCTGTGTCATTTAGCCACAATATGGTCTCCTCGTGCTGCCGCCAACTCCAGGCTGTGTCATTCAGCCACTGTATAGCCTCCTCATGCTGCTGCCAACTCCAGGCTGTGTCATTCAGCCACCATATGGTCTGCTCTTGTTGCCACCAACTCCAGGCTGTGTCATTCAGCCACTATATGTTCTCCTCATGCTGCAGTCAACTCCAGGCTGTGTCATTCAGCCACTATATGGTGCGACATGGATTCAAATAGAGACACCTCTAATCTGCATAACAGTATTATTTCACTAACCCAGCACACAGCCTATACGTGTTAAAGCAAGGCAAAGTGTTCTACACCCCTATTGAGGCTCTCTGTAGGTCAAAAATTGACCTGTTTTAAATACAGATTTGCCACAAAAAAATTCGGACCGAAACTAATTTTGGGGGGAAAATTCAACGACTTGGCCAAATTGAATTTAAAAAAAATTTGCTCATCTCTAACATTTGCGTCCATTGTCGTTAAGGGATTAAATAGCGAAAAGAACATGTGTATCCTCTAAGAGAAGGAATGAAAAAAAACAGTGGTAGGAGCAGTGGGAGGAGAGCAGAGCATAAAACAGAGGCCAGTGGCAGTGAGTGACTAGACACTGACAGAAGGAACCTGCCTGCATTACATCTCAGCCAGGGGAGAGTGCCCAGGAGAATTAATCAAAATTGAAGGACATGTATAATGAAACAACTGAGGCTTTTTTAAATCCATTTATCACTTCGGATTAAAACCTAAATGTGAGCTCACAACAACAATTGCCCCAACAGGTGAGCATAACATTCAACTGCTGGAGATTTAGTGGGGGAGTAGTACATCTTTTTCATGAGGAAACAGAAGGGACCTATCTACTATATGGGGGCACAAAGTGGGAAAAACAGAGGGGTAGTTTGTGTAGAGGTGAAGAGGGTGCTAGATAGAAAATCCTAAAATGTTTGTCAGGCTGATTCTGAAATAATTACTCATAATGTACTTGACCAGATAGAAAAGAAAAGGAAATGCAAACGACTGATCATAGCAGATGTCCCGTGTTATTCAATTAGAGAAGTTGCCCCCTGTGAATCACTGCCTTGTAATCATTAATATGGTCATCAGAGTCAGTGTAGAGATGTTACCTACCTTTATATGGGCACTTTTTCGGGGAATATTATCTGGTGCAAATAGTCCATCAAGTTACAATATTAGTTGGTTCCAGGATGATCATTGTATGTGAAAAACACTCGAGACTATAACTCTATAGAAAACTGGTATTTTTTTTCTGAAGTCCCAAAATGTCATCCAAAAATAGAAAAAAGGAGAGTTAAAGAAATATAAGTAGATACCTAATACAGATAAAGCAAGGCCTTACATATCAAAGTAAGAAAGAACTGATGGAAGCTGTAAATAACTATGTAGAGGATAGGAGCTTCTTTAGGGTCACCTCCCTGTACTGTAAGGGAGACACTACCAGAAGGACACGGTAATACAGGTGTTTTACCAGTGAAATAGACATTCTGATTGGTCAGTTCTTCCAGCCATTGACACATTTCACTGATCTGGACTGTTCGTAGCATTATATGTTGAGTATGGTTTCAACAATGATACAGAAAAGTTCATTGTATGTTGAAAATATTTTATGTTGAGGCCATTGTAAGTATGAGAGAACTTTTGAAAAATTTGATTTGGGTGATTCACCAAATTTTTCAAAAAAATTTGATTCGATACGAATTTATTTGCGGCACATCTATTTTAAAAATGGCAATTTCTGGCCTACAGAGAGCCTCAATAGGGGTGTAGAACACTTTGCTGTGTTCTAACACTCATATGGAGTGTGCTGGGGTAGTGAAATAATACTGTTTTTCAGTATGACATGCAAATTACAGGCATCACTTTTAGAATTACTGCCGCAGAGCGGCACAATGACAGAGCCTGGAGGTGGCATTAGCATGAGGAGATCATACAGTAGATGAATGACACAGCTTGGATGTAGCTGAAGCATGAGGAGACCATATAGTGGCTGAATTACACAGCGTGGAGCTGTTGGCAGCATGAAGAGACCATATAGTAGCTGAATGACAAAGTGTGGAGGTGTTGGTAGCATGAGAAGACCATATAGTGGCTGAATGACACAGCCTGGAGCTGTCAGCAGCATGAGTAGACACTAGGGCTCCACAATCTTTAAGATTAAAAGACTAATTTTGAAATTTAAACTGAAGATTTAGAGTAGCTAGTGCTACTATAAAAAATGTTAGGCCCAGACCCAGCAGCATCAGTAAACCATTTATTGGCTGAATGGCACAGCCTGGAGTTGGATGAAGCATGAGGAGACCATATAGTGTCTGAATGGCACAGCCTGCAGTTGACAGCAGCATGAGTAGACACCAGGGATCCACAATACCTAAGATTAAAAGATGAAGTCTGAAATTTAAATTCAAGATTTAGGGTAGCTAGTGCTACCATAACAAAAAATTTAGGGCCAGACCCAGGCCCAGCAGCATCAGTAAACCATATATTTGCTTAATGGCACAGCCTGGAGTTGGCTGAAGCATGAAGAAACCATATAGTGTCTGAATGGCACAGCCAGGAGTTGGCAGCAGCATGAGTACACACTAGGGCTTCACAATCCCAAGATTAAAAGATGAATTCTGAAATTTAAACTGAAGATTTTGGGTAGCTATTGCTAGCATAAAAACATTTTTATTCCCAAATGCAGGCCCAGCAGCATCAGTAAACCATATATTGCCTGAATGACAAAGCATGGAGTTGGCTGAAGCACGAGGAGACCATATAGTGTCTGAATGGCACAGCATGTAGTTGGCAGAAGCATGAGGAGACCATTGAAATTTATGATTTTTAAATTTTAATTTATGATTTTGAAATTAAGGATTTTGAAACTGAACTTTTAACTCCCAAGTTTTAGTGTCCTGGTCCCCGATGTGTGGGTACTAAGGGCCAAATCTAACAAGGAGTCACATGTCACCTGGCAGCACAATGACAGAGCCTGGAGATGGCATCAGTAGGAGGAGACCATATAGTGGCTGAATGGCATAGCCTTAAGTTGGCTATAGCATGAAAAGAGACCATATAGTGGTTAAATGAGACAGCTTGGAGGTGACATCAGAATGAGAAGACCATATAGTGGCTGAATGACTGCCTGGAGTTTGTGGCAGCATAGGGAGACCATATAATGTTTGAATGGCACAGCCTGGATTTGGCTGCAGCATGAGGAGACCATATAGTGGGTGAATGGCACAGCCTGGAGTTTATGGCAGCATGAGGAGACCACATAGTGGTTGCATGGCACAGCCTGGAGGTGGCTGAAGCATGAGGAAACCATATAGTGGCTGAATGGCACAGCCTGGAGTTTGTGGCAGCATGAAGAGACCATATAGTGGCTGAATGAGACAGCCTGGAGGTGGCATCAGTATGAGAAGACCATATAGTGGCTGAATGACTACCTGGATTTTGTGGCAGCATAGGGAGACCATATAGTGTCTGAATGGTACAACCTGGATTTGGCTGAAGCATGGGGAGACCATATAGTGGCTGAATGGCAAAGCCTAGAGTTGGCTGAAGCATGAGGAGACCATATAGTGGCTGAATGGCACAGCCTGTAGTTGGCTGAAGCATGAGGAGACCATATAGTGGCTGAATGGCACAACCTGGAGTTTGTGGCAGCATGAAGAGACCATATAGTGGCTGAATGGCACAGCCTGGAGGTGGCTGAAGCATGAGTTGACCATATTGTGGCTGAATGAGACAGCCTGGAGATGGCATCAGTATGAGGAGACCATATAGTGGCTGAATGACTGCCTGGAGAATAAAGCAGCATGGGGAGACCATATAGTGTCTGAATGGCACAGCCTGGAGTTAGCAGAAGCATAAGGAGACCATTGAAATGTAAGAATTTTAAATAGATGCGTTTTTAAAAAGAAAAAATAAACAGAAAGAAAGCGCAATCATGTGCCGCTATTCCTTTTAAGTGATGGATAGTATGTGGTGGTGGAGTCTGCTCACCTGGGTGTGTTGTGCTCTGGGCACAACACCAATCCTCGTATTTCGCCAACAAATAGTGGCTCAGGAGATCCGGAGTGCAGTCGACATCGATCCCGTCTTTAAAACGACGGTCAGGACAGTCAGATATGAATCAAATGCAAGCAGATGTTGCCAGGGCGCTCTTTGGGGCATAATAATTACTAACCGTGATTCCGGACAGTTAAAATAATAAGTATTTATTTAAACATCAATAGTGCACGGACAACGCGTTTCGAGGGGTGAGACCCCCTCTTCGTCAGGTCCAATGATTCATTCATGAAATTTAAGATTTTGAAACTGAAATTGAGTATTTTGAAATTGAACTTTTAACTTCCAAGTTTTAAGGTCCTGGGCCCTGGCGTGTGGGTACAAAGGACCAAATCTAACAAGGAGTCACATGTCACATGGCAGCTCAATGAAAGAGCCTGGAGGTGGCATCAGTAGGAGGAGACCATATAGTGGCTGAATGGCAGAGCCTGGAGTTGGCTGAAGCATGAGAATAGACCATATAGTGGCTGAATGAGAAAGCCTGGAGATAGCATCAGTATGAGGAGACCATATAGTGGCTGAATAACTGCCTGGAGTTTGTGGCACCATTAGGAGACCATATAGTGTCTAAATGGCACAGCCTGGAGTTGGTGGCAGACGAGGAGACAATAGGGCCTCACGATTTCCAAGAATAAAAGATGAATTTTAATATTTCCATTGATGTATGGTACCTAGTGCTACCATAAACATATATAGGTAATGTCCTAGGCCCAGCAGCATCCCTAAACCATGTAGTTGCTGAATGACACAGATGGGAGCTGGCTGAAGCATCAGTAAACAATATATTGGATGAATGGCAAAGCCTGGAGGTGGCTGAAGCATAAGGAGACCATACAGTGGCTGAATGAGACAGCCTGGAGGTGGCAGCAGCAGCATCAGGAGTCCTGAAAGTGACCCGGTGACAGAGTGCTGTGGTGGGTGGCAATACCAGTACCCGGTGATGAAGGTGGGCGAAAAAAGGTCTGATACGGAGGAATGTTTGTAATTGGGGAGCAGCGTCTTAAATCTGTTTGGCACTATCCATATTTGTGAAGTGTTGGTGTGGCACCATGGTCAAGGCATCTCATGCATCAGGCATTGGTGGTTGGAAATCCTGGCTGATCCATGCCTGATTCATCTTCACAAAGGTCAGCCTCTCCACATTTTTGGTGGAAAGACGAGTTCTAGTTGGGGTGACTTTGGCCCCCTCCACACTAAACACACGCTCTGATGGCACACTACTGGCCAAACAGGACAGCTTTTCCAGGGCAAACTCTGCTAGTTGCAGCCACAAATCAAGTTTGGCTGCCCAGAAGTCCAGCGGATCTTCAAGGTGTGTTGGCATGGACATGTCAAGGTATGCCACCACCTTCTGATTCAGGTACTGCTCCAGGTCTACCTTCTGCTGATGAGTTGCTTCACTATGCTGGCGAAGAAAGCTACTCATCAGCGACTGTAGACTCAGGCTGCTGCTGATGGAGCTGGTACTGCTCCTGCCACCCCCCCCCCACACCAGCAGCCATGGCAGTGGAAGGTGAGCGCAGGGGGCCCCCAATTCAGACCTGCGAAAGGATGAACGATGGCGCCGATAGGCATCGACCAACTGACTACATAGGATGCCTCTGCAGTAGGTCAGTTTGTCCTCCCTCTCAGCTATTATAAAAAAGGCCCCCATTTTGTGGCAGTAGCGAGGGTCCAATAGGCTGGAGATCCAGAAGTCATCCCGCTGCTGAATGGTGACAATTAGACTGTCACTATGCAAGCAAGTAAGCATGCATAGTGCCATTTGTGCAAGTGGCTCGAAGGGACACCCTGCCTCCATCTCCACTGCATACTGCCACAGTGTGTATGAGTCCTCTGTCTTGATTTCCTCATAACCCTCTAGCTCCTCTGGCTGCTCCTGCTCCTCCTCTACTGTCAGATTACTAGAAAAACCACCCAATTGGTGAAACCTAGTGCTCCACTGTGCCATGCCCCCTCATCCTCCAGTTCAGCCCCCACAGGGCTCATGTGGCCGTGAGATGTAGGCACCATGACTCCAGTAGCCTGACCAGCCATCGTTTCCAACATGTGTTGTAAGAAATGAAGCAGTGGAATGACGTCGTTCATCCCGTAATCCTAGCGATTTACTTATAATGTGGCTTCCACAAAGGGCCTCAGCAAACGGCAGGTGTCACGTATGAGCTGCCACTGGTTCACATTGAAGTTACACAGGGGAGTACCCCTATCCGCTTGGATCATCAAGAAATCGGTGATGGCTTTTCTGTTTTCGTACAGTCGGTCCAACATATGGAGGGTGGAATTCCAATGTGTAGCAACATCACAAATCAGACTATGTTGGGGGATACAGTTCTGATGCTGCAGCTCAAGGAGGGTGTGCTTAGCAGTGTTTTGAGTTGCTGAAGTGAATGAAAAGTTTCCTTCCCATTGTTAGGATGTCATGCCAATGGGGGGAACATATCAGGAACTGCTTCACAACCAGACTGAACACGTGTGCCATGCAGGGCCCATGGGTCAGCCTTCCCAGTTGCAGCGCATGGAAGATGTTTTTCCCATTGTCAGACACCATAGTTCCCATTTCCAGTTTTCGTGGAGTAAGCCATGCTCCGATTTCTTTACGAGTGACTTTTAGCAGTTCCACCCCTGTGTGACTCTTTTTGCCAAGGCAAACCATGAGAAGAACAGCGTGACACCACCGTGCCCTGCATACATGGTATGCTGAAGGGCCACTGACATGTGTCTGGGCAGTGGTAGCTGAGGACAAGATGGAGGATGAGGAGGCGGAGTCGCACACTTTCACAGTACCAATGTCGAGATTGTGGAGGAGGAAGCGGCGTGACCTGTCAAAGTTGGTGTTGTGGCTGTGCAGGAACCACATTTACCCAGTGAGCCGTAAAAGACATGTATTGTCTCTGACCATAGTTAAAGCTCCAGACGTCGGCACTGTCATGCACTTTGGTTCACACCGACAGGCTCAAGGACTGGACCACCTTCTCTTTCACAAAATTGTGTAGGGCTGGTACTGCCTTCTTCGCAAAGAAATGATGGCTTGACACCCTCCACCTGGGCTCGACACAAGCCATCAATTGTCTGAAAGGTGTAGAGTCCACCACTTGAAAAGGGAGGGACTGCAGCACCAGTAACTTAGACAGGAGCACATTCAGCTTCTGTGCCATTGGATGAGTGGGCGCATACTGTTGTCTCTTGGACGTGGCTTGGCCGATGGATTGTTGGCAGAATGGCTAACTAAAAGTAGGAGGAGTAGGAGCATCTGGAGCGACAGGAGTAGGGTATAACACACAGCTCCCTTCGGCTGAGGTGGTGGAGCCTTGGCTGGCTGAAGCATATGTTGATGCAGGGCCGTAGTACCAACATTGATACTCTGGCCACACTTCTTCTTCTGCCGACATATCTTGCATGTGGCTATGTGAGCCTCCTCCGGATGCTTGATGAAAAACTGCCACACCGCCGAGTAGCTGATTTTCCCACCAACAGTCCGCACTAATTGACTGCTACTGCCGCCGTCTCCAGGAACCCCTGTTCCACTACCTCCCGGGAAGGTAGGCTGCCGCGAAGCAGGTGATCTCCCCCAGGCTCGTTGGCTCCAGACTTTCCACTTCTGCCACCATGCTGACAGCCAACCATGCTACCACCTTGCTGGCTCAGCTGCCTCACAGGCAACCTGCAACTCTCTTCTCCTGATGATGATGAAGCCCCTTCTGAACCCAGCTCCCAATCGCGCTCGGCTTCATCATCATCAACAAGTGTCTGCACGTCACTGATGTCCTCCTCTGGTTCCTCAACAGTGTCTGCTTCAAAACCCTGAACCCTAGCAACAACGCCTCCCATGTCAATATCCTCATCACTACTTGCCCGCCTAGCGGAGGAAGCGATGGAAGTCTCTTCCACTTTTTGGCTGGGCAGTAGCTGCTGACTGTCCTCTATTAGATTGTCCTCAGTGAATAGTGGAGCTGAACTCACTGCATAAGATACATATCTTTGCTCTGGCTGAGTCTCTCTGAAGCTTTGGTTTGTATTCTAAAGTGTTGCATTCTTAAGTGTGAACATCTGAGAAGTTTTATACGCAGAAGTACATGAGTTGAGTGTAAGTCTGTAAGCTTGGAGTGTTTGAATTTAGTCTAAAACAAGTTTGGGTTGGTGCAGATACTGTAGATCATTGTTTTCCAACCAGGGTGTCTCCAGCAGTTGCATAACCTTTGCATTTTTTTCCCTCTGGTCTGTAGCACACATGGGGGAGGGGTTAATTGATTAACTGCTCTCAGGTGTATAAAACTAACTGGGATACTCTGTTGAGCCTTGCTCTGGCTGAGTCTCTCTGAAGCTTTGGTTTATATTCTTAAGTGTGAACATCTGAGAAGTTTTATACGCAGGAGTTTAAAAAGCAGGAGTTGTAAGCAGGACCCACTGTAACTGTAAGTATTACACTGTAACTATAAGTATTACACAAATTAGTTTTTCTTAATAGTTAATAACAGCTGTTTGTCACCAAGGATATGGACAGCATGATTGGAGGTTTTCTTCAGTGCACATTGTGCCACATGTATACATCTCTGGAGCAGCAGCTTCAGGGTGAATACCGCTGTGACAAATGTGAGCATGTTGCCCACCTGGAAGCTCGTATTAGAGATCTAGTGGAGCAAAATGCAACATTGAGGCCGATTGGCAATCTTGAAAGGAGCATACTGCTTACAGAGCAAGCAGTTAGTGGGGTAGAAATGGAGGTTGGAGAAACTAGCCAGGAGGCCCAAGTAGGGAGCTGGGTTAATGTAGTTAGAGGGACTGGAAAGGGGGCAAGGAAAAGGAAGGCCACTTCTGCTTCTGATTTCCCAAGTAAAATTGCCAAGTTGGGCGATGATGCGAGGGCCTCAGTATCAGAGATGGCAAACCTAGTGGATACTGGTCTCCCTAACAGCCGGGGGAACAGCTCAACTAGTAGTGTGGGGGATGGTAACGCAGGTAGGCCAAGACAGTTAGTTGTGGTAGGGGATTCTATAATCAGGAAGACGGATAGAACAATTTGTCGCCAAGACCACCTCAACCGAATGGTTTGCTGTCTCCCTGGTGCCAGGGTTCGGCATGTGGTGGAAAGGGTGGACAAATTACTAAGGGGGGGCTCAGGATGACTCAGCTGTCGTGGTCCATGTGGGAACCAACAACAGAATACATGGTAGGTGGAGGTCCTTGAAGAATAATTAAAAGAAACTAGGTGCCAAGCTGTAGGGAAGGACCTCTGAGGTTGTGTTCTCTGGAATACTTCCTGTGCCATGCGCATCGCAGGAAAGACAGCGGGAGCTTAGGGAGTTAAATGCATAGCTTAAGTCGTGGTGTAAGGGGGAAGGGTTTGGATTTTTAGAGCACTGGGCTGACTTTTCATTGGGGTAAAAACTCTATTCTACGGATAATTTGCACCTGAATGGAAGGGGGTCCGCTGTGCTGGGGGAGAGAATCCTGGAAGGGGTGTTAGAGTATTTAAACTAGGTGAGTGGGGGGAGGATAATAAAGCAAAGAAAGCAGACAGTGGGATTGATAGGTTAGAGAGGGGTCAGGACATAATGGTGGGTGGAGAGGAGTCCTGTGGGGGGAGGTTAAGAGCAGTGGATAAGGAGATCCATGGGTTACAAACCAGCCGTAAAAATAAATGTAGCCAGAAAAATTGTAACCCCAATAATTCAAAAAATTCCATTAGCCCCAATAACTACAATAAGCCCCATTAACTCAAAAAATCCCATTAGCCCCAATAACTTAAATAATAATGTTGGACCCAATAACGCAAAAAATCCCATTAGCCCCAATAACTTAAATAATAACGTTAGACCCAATAACTCAAAAAATCCCATTAGCCCCAATGACTTAAATAGTACAATTAGCCCTTATAACTCAAACAATAACATTAACCCCAATAACGCAGAAAATCCCATTAGTGAGACTATATGTGTAAAACTTAATGGAAATGTAAAATGTATGTTCACAAATGCCTGAAGCCTAGCAAATAAAATGGGGGAGCTTGAGGCCTTGATACGGAAGGAACATATTGATATAGTTGGGGTCACTGAGACATGGCTGGACTCCTCGCATGACTGGGCTGTCAATCTGCAGGGGTTTACATTGTTTCGCAAGGACAGAACGAACAGAAAAGGTGGTGGAGTCTGTCTGCATGTTAGAAGTGGTATGAAAGTGTGGAATGTGGAATCATTGTGGGTAGAATTACAAAAGGAGGGAAATACTGAAAAAATTATATTTGGTGTAATCTACTGAGAAAATAGAAGGTTGGCTGCATAAAAAAATAGAGAGGGCCACCCGAGCAGGTACAGTGGTAATAATGGGAGATTTTAACTATCCAGATATAGATTGGGGTCGAGGGCTGGCTAAAACTACAAAGGGGAGAAAATTCCTAAATTTATTGCAGGATAATTTTATGGGCCAGTTTGTGGAGGACCCAACAAGAAGTGATGCCTTGTTGGATCTGATCATTTCCAACAACGCAGAGCTGACTGGTAATGTAACTGTGCGGGAAAACCTTGGTAATAGCGACCACAATATAGTTACTTTTGATTTAAAATGTAGAAAACAAAGACAGACGGGGAAGGCAAAAACATATAACTTTAAAAAGGCAAACTTCCCTGGGCTGAGAGCTGCACTACAGGACATAGCCTGGGGGGAGGTGTTCTCAAATACTGATACAGAAGGTAAATGGGACATTTTTTAATCAACTCTAAATAACTACACAGCTAAATATATACTGTATATACTCGAGTATAAGCCGACCCGAGTATAAGCCGAGACCCCTAATTTCAACCCAAAATCCCAGGAAAAGTTATTGACTTGAGTATAAGCCTAGGGTGGGAAATACATCATCCCCCCCTGTCATCATCCAGACCCGTCATTAACATCCTCATCATCATCACCGCCTGTCATCATCCAGACCCTCATCATCATCACCTGTCATCATCCCACACATCCCCCTTCATCATCACCTTGTCATCATCCCCACCCCCTTCATCATCCCCTTGTCATCATCCCCACCCCCCCTTCATCATCCCCTTGTAATCATCCCACACCCCCCTTCATCATCCCCTTGTAATCATCCCACACACCCCCCTTCATCATCCCCTTGTCATCATCCCCACCCCCCTTCATCATCCCACACCCCCCCTTCATCATCCTCTTGTCATCATCCCACACCCCCCCCTTCATCATCCTCTTCTCATCATCCGCCCTCAGTGGTCTTCAACCTGCGGACCTCCAGAGGTTTCAAAACTACAACTCCCAGCAAGCCCGGGCAGCCATTGGCTGTCCGGGCTTGCTGGGAGTTGTAGTTTTGAAACCTCCGGAGGTCCGCAGGTTGAAGACCACTGCGGCCTTCGACATCATCCAGCCCCCTCTCACCCCCTTTAGTTATGTACAGTACTCACCTCCGCTCGGCGCTGGTCCGTTGCTGCAGGACTGTCCGGAGAGGAGGTCGTCCGGTGGGATAGTGGTTCCGGGCTGCTATCTTCACCGGAGGCGCCTCTTCTCCGCGCTTCCGGCCCGGAATAGAGGCGTTGCCTTGACAATGACGCAGAAGTACGTTGGCAATGAACATACCTCTGCGTCGTTGTCAAGGGAACGTGACTATTCTGGGGCCGGGCCCGAAGCGCTTAGAAGTGGCCTCCCCGGTGAAGATAGCAGCCCGGAACCACTATCCCACCGGACGACCTCCTCTCCGGACAGTCCTGCAGCGCCGGACCAGCGCCGAGTGGAGGTGAGTACAGTACAGAACTAAAGGGGGCTGGATGATGTCGAAGGCCGCAGTGGTCTTCAACCTGCGGACCTCCGGAGGTTTCAAAACTACAAGTCCCAGCAAGCCCGGACAGCCGATGGCTGCCCGGGCTTGCTGGGAGTTGTAGTTTTGAAACCTCTGGAGGTCCGCAGGTTGAAGACCACTGCGGGTGGAGAGTTCACTCGAGTATAAGCCGAGGGGGGTGTTTTCAGTACGAAAAATCGTGCTGAAAAAACTCGGCTTATACTCGAGTATATACGGTACCAAAGGGGAACAAATATAAATGATTAAAACTAAATCCTACATGGCTGACATATGATGTTAAAAGAGAAATAACCAACCAAAAAATTGCCTTCAAAAAATACAAATCTGAGGGGTCAGATATAACATTTAAACAGTACAAAGAACTTAATAAAATCTGTAAAAATGTAATAAAAACGGCAAAAATTCAAAATGAGAGAAAGGTGGCCAAAGAAAGCAAAACTAATCCTAAATATTTTTTTAGATGTATAAATACAAAAAAAAAAACAAGGACTGAGCATGTAGGACCCCTTAATAATGATAATGGGGAGGTTGTCACGGGCGATCAAGAGAAGGCAGAGCTACTGAATGGGTTATTTAGTTCTGTATATACTAGGGAAGAAGGAGCTGACATTGGACAGGTCTGTGCTTGTAACACATCATGTAATGTACTGAACTGGCTTAATGTAGAAATGGTACAAGGTAAGTAATATAAATGTAAGCAAATCTCCAGGGCCAGATGGATTGCACCCAAGAGTTCTTAGAGAGGTAAGTTCAGTAATATCTGTACCCTTGTTCATGATATTTAGAGATTCTCTGGTGTCTGGTATTGTACCAAGGGACTGGCGCAAGGCGAATGTGGTACCAATCTTCAAAAAGGGCTCTAGGTCTTCGCCAGGCAATTATAGACCGGTAAGTTTAACGTGCATTGTGGGTAAATTGTTTGAAGGACTTATAAGGGATTACATACAGGAATACATAGAGGATAATAGCATTATAAGTGATAACCAGCATGGGTTTTCTAAGGACAGAAGTTGTCAAACCAATCTAATTTGCTTTTATGAAGATGTGAGTAGAAGCCTTGACAGAGGAATGGCTGTGGATATAGTGTTTCTGGATTTTGCGAAAGCATTTGATACTGTCCCTCATAGACGTCTGACAGGTAAGTTAAGGTCTTTGGGTTTGGAAACTTTAGTTTGTAACTGGATTGAACACTGGCTCATGGATCGTACCCAGAGAGTGGTGGTCAATGATTCGTACTCTGATTGGTCCCCGGTTATTAGTGGTGTACCCCAAGTTTCAGTACTGGGCCTGCTGTTGTTTAATTTATTTATCAATGATATAGAGGATGGTATTAACAGCTCTGTTTCTATCTTTGCAGATGACACTAAGCTTTGTAGCACAGTACAGTCTGTAGATGATGTGTATAGGTTACAAGATGACTTGGATAGACTAAGTGTCTGGGCATCCACTTGGCAAATGAGGTTTAATGTGGATAAATGTAAAGTTATGCATCTGGGTACAAATAACATGCATGCGTCATATGTCTTAGGGGGGATTAAACTGGCAGAGTCATTGGTAGAGAAGGACCTGGGTGTACTTGTGGATCACAGACTTCAGAAAAGCATGCAATGTCAGGCTGCTGCTTCCAAAGCCAGCAGGATATTGTCATGTATCAAAAGAGGCATGGACTTGAGGTACAGGGACATAATACTCCCCCTTTATAAAGCAATGGTACGGCCTCATCTGGAATATGCTGTTCAGTATTGGGCACCAGTCCATAAAAGGGACACTGCGGAGCTGGAAATGGTGCAGAGACGTGCAACTAAACTAATATGGGGCATGGAACATTTTAGCTACGAGGAACGATTAAAGGAGTTACAATTGTTTAGTCTTGAGAAGAGACGTTTAAGGGGGGGATATGATAAACGTATATAAGTATATAAATGGCCCATACAAAAAATATGGAGAAAAACTGTTCCAGGTTACCCCCCCCCCCCCCCCAAAAGGTCGAGGGGGCACTCCCTCCGTCTGGAGAAGAATCTGGAGAAGAAAAGGTTTAGTCTGAAGGGGCGCCTTCTTTACCATAAGAACTGTGAATTTATGGAACAGTCTACCTCAGGAACTGGTCACAGCAGGAACAATTAATAGCTTTAAAACAGGGTTAGATACATTCCTGGAACAAAATAACATTAATGCTTATGCAGAATTATAAAACAACATCCCTTCCCCTTATCCCCTTATACCCTTCCTTTCAATTCCCTTGTTAAACTTGATGGACGTATGTCTTTTTTTCAACAATACTAACTATGTAACTATGTAGGGGAGTGAACAGCATAGGACAGAGGCAATGGGAGGACAGGGACTGCTCCCGGGCCATGCCAACTGAGGGTTGTTTCTGTGGAATCCACCATCTGTTTACTGGGGGTATCAGAGGTCACTTGTGATGAAGTGGATGACCTTGTTAACCAATCGAAGACGGCAGATGGGTTACTGGTCAAGTCATGACCGCCAGCTGATACTGGGAGCTCAGACCTCTCACTGCAACTCCTGCTGCCACTCGCCCCTAGTCTGCTGCAACATCTGCTTGATGAATTTATGCCTCTGCCACTCCTCTGTGCACGTCCTGGCATTTCTTTGCCTGACATACTTAGTGCGTATATGAGGGGAGTATAATACGCTTCACTATGCTTAAAACAGTATTTGTCTTGAACAGTAGCAGGTGTGTACTTTTGCCTGCACTTTCACAGTATCTAGGCCCTTGACAGATTAACAGGTTTAAAATAGTACACCACTTAGAAGTAGGTATGTGGTATGCACTTATGAGAGCAGAAAAATGCTACTGTATGCTCAATAAACGTATTGGGCTAAAACACCAGTCGTGATTACTTTTCGCTGTCCTTTCACAGTATCTAGGCCCTTGACAGATTAAAAGGCACAAAATAGTACACCACTTAGATGTAGGTTTGTGGTATGCACTTATGAGGGCAGAAAAATGTGGTACAGTACGCTTAAAAAAAACCTGTATTTTAGTAATACACCAGCTAATGATTACTTTGGCCTGGACTTTCACAGTATCTAGGCCCTTGACCAATTAACAGGTACAAAATAGTACACTACTTAGATGTAGATATGTGGTATGCACTTTTGAGGGCAGAAAAATGCGCTATAGCATGCTTAACCCCTTAACCTCTTCAGGACCCATGACGTATGCATACGTCTTCACACCCTGGGTCTTAAGGACCCATGACGTATGCATACGTCATGTCTTTTCCTGGTCTCCGCCGCTCACTCGGCGGAGATCGGAAGCGGATCCCTGCTGAAATCCTTCAGCAGGGATCCAGGGCAAACGCCGAGGGGGGCCATGTATGCCCCCCATGTCGGCGATCGCCGCAAATCGCAAGGGAAATCGCCCTTGCGATCTGCGGCGATACCGGGCTGATCGGGTCTCTGGGACCCGACCGCCCGGTAATTTCGCATGATCCCGGCTGTCACAGACAGCCAGGACCATGCTGAAGACTAGAAACGAGGTGGCAAGCCTGCCACCTCCTCCTATTCCCTGCGATCTGTCGGTTAGTTAACCGACCAATCGCAGGAGGGGGGGCGGTTACTTCCTCCCGTCCTGCCCGGCCCATGAAAGTCCGGAGAGGACGGGAGGAAGACCGGAGGACGCGGCGGGGGACGGGGGAGTGCTGGGGACCGGCCCCGGTACTTACCTCGTCCCTGAAGACCCGGATCCCGGCGAGGAAGATGGCGGCATCGGCGACAGGTGAGTAGATCTTCAGCCGCGGTCGGGCCCTTTACAGCAATGCACGTCGCCGTAAAGCGACATGCATTGCTGTATTGGGACCCTATATACTACAACTCCCAGCATGCCCAGACAGCCCTTGGCGTCTGGGCATGCTGGGAGTTGCAGTTTTGCAACATCTGGAGGTCCACAGTTTGGAGACCACTGTGCCCTTCCAGATGTTGCAAAACTACACATCCTCAGCATGCCCTTACTGTCCAGGCATGCTGGGAGTTGTAGTTCTGTAACATCTGGCCCTTCAGATGTTGCAGAACTACAACTCCCAGCATGCCTGGACAGTTTTGGCATACTGGGAGTTGTAGTTTTGCAACATCTGGAAGGGCACAGATTGGGAACCACTATTAGTGGTCTGCAAACTGTAGTCCTCCAGATGTTGCAAACTACAACTCCAAGCATTCTGGGAGTTGTAGTTCGGCAACATCTGGCTCTAAAGATGTTGCCGAACTACTACTCCCAGCATGCCTGAGAATGTTTGGGAGTCGTGGTTTTGCAACAACAGGAGGCACACTGGTTGGGAAACATTGTCTGTTTCCTAACTCAGTGTTTCCCAACCCGTGTGCCTCCAGCTGTTGCAAAACTATAACTACCAGCATGCACTGATAGACTGTGCATGCTGGGAGTTGTAGTTTTGCAACAGCTGGAGGTCCCCCCCTTGTGAATGTACAGGGTACATTCACATGGGCAGGGGGCTTACAGTGAGTATCAGGCTGCAGTTTGCGATGCAGCTAATTTTGCGCGGCAGCTAAAACTCGCAGCGGGAAAATCGCTGTAACCCCCCCGCCCGTGTGACTGTACCCTAAAAACACTACACTACACTACACTAACACAAAATAAAATAAAAAGTAAAAAACAGTACATATACACATACCCCTACACAGCCCCCCTCCCCAATAAAAATGAAAAACGTCTGGTACGCCACTATTTTGCAAAACAACAACTCCCAGTATTGCCGGACAGCCGTTGACTGTCCAAGCATGCTGGGAGTTTTGCAACAGCTGGAGGCACCCTGTTTGGGAATCACTGGCGTAGAATACCCCTATGTCCACCCCAATGCAAATCCCTAATTCAGGCCTCAAATGCGCATGGCGCTCTCACTTAGGAGCCCTGTCGTATTTCAAGGCAACAGTTTAGGGTCACATATGGGGTATCGCCGTACTCAGGAGAAATTGCCTTACAAATTTTGGGGTGCTTTTTCTCCTTTCACCCCTTATGAAAAAGTGAAATTGTGGTCTACACCAGCATGTTAGTGTAAAAAAATAATTTTTTTACACTAACATGCTGGTGTTGTCCTATACTTTTCATTTTGACAAGAGGTAAAAGCCCCCCACAAATTTTGGGGGGCTTTTTCTCCTTTCACCCCTTATGAAAAGGTGAAATTGTGGTCTACACCAGCATGTTAGTGTAAAAAAATAATTTTTTTACACTAATATGCTGGTGTTGTCCTATACTTTTCATTTTGACAAGGGGAAAAAAGCCCCCCACAATTTGTAATGCAACTTCTCCCGACTACGGAGATACCCCATATGTGGGCGCAAAGTGCTCTGGGGGCGCACAACAAGGCTCAGAAGGGAGAGTGCACCATGTACATTTGAGGTGATTTGCACAGGGGTGGCTGATTGTTACAGCGGTTTTGACAAACGCAAAAAAAAAAACCCACATGTGACCCCATTTCGGAAACTACACCCCTCATGGAATGTAATGAGGGGTGCAGTGAGAATTTACACCCCACTGGTGTCTGACAGATCTTTGGAACAGTGGGCTGCGCAAATAAAAAATTTTGTACAGCCCACTGTTCCGAAGATCTGACAGACACCAGTGGGGGGTAAATGCTCACTGTACCCCTTGTTACGTTCTTCAAGGGGTCTAGTTTCCAAAATGGTATGCCATGTGGGTGTTATTTTGCTGTCCTGGCACCATAGGGGCTTTCTAAATGCGACATGCCCCCCGAGCAAAATTTGCTCTCAAAAAGCCAAATATGACTCCTTCTCTTCTGAGCATTGTAGTTCGCCCATAGTGCACTTCATGTCAACTTATGGGGTACCTCCATACTCAGAAGAGATGGGGTTACAAATTTTGGTGGCTATTTTCTGCTATTAACCCTTGCAAAAATGTGAAATTTGGGGGGAAGCACACATTTTATAGAAATTTCTTTTAAATTTTTTTACATATGCAAAAGTCGTGAAACACTTGTGGGGTATTAAGGCTCACTTTATTCCTTGTTACGTTCCTCAAGGGGTCTAGTTTCCAAAATGGTGTGCCATGTGTTTTTTTTTCTGCTTTTCTGGCACCATAGGGGCTTCCTAAATGCAACATGCCCCCCAAAAACCATTTCAGAAAAACGTACGCTCCAAAATCCCCTTGTCGCTCCTTCCCTTCTGAGCCCTCTACTGCGCCCGCCGAACACTTTACATAGACATATGAGGTATGTGCTTAGTCGAGAGAAATTGGGCTACAAATAGAAGTATACATTTTCTCCTTTTACCCCTTGTAAAAATTCAAAAATTGGGTCTACAAGAACATGCGAATGTAAAAAATGGAAATTGTGAATTTTCTCTTTCACTTTGCTGCTATTCCTGTGAAACACCTAAAGGGTTAAAATGCTGTCTGAATGTCATTTTGAATATTTTGGGGGGTGCAGTTTTTATAATGGGGTCATTTGTGGGGTATTTCTAAGATGAAGACCCTTCAAATCCACTTCAAACCTGAACTGGTCCCTGAAAAATTGTGATTTTGGAAATTTTGTGAAAAATTGGAAAATTGCTGCTGAACTTTGAAGCCCTCTGGTGTCTTCCAAAAGTTAAAACTCATCAGTTTTATGATGCAAACATAAAGTAGACATATTGTATATGTGAATAAAATAAAATAATATTTGGAATATCCATTTTCATTACAAGCAGAGAGCTTCAAAGTTAGAAAAATGCAAAATTTTCAAATTTTTCATGAAATTTTGGGATTTTTCACCAAGAAAGGATGCAAGTTACCAAAAAATTTTACCACTAAGTTAAAGTAGAATATGTCACGAAAAAACAATCTCGGAATCAGAATGATAACTAAAAGCATTCCAAAGTTATTAATGTTTAAAGTGACAGTGGTCGGATGTGCAAAAAATGGCCGGGTCCTTAAGGTGTAAAATGGCTGGGTCCTTAAGGGGTTATGGACCGGGGTTTTTTCCGTTTTTGCATTTTCGTTTTTTGCTCCTTGCATTTAAAAAATCATAACTCTTTCAATTTTGCATCTAAAAATCCATATGATTGCTTATTTTTTGTGCCACCAATTCTAGTTTTTAATGACGTTAGTCATTTTGCCCAAAAATCTACTGTGAAACGGAAAAAAAATCATTGTGCGACAAAATTGAAAAAAAAAACGCAGTTTTGTAACTTTTGGGGGCTTCCGTTTCTACGTAGTAAATTTTTCGGTAAAAAATGACACCTTATCTTTATTCTGTAGGTCCATACGATTAAAATGATACCCTACTTATATAGGTTTGATTTTGTCGGACTTCTGGAAAAAATCATAACTACATGCAGGAAAATTAATACGTTTAAAATTGTCATCTTCTGACCCCTATAACTTTTTAATTTTTCCGTGTATGGGGCGGTATGAGGGCTCATTTTTTGCGCCGTGATCTGAAGTTTTTAACGGTACCATTTTTGCATTGATAGGACTTATTAAATGATATAAAAAGTGACCAAAAATGCACTATTTTGGACCTTGGAATTTTTTTGCGCGTACGCCATTGACCGAGCGGTTTAATTAACGATATATTTTTATAAGTCGGACATTTCCGCACGTGGTGATATCATATATGTTTATTTTTATTTACACTGTGTTTTTTTTTATGGGAAAAGGGGGGTGATTCAAACTTTTAATAGGGGAGAGGTTAAATGATATTCATTCACTTTTTTTTTTCACTTTTTTTGCAGTGTTATAGCTCCCATAGGGACCTATAACACTGCATACACTGATCTTTATCATTGATCACTGGTTTCTCATAGGAAACCAGTGATCGATGATTCTGCCGCTTGACTGCTCATGCCTGGATCTCAGGCACTGAGCAGTCTTTCGGCGATCGGACAGCGAGGAGGCAGGTAGGGGCCCTCCCGCTGTCCTGTAAGCTGTTCGGGATGCCGCGATTTCACCGCGGCTATCCCGAACATCCCACTGAGTTAACCGCAGCTTTTACTTTCGCTTTTAGCTGCGCGGCTCAGCTCTGAGCGCGCGGCTAAAGGGTTAATAGTCCGGACTGATTTACCTGTCCCTAGTCATTTTATGGAATATGGACATTGTGAGAAGGATTTAAAATTTATGTTAATCGATCATGTACCAATACCCAAATGGGGTGGTAATAGAGTGGCAATGCTGAAATGTAAAGAATTACGATGGATCTATGAATTAAACACTTTGAGACCCTCTGGCCTTAATGTAGATTTCCATGTAACACATGAAATTTACAATGCATAACCAATTTGACTGTAATCTTGCTTGCTAACCCTCTGTATTTTTGACAATATACTTATCTAAATATTTTCATTTTATTTTTTTAGATTACTGGACACTGGAGATGGGATTCACTCACTCAATAATTCTACACTCTATTTTTTTATTTTTTTTATTTAGAACAGCACATGCCTTCACAATAGGAATTGTACCACAAAGGATGCACTACATCATGAAGCCATCAATATGTATGAAAGCCACCCGAATTACATCCAAAGAAAGAGGATGCACTTCTTCACATGGTGCCAAAACAGCGCCCCCGAAACCCGGTGACATCAGGGCAACTGGTGCTCAGGACAGTAGGAGGTATAAGTTTGCCAGACTGAGACGGGAATCCGCCTATTGCCTGGCTATACCTTGCGCTTGATCGCACACTGAAGATTGCTGTGCTCCCTGCAACGATGTGGATGGGTGTGCCCACAACAAAGATGGCCGACGATGTGTATGTTCATGTAGGGCGCATGCGCTACATCGCTCTACTAGCAAGGTCATGTGATTCTCCGACAGAGCCGCAGCTTCCGGCTTCGGAATAGCGGCGTGAGCTGTCTCCCCTGGCAATGGCGTCCTCGTGGCGCCTCTTGTGTATATTCCTGGTGAGTAGACTCATCTCTCCGCCCAGTTAATGATGATTTTAATCTTCACCTGTGCACCATTATTATGTAATTAATACTGTACACTGCATACTGTTAACGCCGATATGTTTGGGGACAGGATCAGTTTTCTGGATTGTGTACCCCATATACATATGCGTCTTAAACACTTCACTATTGTTATACTTATTGTTATTTATGTATTTTTATACACTTTTGAACACTAATGTATTGGATCTTAATGATTGTATACCCTATATATACTTTACACTGAGAGTCACTTATTGCTTGAAAATGGCTGGGTGAGCCAGCTGAAACATTTGTTTTTTTTTTTTTCACTTGGTGTGCCACTGGCTATTTTTGCTTTGTGTTTTGGAGGGGTCCCCAACTTGGACCTGACACAGTAGGCACCCGTGCACCTTTTTCCTCCGGAGTGCTGCTTTCCTGCTATATATATATATATATATATATATATATATATATTATGAAGAAAAGTTTTGGGGACCGTAAAACCTTTTATTATTTTAAAACTGTATTGCACTTACAACATTAGTGTGGTAGAGGGCGGGATGCGGGCAGATGGAATTACCCTAAAGGCAGATGGCATTAACCCCTTGTGTTTGTGATGCCAGGGCGTGGTTTATCCTTTACACCATCCGAAGGAATACCACTGGATCCTGGGCTAGGCACAGGGCAAATAATGACTCTGACGACAAGTTAATGAACAACAGCTTTTCTGAGTCATATAGGTGCAACAGTCTAGTGCTGTTATGCACTGTTCCGCACTGACACCTTTCTTAGTAGTGTTCCTTGGCTGTGTGTGCCTCAATATTTGTTTGTGCACATTCCTTATGCTGATCAGTCCCATAGTGTGCACTAAGTTCTCTGCTATGTGCACATGTGTGTGTTACATTTATGTATGTCCATATGTAACAAACTGCCGATCTGTCTGTAGATTGCACAATGTCCACTGATCCGCACTTAGTTATACACTATCCTTAGTTGTGCACTATCTTGCTATGGTTATTACACAAATTGCACATAGTCCCTTATAAATCTCACATTTATATTGCCCAGTGTTCACATACATATTGCACCTTTTCCTCTTGTTTGTGTACACCCTTATTCAC